>NC_045625.1:12720833-13326111 GCF_009829155.1 Mustela erminea | reverse complement strand
ATGTCTTCTGGAGACTTCTCCTCCAAGTTAGGAACTGAAATCAGCTTTCCAGAACACTTAGCCCATGCTGTGAGATTACCTTATTTGTAACTAGGTCATTAGCCTGCTAACCTCCTGATACAGAGTTCAGGTTAAACTCACTCTGCATTTATCTTTGTCAGAAAATCATTTAGCTGCAATGAACCAAAACCTACTGACACGAGCTCCAGAAAGGAGACAGAGCTGCTCTGTCTTTCAGGAGCTACGTGGCTCTCTCATTTCTCTGCTTTATCTCTGTGGGCATTGAATGTGCCCGGTGGACTCCAGCCCTGAGCTGACTTATCTTTACAAGGCCTGCTCTCATGGACTTGATGTCCTGGATCTAGGTCCAGTTTTTGGAGAGCGTGAGAACTTGTTTTCTGACTAGTCAGCGGATTGTCTGGCCTTGGGTCAGATCACCTGTGGCCAAGATTAGACAGCGGTACAAATCTGGGCCCCTCAGGACAGTAGGCAGGACAGTTTACAGATAACAGGCTCCTCATGGGAGAGGTGGTTAACCTGCTCATTGCAATTCTGAATTCTCCACCATAGTTAAGAGAAATTCACTAGTTTGAAGTAAATTAATCACTCAGATGGAGTGTAGGTATTCTGGAGAATACAGTCAGCACCTTAGGGTGCAGAACTATTTTACTTTACAATTTTAGGTGATTTTTAACCATTTCTTTTTACTTGAAAGAGGTGTTGTGTGAATTTAATTCTTGGGATATTTGTGTTTGTTAATAATAAAAATATGCTGGCATGTAACAAATATTCCCACAGAGAATTATAAGCTATTAGAGATGTTTCAGTATTAGATGTTTCATTTTTAGTTGCTTGGCAGACAGAGTCTCATGGCAAAGTGTTTTTTGTTTTTTTTGTTTTTTTTTTTTAACTTTTAATTACGGGCATTTCAAAGACATACAAAAGTAGAATACGAAAATGTATCCTCATGCACGTATTACCTATCTTCAATAGTTATCAGTGCACGGCCAGCCCTATCTCCTCTGTAATGCCGGCCATAACACTTGCCTCACACCTGTTCACACACTGAATTATTGTGAAATAAATCTCTGAAAATCTTGGGGAGCCTGAGTGGCTCAGGTCATAATCCTGGGGTCCTGGAATTGAGCTCTGCATTGTATTGGTCTCCCTGCTCAGTGGGTAGTCTGCTTCTCCCTCTCCCTCTGCTCCTACCCCAACTCATGCTCACTCTCTCTCTCTCTCTCATAATAAATGAAATTTGAAAATCTTATTTTATCCGTAAATACTATACAGAGGCTTTTTAAGAAAGCATGAACTGATACCATGTTATATCTTGAAATTATAGTAATTCCCTAATATCAAATGCCTTATCCTATGCAGATTTTCAGATTATCTCACACAGTTTGGTTTTTTAAGATTTTATTTATTTATTTGTCAGAGAGAGAGAGAGAGAGTGAGCACAGGCAGACAGAATGGCAGGCAGAGGCAGAGGGAGAAGCAGGCTCCCTGCCGAGCAAGGAACCCAATGTGGGACTCGATCCCAGGACACTGGGATCATGACCTGAGCCGAAGGCAGCCGCCCAACCAACTGAGCCACCCAGGTGTCCCACACACTTTGGTTTTGTTTCATTCCAGAGAGAGAGAGAGCCTGAGTGTGATGATGGGGGAGAGAGAATCTTAAGCAGGTTCCACACTCAGTGTGGAGCCCAGCGCGGGACCCAGTCCCATGACCCTTCTCTCTCTCAGTTTTTACAAGTGTTGTGCAGAATCAAGATCCAAATGAAGTACACACGTTGCATTTGGTTGACTTGATTGTTCAGTCTGTTCTAGTCTATAGGTTTCTTCCTTCTTTCCCCCTTTGTAATATTTTAAAGAAAACCAGGTCTTTGTCCTTATAGTTTCCTATATTCTAGATCTTACCGGTTGTGTCTTTTCTGGTATTGATTCATATGTCCTTATGTTACATATGGAGGTTTATTTACATTCAAGTTAATTACTTCTCAGCAAGAAGACATTCATAGGTAGTGTTTATAGGTAGTTATTTTTGTATCACATCAGGAAACATTGTAATGCCTGGTTCTGTCTTTTGTGACTACATTGGTGGATAGATTTGGATATTGTCAGCCCAAATAGAAAGCATTTTTTAAAGAACTGAATAGAACTATCATATGACAAGTACTATAGACTGTGTATGGATATATGTGTGTATTTTAAATTTTGTTTTGGTAACTTTTACCTCCCCGTTTCACCACTGACCCTAGGATGACAATGACCTATTAAAACAGCAACTTAAAGATTTCCAGAGTCACCTGAACCATGTGGTTGATGGTTTGATTCGTCCAGAAGAAGTGGCCGCTCGCGTAGATGAGCTAAGGAAAAAACTGAAGTCAGGAGCTGGGGAAATGAGGTAATGAAAAATCAGGACCTCCAGGTGTTGAGGTTGCTGAGTGAGGAACAAGAGGTGCATAGAGACTCACCTTCCCAAGTTCTGTTAATGGCCGAATTCTTTTGTAAGCGTTCCTGTGTCCTGTTTCCGTGATTGAGACACAAGATTGCTTCGTTCAAACTGCCTATAACTGATCTTTTTTCTACATTTTAAATCTTTCATACTTTTTGGTATTATTTAATTTAAAAAGCAGAAAGTTTTAAGAGTAACACTTTCTTGGAAGTTCATTGCATATGGTCAGGAAGTAGAGCCACATTATGCATTTTAAGTAGAAAATAAATATCAAAAGCAAGACTCATTTAAATACATGAAACAGACATTTATTCTTTGAGCAGACATTGGTGGCCCCCTAGGAGCCTGTGATTTCAGAGTGACAGCGGTCCTCAGCTAAAACAATGATTTACACTTAGGAGGCACTGAGTTGCTGTGACTGATGATCCTGTTCCAGGCTTCCAGACAGCTCTCTCTCCTCGTGCACTGTTACTAGCATGTTTGCACCCGGCATCTGACACCAGTCATAAAATTCACACCATCTTTTCTTTCCCCTTACCAGAATCCATACTTCCTCAGATGTCTTAGGGAAAAGTCTTGCTGATTTGCAGAAACAGTTCAGTGAAATCCTTGCACGCTCCCAGTGGGAAAGACAGGAAGCACAAGTAAGGGAGAGAAAACTCCAGGAAGAAATGGCCCTGCAGCAAGAGAAACTGGCGAGCGGGCAAGAAGAGTTCAGGCACGCCTGCGAGAGGGCCCTGGAAGCACGGGTAAGGAGCGGGCGAGAGGCAGCTGGAGGGAAGTGTTTGGCCAATATTCCTGTTTTTCAACAAATTGCAGTGCTTCCTTCTCAAGTAAATACATGTTATTTTCACTCTTAACCAGTCAAACTGCCTGTGACTAAAAGTCAGCTGTGAATGTGATTACTGATATCAGTCAGGCTTCTTTGTGACTGTGTTTTCCTTGTTTTGGAAGCAGGTGAGAAAGAAATATTTCTGAGCATGCAGGCAAACAACACTACATTGCTGGGGTGTGGTATCGTGCCAGAATCTGATTTTTTGGCTGTCATTCTTTTAACAATGATACATCCATTAAAGTGGATTCTAGAGAACATTCAAGATAAAACCATGCCCTGTAACTCATTAGTACAACATTTCATTACCCTCTTTTAGTAAAATGAAATGTGATTCTCTAAAAAGATTTTATTTTGCTTAAAAATCCTCTTTGAAACTTGATTTCCTCACAGATTAGTTTCGATAAGAGGCAGCACGAAGCAAGAATCCAGCAGTTGGAGAATGAAATTCACTATTTGCAAGAAAATCTAAAAAGTATGGAGGAAATCCAAGGCCTTACAGATCTCCAACTTCAGGAAGCTGATGAAGAGAAGGAGAGAATTCTGGCCCAACTCCGGGAGTTAGAGAAAAAGGTAGGAAGACTCGGAAAAACGTTACACCTCTGTCCCCACGCCTCGGTCTTGCCCCCCACGAGCAGGCCTTCTGTGCAGGGCCTGGTCCAGAGGTTGCTGGCCCAGAGGCCAACTGGACCCAGGGGAGACCGGGATGCATGTGGTCTAATCAAGGGCCTGAAACAGGTGATGTGGTTGATGAAAACGAGCGAGCTGGCATGTGAGGAGTGACCTTAGAGCATGTGTGCTGATGGCTTGAGTTCGCCTCTTCTAAAACCCCTTGCCCAACTGGACACATCCATGGGAAATTACTTTTTAACTCTTCAGCTTCCTTTCTGACACGCTGGCCTCTTTTTGCTTCTCCATCCCACCTCAACCGTCTTCTCCCATCGTCACATCCTCCCCCTTGGCCAGTTCAGAGACTGTGCCCGCCACCTCTGAAATCCCATGCTGCTCGTAACTCTATCCACTGACCCCACACTGACAATTTTTCAACGTCATGGACAACTCCAGGGCATGAGCCCTACCTTTTCTGTCTATTAGGCTTTCCTGTCCACCTTCCTCGTCATCGCCCGACCTAAATTCCGTGGCCCCCCACTATAGCCAATTTTGCAAATATCCTCAAATCCGTTGTCCTTTTTTCCTGTCTCACTTGCCTGACAGAACTGCAGCTATATGCTTTCTTTGCACTGATACCCATGCTGAGCATTTCTGCAGAAAAATGTCACCCACCCAGGCATACGGTATCATTATAATCTCTTGGTCATCAACCTCAAATGGGCAGCGTTACCCTTCTCTCTGGTCAGTTCACTCTCCTGTGCTCCACCGTTTCATACCTTGTCACTCCCTTCTCCTAGCCCCAGCGAGTGACTTGCTTCATACTTGACCAAGAACCTTTCAGTTCCCGAGTCCTATTGTATCTGTCCCCAAAATATATCTGGAATATAGTTCCTTTTTTCCTTCTCTGATGCCACCACCACCCCAGTCTAGCCATCATCTCTCTTCTGAACAACTGGTACGGCCACCTGACCGAGCTCCCGCTCCCACCAATGAGCCTGCTCCACAGAGCCACCACCGTGCTCTTTCAGAAACAGGCATTGACTCTTGTTAGTCCCCTGTCCCCTACCCAGCCATTTCCCTCCTCTCAGGAACTTCTGTAGTTTTTATGAAAAATACCTAAATTCTTAAGCCTATGAGGCCTGACAAGATTTACCTCTATCTGCTCCCTCCTGTTTTCACCAGGCTCCTTCTTTCAGTTCCTCAAAAATGCCAAGTTCTCCTAGCCTTCCCACATGCCATTCCCTCTCCTGGACCACGCTTCTCCATCCTTCTCTCTGACTGCCCCTCCCCACCAATCTCCATTTTTCTTGCTGTTCTCTCAAAAAGTACCCTGTTCTGTCCCTTGATAGTTACTAGCCACCATTTTGTTATATATTTGTCTGAGCGTATGTTTATTATCTGTCTCTCATAAGCTCCTTGAGGGCAGTAGCCCAGTCTGCTTTACTTACCACCATCTCCCAGGGCCTGACTCAGCAGTCACAAGGGTCTGGTCCATCACTTGGTGATGGTACCAGTAAATGGTTTTCCAATGAGTAAATGAATCTGTGATTGATCGCTTATGGTTCTTGACTAAGAAGACTGATTTCATTCTAAGTTTACCACACAATTTTTAGTTGATTTTATTTATTCATTCAGTCAATGACTATTTATGGAGTACCTCCTTTGTGCCAGATATTCTAGGTGTGGGCTGGGTAGTAGTGACCAGAGTCCCTGCCCTCATGGAGCTTGTGTCTTCATTCACTGCTGCCGAATGACTCACTGTTCATGAGTCTAAATGAGTTCATGAGTTTAATGTTTCTTTTATTTTAGAAGAAACTTGAAGATGCCAAGTCTCAGGAACGGTTTCTTGGTTTAGACAGAGAATTGAAGAAACTAAAGAAAGCCGTGGCCGCCTCAGATAAGCTAGCCACGGCTGAGCTCACCGTTGCCAAAGACCAGCTCAAGTCCCTTCATGGAACTGTGATGAAAATTAACCAGGAACGAGCAGAGGTGAGTCCACGTGTCTAAAACAAGCTTCCACAGGCACTGCTGCCCCAAAACCTAGCCACTTGTATTATTGCTCTTTTGTTATAGACTTTGGTTATCTTAGAAACCACTGGAAAGTTGTCTATCTCCCGTCAGACCTATGGATTGTATTTCATCACAGCCCTGCCTTGGGTCCTGCCCTTTCCTGAGCCCTGACAGGAACCATCAAATGAAACATACTCTCCCCACCTCAGAGTGTAGAGCTCTGCCTCAGGAGATGGGTGTGCGTACACACCTGAACCAAGGTTTCAAAGGCTGGCCTTGTCATTCTTCTGAACCCCAGACTTTTCATCTTGTGCACTCAGATAATAGTGACCTCTTGGGCTATTCTGCCTTCTGACTGCAATGCTGTCTCCAGCAGTTTGAAGGGTACAGATGCTCCTGAGATGAAGATGATAGTTCATAGGAGAGACAAGTTAATAATGGGAGTCCAGAGAGTCCCCAGTCATGGAAGACTGGAGATTAATGAAGAAGAAGTTAGCTCTGGCTCTTTCTGATGCAGCCCCCCCGGCCACCTGGCCCCATGGAGGGGTGGAACAGGCTGCCAAGTGATGGGAACAGCGCAGGACAGGGTGGGACCCAGTGCCACACACACATGGGGTAGCCAGCCTGGCAATTGGGCGAGAACAAAGAAGTCGATCTGAGAGGAGGGGAGACTTGAAGAAGACAGCGAATGACAGCTGTGCTGCCTTTCCCCTACCTCTGTCCCAGTAGGAGCTGCAGGAGACTGAGAGGTTCAGCAGAAAGGCAGCGCAAGCGGCCAGGGATCTGACCCGAGCGGAAGCAGAGATCGAACTCCTGCAGAACCTTCTCAGAGATAAAGAGGAGCAGGTCAGTGCCAAGTCTCTGAGATCTCCTCTGTATGGGCCTGTGTCGGTTCCTAAAAGACAAAAGTAGCGGAGGTGACCGCTCAGAGAATTTGGAAGCGTGCCAGGCAGAGTGCGATTTCAATACATGGAGTGACGTGGCATCCTTATGAGGAAAGCATGGGTAAAAGTTCTAGAAGTATTAAATCGAGTTGCAAGGATAAATGCATCTGGGAAAGAGTATTCGTGGACAACTTTGTGTATGTGATATTTTAACAGTATCAAAATCAGATGGAGAAAATAGATGTCGGCACTGGAGGAGCGCACTCACAGGTGGCGGAGATGGAGAAGCTCAATGAGACAATGGAGAGACAAAGGACAGAGATAGCAAGGCTGCGGAATTTACTGGACCTCACCGGGGCTGGTAAAGTATCGGGCTTTGATTTGGGTAGTTGTTCTAAAATCAAGTCAAATCACGTTAAAAAAAAAAAGATCATCCCGTTTGTTTTTCACCATAGCAAATTTATTTTAACTGAGATAGATCAATTCCATGCTTGCTTTACAAGCTGTGATAATTAGCTTAATGAATAAAAGCAAAGAATTTAAAAAACACTTTATGTAAGTGGAGTTTTAAGAAACTTGATTACAATGAGACCAGAGATTTTTTGAATTTTCAAAAGAAACAATGTTTACAGATCTGTTTTCTTTCTCTGGTTCAGTTTATAAATGAACAACAGAGGGGTTTATTTGTCCTCTTTAAGTGTTAGCAAATACTTAAACTACCATGGGACAGGCTGAAAAGTCAGCTTTGAGGAGCTGATCAAAGTCATTGGCTGCCATGGCATCACTCGTGTACGTGAAATAGATGACTTCATGCCCAATTTCACAGACCGGCATTCCTTCGCAGATAACAAAGGAAGCTTTGAAAATGTTTTGGAAGAAATTGCCGAACTTCGACGTGAGGTTTCTCATCAGAATGATTACATCAGCAGCATGACAGATCCTTTCAAAAGACGAGGCTACTGGTACTTTATGCCACCACCATCATCATCAAAAGTAGGACGTCTGTGATGCTGGGAGTGTATACTGAATTTTCTTGAAGGAAATGTGACAATGCTCTCTTCTCCCAATTTGTGAAGAAGGTGTCAAGAATAATATGTCTAAGCTAATGCATTGAGGTTCTTAAGGGTCCTTAATATTTGAGGTGAAAATAGGGCCTTCTCAAGAGTATTGCCATTGCCCATTCCTGCTCAGGTAGCATGTTGTGGGTGCCTGATAGAAGATACTGCAAGGGGGTAAGGTGACGAGCCCGGTCACCCTGTTGGAAATGGGTATAAAATTGTGCAGAATCTGATAGAAAACTGGGTGCCTGGATTTCATTTGATTTTAGCTGACGTTTCATTCTGTGTTCACTGAAATCTAGGTCAGGTGCTATGTGGGGTGGGGAGGGTGTGCCGTGAGGAATGGTCTAGCCCTTTCTCTCCAAGAGTTCATGCACTGGTGGGGAGACAGGTACACCTGTGTGATTACCACAGTGGCATGCACGTGACAACAGACTTGACCTGTGTGCTCTGGTATAGAGAAGTGTTAGGGATCCCTCAGTGAGGAAGTTCAGGAAAGAAGGCATCACACACAGTCACGACGTTGGCACTTAACCCTCAAGGGGTGGCCTTTTAGGAGGGAGGAAGGTATGGAGGGGGGAGTTGGTTTAGCTGTGGTGAGTAGCCTTGTGGGGCTGGACGGTTGGATGGGAACAGTGAAAGGTGAGTCTGGAAAAGTAGATTGGGCTCATGCTTTTGAAAAGGGCCTCAAAATCTCTTGCACTGACTTATGGAGACCTTGGGGACTGAGGCTGTGTGTACTGTGATCAGAGGCGTAGTTTAGGAGGAGTAATTGGGCTGAGTGTGGGAGCCCGAATTGCGGTGGGTGAACTTGGGGCAGGGCAGGGCGGTGCAGGGGCGCTATGTGAACTCATTCTGTGAGGGACAGAAGCCGGAGCTAGAGCAGTGGAGCTGGAGAAGAGATGGCACTGAGGGATGTTCAGGAGACAAAAAGCCAAGGTTTGGGGCTTGAAAGTGAGGAGAGGACAGTAAGTGGCCCACATCCAGAGCAGAGGGGCTGGGTGACACCCTGCTAGGATCAGCTGGCAGGCAACAGTCAGGGGGAAGGGGCTGACATGCTAGGATCCCAGGGCTGTGTTGACTTAACCAGAATCCAGACAGCCTTGACAACCATGGTTGGAGGTGGAATCTGTGTAGGTTAGATGTAACGTGGTAAGGCTGAGCTGGCCGAGGGTTTGGGAAGCAGACCTGTTTATGACTGGAAGGGAGGGAGGGTGGCGGAGTAGAGCCTCTTGGCCCACGCCAGGCTCCCAGGACAGCAGGAGATTAATATCCCAGATGGCCTTGAAAATTCACTCGTTTCCTTGGCCTTCATTGGTGGGCCGTCAAGACAGCAGGAGACTAATATCCCAGATGGCCTTGAAAATTCACTGGTTTCCTTGGTCTTTGTTGGTGGGCCATCAAGAACAAGGCAAAAGGGGAGAAGCCCCCAGGAAAGATGAGTACTGGCGCAGAGAGGCCACACTCAGGCCATTTATCTGACTTGACTGGGTAATCATGTTTGTCTTCTGTCTGAAAAATGAGAATCAGAGTCTATGAAAAGAAACCAGTTCTTTCTCAACTTTGCCACATCTCAACTTTGTTCTCCAACTCAGCCTTTTCATTTCTGATAAATAATGGGCTCTTCTATCATCTATTTTAGGTTTCCAGCCACAGTTCCCAGGCCACCAAGGACTCTGGTGTCGGCCTAAAGTGTACAGCCTCAACTCCTGTTGGAAAAGCACGTCATGGACAGCAGGATGGAAAAGAGGACAGTGGGCCTCCACCTGTTTCGGGATACTGGGTGTATTCTCCCATCAGGAGTGGGTTACATAAATCGTTTTCAAATAGAGGTAAGTTAAATCACAGAAGGGAAGTTGCGTGTCTCTTGTATTGGTTCCCTGAAATCCATAAGACACAAGCCAGACTCCTTAGCTTACTCTGCATGACCTTCTGTGCTGGGCCTTGGCCAGTGACCTCTTGTCTCACTTCCCATTACTGTCCTGAAGTCAGCCACCCCAGCTGCCTAAGATCCCCACAGCATGCCGTGTGCCGCTCACCTCCCTGTTTTAAACTTGTTTAGTAGAAGGTCCTTCCTTGGGGCGCCTGGGTGGCTCAGTAGGGTAAGCCTCTGCCTTAGGCTCGGATCATTTTCTCTGAGTCCTGGGATCGAGCCCCACATCGGGCTCTCTGCTAAGCAGGGAGCCTGCTTCCCCCTCTCTCTCTACCTGCCTCTCTGCCTACTTGTGATCTCTCTCTCTCTGTCAAATAAATAAATAAAATCTTAAAAAAAGAAAAAATAAAGAATGTCCTTCCTTCCTCTCCTAATCTATTCCTGCTCAACCTTCAACAAGATTCAGGCCCGCAAACAACACTCCTCTATGGAGCCTTCCTCCATGCTGCCTCGCCTGCACTCCTGGGCCATGGCAGGTGCCGCCATTCTTGTGTCATGGTGGTGGTTAGCTCGGCTAAAATGAAGGGTTACAGGTCCATCTTCTGAAGCTCCGAGAGGAAGAGTCAGACGTGGGAGTCAGTCCTCGCTCTTGCAGTGGCTAGCTGCGTGATCCTAGGCAGAGTGTTCCGCTCCTCTGAGACTGTTGAGTGTAAAAGGGGAATGCCACCTTCGGAGAATGTGTTTATTCAGGAGTTATTTATCGAGTGCCTGCTGTGTGCTAGGCTGTGTGTCAGCAGTGATAAATGTAGATCTTGCCTGTCAGGGAGATAACCAGGAGAGCCAGCAGCTTAGAGGGCCATGCATCATGATCGTGGTGAGTGCTGAGAGCTGTGGGTCTCACTGCTCCTTTCTGTATCTCTGTTGGTCTCTTCTATAGCCTGAAGCAGGCACCCGAATGGTTGCAGAATAGATGAATGAATGAAGAACCCCCCCAAAAAAAGGAAATTAACAGATAGACATAAGAAAAACTCAATTTTCAGCCACTGAAAATATATGAATCCCTGTTTTGATCAACTTTTCAAAACCGCTTTGACCTTTTTTGCAAAATTTCATTCTCGCATCTTGGGGATTTGGGCCTAAATGCTGCCATTCTCTGCTAAATTTGTTTATCTAATAAGCCATGGGGTAAAACACTCTTCCGTTTATTTCTTTCAAGATGCAGACAGCGGAGGAGATAGCCAGGAAGAGAGCGAGCTAGAGGACCGAGAGGACCACCCATTTGTACCTCCTCATGGATACATGATGTACACTGTGTTTCCCGACGGTTCGCCTGTACCGCAGGGCACGGCCCTATATGCGCCCCCTCCTCCCTTGCCCAGCAGTAGCCAACCTCTCAGCCCCGGCACTGTTGTTTATGGCCCACCTCCCGCTGGGGCTCCCATCGTGTATGGGCCTCCACCTCCCCACTTCTCTGTACCTCTCATCCCCATGGGGGTGCTGCATTGCAACGTCCCGGAACACCATAACTTGGTAAGTGGAAAGACACAGGATCCCCTGTCCACACTGCTTCCACAGGAGACTGAATAAGGGTATATATGTAATGATTTGACCTATTTATGAACAGATTATGTCCCAAATGTGTTCATAAGATTTGTGTTTAGGATGGAGTAAGCATTCTCCTATTAACATACTCTTCTGGACAAGAGTTAGGATACCAGGCCAGTCTGCAAATGCTTTGTTTAATCATCTTATAACAAAAAATGCTTTCAGTCCAGAAATTAACCATTTTTGGAGAGCTTATTTTATATTTTCTAGGACAAGTACTGATGTGTACATGGAAGTATATTCACATAGTAGTGCCTGTGCTTGTACACACATGTCCTCGCACCTGGACATGCATCCACATGTATGTGCTTGCGTATTCACACGTATGAGCAGCAAGGTTGTGGGGATTATCTCTGGGTGGTGAGATTCATGATTTTTTTTTTTTCATAATTCTTAGCTTTTTGTTTTTCCCACTTAACATTACAGGCATTTCCCCGTGGTTTTTAAAAGATTTTATTTGACAGAGAGACCTAGCAAGAGAGGGAACACAAGCAGGGGGAGTGGGAGAGGGAAAAGCAGGCTTCCCGCTGAGTAGGGAGTCCGATGTAGGGCTCCATCCCAGGACCCTGGGATCATGACCTGAGCCGAAGGCAGATGCTTAAGGACCGAGCCACCCAGGCGCTCTCCCTCCCCATGGTTTTACAAATGTTTTTAAGCAGCATTTTTATGACTGCATAACATTTCTTAACATTTGTAGACAGTCTAGTTGACCTAACTGCATAAATTTTTAGTGTATTTCATTTTGTTAGGCTAGATTACTAGTAATTCTAAGGCTAGATTACTTGCTAATGCCTAGCTTGCTTTGTTAACTCTATGGTTCTAAAGAAGTAAAATGCACTACAAACTCCTCCTTCAAACTCAAGAAACTTAGAGCTCTTTAGATTTTCCTTTTCCTACCAGGAGATTGAGAGGAAGACAAGGACCAGAACAAACAATCGGTCAGGCTGGTTGCCAGGGGCCTGCAGGTGCTCACGTGGTTCAAACATTAGTCACCCACGTAGGCCTGCAGAGTCTCAGCGCACATGTGTTTATGTGTTTACAGCAGTGCAGTCGGCTTGGCATGTGATTGATCCCCTCTTAAGCTGGTTCTGTTACCCGCGAGCAGTGCCCAGATGTCCTGTAGTTTCTCACGTGCCCTCCTAGACCTCTTTGCATTTGCGTGTTCTTCCTTCAGCTTAGGTCTTCCCCATGTCCTTTATTCTTCAAAACACAGGCAAAAAACCTCTCCCTCTGGGCAGCCTTCCAGACAGCTCCCCTCCCCGGGCCCAGAGGAGGGAGAGACCTATGTCTCTCTCTTCTGCTACTTGCTGTCCTCTGGAGATAGAGATTATGTGTAAGAGGTGCTTGGGGAATGTGTATCAACCATAGTTGGGCCGATGGGGAAGTTAAAAGCTCTCTGCATCAGTTTCTTCTGTGGTATGTGGAAAATTGGCCTGACTTAATGTTTCTTCTCACATTGAAGTCCTAGAAGCTACCACCGTTTTCTTGTTGTAGGTAGCATCTTGAGCACAGTTAATTGCAGCTTTTGGCAGGAAAGAAGAGAAACATCAAGTGATGTTCTCAGTACTGCTTTTTTTTCTTTGTTCAGGAGAATGAAGTTTCTAAATTAGAAGACATAATGCAGCATTTAAAATCTGAGAAACAGGAACCGTGCATGAGAGCATCTAAGCGGCACTCGGAGAAAGAACTGGAAGAACTGCACCGTAATATTGATGGTCTTTTGCAAGAGAAGAAAGACTTAGAGTATGAAGTAGAAGAATTACATAGAACTATCCAGCAACATCAACAGCGAAAGTAATTATTAGCCATTTTATTTTTATGATTCCATTTTATTTTTTATGATTTATTTTATGATTCCAATTTTTATGTATATTCCAACTGTGATATTGGCTCATTAAGATAACCTAAATCAGTGTTGTCCAGTAGAACTTTCTGTGATCGTGGAAATGCTGCAGATCTATGCTGTCTGGAACAGTGGTCACTAGCAACATGTGCCTGTTGAGCCCTTGAAATGTGGCTAATGGAAGTGAGGAATAGAGTTGAATTTCAATTAAAGTAGTAGCCTCGAGGCGACTCCCAGGGGGGGCAGTGCAAGTCTGAGTTCTCTTGGCCAGTAATCCCAATCAGCTCTTCCTGTAGGCCCTCTTGGGGAATGGCACGGCCATCCACCCTCCCCAGTTACTCTGGCTAAAAACATGCCCAGTGTCCTTAGCTCCTCTTTCTGCACTTTCCCAAGCCACTGGTTGGTGTCCAGGTCCTACAAATATACACAAAGAGCTGTCAAGCCAGTCCCCTTCTTTAATCACTGCTGCCTTGGCCTTTAATCATGTCATCCTTGGTTGTTGTAATAGCTTCCACATTGGCCTTCTGTGTCAAGCCTCTCCATTCTACCCTCGATGTAGCTTAGATCTGAGCATGCCACTCTCCCATGTGATGCAGTCCCAACACAATGCACCCCACCCTCCAGATCTGAACCCTGCCTGTCTCTTACCTTCTCTCCCACACACGCTGTCTGCTTTTCTGTGGGTTCCTCAGACACCACATCTTCTCCTGACTCCCATATGTCCTTGCCTAAAATGCTTTCTCTGTCTGCGCCTAACCCCACCCTGTCTTTCCAGGTGAAGGTCAGGGATTCCATCTCTCACACAAAGCCTTTCTCATCTCTGACTCCCGCAGTTTGGGGCTGGCGACGTTGGGCGTAGTACTGTTGATGCCATGCTGTGAGGAGCCCAGGAGGGTAATGGCTGGGCTTCCCTCCTTGTGCCCTGGCATCTGGCACAGGGCCCGTTAACAGATGCAGTATCTGCTGAGTGCATCAGATAGGTAGAAGCCCATCTTCTGCAGTAGTCCATGAGTTATGATTGTTCCCCAGTTTTTTGTCGTGTAAGCCAGACTGGCCCAGGCACCAAGGTTGGGGAGAGATCTGTGGAGGTCGCCAAGGTGAGTGAGCTGTGATCTCTGCCTTCTAGGAGCTCACATGTGACTGGCTAATAGACCTGGCAGGGAAAAGCAGGGGTCACACCAAGAAAAGATGGGGACTAGATGTCTGAAGTTTTCAAAGATGATTATGCTGTTACTTTTGTAGGTATGTGATAGGGTAGAGGGTTTTTATTGTGAGGTTTTTTTGAGGAAGGAAATAAGGCAGCGGGATAACTACCCTTTCTCCTAGTTTTAAAAGTATATTAAATGATCATTTTAAAGAATTTGGATAACACAAAAATGTCCAAAGAAGACTATAAAGATCATCTGTGTGTCTTCATTTAAAGAGAAAGAATTTGTTAATGTTGATGAATTCATTTGCATGTTTTTCTGTCACGGTTTCCATTTGCAAATAATTTTGACATATTAGCCTTGAGTTAGTGAGTCCTGTGTCTTGCTTTCTGATTTGTCAAATACTGTCACTATAATTTTACTCTAGCAGAACAGAGTAAATCACAAAATTAGGTCATCTTTGAGGCAGCTGATGAGCTATGACTTGACAGACAGTTTGAAGGGAATGGATGACTAGTATGATAATAGTTTTATTTTTATACCACAGAAGAATAGAAATATCAACATTGTCTTGAGAAGTGCTGACCAAAATAAAGACGAGTCAAAAAAGATGAAACAACTACATCATACTTCATACATATTGTGTACTTACTGCCAACAGTGAACAGTGTACCATTGGTTTTTTTTTTAAAGATACTTTTTAGAAAGATTGTGAATGCATGCAAGAGCAGGGGGAGGGGCAGAGGATGAGGGAGGATGAGGGAGAGTGAGACTCTCATGGAGACTCCACACTGAGGACGAAGCCCGACACGGGGCTTGATCTCACCACCCTGAGATCACGACCAGAGCCACAATCAGGTGTCTGACACTTACCCGACTGGGCCACCCAGTCACCCCCAACAGCATACCATGTTGAATGAAAGTGTAAACATAGGCCTTGAACGTAGTCAAACGCAGCTGTCTCTCCCACTGCTTCTCATATGAAATTAGAAAATCATCATACGTCTTCTTATCAGGCTACAAGGGTCTCTATCGTCCGCATTTAAAGTGTCTTAATGTGTGGGCATATGATTTTTTAGAGACTTCATTGATGGAAATGTTGAAAGTCTTGTGAATGAACTAGAAACAGAGAAGTCACTCAAACACCATGAAGATATTGTCGATGAAATTGAGTGCCTCGAGAGGACCCTTCTGAAGCGCCGCGCAGAGCTCAGGGAAGCCGACCGGCTGCTGGCGGAGGCCGAAACGGAACTTTCGTGCACGAGAGAGAAAGTATGTTCTGTTGTGGTCTGGGGTGAGGCAGCTTACTGTTGGCGGCATGAAGGACTAGGAAGAAAACAGACCAGAACACGGTCCCCCGAGGCAGACGGGTTTCAGGCCGCTGTTAAAGCTGTGAGAATTTGCATCAGCCCCCTAAGTCCCCAGCTTTGCACTCCTCATCTGTCAGGCCGAGAATAGGAAAGCTGTTCAGTAAGGGTTAAATGAAGTAGCATGTTTTTTAAAAGATTTTTATTTATTTTAGAGAGAATGGGAGAGAGGAAGCAAGAGTGTTGGGGGCGCAACAGAGCGAGCGGGAGAAAGAAGCAGATTCCCCACTGAGCAGGGAGCCAGATGTGGGGCTAGATCCCAGGATCCTGGGGTTGTGACTTCAGCCAAAGGCAGCTTAACTGACTGAGCCATCCAGGCACCCCTAAGTGAAGTAGCATATTGAATGCTGCTCAAGTCATTGAGTTCCTGACACACCCTACTTCCTTATCCTGTGTGTGTCTTTTAAAATTGTTTGGGCTCAGCTAGCTCTGTGTATTAAATAGGTCAGTCTTATATTCTAAAATAGCAGTGTTATCTCAGAAGACTTCTTCCTACTATTACTTTGTTCTCCAAGTGGACATTGCAAAGTCAAGTATGTTTTGGTCTGAGGTCGTGTTCTTGAGACTACAGCACAGGGGGAAATCAAGGGGAGAAGGGAGCTCCCCGTCACTGGGGCTCTGTCCCGGCCACACACTGGCTGTTTGATGAATGCCGCTTCCTTTAACTTCCCTGGCATCCTGCAAGGTGGTGGTTAGCTCAGTTCAGCAAGGCGGCGCAGGGAGGCTGGTAGCCAGCCCAGGGGCACACAGCTGAAGTTCTGCTTCACCAAGAGACCTTTCTTAGTCTGAGGAGAATTCCAGAGTGTAGAAGTCCCAGACCCACATGGAGCATTTCAGGAACTACCATTTGTATGTTGTTATTTCAACATGGACAGATTTAAATGAATAGAAATCTAATACCTGGGGACTGTAATGAAGGATTTATTAAAGAAATTCTGTGAGTGATGGCTTTAATAAGAATGGGAAAACATCCTGGTGACTTTTCAGATGACCAGTTCCTTCTTCTGTCACACGTTACATGATCGTGAGAGAACATGGGCCTGAGCAGGATTAGAGAAGAATTTACCACTGGTATATAAAAGAATGTTAAAGCTATTGGTAGTTGACAGGTAGTAAGTGAACCGAGGCTGGTGAGCTCTTTCCCCTTCAGCCTCCCAAAATGACTCAGGGAGGCAGCTTCTTAAGGGGGAGGAGGGTGGGAGAAGGTGATGTGTTTTGTAAAGATGCCAGGTGTGTTAAAACTTAACCTAGAAACAGACCAAAAACTACTTAGAAATGTGACTTTCTGGAGCATGTAGTGCATTTTGTCCAGTGCTTTGCTGATGAAACTGATAGGAACCAGCTCTGGCGTGGAAGGAAGGACAGTGAAATATCTGGCTGTTATGAATGGGGAAAGATGTGCTGTCTGATACCGTGGAATATTACTCAGCCATCAAAAATGAGGTCTTTTAACCATTTGCAATGACGTGGTTAGAACTAGAGGGTGTTACCCTAAGTGAAATAAGTCAGTCAGAAAAAGACAAATATCAGATGATTTCACTCATATGGAATTTAAGAAACAAAACAGGTGAACAAAGGCAAAGGGGGTAAAAATCAAATAAGATGAAATCAAAGAGGAGACAAACCACGAGAGACTCTTAGCTCTAAGGAACAAACTGAGGGTTGCTGGAAGGGAGAGGAGGACAGGGATGGGGAAACCGGGTGACGGGCGTTCAGGAGGGCAGTGATGTGATGAGCAGGGGGCTGTGTGCAACTGATGAACCTAATAGTGCACTATATGTTGATTGGTTTTAAATGAAAAAATATATATATCTAGCTGTTTAGGAGCTTGCCAACCCTTTTCATCCACACGGGATATTTAGTAGACTAGTTTAACATCCGCCTATGAGTTTAATGCAACTGCAGAACTGGAGCTTTCTGCCTGAAGGTGAGTCACTGCTCAGCCAAGTGCAAACCAAACACTATTTTTGGACCTGTGGTGACATTGTTTTAAGCCTCTTATTTTAGACAGAGAAAGGAAACCAAGTTGATTTTTTTTTTTAAATCTGGTTTTGCCAAATCTTTTATAGGAAGATCTTTAAATACTTCAATAAAAATATTTAGTATTTGTGTTTGTCTTTAAGTCAGTGAGGTTTTATTTAGCATGATAATACAGTACAGCAATAATCTCTAAGAGGAGGGAATATTGATAAAATCCGTTTGTTGTCACTTAATTGGGAGATATTTTTAAGTAAAAAAATAGCCTAATAATAGGTTATTTTTTTTTAAGATTTTATTTATTTGTCAAAGAGAGAGAGTGAGCACAAGCATGGGGAGAGCGGCAAACAGAGAGAGAAGCAGACTCCCCACCGAGCAGGGAGCCCGATGTGGGGCTCAATCCTGGGACCCTGGGATCATGACCTGAGCCGATGGCAGACGCTCAACCAACTGAGCCATCCAGGCGTCCCTATACAGACTATTTTTAAGTAAAAAGATTCACTGCCTCCCTACCCTCAAGGGACTGTTTCTCTTTTGGGTAGCCCTTTTGTCTTTGTGGGCACAGATATAATTTTACATAGCTGCTCTTAGAGTAGTGTACCTTTTAAAAGAACTTTTTTCAGCCAACATAATAATATCAACTTTTGTTGCTATGTTGTCATTTTAAAGGCTACACAGTACTCTGTTGTGTTGATGTGTTGTCATTTACTAAATCCATTTTTTGTCAGGTCGTATACCAATCTACAGTGAGTATTTTTGTGCAGTAGTTTTGACTCCTGAATTCTTTTCTGAGAATTGGAGAAGCGTGAATGAACATCTTTACCGGTCTTCTTGTCTTGCCTTGTTTTCTGAAAGAGTTGTACCAGATTATACCACAATAGCTGTGAGGGAGAATGGTGACTGAATTGCTTTCAATGACTGTGTCTTTTTTAGACAAAAAATGCCATTGAGAAATTCGCCGATGCCAAGAAAAATTTATTGCAAACTGAGAAAGATGCTGAGGAGTTAGAAAAGAGAGCCCAGGAAACCGCTGTTAACCTTGTCAAAGCCGACCAGCAGCTCAGGTAGGTGGAGTCCCTCAGCTGTTCAGTGAGATGAGAAGTTTGGTTCTGACAGGCTAATAATCGCCTTATGGTAACTGGCTGGTTAAGTCTAAGGGGCCTTGGAGAATAAGGCAGTGTGTTTTAGGTTGCTCCAGGCTGACACAAAGGATTTGGAGCAGCACAAAATGGAGCAGGAGGAAATCTTGAAAGAAATAAATGAAGTTGTGGCAGCAAAAGATTCAGATTTCCAGTGTCTCAACAAGAAGAAGGAGGTCCTGACGGGAGAGTAAGTACAGCCCCTGTTGGGCACACGGGGCTCGAGCCGGAAGACGGCGCTGGGGGTCCAGCCTCCCTTCGGCCCCGCTCTAGTGCTGCTGCTGGTGTTTGCAGGCTGCAGAAGCTGCAGAAGGACATCGAGACCGCGCAGCACAGTGAGGATCACCACCTGCAGGTCCTTCAAGAGTCCGAGAGCCTCCTGCAGGCCAAGAAGGCTGAGCTGGAAAAGCTGAGGAGGCAGGTAGGGAAACAGATGCCTTGAAAAACCAGCTTGTGCTGCTTTGAAACCCACATCATAATGTATGATTATAAAAAGTGATGCCTGTTCGATTGTAGAAAAGACTGGAAAATACAAAAGAAAATATAAAGCACAAATGAGGCTGTATCTTTTAGTGATTAAGAGTGGAGTCCAGGGGTACCTGGGTGGCTCAGTGGGTTAAACCTCTGCCTTTGGCTTAGATCATGATCTCAGGGTCCTGGGATCGAGCCCCACGTCGGGCTCTCTGCTCAGCCAGGAGCCTGCTTCCCCTTCTCTCTGTGCCCGCCTCTCTGCCTACTTGTGCTCTCTGTCAAATAAATAAATAAAATCTTAAAAAAAAAAAAAAAAGAGTAGAGTCCAGGGGCACCTGGGTGGCTCAGTGAGATAAGCCTCTGCCTTCAGCTCAGGTTATAATCTCAAGGTCCAGGAATCGAGCCCCACGTCGGGCTCTCTGCTCAGCGGGGAGCCTGCTTCCCTCTCTCTCTGACTGCTTGTGATCTCTGTCTTTCAAATAAATAAATAAAATCTTGAAAAAAAAAAAAAAAGTAGAGTCCAATCCACATTTGGATCCCAAATCAATAGAATATGTTATTGAGTGAAGGAAGCAAGCCCCAAAGCAGGATGCGCCCTGAGATCACTTACGCTAAATGTGCTTATGAACACTTGTGCTTGTATTTTTAGTCTATATCAAAGTACAAATCAGTCATCTGATAAGGAGGCATTATGAATATCTTCTGTTTTCTTCCTTTCACATGTCTGCATTTTCTGCTTTTTAAATAAATACGTGTGTACTATCCTTAAAATTGTAAATAATTTTTTCTTAATTTACAAAATGAGTTTTTAAAATCCCTGCCTGACTTCCATTGCCAAGGTAGTTGTTAAATGGAATAAGGTATAGACATGTGTTTTGAAAACCATAAGCTGAGGGATAATCATTATTATTATTATATTGTTATTTTTGCTGTGCTTTGAGTGCTTTTATGTAGATGAGCTCAGGATCTTTATCAGGCATTTTGTGCATGAACCCCTGGCCTGGCCCTCCTGACTCATGTAGCTGGGATAATTACAATTAGGCTAGTTCCTAATTTCCCCCACGACCGTTAGCTGGACTGGATATTCTCCATCATAGCAAGCCCTGAAGGTTGCATGGCCTTTGACAAGCTTTGCATTCTTCCCTTTTCTTTAATGCAGGTGTCGGGTCAGCAGCAGGAGATGGCCATCTTGGACAGGCAGGTAGGGCATAAAAAGGAAGAGCTGCATCTCCTCCAGGATAGCCTGGTCCAGGCCAAAGCTGACCTCCAGGAAGCTCTGAGACTGGGAGAATCCGAAGTAACTGAGAAGTGCAATCACATTCGGGTGTGTTTTTCACTAGATTTTCTTAAGAGTCCTAGGATGATGTTGGAGATTTATTCTGAGATTTCATTGGTTTCCCCTCCAAATGCAAATATAAATTTCTGAATCTGGACCCTTCTGTAGCATCAGTTTGATGTGGTGTTACGTATCTGGGCTCTGGCTGTGTGGGTAGCTCCCTCTGCCACTGTGCCTTTTCTCATACCATTTCTTCTCCAGGAATTTTTTTGTGAATGTTCAGATCCTACCCATTTTTCATGGTTCAGCTTGATATGCCTCTAAGAAGACTTCCCTGACTTTTCCTTTACCTTGGAAGGAGTTTTCTCTGTCTCCTGAGTTTGGGGGCACTCTGCACATTTCCTAGGGCATCTTAGGCTTTCATGATCATGTTTGTACTCCTTGCCTAAATCTCCTCAAGGTGTTCAGACTCCTGAGGGCAGGAGATGTACCAGATTCAGCCTTTTCTTTCTATGACAAATTGCCTTACACAGAGTCAATACTGCTTATGCATTTTAAATGAAGGTAATGTGTGACTTACTTTCTTCTATTATACAGAAATATGTTGGTGTAAAATAGAATACAGTGCTCTTCTTGATATAAAAGGCAAAACTGAACTTGTTTCCAGATTAGAATTTTTATGAAATGAGATAGTTAATAAAAAAATTGATTTCAGGGTAATTTCTATTCATAATTTTGTAAAGTGGAGTTGACTTTTTTTTTTTTTTTGGCACAGGAAGTAAAATCTCTTCTGGAAGAACTCAGTTTTCAGAAAGGAGAACTGAATGTCCAGATTAGTGAAAAAAAAACTCAACTTGCATTCATAAAGCAGGAAATTGAAAAAGAGGAAGAAAATCTTCAGGTAGTTTTAGGACAAATGTCTAAACATAAAACTGGTAAGTTTAAAGGAAAGCAATCATATAAAGTTGGAGTTTGGAAATATCTCTATTCGAGATCACAGAAAAAAATACAAATGGTGGAATAAACTTCTTTTAAAGTTCAGCTTTGTTTTAGATGAGCAAAGAAAAGCAGTATTGTAAAAGGAATACAGTATTTTCTGCCATTCAAAGCTTACTGATAAAGTTTATTTAAGAGCACAGTAGTCATTATAATTACTGACCAGGGTGTGGAGAAGGAAGAACACTTAACAGGCTATTTGACAGAGAAAATTGGGCCAATCCTGCAATGTTTCAAATCTGAAAATTCATGCCTATTGAACCATGTAGCCCATTTCTAGTTACTGAGAGAAAGGAAGCATTTATATACCTTGCAGCAGTATTGTATTTACTTAGTAACACTTGATTTCCTTGTTTCACAAATTAAGCTACCTGAGTTGGTTACTTGCAGCAAAATTTATAATGAAATTTGGAAATTTGGCCAATCTAAAAGCCATATTTTCAACATTTAATGGCATGCAAAAAATGCTGATGGGAAGACTGAAAGAATAGATGTAAAACTGAATATAGAGCATAATTCCAATTTACGGAATGAAGACTGAAAAAATAGATGTAAAACTGGATATAGAGTATAATTCCAATTTATTTGGAAGTTATGTGCATGTGTGTGCACACACTCCTGGAAGGAAATAAATCAAATTGCTATTGCTGTAGTGATTATCTTTGGATGGTGGGATAATAATGGGTTTTCATTTGTTTCTTTTTTTCTTGAAATTTTCCACAGTGAGCAAATATCTGTATAATCAGAGAAGAGAGTTAATACTTGAAAATCTATATATTTTTTTGAAAATCTTTATTTTAAAAGATAAAAAATTGTTGGGGGCGACTGGGTGGCTCAGTGGGTTAAAGCCTCTGCCTTCGTCCCAGGTCATGATCCCAAGGTTCTGGGATCAAGCCCCGCATCAGGCTCTCTGCTCAGCAGGGAGCCTGCTTCCCTTCCTCTCTCTCTGCCTGCCTCTCTGCCTACTTGTGATCTTTTTCTGTCAAATAAATAAATATTTTTTAAAAAGTAAAAAATTGTTATTCGAATCTCAGCTTATGTATTTTAACATTTTACCCATTTATTTTGACTAAAATTCATTTAGATGAGGTAATTGCTCTGGAAACTAGAACTTTGTTAATGTTTTTGTTAAAATGTTTTTAACAAAATTTAATAAGTTAATGTTTAGCAATATTTAAAGGGATTTTTTTTTTTTTTCCATTAAACAGTTAGCTCCAGCTTGCCTCAGTGGCTCAGTTGGATAAGCCTCTGACTTTGGCTCAGGTCATAGTCTCAGGGTCCTGAGATCGAGCTGTGCTTCTAGACTCCCTGCTCAATGAGGAGTCTGTTTCTCCCTCTGCTCCTATCCCCTTTTGTGCGCACGGCTCTCTCTCTCTCTCTCTTTCGCCTTCTCTCTTTCAGGTAAATAAAATCTTTTTAAAAACACAATTAACTCCGTTAATTCAGCATAATAGATATGTTTTGATGACCTATTGTTTCTTGTATCAACAGCATTATTTTCTGTTTTATTTTGTAAATGTTTTCAACTACATTTAATAGCATGGCTCATGCTCTGTTTCTCTTAGAACTAAAGAATATTCTGGACATGTTGCAACTTGAAAACAATGAGCTGCAAGGTTTGAAGCTACAGCATGACCAAAAGGTGTCTGAGTTAGAGAAAACTCGGGTTGAAGTGCTAGAGGTAATAAACAAAGCCGTTTTACCCTTAGCCAATTGCAGTCTTTCTCTTGAGCATGTGTGAGTCCGCTTTTATCTGTTTTAGGAGAGACTGGTGTTAGAGAATCTGCAGCAGACAGCCGTGCAACAGAAAGGGGAGATAGAGTGGCAGAAGCAGCTCCTCGAGAGGGACAGACGGGAAGTAGAGCGGATGACTGCCGAGACCCGAGCATTACAGTCGTGTATTGAGTCTCTGTGCAAAGAAAGGGAAGATCTTGAAGAAAAACAGGATAGCTGGGAAAAGAAGTTGGCACAGACTAAACGGTGAGAGCAAAACCCAATAAGCTTGCCAGATCCCTTCCTGAAGACTAAAGCATAATAAACACACTATAAGAAGGGAATGGAAATGGAGAAAAGAAAGTACTCCACGAACTCAGTATCACAGTACAGCTCACCAACAGCATTTTTGGGTGGATTTCCTTTTGGGCTTTTCTTTTTCCAAAGCACATTTTAAAATAACTTGTTGTGGATTTTTTAAGGTAAAATAACAAATGCTAGAAAATGTAGCTGAGTGGAGAGAATACCTGTTTGTGGGTGGAAAGGCAATATTGTTAAGATTCGGTTCTCCTCAAACCTATCTATAGATTCAGAACAATCCCAGTCAAAATCCCAACAGGCTTTCAAAATAGAAATTGACAATCAGGTTCTGAAATTCATGTGGAAATACACAGGATGGACATGGAATAGGATCTAAAACTTTAGCTATGACACCAAAACAACCGTGAAGAACAAAAGTTTAGGGCTAACACTACCTGACTTCAAAACTCAGTATACAGCCATAGTGATCAAAACACTATGATACTGGTATAAAGACAGAAAAAGCAATCAGTGGAACAGAATAGAAAGTCCAAAAGTAAGTGCACAGATGTGTGGACAAATGGTTTTGATAAAGATGCAAAGGCATCTTTTTCAGTAGAGGAGAGATGGTCTTTTCAAAAAATATTGCTGAAATGATTGCATATTCAAAACCCCAAAAATGAACTTCAGCCCACACCCATATTCATAAAAATTACCTCAAAATGGACCATAAACATAAATGTGTGAAACCTAAATATTTAAAACTTCTAGGAGAAAACATAGGAAAAAAACCTTTGTGACCTTGGGTTAGGCAGAATTTCCTAGATAGGACTTCCAAAGCATGGTCCATAAAAGAATAAATTGGTAAAATTGAACATCATCAAAATCAAAACTTCTCAAACACTGTCAAGATAATGAAAAGACATGTCACAGACTGGGAGAAGAATCTTTGCAACCATGTATTTTCAAAAAAGGACTTGTACCCAGAGCATGTATATACAAAGAACTCATAACTCAATAATGAGAAAACAAACAATCCAGTTTTTTAAATGGGCAAAAGATTTGAGCAGACATTTCACTTAAGAAGATGAATGGATGGCAAATAAATACATAAAAAAGATGTTCCTCATCATTAACCATTAGGAAGATGCAAATTAAAACCACGATGAGATAACACTATGTACCTATTAGAAAGGCTAAAATTAAAGACTGATCATACCAAATGACATGGAACTTTCATACACAGTTGGTGGAAGTGTAAAAATGCTAGACCACTTTGGAGAATAATTTGGCAGTTACTTAAAAACTCTTACATATATTGGCCAGAAGAGCTACCATTCTACTCCTCGATATTTATTCATGAGAAGTGAAAGTGTGTGTACATACAAAGAATGATGTACTTTAATGTTCATAGAAGCTTTATTTAAAACAGCCAAAACCTGGAACCAACCTAAATGTCCATCAGCTGGTGAATGGCTAGACAAATGACTGTGTAAACATATCCTGGAGTACTATTTGGCAATAAGAAGGGAATGCAGGGGTCACCTGGGTGGCTCAGTTGGTTAAACAACTGCCTTCGGCTCAGGTCATGATCCTGGAGTCCTGGGATCGAGTCCCGCATCGGGGGGTCCCAGCTCCATGGGGAGTTTGCTTCTCCCTCTGACCTTCTCCCCTCTCATTCTTTCTCTCTCTCTCTCAAATAAATAAATAAATAAATATCTTTAAAAAAAGAGAGAGAGAAGGAAATGCAGTACTGACACACACAGCAACATGGGTGCACCTCACAGTGACTCCTCTCAGTGACAGAAGCCAGACAGAAACCAGCCTACACTATAGGACTCTGGTCGTGTAAAAGAAAGCCGGCTCGTGTACATCTGTTTTTTGGACAAATCCTATCGCACAGTTGTGTTTCCTGTTTTCTCACTTATCAGAAGCTAGCCATCTATTTTAATTGTGAGATTTGGGGAATTCTGAGTGTTGTCCTTGTTGTTATTCTGATTTTTATAAAACTTTAGTGAGTCACTTTTCAAAAAACCTCGTGTTTTAGAAAGCTGAAAATAAGATGTCTTTTGGAAATGAGTTGAAGAGTGTTAAGATTTTTTTTTTTAAGATTATTTATTTATTTATTTGACAGAGATCACAAGTAGGCAGAAAGGCAGGCAGAGAGAGAGGAAGGGAAGCAGGCTCCCCACTGAGGGGAGAGCCCAACGCGGGGCTTGATCCCAGGACCCCAAGATCATGACCCGAGCTGAAGGCAGCGACTTAACACACTGAGCCACCCAGGCGCCCCAGAAGAGTGTTAAGGTTTATAATCATTCATAGTCTATAACCATCCAGTGAAAGGATAACAATGTTCCTTGGCTGTGTCTTGTGTGCGGCTGGACCTTTTATGTTCGATAGTCTCACTTACTCTGCTTGCGCGGTAGGGTTTTAGCAGCTGCAGAAGACGATAGCAGAATGGAGCAGGCAAACTTAGAAAGATTGGAATTGGATGTCAGAAAGCTGCAGCAGGAGCTAGACCAACTTAACAGAGAGAAGCTCTCACTGCATAAAGACTTGGGAGCAGTGCAGCAGCAGCTACAAGGTATGAAGCTGCCCCTCCGCGGTGGCCGGGGAGGGGAGGGTGTCCTTCCTTTGGTTAGGTTTTCTTTTCTTTTCTTTTCTCTGAATAGACAACCTTTTATTTTCTTCCAGATTTGGAGTTTAATTATACAAAGAGAAGTCAGGTTTTGTAACCTAAAAATATTTCCTTATTAAAACTATATTAATACTTTTGCAAACTATGCAGAGAAGATAGGGACACACATATGTGCATGTATGGAGCTGCACGTCAGCCACGCCGGATCCCTGGGTGGGGAACTCCCAGCGCGCCCTCACTCATCTGTGAGGACACAGAGCTGTCCTTGTTGAGGCGTACACAGTCAGTCCAGCATGGTCAGCCCTCTGCCATGAATGTGTCTGTTCAGTTGTTTGCTTCTTAGAGCAGACAGTGACCTTCCTCATCCACCAGCCATTGGGGGAGGACGAGGCCCATTCTTCTGGGAGGCTTTCCTGCTGGCTCTCTTCCATCAGCATGTCTGGAATCAGAGGGGTTTCCATAGCCTCTTCTCTTTTTCACCTCTTGCTGAAGCAGTCTTGAAAAACAAAACCAGAACTCAGCTATTCCTCAGAAGGAATCTGTTACCAAAGATCATCTCCATGGGGACTGACCCAGGCTGTCCAACACTTGTCCATTCGAGATGGAAACCATCTTTGCCCCTTGGTCCCACCTCAAGGGTTCTTCTTTGTTTCCTTTTCTTATTATAGAAATAATTCATGCTAATGGGCATGGGATTTATTTTAGAAGTGACAGAAATGTTCTAAAATTAGATTGTAGTGATGTTTGCTTGACTTTGTGAATATACTTAAAGCCAATGAATTGCACACTGTAAAATGGGTGAAATGCTTGGTATGTGAATTATATCTCAGTAATGCTGTTTTAAAAAAAATAGTTCATGTTCCTTAAAGAACAATTTAAAAACACGCAAAAAGATGAAATAAAAATGACTCACCCCTCAGAGGTAATTCCTATTAACAGTGTGGTGAATATCCTTCCAGATTTTTCCTTGGGGTGTGTGTGTGTGTGTGTGTGTGTGTGTAATTTTAAAACAAAAAAGAAAGATGCAGATAATACCTTTATTATCAAAACTTTGTTAAACATCCATGATTAGAAATTACTAAATAAGTCTAGCTAACAACGTATTTATACTTGTTAAGCACTTACTGTGTCTCAGACACGATTCAAGTATTTTATGTGCATTTCATTTAATCCTTATAACATTTTTATGATAGAAACTCTTTCACCCATTTACAGAGGAGAAAATGTAAGCTTAGTTTTCTGTGATTTCCTCAAGGTCATAGAGCTAGCAAGTGACAAAGCCAGCACACATATAAAATCTATTCCCAAATTATCTCCCTTTAAGATTGTACCAAATTACATTTCTCCCAGCAATGTAGAAGGTGTTCATTTTTAAACCATGCACGTTGTCAACACTAGGTATTAACTATACATTTTTTTATGATGAGGTTTTGAACATGTAAATCTAAAAACCTGAGCTCCAAGCCCAGATATAGGTTGTGCATATTAACTCATTCTTTTGACCTTTTGACAAGTAAATGCATAGCCATACACTTAACAGAAATGAGTTTATATTCACTTCCACTCTACTTTTTTGGGGGCTGATGGGAATTGGGGAAATGCATACAAGTGTATTTATATTATGTAAATGTTATTTCTGTAGAAAAACAAGAAGCCGTAAACTCACTACAGAAGGAACTAGCGGATGTCCAAGACCATTTGAACCTAGCGAAACAGGTAAGTTTAACAAATGTAATCTTCTAGTAGTATCCTGAAGGTATGCAGACAATTGGTTAAAATAAAAGTCAAATCAAGTAGGTTGGTTCCTTTTCATACCAGCAGGTTCCATAGGGCCATTTTTAAGACACAAACACATATACACGAAACTTTTGATGCAGAGCAGTGGTTTTCTCATTTATTTTCAAAGTTTTACTCAAAGATAATAAGGAAGATGGTAGCTAGAACAGAGCCTAAAACGCTCAGCCAGCCCCTTTAGGGGCTTCAGGCACCAGATGGACCATCTCTTACTCTTGGCAAAGATAAGGCCCACACAGCTTGGCTCAGATTTGGTTACTCTGAGCAGCAGGGTAACTGCCAATTTCAGAGTACCTGGGCCTCCATCTTGTCAGATGTTCAGTAAAGCTGATTCTTGACCCTTTTACTTTGGATAGTCTTAAAGATAATTGTCATCCTATGAGAATAGTGCAGTAATTTCGGTTTCAGAGAGCCTCAAGCAAGTTCTGGGCCTCAGTTTCCACTATGTAAACCAGGGGTTGGATTGGACATCTGATTTCTTCCATCTGTCTTTAGTAATCTAAGATGTAAAACTTGAAGTAGTCCATCTTTAAAAAATTCTTACACAGTAGGCTCTAATGAGTATTTTCTGTGTTGTTGAAAATACAGTAAATTTCTAAAAAAAAATATATATATAATAAATTTCTCCAAAAAGTTTAATTTGGATTCCTTGCATAAATAAGAAATTATTTTCTGAGCTTTTCAACCCACATAAATATTTCAAATAGTAACAAAACCATGACTTTAGGTTTATTTTCAATGAGAATTAAGCCTTAGTCACAGCGCTCCTTAATCTTCTTAGCAATCTTGTGAAGTGGGTGTTGTTTATTCCCACCTCAGTGATGAAGCAGCTGAAGTTCAGAAGAACTGGGTCTCTTAGGTTGGGACATCTTCTGTCCTCTTCTTAGACACTAAAAAGAGGAAAGCTGATGATTGAATTGCATCCTGGGTGCTTTAAATAAGTTTGTTGAGAGAATAAATGATGTGGGACTTTCATGTTTATTTTGTCAGACTTGCTGGATCTCAGGAGGGGCATTTGCCAGCCCTAGGGCAGATGGCTTTGTTAATAGTTTCCATTTGTTCTTTCCCGTAAAGGATGTGCTTCACAGCACCCAGCGTAAGGACATGCTGCTCAGTGAACAGACCAGGCTCGAGAAGGGTATCGGTGAGTGGATGAAGAAGACTGAAGACTGCCGCAAAGAAGGGGAGACAAAGCAGCAACAGCTTCAAGAGCTTCGGAACGAGATTGAAGAAAACAAGGCTAAGCTAGCCCAGCAAGAAATGGTACCACACATTTATGATTTTACAGAAAAAACACTTTGTCACTTGGGTGAGCTTCTCCCGGCCGAAGCTGTGAAGGATCGCCCATAGGACTACTTCCCTTAACCGCCCTGTGTAACCAGGAGGATTTTACACCAGCGTTTTGCTCTCTCGGTATTAATATTGGGACCATTAAGACCACAGAACACGGGTCCTGTAAAGAATCTTGCTGGCCCCATGCCACCGGCCGCATGAATCCTTTCCTCGCGTGGTGGCCAGATAGTTTTCCAGTCCCAGCACGATCACCTCTGTAAAGGGAACTCACTGTCTCTCACTGGGCTGTTTCCTGCTTTCTCTGGAGCTGGAACCTGGCTAGCGTCCGCGAAGGTTCCCTCATCTGGGATATACTGTATTTGTTATATTATGACTGTTTGTTCTCTATTAAGATGTTTCAGAGACTCCAGAAAGAGCGAGAATGTGAAGAAAAAAAGTTAGAAGCCAGTAAAGTGGCTCTGAAGGAGCAGCAGCAGCAGCTGGAAAGGGAGTTGGGCGAGCAGAAAGGCAAGCTGGACCAGGTGCTCTCAAAGCTGCTCTTGGCTGAGGAGCGTGTGAGGACCTTGCAGGAAGAGGAGAGGAGCAGCGAGACCCTGGAGAAAACGCTCTCCCAGACCAGTATGTGTTCCCAAATACGGCGCTTTGGGAGGGGGGCGGCACTGGTTGTCTTGCCAGGTGTGTAGAGGAAACCCTGAGCCCGGCCACGGCCCAGAAGGGGTCAGGAGGTGCAGAGTGGCAAGGAGATGCCCCGTTGGATCCTGCTAGCCCCAGGAGAGGTGACAACAGGTTCAGAGATACAAGGCATTTGTCTTTATGGAGATGGGAGTTGATCCTGAGACTGTGTGGTCTTTTTATCCGACCATACTGCCTACTTCAAGAATGGTGCCTCAAGGCAGAGAGATGTTAAGGCAAAGAAGTTCTAGAAGGCACTCTGAAGGCTTTCTGTGAAGAACGCTGTTTTGAGCTTTGGAAATGATGATCCATTTCATCTCGCCCAATCAAAAAACAATTATCAACAGTTCTACTTGTGTCCAAATTTGTCATAGTGAATGGTACCAAAATACAGGTATTTGCTTTTGGGTCTGTTTGTGCTCTCTTGAGCCATGTATCAATGACAATGACATGGAAATCCAGGGTAAATGATAGTTCCCACAGCAATAAGTGATTTTTTTCTTTCTTAGGCTTCAGGGTTTAACAATGGTCAGAAAATGTTCTCTGGTGAACTTGGTGGAAGGGTTATTACTCCTTCCTCCCCAACTCTTGATTACATCCAGACCAGCCGCTTCTTTATTTTCTTTTTTCTTTTAAAGATTTTATTTATTTGAGAGAGACACAGCACAAGCAGAGGGAGAAGCAGGCTCCCTGCTGAGCAGGTAGCCCCATACAGGACTCCACCCCAGGACTCTGGGATCATGACCTGAACTGAAGGCAGACGCTTAACCGAATGAGCCACCCAGGTGCCCTAGACCAGCCATTTCATTGTGAAAATGAAACTTAACTAACATATGTGTTGAGTCTGACCACACCTGACATGTGAAAGTGAAATCTGGACAGGGTGTTACTCCAGAGTGTGGGTAGAAAAATCTATTTTAACTGTCGTTGTTCTTTGTAAGCATCATTTGTTGAGTACTTAATGTGCACTATGCATTTGCATATAAGATTCTCATGGAACACCAGAAGTAGGCTTCTCCTGTATAATATAGGGCTTATGCCACTCCAGATCCCGTGTTGTTTCCACCACGCTGCCTCCCGTGAAGGAGAAGTATGTGTGCACTCCCTTTATTAAAACCCGGGTTTATAAGAAGCACTTCAGCCATCTATTTCCATGTCTCCTGCCCCTCAGGATTGCTGTTTGCTCTCACTGGTCCCTGATAAAGGGAAGACAATAGCTGTCTGTCACTTTGGGATTCAACCCTCTAGGGCCCAGTTTTGTCAGGAGGCACCTTCGTGAGGGCTTTTACCTGGGCCTCGGATGTGGGTCGGGGGGATTCGGAAGATCCAGTGATGCCCGAGTGAGTGGCATTTCCCTACCTGCCCATAGCTGGACCAGGGCCTCCACCCAAACTACTAAAAATGCTCATTTCAGAACGGCAGCTTTCAGAACGGGAACAGCAGTTACTGGAAAAGTCAAGTGAGCTGCAGGCTCTCCAGAAAGAGACAGACTCTATGAGGGCAGACTTCAGCCTCTTACGGAACCAGTTCTTGACAGAAAGAAAGAAAGCCGAGAAGCAGGTTGCCAGCCTGAAGGAAGCACTGAAGATCCAGCGGAGCCAGCTGGAGAAGAACCTTCTGGTGAGTACCCACTGCCCTGACAGCTCATGAGGAAGCACCACATTTACATTTTTAGACTAAAACGCTGCTTTGGTGTGGAGAAAACAAATTACCTGGCAGCCCAGTTCCTAACTCAGCTGTTTTGTGTGTATTGATGCACAGTGTGATCTTGAAGCTGATAGTGGGCTGTCGCCCTCGAGAAGCCGAACAGACAGTGTCAACACGAAGCAGAGAGCACTCTCAGCAAGGAGCCGCAGCTCACACCTCCACTGACAGGGGCTGCAGCATTCTGGGGGGGAAACGGCTTAACATGTTTGCCCATCTGCAGTCACTGCTCACAGATTTTTCTCATCCTGCCCTTTTTAGTCAGATTAGCTTTAATTTTCCTTAAACCAAGGAGATCAATCTGCCATGCTTTTATCCCTGAAATCTATTTGGGATAAAATTTGGGGAGGTGAGGGGTGCCCGAATGCCTCAGTCGTTAGGCGGCTGCCTTCAGCTCAGGTCATGATCTCAGGGTTCTGGGACTGAGCCCCGCATTGAGCTCCCTACTTGGTGGGAGGCCTGCTTCTCCCTCTCCTACTCCCCCTGCTTGTGTTCCTTCTCTCACTGTTTTTCTCTGTCAAATAAAAATCTTTTTTAAAAAATGGGGGGGAGGGGATACTCTAAGTCCACAGAAATCTATTTTGGGTGGAGGCAGTTGGGCAGTGGTAGAGACTGTCACAGGAATGGATTTTCTGACACCCTCTGGAGGAGCTGATGTATGTGAATGGGTGTGTGTTTCCCAGACAGTGGGAAATGGGTGTTTCCCAGAGGGTGACACGCTTACCACTAGTGATCAGCAGCATGACTGTAAAGATAACATGGAGGGGTCTAGATTTTCATCCTCCGGGTAACTCTGTGAGGATGACTGTTGTTCCTGTTGCAGTAATGGAGGCTCAGGAAAGGAAAGGAACATATTATCAAAGGTAATGTTGCAGAGCTATGATTCAGACTTTGGGCTAACAGATAAAAGACTCTGACCACCTATGTACTATAGCTCTACCACAGCCTCTAAAGGCCGGCAGTGTTATCCCCACGTTACAGCTAGAACCCCAATGGGAAACGGACTTACAGAGCTAGTGAGTGTGTAAGGCAGCAGTGCACAGCTCCATGTGCCAGAGCCCAGCCGTGTCCTTCCTCCTGCACTAGGAGCAAAAGCAGGAGAACAGCTGCATGCAGAAAGAGATGGCGACAATCGAACAGGTGGCCCAGGACAACCACGAGCGGGCCAGGCGCCTGATGAAGGAGCTCAACCAGATGCAGCATGAGTACACAGAGCTCAAGAAACAGGTGCGTGCCCAGGAGCCCCTGCTGGCCGCCCGAAACAGAGAAGGCCCGGTAGACATGCTCACTCCCCATTGGGCAGTTTTTGTTTCTTAAGTAGCTCTTTTAATAGGAGTATTTCTTTTTAGAAATTATGAAAGCTGATTATAAGAATGTCCTTTAAATCAAATCTGTTTTTTTAGTCTTAAAATTTAGAAATGCACCTCTATAAGAGAAAAGCATTTGTTCAAAATGTCCTTTTAAAATCCCCTTAAGTTCAGCATCTTATGTTTTTGAAAGAAAAATAGCAGTTCTTCAGCATGAAATTTTATCATGTTCCAAAGAGCTGTGTTGAAATGTTAGATTTTACGTCAGAAACAAGTCTAGAAGACCCAAATGCCTAGGAAGGAAGAAATGACCCAGCAGAAACCTCTGATACCCTGTGGTGTAACCAGGCTCAGAGCAGTTCACACTTAGACTGGGAGAGTCTAATCCTACGTGGAAAGTTCCATAAGTACATGACACATTAAGCATTTCAATTCCAAGTAGGTCCCAAACATTACCCACTCGAATCTGATTCTCACTCTTCAGATGACAAACCAAAAAGATCTGGAAAGAAGACAGATGGAAATCAGTGACGCAATGCGAACACTTAAATGTGAGGTGAAAGATGAAATCAGAACAAGCCTGAGGAATCTCAACCAGTTTCTCCCAGAACTACCAGCAGATCTGGAGGCTATTTTGGAAAGGAATGAAAACCTAGAAGGAGGGTTAGAAAGCTTGAAAGAGAACTTTCCATTCACTGTGAGTGAGAGACCATCACCTTTTGAAGAAAAATTGAATTTTTCCCAGACTCACATAATGGTAAGTATATATCCTGCTGCTCTTTGGGCTTTGCTATAGGATAATTTGTTCCCACCTCCCCCCAGATAAGCTGAAAAATACATGTGGAACTTGGGGAAGGCGGGAGGAGGGAAAGGCTAGCAACGTTTGGGGACGCTGATGTTTCCCTTTCCCTCTGAAAAAGGATGAACACTGGCGTGGAGAAGCACTCCGAGAGAGACTGCGTCACCGTGAAGATCGACTCAAGGTTGCCCTTTAAAACAGTACAGTATGAGATGGTTGGCATGTTGAGGACAGTGGGAAATTGCTTATCACGACATACTGCTGCCATTCCCTCTGTTACGGCATGAGCAGCTTTCTAGATTACATGGCGGAAGCTTAGAGAAGTTGGCATCACACAGTAAGTGGCAGGGGTTAGCATTCAAACCATGAATTGTGGAGTTAAGCCCAGTGTTCTGGGTAATGCTTCTTTGCCTCAGCTAAAACTGACAGAACCTAAGGACCTGGGACAGAAAATAGAGATACAGTGATAAACAAGAGGCTCATAGACCAGTGGTTGGGGGAAAGATAGGCTTTGGGTGTCAGAAAGTTGTTTGGCTCAGAACATGTGGAGTCTTGAGGCCTGTGAGACATCCAGGGCCAATCTCTCCATAGGCAGCTTTCAGAGAGTCTAGGATTTAGCGATCAGCATTGACCTAAAGATTTGGGGGTTAACACTACAGGTGGGAATTGGAAAAAGGAAAGGAAGATAGAATGAGAGGGCAGAATGTGTTTGGAGAAAGGCTTCATACACAGCATGAACTGGGAGGGAGCCATGCACTGTGTTGAGGGAGTGGAGGTCCTTGACATCCAACAGCTTCCAGCCACATGTGGCTACTTAAATGTAAATGAATTCTATTAGGTTAAAAGTTCTTCAGTTGCCACAGTTTTAGGGACTCCATAGCCACTATTGAGTGGCTGCTATATTTGACAGCACAGATACAGAACATTCCCATCATCACAGAAAGTTCTGTTGGACAGAACTGCTGTAGACTTGCAGAGAATCCTTTGAAAGAAACAGCAGGGGGGCAAGCCAGAAAGTAGCGTGGGGTTGAAGACTGAATGCACTGTGAGAGGCACTGAAGATATCAAGTATAAACCAGTCTTCTGCTAAGTCTGGGCAGGAAAGGGAGAGAAGGAATCATAATTTAACGGGGAGGCCAGGGATGCAGAAATCCTAAGTATTGTTGTAAGGGAGAGAACTGAGCGGAAGGCCCAGTTAATGACAGCACAGCATGGTACAAGTTCTACGCACAGAGAGAAGCCAGCAGCACCTTCTACGTTTATATATTTTTTTAGGACAAAGGCATTTTCAGCAGCCATTCCTACTTTATGATAATCAGATCGGCCCATCAGTGTTAAGCATGAGGAAGCTATGGAGTTCATTTCTTCTGTGTAAAACCCTAAATTTTACCATAATGCTTTCAGGCCCAGCTTCGACACTGTATGTCCAAGCAAGCAGAAGTGCTAATTAAGGGGAAGCGGCAGACAGAGGGCACGTTACACAGCTTGAGAAGACAAGTGGATGCTTTAGGGGAATTGGTCACCAGCACTTCTAGAGACTCCACATCGTCACCTGGTCTGTCTCAGTTGGAATCTTCCCTGGCTGAGGACTCTCAACCTGGACCAAGCCAGGTAAGAGTACGTGCTGTTGTAAACATAAGAAGCTAAATTTAGGGTCCCTAATCTATATAGTGGAGACTCAGAATGCCACAAATGCCACCTTCAGGTCTCTGGAAAACTGAAGACAGATTTGCTTTCAAAACTGGTCCCTAGGAAAATGGAATGGAGTGGTTGGTAGATCTAGGAAGAGGACAAGGTGATGGCTTAGGGAATGGCCTGAAATTGGAGGCTGGATGAGCCGTCAGGGATATAGGGAATTCTCCTGATGAGCTCCATTGCTGGATTTCCTTGTTCTCTACTCCATCCGTAGAGCATTTAGGCTGCAAATGCTTAGTTTACAGTTTAGTCTGTAGTTTAGTCTGTTAGTTTAGTTTAGTTTAGTTACAGTTTAGTCTCTTAGTTTAGTTTGTCCATCTCCCTGCATCTCAGGAAAGGATGCCTGGCTGTGCCTTCTATTCTTCCTCAGCAAAAGTTTGAACTCAAACCTCTTAGCACAGGGTGTCTACAACCCCTAAAGTTCACAGAGCCTTTCTGTGTGAGACCTTGAGAAGGTTAACGTTTAGGAGGAACATGAAATAGACTCAGGGAATCGGTCAGTAGGGACCCAGAGATAGATAATAGCTACCATTTTTTAGTGTCTGTGTGTATTAATAAGCACTTTACATGTATTATCTCATGTAGTCTTTGTATCCTAGGAGGTAGGAAGTATGCCTTTACTAGATGAAGAAATTGTGTAAAATGAAAAATGTCACAGCAGAAGATGAAACCAGGACTTCGGGGCTCATCTGTCACTACCACAGAGCAGGATAGCATATAGCTGAGCCACGAGGAATGTTGAGAAAGAGCTGCCTCTTTTGTAGGCACACAGCTCAGCAGCAGCAGATCCAAGATTTGAATGTGATTACCTTAAAACCTTCTATGGTGGGACCAAATCAGGCACAGGCCAAAACCATCATGAACCTCAGGGCAGGTCTTAAGAGTATCAGGAGGCACTGAGTATTGCAAAGAAGGTGGGTTTAGAGATGAGACAGCCCACAGTCGTGGAAGAGGAGTACATGGGGATTTGGGTGCCAGGTTTAGCTATCAGCTTGGGGTGACAGCCTGAAGAGTTCAGGCGCTCGGGATGCAGGAGAGTAATGGTGGTGTTAGAGACGCAGCAGGTAGGGGGAGGTCTGCTAGAATTCTTTTGGAGTCTGAGGTCATAATCCAGGTTTAAGAGATGAAAGCTTAAACTAGGCTGGAGTTAGGGGCTGGCTTCTGAGCTGTGTTTTCATCTCCCTTCTTTTCAGAGCTCCTTCCAAGTTCTACAAGGTCCGTCACAATTACTAGACAGTTACCGACACTGATGCCATCCCCAGCTTCCTGCTTGCAGGGTACATGTTACAGAGTTCTCTTAACTACCACTTTCAGTTGGAATATCCTGAATTCTAGCTTATCTTACAGTCCAGTAGATTTTTTACTTTTTTTTTTTAAAGATTTTATTTATTTGACAGAGGTCACAAGTAGGCAGAGAGACAGGCACAAGAGGGAGGAGGCAGCAGGCTCCCTGCTGAGCAGAGAGCCTGATGCAGGGCTCGATCCCAGAACCTTGGGATCATGACCTGAGCTAAAGGCAGAGGCTTTAACTCACTGAGCCACCCAGACGCCCCTTAATTTTACTCTTGAATAATTTTGTACAGTGGCTCATCTCCCAAGTATTTTTCCAGAGAGGTACTCAAATACGTATTTTACCTGTTAGCCATCATGAGCTGTCACTTAGTTCTGTTCACTGAAGACTTGTTTTTACTGTTCCAAGAAGGCATCCTCTTTGTTTCTGCAGGAAAAGAACTGCTCAGCCGGGTGAGGAACTCTTGGGAGGAAATCCCTTCTCTACTACCTCACCATGAACTGGAAGGCCGCTTGGTTTTGCTCCAGATGCGGGGACCTCCAGCACTGCACCTCCACTATAGCTTAGCTCACATGCTGTGAACGCTGGGGTTTTTGTAAATCACATGTACATATGGGAAGAGTTGTATACAGTTTAAACCTGGATGGCTGGGGGTTTGTTTTTTTTAGCTTTGAAATGTATTGCCATAAAACCAGTGATTATAATTGTAAATTTGAGGCTACAAACTGGTTTAAATCTATAGCTACAAAGAAAAAGAATGTACTCAAGCCTTTCATTTATAGTGTCAAATTTTATTTTTGGATTTTGTTTAAAATCTATTTTCATATGAAAATAAAAGATAAAATAGTCTGTCATCTGACTTTTCATTTCATAGATCTACAGTAAAGCCATCAAACGTTTACCTGCGTTCCAAGAGAACAGCAATTTCCAAATGGCTCTCCATCTTTGGCCCAGAGATTGAAGTTTGTTGTACCTGTCAATGAACATACACCACATGGAAATATCGTTTATAAAACTACTATACCTGAGGTGCTTTTCCTCAACCAAAATATTCTTTGATGGAAAATTAGCAGAATCTGACCCAGTGGTAAATTCAAATTGTGTTTGACTTTTAAATCTTTGAACTACTGTAATTAATGGCTCTCCTTCATGATCTACAAATACATTATTTCTCTAAAAACAATAGCAACTGTCACAAAAGACTGTGTGGCAGTAGACTTCTTCTCATGAGTAAGGGAAGTATGAAACTACATGTTACAGGTTTTAAAATACTCCCAAGGCCTGTTTTTAGGCCCGCAGACAGCTTATGAACCATAACCATACAGTATGGTGTGGTGCAACCATCCCTCTCTACCCCAAGGAGGGTTATAGACCCAAGAATTTGGTCAGACCTGGACCATTAATTAAGATATGGGATAAACAGAATTACACTAAAGGCAATGGAAGTGGCATAAAATTTAACACACAGTAAGTTCTAGAAGTATCTACTTCCAAATAAAAATTGGATTTGGTGTGTATCTTTTGTATTTAACATTCTCTTATTTCATTTTCACAGGCCTTAGCAAAATGCTGAAAAGTCAGGCCTCTGCACAATTACTGAAATCCCTTAGGGACACTTTTCCCCATTCTGTCCATGTGCTGAGTGAGGGTAAAATATCTTCTTTCTAAACTGCCACATGAACCCTATTCCCCTGTTGACAGGAATGGAAGGTAATCATTTGATCTTCTGTGTAAGGGGGAGTGACCTAAACCACACATCTATATAGAAAGATCACACCTGAAACAACAGATATGTGAGCAAATAAGTTCTCAAAACTATAGTTTGGAATTGGGGAGGTAATTAATATGTGAAACCAAACACCTGGTTCCAAAAGACCTCTTTCCAAAGAAACTTTACTATATCCAGTATTATGTGAACATTACCACCAAAAAAAAATTTTTTTAATCAAGTTTACTGCATCGAACATTTTATTATCTATCCATGAAACACTTGAACATTGCACTGGAATGTCTGAGCACCAATTTACTAATCAAGAGGGCCTCCACACAGGTGCAAGGTTAACAAGTAACCCACAGAAGCAGGTGACCCCACATGTAGTAAACTCTCATTGATGAAAGATTAAAAGAACTTCACATTCTCTCCAAAGTGTACTTCCCAGTGTCTGGCACATGCATGTTACAATAGGACAATTTGCTCTTCTATTTTTGAGCACCCAAGTTTATTACAGGGGATTACACATGCAAACAACAGAATTTGGCCCCAAGTACAGTCAAGGGAGAACACTATCAGGCACCAAGTGTGCTGATCTCACACTGAAAAAGGTTGACTGAAAACACTGCAAGGGTGATCCAAATACAAGGACAAAACTAAGTCAATTACTGAGTCATGTGAGTTATATGCTATATATGTAGACTTCTCTTCATATAGTAAGGACAATTCGCCAATAAAAACTGGCAACTTCTGCCAAATAATTGTTTGCCTGAAAAAAATATGAAATCCTATTGTAGTTCAGAAAATAATGCAAACCATTTTAATTTAATCTAGATACAGGTACTTTATTTACAAATATTTAGATTAATAGCATTTTGTTACATCAAATGAAGAGTACAGCAGTCTGAATAAATCCTGTCACAAAAACAATTAAGACCCACTGTAACTAACTTTGGGAATCAGGGTATTGCACCTAAACAAGCCGCAGTCTTTAGTTTGTGATTGCTACCTTATATCCCAATGGGTGGTTGGTTTGTTTTTTTGTAAATATATACACACACCAGCAGGTCATGGTCCCTGGGCGAGTCCCTTGTGAAGCAACAGGGTAAGCAAAATGGGTCACTGTAAGTCTTTAACAGAACGTACCAATCTACTCCAGGAATCTTGTTTTTTAAAAAGTTAAACAAAGACAAAAATAAAGATGAGTCCACAAATTAACCAAATCCTATTTTCTGCACATTCCAGTTTTGGCTTTTATTTAACATTGACTATACAATACTCCAGTACTACCACATGTTTACAACCCAGAAAGCTGTATTTTTTATTTTCACTTTAGTGTCTGTAAAGAGGGATTTAAAATGTGTATTTTAAACACAGCAGTTGAGCTGAATGATTTTATAGAATATAGTAAGGTTTACCTATCCTACTTCAAATAGCTTCAATTCTCCATCTGGACCATAAACTGAATCAGAAATCAATGGAAAGAAGTAAAGAACTTGGTAAAACATAAGTCTGTTGTCTAAAGAGATTGTTTCCCTTGCAATACAGTATTCTTTCAGTGGCCAAACCACCTAGTGCAAAGTAATAACTTACTTTGTATCAGCACAAACACTGAAACACCGTTAGAAACACTTTCCCTTTTACAAAACAACTTATGCCAACAGGACATAAAATAGCCCCTCATACTAAGAACACAAGGGTATCCTAAATTACTTCACTGTAGTGTTAAAAATGCACAATTTAAAATCCCTTAACAGCAGACCTGTGGTTCTGACTGTCCGGTACACAATCTCACCATTCCAAGAAGATAAAGGTATAAAAGCTTAAAATGTGCAATAATAAACCCAGCCTTTTTTCTTTTTCTATACAGTAAGGCAAGAAATGCAGCCTGTAATGCAAAATGTTTACAAAGAGAAAAGCAGGTTAGCACATTGTCGATTGCACAAGAACAGTTAAGAAAATCAGCAGGTAAGCCACAGTGCAAAGATGGAACAGAATCTGCTAGTGTTAATCCTCTCACGCTACAGGAGCTCTTTCCAGCATAATGTCCCCAAACGCTGCCAGCACCAGAGGGTGGAGCCAGTATTACTTGTGAACTGCAGTTGTGTATTTCCTTGTGTGAAATGGAAGGGAGTAACATGGTCACATATAGGTCATACTGTACAAACTGGTATTTTATACTGTTCCAATGCCAGTAATCAATTTATTTTCTTCATTAAAATAATATACACAGAATGTATTGTTAGTTCGGTTCCTTCAAATTTTATACATATTTACTTTCTGCTAAAGAGAAAAGGATAAAATGGCATAAAAAAAAAGATAAAGCTATTAATTAAGCACAAGAGAAAAGATAAATGGATATTTTCCCTGTGCAAGGCTAAGACAGAAGCAAACCTCCACGAGAAAGATGCCACCCACGCAACAGGAAATTTATCCAACAAAAAAAAAAGCAGTTATAGAACCCATTCTCTATCAGAAGTCATTTCACAGCAATAAACTTATTGGTTACAACAGACATACTTGAACAGTTAAAGATGGGGAGAAAGGCTTAAGATATCCTCAAATTAAACCATACAGTAAGACAAAGCCTTGCCCAAAAAAAAAAAAAAAAAAAAAGGAAGGATAAAAATCATTTAAGTCCAGCATCAGTGCTCAGTTTAAATCATGTACTGGTGACATATCTATCACGAGGACAATCAAGGGGAAAAAAAAGTCTAGATTTACCATGCAGGAGAGATTTATTACTCTACTTGCCTTTTGATAACCTGATTACATCTAGTTGTTTTAGCAGTTTAGTATTGTGTTAAACTGTTTTTACAACAGAGTTGTTTTTTCTTTTTTTTTTTTTTTAATTAAACCCAGTAAGATGTACAGAAGACAATGAGGCAGTAAAAAGTACTGCTTCCAACAGACAGAGGTGAAAGGTCAAATGGGAGCGACGGCAAAGAGGTCACTAGCAGCCACAGCCTTCTCTCTGGGGTTGGGGTTCACTGGTTAGCCGGCCTCCCTGTGGGGCTGAAGGTTTGTGCTGTACACCAGACTCGGCAGCATTCAGATCCAGGCTTCCATCCTGAATGTTCTGATAGATTTTCTTGGCAGCCTCAAGGAAAGCATCTTCTACATTCTCTCCCCTAAGAGGCAAATGACAACTTTATTGGAGAATCACAGCTTTCTACAAAGGATAAGGCATTATACACTGACCTTTTGCTAACCTTTAGTCAACTGCCATGATATCTTCAACTTAGCCACTGTCATCTAATAAAAGATTACCAAAAGACTGAGCTAAGAGAACAACATGGGGAAATATTTTCTGTGGAAAGCATATAAACAAGATACTAACAGCTATTTCTATAAACCCTATTTGGATAACTGAATGTGTTATAATCATTAAAATGTCATATATTAATATATAAGGAAAAGTGAGGACAGGCCATTTTTGTAATAGCAAGAAGGTATTCCAAACAAGTGAGATTCCAGGATTTGTATGGTCTGATTAGCTAAGCATCAACTATATTTTTTAATTTTGTGACGGTGACATATTTGTGCTCGACCATGGTCTCATTTCAGTTCTCTTAGTACTAATAACATGGCTGAAGCTAAACCAAAAGGGGCTAGCTTCTCACCCAGCAAGGAATTTCTGACTTAATAAATAAAGAACTCTGACTTAAATCCTGGGGTTTGATAATGGACATGGAGTAACAATTAGAAAACATCAATTATGTTTCTGATTATTCTTAGACATTGTTTCCTTAAGCCATGCTTTGTAATCGGAAGTACTAAATGCACAGAATACCCAAGCTTGAGTCCAAGATGCCAAATTCAACCTCCATTGTGAAAGTCAAGCACTTCTGGAATGCTAACACAGTTTCATTTATTAACCTGGTTTACCAGGGGAATAATCACAGTACAATCTTTTAGATAAAGTAGCAAAAACTATTATCTTTGAAATGTGAAACAGGAAGCAAAGGGATGCCTGCTTAACTGTCTTCCCACAATAAACATCACACATACATGTATTATTATATGTAAGCAAATACATTATACATTTTCGACATGTATGGTTCTACTTTGAGAAGTTTGAATGTAACTGAATGTAAATGAAAATGATTAATTTTAGTCATACTTACGTTTTTGCACTTGCTTCAAGGAACAATAAACCTAAAAATTAAAATTCAGACTATAATTAAGACATTTCAAATGAACTCAAAAGGACATTTTCTCCAATAACATTTGAATTAGGGTTTCCTATCAGCTATCAGTACTCCTACCATAGTCTTTTATGAAACAGTATGTTAGGTTTGAGATGAGGGGAGTCTTAACATTTGTCATTAAATACTTGCACTACCCCCATACTTTACTTCTTCATTCTTGAGATTTAAGTAGTTGGCATTAAAAGAAAAGTGTCAAATAGTCTGCAGTATCAAAATGCCACCCCTCCCATGAATGACCCCCAAAAAGCCATTAAAAGTCTTAAACCCACCATTTTCTTCAGCAAACTGTTTGGCTTCTTCATATGTAACATCTCTTTGTGCCTCCAAATCTGCTTTATTTCCTATGAGAATTATTACCTAATTTGTGACCAAAAGAAAGACATATTAAAACAAAAGCAACCATTTAAAATCAACCATGAAAATTCTGAAATCCAAAAATTTTGATAGAAAAAAACATATAGGCCTAAAAAGGAAACCAAGCACCAGCAATCATCCAGCACATAGATAAGGAGAATCACGAAATCAGTACTATTAGGAGGGAGGTCAGCAATTACCTAGGCCATGGGCTGACAAACTTTCTATATAGGCAAAGAGTATATATTTCACGTCTGTGGAGCTCAAATGGTCTCTTTGCACATACTTCTTAACTTTTTCTTTTATTTTTTTTTTTCAAAAGATTTTATTTATTTATTTATTTGACAGGCAGAGAGATCACAAGTAGGCAGAGAGGCAGGCAGAGAGAGAGGAGGAAGCAGGCTCCCTGCTGAGCAGAGAGCCTGATGCGGGGCTCGATCCCAGGACCCTGGGATCATGACCTGAGCTGAAGGCAGAGGCTTAACCCACTGAGCCACCCAGGCGCCCCTTAACTTTTTCTTTTAAATAACCTTCTAAAAATGTAAAATCCATTCTTAGCTTGCAAGCCATTCAAAAACAATACAGCCCATGAGGAACACCCTGGTCTAGGCCAAAGGTTATGATTTATCTGAGTAAGATTACTAAAAGGTCCATGCACAAGCTCCAGGAAATCTGTGAATACACTGAAATTAAGCACAGAATGCTATAAAAAAGAACATTTCGCTGGAAGAAAAGGCTCATGGTTTTCATCTGATTTTTGAGTGTCTCTGGGACCCTCAAAAAGTTAAACTACCAGTTCAACTCCTTCGGGCTACTGGTAAGAAAATTAGTGATCAAATCAGGCAATGGGACTTGTCAAAGGTCACTCAGGGAGTCAGTGGTTTAGAAGGACTTTAGAACCGAGGGAGAAAACCCAAACTATGACCTTCAAACACTGTCTTTACACTAGCCCTGGAGAAGGACTAAGTTTGTAGCAACTGAAAACAAAGGTCTGCGTTCCATGGGGAACAGTGGTGGTGGGAGGAGGTGGTGGGGGGACCCACATGCAAACAAGTTCAAATCCAAGGCAAAATATCACATATACATACACCTACTCTGGAATCATTTATGTAAGTGAAGTCAGGCCAAAGTTAAAGGCAGCTCTACAAAGCTCTAAGAAAAAAGTTTGCAGCCTTAGGGAAATAGAGCTTTTTGATCTTTATGGTGGTTTCTGGGGACCGCGGGTAGGGCATTATGGATAAACTGTCTCTGTCTACATACAAGCTTATCTGATACCAATTCGTGATTCCCCCTCCTTTCCCTTCCCAACAGATGTGATAATCCAGATGTTGATACTGTAGGAATGGATGGTTTCAACCAAAAGTGATTTCTACCATTAACTTTTCCTCATGTGAAACTGTAGCCCCTAACTCTCCTACTCCTTAAAAATGATGTCCAAAGAGCTGAAGAACCATTGTAATCTGAATGTAAACCTTGAACAAGAACACTTAAGCAGCGTAACAAACGTGAGCATTCTTCAATCAGTGAGGACAAAGGCCCAATGAGGAGGGAAAGGCACTTTCACATGAAGTCTGCTAGTCCTTTAAAGGATAAGGTAAGAACACATGAAAAAGGGAATCCGTTTTTTTTTTTTAAAGATTTTATTTATTTGACAGAGAGAGAGAAATCACAAGTAGGCAGAGAGGCAGGCAGAGAGAGAGAGGGGGGAGGAAGCAGGCTCCCTGCGGAGCAGAGAGCCCGACACGGGGCTCGATCCCAGGACCCTGGGATCATGACCTGAGCCGAAGGCAGAGGCTTTAACCCACTGAGCCACCCAGGTGCCCCCAATTTTGTTTTTTTAAATCAAGGCTGGTAAAATCACAATGACCTACTCCAGGGCCATTAGATGGCAGGTACTCAAAACAAATGTCAACTATACTTCAATAATAAATTAAAAAAAAAAAAACAACAACACTGAACTGCACACTTTAAATGGGTAAATTATGTTAATTATCTCAATAAAGCAGTTTTTAAAAGATAATTTAAAAAATTTTTAGACATTTGCTGAATGGAAACACTGCCTTCTCTCCCAATTTCTTAATAACTTCCAAGCTGTGCTTCCCGTCAGCCTGAAAGGAGACATAAAAGTGGCATGCTAACTAGACAGAGGTACAAAATACACCAACAAAATGGGAAAATATGCAATTTCTACATAGAAACTGAAGGCAATGTTACAGAAATCGTAACATTCGAGCTGGATGTTAAGAGATTTTCTTCTGTAGGGGAGCAAATTTTGCCATCCCAAAATATCCTCTTTGGAATATTTATCTTAAGCTGGCTTATTTTTAAGCAGAAGACACAAGTAAAGCTCTGAAAACCCAGAAGTTACCCTTTAAGAGACCTTTACATCTGTAAGAAAAATCTCCATTTGTAAGGGTGTTTCCCTCTCAGTATGAGGAAGAGGGGTGGACTCAATCTCCAGAAACTTGTAACAACTCTGTCAATTAATTTCTTAGATAAGCCAGAAGAATCTTGAAGGGTAAAGATCTTCCTCCCTAACACTTTCCTTTGAAGATCTGGTAAAATTTGAAGAGGCATAAATGAGGCAGGAAAGACATGGCTAATTTGTCATTATGCTCCTCTAAGGGCCTTCTACAATGAGTTTTGTTTGCTTCTTAACATTTTTTTTGAAATATCTATAGAACAGAGCTTTACTATATACCTTTCACTAAGCTTCCTTAATAGTAGCATCTTACAGACTCAAAACCAGAAAACTGACATTGGTGCAATCTATGTCCTTAGTCAGATTTTACCAGTTGTACACACTCGTGTGTGTGTGTGTGTGTGTGTGGTTCTATGCAAACTTACTGCAGATATAGATTTATATCACCACAATTAGTACACAGAACTGTTCCATCACTAGAAAGGAACTGCTTTGTGCCCTTTCTAGTTGAGGCACAGCACTCATATCCTTCACCCCCATTTGCTAACCTCTGGCAACAACACATCTGTTCTCTTCCACAATTCTGTCTTTTTGAGAATGTTTCATAAATGGAATCATACAGTATGTAATTTTTTGAGATTAACTTTTTTCACTCATGTGTAATGAGTGAAATGCCCCTGATATCCATCTAAATTGCTGTATGTATCAATAGTTCATTTCTTTGTGTAGCTGAGGAGTATTTTACAGTATGAATGTACCACTGAGTGTTTAACAATTCACCTCCTAATGACCATCTGGGTTGTTTCCGATTTTTGTAGCTGAGGAGTATCTTACAGTACAAATGTACCAGATTGTTTTAACAATTCACCTCCTGATGATCATCTAGGTTTTTTCCAATTTTTGGCTACTGTAAATAAAGCTACTATGAATGTTCATCTATAGGTCTGTACATATACGTACAGTGGGTTTAAGGGGATAATGGATATGAAAGTTCCAGGCACAGTCCCTAGCATAAATGGCAAACCACTTTGGGGCACCTGGTTGGCTCAGTCTGCTAAGTGGCTGGATCTGGATTTCGGCTCAGGTCATGATCTTGGGGTCATGGGATAGAGACCCCGGAGTCAGGCTCCACACTCAGCTGGGAGCTTGCTTTAGGATTCTCTATCCCTCTCCCCCATCCCTGCTCAGGCTCTCTCTCTAAAATAAATAAATCTTTAAAAAAAAAAAAAAGGCAAATCATGTTAACTTTCAGTACAATTTATTGCTGTTCGCTGATAAAAGCCAATCTTACCACTGATTACCTACTTATTGAATCAGACTTCTGCTCAATAGTGGAGTACAAAGCTAAGTGAGACACAGGCCTTGCTCTGAAGAAGCTCAGTCAGTCACACCTAAGTACCTTCCCTTGCTTGTTCCTGGAATGCCCCCTTAAGCATTTATTAAAACCTTACTCACCTCTATAGTCCCAATGCAAACATACCTTTCTCTGTAAAGCTGGTTTCTCCAGACGGCACTGCTTATCCTGGGTACTTAGAGCAATGCACATACCAGCAGCTCTATTTCTACCTCATATCTCACTCTGCTTTTCAGCAGTTATTTGTATACACACAGCTATCCCCTTACTAGACTGTAACATTTTGTGGGCCAAGGACCACATTTATCTTTGAATACTATAAAGTCTAGCATGTTGGTTGGCCTTTAAAATCTCAATAAATTGGGGCACCTGGGTGGCTCAGTGGGTTAAGCTCAGGTCATGAACCCCAGGGTCTTGGGATTGAGCCCCACATCGGGCTCTCTGCTCAGCAGGGAGCCTGCTTCCCTCTCTCTCTCAGCCTAGTTGTGATCTCTGTCTGTCAAATAAATAAACTCTCTAAAAAATAAATAAATAAAATCTCAATAAATATCTTCTCAGTCTGGCGAAGAAACTAATCTGTATTTTCATTTAAAAACAAATTTTTTAAATTTTCATTTGGAAAATATAGCACAATGGCTTTTTAATTTTTTTTAATTTATTACAATATAGTTGAGATGTTTTTGTAAAAAGAAAAAAATTTTTAAACTAATTTTTTTAAAGCATGCAGAACTCTTTGTTTTTAACTGAAATTTTACTGAGATAACTGTAAATACACAAGCAGTTGTTAAGAAATAACAGAGACCACTTATACTTTGCCCAGTTTCTTCCAACGGTAACATTTAATGAAATAAATGCAGATCCCTTTTAAACTGATTGTTTTCAGATTTCACTGTCTTCACCTGACATGAGAACATCACCCCATTCATAACTTTTTTTTTTTAAAACCACAAACATGAACAAACACCACATGTAAGATGCAAAACCTGGGGTAATTAGTACTGAAAAAAAAATGCTATCTTCTCTTGGTACTCTTATACAAAAATCCTACTAGCAAACCACTCTTCTTCTGGGGTTAGCACAGATCTTACATTTTCTATATAATAGATGTTATTCAACTTACAGTATTTGGATTGGTGAGATTCCTTGCATCTGTCAACCAGCTGCTTAAGTGATTATATGTACTTCTTCTGCAAAAATTAAAGTTTACATTTGTGACTTCCACATACAATTGTCATTTCAATTTTTTTAAAAAGGAATTTCAAATAAATATTTATAATATTCCCTTTCATCAAAAACTGACTGTGGAATGTAAACCCACACTTTCCAGAAGTCTAGCCAAATCTATTATTTTAAATAAATAAATCATTATCTAACAACTTTGCTAATTATATACAGAAGTAAACTGTTTACATTTAAAGGCACATTCATAAACAGTGGGCAAGGAAAAACACAGAAAATTAATGGAAACAATTCTGAATTAAGAATTTCTAATCTGAAGTAAAAACTAGGATTTTTAAAAATCATCCATATTTTCAATCACAAAATGGGAGAAATAATATCAAAATGTCTAGCGAATATGTTCACTGACAAACATATTTGCATCTGTCTGGTATTAGAAACCAAGATGTTCACACTACTATACACTGATATAAAACTCACCTTTCTTCCAAGAGAAAGTTAACTATGACAACATAAAAACCAGCTTTAAAATGGCACTTAATGTATTTGACTGGAAATCCAAGCCCCCAGATAACAAAATAAGTTTATTCTAACTTTTTATTCTTATTTACTAGTACCTAAATCATTCTGAGATTCAGACTGCCCTATTTCTCCAAGCAAGAGTTTAGAAGCTCGTAGGCTCATTTGCACTAGCCAAATAGGCCCAAAGAGGACAAGCAAATCCAAATAATTTGTAATATTATATACAGTACATAGAATATAAGTATTTATCAGACTTTACCAAAGGGGTCAAATAAAATTTTGAAAGTTAAAAATGTTTGATTTATATACATTCACAAAACATTAATCCATCTTATTCATTTAACAGGTGAGAAAACAGAAGCTCGCAAAGATTTAAATGCATTTCAGAGCCAGGCCTTGAACTCTTTCTTTATGCACATAGTGTCCTCAAAATGTTTCAAATTTAGTCTTGTGAATATATTCCATGAACTCCAGCTGCCAGTACCAATATAAAGTTGGATTTTCCAAACATTTAATCCTTTCCCAGTAGAGACTAAAAAGAAGTTGTACGGTTTTCTTTTCACTGTGCTAACTTATGTTATACACAAAACACCACCTAACCGTTTAAAAAAAAGGGGGTCAAATCAAAACATTTTCCCAATGTTTTAAAATTTTCTAGGTAAAATCTTCTAATACTCAAATATTTTTTAAAAGCACAAGTCTTATCATTTTACTGTTCCAAATCTGTAGTTACTAGCATACCTTGCTTTAACACAACAGATTTATCCTACTTTGTGCACAAAAACTTACACAGTACAAATCCCAAAACATTAATACTTATTTTGATAAATTTTAAAATGTCAAAGCTGGCAGCAAGAATGAATTACAAACTGCCACCACTTTGGTAAACAGAAAAATCTATATCCTTTTTAAGTATCAAGACCATATAAACTGTTACTATTTAGATATGCCCATAACCTCTGCTACTAATTTCTTAGGTAATTGTTATTTACTTAAAATTCACCATAATTTCAGATCTATTTAACTATAGCAACATGCCAATACTCATTAATTAGTGGCAAGAGTGCTTAAAAAAAAAAAGTAAAAAATATCCCTAACTTTGCCATGTAAAATGACTTATCAAACAACTGATAGAGCCAAACAAACTGCCATGATAAGCTATGTTGTCAATTTAGGAAGTATCCTGTAACAATTACAGTTAATGCCAGGAATAAAGGTATTATTAAAGTAGAACTTTCAAGTTTTTAAAATGTGAAGAAGAATAGAAAAAAAAGAAAAAATATCAATGTTATGGATACAACATCAGTGTCACTGTGAAATATTAATAAAGCACCTGTCTAAAGTGTGCAGTACTTTTTTTTCAGTAAAATTTTATTGGGATATAATGAATTTACCACAAAGCTCATCCTTTTAAAGTATACAATGTAGTGGTTTTTGGTATTTATACCAAAGTTGTGCAGTGATCACTCGTATCTAATTCTAGAACATTTTTATCAACCCCAAAAGAAACACTGCACCCATTAGCACTCAATCTCCACACCACGGAAATCCACTTTCTGTCTCTGAATTGGCCTATTCTGGCTATTTCATATAAATGCAGTCATACAACATGTGGCTTCCTTCACTTAGCAAAATGTCTTCAAGATTCATCCACTGTATATAGCATGTATCAGAGAGTCTTTCCTTTTAATGGTCAGATTATACTTCACTGTATGAGTATACCCATTTGTTTATCTATCCCTTAGTTAATGGACATTTGGGGTGCTCCCACCAGAAGTACTTTTGAAGATTCAGAGAGACACAACTTTTACCAGAAGTATTTACTACGCTTAAAAGGTTATGTTTAAAAGCAAACCATACACATGTATCAAATCATCACCCTGGACCTTAAACTTACACAATCTTATATGTCAACTGTATTATCAGTAAACATGGAGGGGGGGGACACAAGCACACTTGCACAAAGCAAAACAAACTACAACACTTTAGACTGTTACACTCTTAAAGACACATCACCACATTTAAATTTATCAGCAATGGAGTTTTTAATTATGCAAAGTCTTCAGGAATGCATCCCTTATTAGGATGTCCTGCACAGAAGGCCAGGTCTTTAATAATCTTCCCACAAAACTATTTACAAGAAATCATGTGACCAGTTGCTCGCCTATTCAGAAGAGCATTAAGGCTATTTTGCTCTGTTTTGCTGTGAGATTAACCAATTCTGGAACTCAATGAACTTCAAGCACTATAATTATAATCTGCCACTGTCTTCATTCTAAGTCCACATTTCCCAAAGTGTGTTAATAAAATAAGCTTAAGAAACACTAAACTAAGTTAAAGAATTTCATTAATGCAGAACTTCTCAGGATGTTAATATGTTAATGTACACTGTATCATGACTCTTCAAGAGAAAACAGTATAAACCATTTCTCAAAAGGAAATATGCTTGAAAGTCCCTTTGGCCCTACTCACCCATCCCTACCTCACCCAAAAAAGCAAGACAAGAGGCACACTGCTTTAAGCTGGCATTTGCATTAATATGAAAGGTGATCCAGTTCATTTTCCAGCTTAGCACAGTTTAATGAAGTGGCACAATTTTCCCTGTTTTCTGAAGCCAAATATTTACGGTCCAGTTTTTTTACTTTTTATCAAGTGCTTTCAGTTTCCCAAAATAGCCAAGCTGAAATAAATTTAATCCTGCTGCATGAAGTACTATAAACCATTTTAATTCATTTTAGAACAAAAAAGAATTTAAGTAAATGAACAAATACCTCAAACACCTTCAGATGCAAGCATAAGAACTTTTTACAGTCTACCATGTTGCATTAGCAAAACTACTTAATTCCTTCCCTGACCTTATTTTGAAAAGGTGTCAACTTTAACACCAGAGACTGAATAGAGTTAACTCCTCAAGACTTGTTTGCTTTCTACTGAAGTGAAAAGAACAAACTTTGGTATAAAATATTATTTCACCTCATATAATTGAACTGATGCTGCTTTTCAGAATAGTATTCTTCTATTAGCTCCACCAGCATCTCCTAAAGCTTTTCTTCAGTCATATTCACTTTCAGAAAAGGAAATCAACATGTTACATCAAGTCTTACACAACAGTGTAGAGAAATAACCGTAAGCTTCAAATAAGCTCATTTAAAATCACACAATCACAAACTAAGAATGTCTAAATCAATAAACACACACACACACACACACACACCAAACCACAGTGCCTAAAGCAGATTTTTCTCAAGTATGAAGTTTGGAAAAGTATTAATCTCTTACCTAGTAATATCATACACCATAAGTGCTCCCGCAGCTCCTCTGTAGTAGCTTCGTGTAACAGCCCTAAACCTCTCCTGTCCTGCTGTATCCCAAATCTGCAGTTTGATTTTTTGGCCACTAACTTCAATTATTCTTGTACCAAATTCAACACCAATTGTGTGAGGACAATCAGCCATAACTGTTAGAGAGAAAAAAGACATATAATAATCTAACTTCCAGAAAGCTTCAGATTAAGACCAGCAAGGAGAAGAGCCACTGGATTATTAAATAACATATTAATGCTTGTAGGCTGTATGTGGACGAAGCTAGCACTGAAAAAATATTAGCAAAAACACAGAAGTCGAATCTGACTGCACTAGAACAGGGGTCAGTATACTTCTGTAAAGGACCAAATAATAAATAGTTACGTTTTGTAGCCAAAACCACAACTACTGAACTCTACTGCTGAAGCACAAAAGCAGCCAAAGACTCTAAGTAAAATGAACATAGTTGTATTGTAATAAAACTTTATTTACAAAAACAGGCAGTAACTGGATTTGACCCACACGCTATTATTTACTGATCCCTGGACTAAAAGAATCTGCTAATTCAAGATTTTTAGTAAGTTCTTCGTAACACCAACATTATGCTATTTAACATATAACAAAACAATCAATGGCTTTAAGACTTTAGAAGTTGTCAAATTTTTCTCCTGAAAAATATTATCAGTATCTCAAAGAAAAACACATTTAATATATACTTAAAATTACATACTGGCAAGTTACATAATTCCAATCCAACAGGACAAGTTTATTAGTCCTTTCCTTATAATTAGGCCATTGAAAACCTAAACCTATTATTCTCTGGTACAAGAATACACAGACTGTTGGCGATGTCATAAAATTTACATTAAGAAAAAAAAAAGCCATAAAATTAGTTTCAACTATATTTAGCCTATCAGTTACATAAAATAACATGGTCTCCTCCCCAAGACAGAGTTATACTTCAAATATTAATCAACCAGTCTTGATATAAAAAGAATTTCATTTAAATATTTCCAATCTATTATTATTTAGTTAACAAGTGACATATGCAGCAAATTTCCAAAATGGAGAGTCAGAGAAAATATTATTTAAATTTGACATTATAATTTTTAAAAATTTTCTACCACCAAAAAAACCTAAACAAGTAACTCAAATTATATATGGTATATAAATTAACACTCTATACATGCAGGTGTATTTCATTTTATATGCTTCTATTTAAAAAAAATTCCCTCCCTAAAGACAAAAATGTATATATGCAGAAAAGTTATTATCAAATGCATGGAGCGTAATGAAAATGACACTTTTTAAAAGGTAGGAAAGTGAGTATAAATTTATTACTTAACCTTATTGTGAACTTACATTTTTTTTCTGTAAATTGATGAAGTAAGCAAGATTTTCCTACTCCCATATCTCCTGTTTAAAAAGAAAGAAAAGTTTCAATTGCCAATTACATTTCTCAATTTTATACTCATAATTATATGTAATGATTGCTATACCCCCTACTATATCACATCACAAATTTCTGGGACACTTGAAAAGATGAGTTCGAAAAATCCTACATGTCACTTTTCACTGTGATGTACAAACTGATTATTCCCAATCTTCAGCAGTGACAGAATTAAATTATAAATTATGTTAGCAAGTAACTATCAGCTGGGAAGTGCTTTTTAACAAAGAAACTGTTGTTAAGAGAAGCATTTTTTACTTTGAACTGTTTCAAAGTTTTGTATTGTTTTTTCCCCCTTAATTCATGCATAAAAGCAAAAGACATAAGGACACAACAAACAGGGCAGCATGTAACAAGCAAAAATAGTAAGTTTTGGAAGTCTGATTGACTAGATCCCATCTATCTCTTCTTATATTCTTATATTCCCTGTATTTCTTACAGCCTGGGTGGCTCAGTGGGTTAATCCTCTGCCTCAGGTCATGATCTCAGGGTCCTGGGATCAGCCCCGCAACCAGGCTCTCTGCTCAGCAGGGAGCCTGCTTCCCTCTCTCTCTCTCTCTCTCTGCCTGCCTCTCTGCCTACTTGCGATCGCTGTCTGTCAAATAAATAAAATCTTAAAAAAAAAAAATTCCACAAAAGATAAGCATGTGCATTATATGAAATCCGTAACAGATGTTCTCTCTAACTGTACTACATAGGCATTTAACCCTTCATCAAGGAAGTACTGAGCCCACCATTACATCAAACTGTTCTAATATGAAGAATTAACTGAAAAGTATGTGTACTTCCAACCAAACTCTTACAACTACACCTGGGTAAACAATCTTATCTTTTAATTTGAGCAACATCTTGAAACTTAGCAGAAAAACCACCAGTATTATATTTTATGTATATTACACAACTACTCTGACTCAATGTTCTCTATCAATTTTTGGAATCCAGGTGGCTCCAAGGGTTTTCATGGTATTTTTGAAAAGTTATCAGTGCTCCTAGGAAATTAGTACCACTTCCAGGATTAACAAGCTTTCAGGCAGCCCTCAAGAACAATCAATATCACTTCAAAAGGTACCCATCAGTGTACTACAGAAGTATCCAGGGCCACAATACAAAAAGTACATCGCTACCACAAAAATAAAGGAGCTTTAATTTTGCAGTTAAAAAAATAACAACAAAAAACACTCACTCTTCTGGAGTGGTATGTTAAGCATTAGTATATAAATATTTTGTATATTAACTTTCTTTGTAGAGCAAGAGCATAAATTAAATAAACTTACCAATAATAATATATTTAAAGATGTAAGAGTAGTTGTATGGTGCAGTTGCCATGGTGGCACTAAAAACAAAGAAAACTGTGTTACTTCAGAAGGATATACACAAGTTCTCCAGTTGGTCACTGCCAGTTTTTAAAAGATATATAAAATACAGCATACTGATTATAAACAAAATATTGATTACAATAAGCCAGAGTAAAACTGCATTTTCCAAACTGATCAAATGCACAAATTCTCCTGGATGAACATTAACATTCTCGTGTGTTATCCATAGAAATATCAGAAACCATTATATCAGAACAATTCCATTATTTCTCTTTAGGGAATATCCAGTAAGAAAAGTTACTATGGAAAATTTCAAACAATGAAATCTTTATATATTTGAGATAAATATCATTATAAAGTCTTCCTCCTTTGAAGTCCCCACTCCTGTTAACTGATCCAGTAAATTACTAATGGCCAACTTGTTCAGAACTCTGATTTTACAAAAGAATGTTATAAAAAGTAACCACTAACTTACAAACACATAAAACTCTTAAAAGTTATAAAAAGTAACTTTTTTACTCCACTTTAAATCATAGTTAGCACAACATCCAAAAAAAAGACCAGTCCAACTATTTCCAAACCAAATTACAGTCAGAATTAGATAAAAAAACCACATGAAACTGTTGTTCCTACTGACTTTTTAAAAAGTCAATTATTTGCAATTTCAATTAGGTTCAACCTAATACAGGATCTTAAGATTAACAATGTATCAAATGCCTACTATATACTATTCTAAAAGCTAAAATAATGGCATAAAATACAACTTATGGTTGTCAAATCTGCAAGTTTATATATTAGACAATATTCAGAAAGATCCCAGCCTACTCTTTGCCCTCGGGTATACTTAACCTAAATAATTCTTATTTCTCTCTACTTTTAACAACATAAAAAAAAAAACTCTCCAATTTATTCAAATGAATGCCGTGAATGTGTCAGACACTGTGCTAGGTGCTAGAGAAACAAGAGGTAAAATGTAGTAATGGTAGTAACTTCAAGTAACATTTATTCTAGTCAAACCAGTTTTCGGTTTAAGGAAAGATAAAAATTTTGCATGTGCACATGCCCACACACAAAGATTTGACCCCATTTTTTAAAAAAATTGGTTTCCAATTTTTAAAATATGATTTTTACTGTTATGGGCAATTGTTACATTATACAAGCCAGATAAGGTAACGATGGCGGAAATTTTTTTTCTAAGACTAACAAAATTACCATATAATAAAATTTAACCTATAGAAAAAGTATGTATTTAAAATAAGTGAACTGGGGCGCCTGGGTGGCTCAGTGGGTTAAGCCGCTGCCTTCGGCTCCGGTCATGATCTCAGCGTCCTGGGATGGAGCCCCACATCGGGCTCTCTGCTCCACAGCCCTTTCTCTCTCTCTCTGCCTGCCTCTCTGCCTACTTGTGATCTCTGTCTGTCAAATAAATAAATAAAATCTTAAAAATAAATAAATAAATAAAATAAGTGAATTATTGTTATCAGGGAAAGGAAAGTTGTTCACACAATATAGTCTTAACTTAACATAATATAGCCACTTAACTGTAAGGATTACATTTAACCGAAGTGGATGCCCTACTACCCATTCCAGCTTGAAATGTTCTAGCACTTTGATAATCCATCTTCATCATCACTGAAAACTCCCTTAACCAGTTCGTTCAGGAAGGGAGTTTTTCTAGTTAACTGAATCTGAACAACGTAATAACTTGTTTCCCTTTTTGCAGACACTGGGGACTCAAAGCTTATTAAGAATAAATGTGGTCCTGAGGCTAAAATTGGTGTAGACTATTCACCAAATCTCTAAACCAGATCCTAAACACAAGGAAAAGAATAATCTTTCACAATAAAAATATTTTTTTCATTCTTCCTGCATTCTTCCAGAATCCTGTAATTAATTTTTAGCTCCTTTTTTAAGGATTCTTCCTGCATTCTTCCAGAACCCTGTAATTAATTTTTAGCTCCTTTTTTAAGCTCCTCTTTTCCCACTCAAACTTGGGGAAAAGTAATCGTTTATTCACCTTGAAATTACTGTTCCTTTCATGCTCTTCCCCTTCTGACTTTCCCATTCCTCTCTCTCTTCTTACTCAAAGTTGTAGCTATATACACTTTGCTTCCTTCCATTTTATTGTTAAAACCAAAACCACAGGGCACCTGGGTGGCTTAGTTGGTTAAATGTCTGCTTTGGCTCAGGTCTTGATCCCAGCGTCCTAGGATGGAAACCCACCTCAGGCTCTCTGCTCAGTAGGGATCTTGCTTCTCCCTCTCCCTTTGCGCCTCCCCCTTACTCGTGCTCACTCTATCTTGCTCTTTCTCTCTAAAATAAAATCTTCAAAAAAAAAAAAAATAATAAAAAAAAAAACCAAGGCCTCTACAACCCTAATTTCTCACTGAAATGCTCTAAAGGCTAATCATGAAATTAAAAGCCAATTCCAGTTGTATTAATTTGTGTACTTGCTAATTATGACACAGCATTCATTAAATATCTACAAGATGACTAATTTTAAAACATTTTTTTAAATTACCAAGCACTAATTAGCATAAACTATTCCCAAATAAAAGAGAATGATCACTTTCACAGAATAAATACAGTGCCCTGTCTTCACCTCACCACACAATTTTCTGGTTCAAGTTTCTTAAAAATGAACCCTAAAAGCAAAGTTAAAAAAGAAAGCTACTGGGATGCCTAGGTGGCTCAATTGGTTAAGCATCTGCCTTCCCCTCAGGTCATGATCCCTGAGTCTGTGGGATCAAGCCCTGAGTCCCAGGTCTGGCTTCTTGCTCAGCAGGGAACCTGCTTCTCCCTCTCCCCTCCCCCCTTCTCATGCGTGTGCCTGCTCACTCTCTAATAAATACAATCTTTAAATTAAAAAAAAAAAAAAGGAAAGCTACTCAAACTTAATTTCAGTAGACAATGAAGGCAGAAGCGTCCAGCACTGTAGCCACTAACACAACAGGCCCTCCCTCTCTTATTATAAGCTTAGATACAAGCTAGGTTTAAATATACTCCCAGACTTTATTGGTTACATTCACTCAAAATTAGGTATTTGCAGTAAAACTATATTCAAGTGGCCCATTTTATTTTTTTTTAAAGATTCTGTTTATTTGAGAGAGAGAATGAGAGAGAGAAAGAGAGCGAGCATGAGAGGGGGTAGAGTTAGAGGGAGAAGCAGACTCCATTAAGCAGGGAGCCTGATGCGGGACTCAGTCCTAGGATTCCAGGATCATGATCTGAGGCGAAGGCAATCGCTTAACCAACTGAGCCACACAGGCGTCCCTCAAGTTGCCCCTTTTAAATATTAACTAGGCTTAATATTGTTCTAAAAAAGAATTTCTCAACATCATTTCTTGAACATGAATGAAACACACCACTGTTGAAGTGAAGAATGTACTTTTTAACTAGCTTTGGAAGGGGAAAAAAGTTTGGCCACTATTACTTAAGGATGCTTCTGCTTTAATCAAAAGTCATAAAGGGGGGAACAGGGGCAAAAACCATTGGTATAGTTCAAACACTCTGAAAACATGAGTCCATTCTAACAGTACCATCTCCACTAATTAAAAAACCTTAATAATATTCTGTAACTTGTGCACAACTGCTGGTGTGATTAAAATGTATTCCCCATGTGTTACAAAAGCATGAGAATAAAATTCATAGGCAGCTAAGATTCAATGCCTCTGACTTCCTTATGAGTACCACTTTCAGACAGTAAGCTTGGTTAAATACAAGATGAACAACCTGTAAACTAGTAACAAACAATTGTTACAGTTACCATTTATTGGGCACTTAATATTCTCCAGGCAATGTACTAATAAACACTTCACATGCAATTTCAATTAATTCTTACTACTACAGCCTTATAAAACAGTGAGTATAATCCTCATTTTACAGATGAAGACTCAACAGGTAAGTAACCATGCCCAGGTCACAGAGCTATAATGGACCTAAGACTGTTTTAACTACAGAGAATCCCTCTTATCCACTATATCATCCAGCCTCCCCCATAATTATAAGATGCACCATGAAGTCCTTTCATGGTACTTAGGAACACAAACCTTTCTCAGTTCACTCACCTTGTTCTAATTTAATACTCTAAGTAGTATTAAAAAAATTATATTCAGGTGATATGTTGTAATCAGGATTTACAGATATGGATAAATAATTACATTAATCCAAATTATATCTACTTACAAAAAAGTTTTTGAAGGTAACACTTGTTGAGAGTAAACCATGAGCTGATCAGCACTACTTTTCCCTACATACAATTCTTACTTAATTCTCACAACTCTGCAGAGTTATTATCATTAAGTCCATGTAAAAAAACTGAAGAAACAGGGGCACCTGGGTGGTTCAGTTGGTTAAGCATTTGCTTTCAGCTCAGGTCATGATCCTAGGATCCTGGGATCAAACCCCACACTGGGCTTCCTGCTCAGTGGGGAGCCTGCTTCTCCCTCTGCTACTCCCTCTGCTTGGTTCTCCCACTTGTTCTCTCTCTCTTGAATAAATGAATGAATGAATGAATGAATGAATGAATCAATCTTTTTAAAAGCCCCCAAAAAACCTGAAGAAATTGAGGTTTGGAGAAATTAACTAATTTGGCCTGTGTTACAAAATAGTAAATGGCAGAGCTAGAACTTGAACCCAGGTCCGATTCCAAAGAACATGATTTTCTCTATCTAAGGTAGCTTATTAAAGGCATATATATGTAGAATGACACACACACACGTGGACCGATAGGACCAAAAAATCAAAATCGAAGGAAAATGGAGAATAATTACACTAAATATTTACAATTATAGTTTTACATGTGCATGTGTAAAACTTAGCTCTGAACTTTCTGGCTGTCAAGAGAAATGATTACTAAATGCACACTGAACACTGATGATTGTTGTGTGGCCCCTTTAAATATTAACTATGCCTAATACTGCCTTAACAAAGGATTTTTCGAGATTAGCATTAACTCTTGAACACAAGAAACACACCACCATCGAGGTTAGGAATAAATTTAAAAATGGGGTATGCTACGATATACAACTCTGCAGTGTGTTTTACACTGAACAAAATGATGGACCTATTTGCAGACCCATACACAGAGCTCTACATGGTTACTAAATGCACATTAAATACTAATCACTGTTGCCCCCAAAATAAAATTGCATGGTCTCCACACAGTTAAACAGATACAGACATATAAATGACTGGATTTGAAATGTGCAGACAGAGATGAAGGCTAAAGCACTTTCATACAATCTGCTTACGAACTGCCACATTTTTAGGAGGTAAACAATGCATTTTAAAATCTTAAAGATAATCCAAATCACCCTCTGATGAAAAAGTAGCCCACAGATACAAAATCTTCAATCCATAACGTTATAGGTCCAAGTGGATCTAATATAGCATTTTTACAAACAAAATAAAACAAAAAACCCACAAAAAAACAAAAACTGGAAAACAATCAATCTACAATCTAACAGGGAAATGACTGAAGAAATTGAGGTTTCAATACTAATAACTGAAATGATCAGCACTACTTTTCCCTACATACAATTCTTACTTAATTCTCACAACTCTGCAGTTACTATCACTAAGTCCAAATAAAAACTGAAGAAACAGGGGCATCTGAGTGGTTATTATTATGATGAAATAATATGCATTTAGTTCAAAACCATTTAGATATAAATGTATTAACCTGAAAATATATCCATGATTTTAAGTGAAAAAAAAGTTGACAGAATTTTATGCAATAGCTTCTCTCATTTTTAAATACACACACACACACATACACCCAGTCTCTCTCTCAATCTTGTATATAGATAATATGGAAGGAGACACACCAAACAGTGAAAAATGAATACATGGACTGTGAGCAGAAAAAGGATAGGAAGGAATTATTAACTTTCTTTATAACACTGCACTAACAGGATAAGCATATACTATATTCACTGCTAATTTTCTAAAGTAGTCAAAGTAGTAAAAAAAATAAATTTTTTTTAAAGATTTTATTTATTTATTTGACAGAGAGAGATCACAAGCAGGCAGAGAGGCAGGCAGAGAGAGAGGAGGAAGCAGGCTCCCCGCTGAGCAAAGAGCCTGATGTGGGGCTCGATCCCAGGACCCTGAGATCATGACCTGAGCCGAAGGCAGCGGCTTAACCCACTGAGCCACCCAGGCGCCCCGAGAAAATAACTTAAATATTTTTAAAGCATTTTTATATATAATTCTAATACAAAACAAATTTAAGAAAAACAAAAACAGGGGTGCCTGGGTGGCTCAGTGGGTTAAGCCGCTGCCTTCGGCTCAGGTCATGATCTCAGGGTCCTGGGATCGAGCCCCACATCAGGCTCTCTGCTCAGCGGGGAGCCTGCTTCCTCCTCTCTCTCTCTCTCTGCCTGCCTCTCTGCCTACTTGTGATCTGTCAAATAAATAAATAAAATCTTTAAAAAAAAAAAAAAGAAAAGAAAAGAAAAACAAAAACAAGCAGTGCCTGGGGGGCTCAGTCAGTTAAGCAGTCCACTCTGGATTTTGGCTCAGGTTATCTCAGGGTCTTGGGATGGAGCCCTGAGTGGGGCTCCACACTCAACAGGGAATCTGCTTGAGAATTCTCTCCCTCTGGCCCTTCCCCATCTCGCATTTGTGCACGCTCTTTACAATAAATAAATCTCAAAGAAAAAAAGAATTTAAAAAAATCCAAAAAACTCCCATTCATAATACTTTCAACGTAACTTCCACATTTACAATAACAGGGAACAACATATGAAGTTAATCATATGATCAGCCTCAAAAAAAAAAAAAAAAAACAAAAAAGAAACCACTCCAATAATTGACAGTATTTTTTTCTTTTCTTTTAGAGCTTGGCTTTTTACTGTGTTAACTTATGCACTATGTCTGACTAATCCTTTCACAACTGTTTTACAGCTATTTTATTCTTCTCCTTAGGACATATGACATTTCCATGTAATTTTTACATAACTTATTCAAGACAACACAAGACAAAAACAACCCACAAAATATTCCAGGTGATTTAAAATCTGATCTTCATTGTTAAAATTAGTAAGCTTGGTTTTTTGTTTTTGTTACATGTAAGACATTTTGTAATAAACACCAGAATCAAGATAGACTGCTCTTGTGATTCCAATACAAAAATATTTGTTGAACATTTACTAAGCGCAAACTCTTGGGTTAGGCTTTGACAATATAGTAATGATCAAAAATAATAATAAAAAAATGCATTATTCCTGTCTTCATGAAACTTAAGAACAGAAAGAGTTTAAACAAAGATTTGCTTACAAACTGTCTAACGTGGATTGCTACTTGATTTGTCAGTCAGTGGACACAAAACTTTATTAGTTATTCTAATAATCTAATCTAATCTAAATGAATGGTCAATTTCCTCAACAGTAATGCAACCTCTGAAAATAACCCATCCATTTCTGACACCCACTTCTAAAAAACTCACTTTTGACAAGACATTCAATGTCACACTTTTACATAAATTAATATAAGAAAAAGAACTGGATTACTTACTATGTTAAGAAAATCACAAAATTTCCCTGTTATGATGGCTGTGCTATGAAAAAGTAGTACTCCAATACTTCACCTCTGTTCACAGAATGAAAGTACTTAAAGGAAAAAAACACAACCCTGTACTTACTCCTAGCGTTGAAAGGTTAGTAATATCAAAAATTTTCCTGATGTAGTATCATGTCTGAAATTTGCTTTAAAATAATTTGGTGGAAAGGGTTAAGGTGTATATTGATGAACAAGACTGATCACTGTTGATACTGGCTGATGAGTATATGAAGCCTCATTCTACCACTCTATTTTGTATATGTTTAAAACTATCTAGAACATAAAATGTTTTAAAAGTACCCTATCTTCCATACCTCTATTTGTACCCTGCTGTCTCCAACCATGTCTGTTACTTTTAACCACACAAAACTGTTTCAAGCTTTAAAAGAAAGAAACAAACATCTCTCAGTAGTCCTATTTTAACATATTTGCCTTAATCAAAAGTTTACTCCAACAGTACAAAATCTTAATAAGATTATGCAAAGATATTTAATACTGATAAAGATTAGCTTTAAAACACTCCAAACTCTGTTGCACAGTTGAAGTATGCCACAATAAAGTTTAACATGAAATATAAAAAGCAAAAACTTTTTAAAATGTAGCTTTAATTTCAAGGAATTTTTTAGGTTATTAGAATCTAAAAGGGTCTTCCATCTTTACAACAATTAACATTTATTGAGTGCCTAATACATGCCACCTATTTTATAAACAATCTTTAATAGTAAAAACTCATTATACAGGTAAGAAAACCAACTCAGAGACTTGAGATATCCGCAGTCATACACTACCAAGGGAAAAAAGACTAAGGCCCAGGTCTAACTGTCCAACTCTCTGAAGCCATGCTCCTCTTTGTTCAACAAAAATTAAACATTCACTACATGCCTGGCACTGTTACAGACAATGGGGTACTTAACTAAATGCCAAGCAACGTGCTAAGGGTTTTTTAATCCTATTTAATCCTCAAAACAATTCTAAAATGTAGGTACAATTATTCCCTGTATAGATAAGGACACCGACTCGGAGAGGCTAAGTAACTTGCTTTAAGGTCATTCAAACTAGAAAGTGGCAGTACTGGAGTAGGAACCCTCCAGAACTCTTAACTACACATGACTTAAGGCATGAACAAATAAAAGGGCCCAAGCAGAACTCTGAAGACAAATTTCGGAAAGTGCTGGGGGAAGAGGGAATGGGAGCTAGATATCTGCAGGGTCAAGTCTGTGTTCAATTACCACATATAAGAAAAGACATTCGTGACAGTAAACTTTGCAAGGGTTCAAGTGGGCTCTAACACTTTTGTGGAACCACCAGAAAAGCACTTGCCTTCTGGGAAGCCCCGTTTCTTCTTCCAATGGGAAATGAAAATCTTGCCACCTCTCCTCTGGGGCTGGGAGAATGAGGACCGGCAGTGGAGCAGCTGACACTACAGACTTTGAGTTACAAAGGAGTCGTCAGTTGTCATCCCACGGAAACACAGGGAAAGAGGAATTAAGCTGTAAGTACAGTTTAAGTGGTCACGCCTGGGACACTGGCCTAACTTGAGTGCAGCCGAGAAACACGAGGCAAGTGTGGGAGAGGCCAGCGTGTCCGGACCATCATTAGCCAGTCACATCGCAACTTCCAGCCTCAGTTTCCTCACTTGTAAAGTGCAGGTGACTTGACTTATCACCAAGGGCTAGGCTTAGCAGGAAGCACCGCGGTGAGGACAGCCAAATCCGCGCCTGGCTCACGGCAAGGCGCAACCCATCAAAACAAACGCCTGCTTTGCCTTCTTCCCTTAAATTCTAGAAATGCCAAAAAAACTTTCCGTCTTCTTCACCGCTTCCCCATGCTACCTAAGCTCGACGCCTTATAGGATGTCACAGGCCTCGCAGGGCCTCACCCAAAGCAGAACCTCGCCAGCACGGACCCTTTCGCCAGCCCAAGTCCACAGTCTACCCACAGCGACAAGGACACCGGAGCTCCTCCAAGATGCCGGCGAGGCAGCGAGGGGCTGTCTTTTGTACTCCGGGCAGACGCGGCCTACGGGACGGGGAGTGCCACGTCTGGGCTCGTGGGCTGCGAGGCGCCGTGCCTCGCGTGGATAAATACCGCGGGGGTGGTCTGCAGCCGCCAGAACGGCAGGGACGAGAGGGGCCTGCGGAAGGTGTCTGTCAGCCCAGCCCGGCCGAGGAGGCGGGGAAGGCGAGGCAGAACACACCCTTCCCCGCACGCCCCGGAGCTCTCCGCTGGGCGAACGCAGCGCGGGGATACCCCCGCCCCCGCACGGGAGTCCCGTCAGGCCCGGCGCCGCGGCGCCCACCGCCGACCCGCGGCTCGCCGCGGCCTGGCAGGGCCTGTCCTGCGGCGCCACCCGCCCGCCGCCCAGCTCGCCGTCGTCCGCACGCCGGCCCCCGGAGAGCCGGACGAGGAGGTCTCGGTCGGACGGACACTGCGGAGGGCCCGGCTTACCTGGGGGGTTGCTGGTGGCTGGGCAGCTTTCCGGGCGGGAGGGGGGCGTCAGGACGAGGAAGAGGAGTGCAGGCGCAGCGGGAGAAGGGCGGGGGCGGTCGGCCGAGGCCCCGGCAGGTAGCGGGCTGGCGGAGGAGGTGCAGACGCACTGGCGGTAGTAGCGGCGGCAGCAGCGACTGCTCCTGCGGCTCCCTCAGGATCTTCCTCGGGCAGGTCCAAGATGGCGGCGCTCCCTGCACAGGGTTTCCTGTCACCCTCGCAATGGGCCGGACCACAAAAGAAGCGAGGGGGGAGGAGAATGCGCGCGCAGCTGGCGGAGCCCGGAAGAGGGTGGCCGGGCCCCGGCCCGCTAGTCACGCCCCTTCCTCAGCCCTTCCCTCTGGACTCGTCGCGCCGCCGCCGAGGCCCGCCCCACTGGCGGTGGCGCCTGTAGGGGCGGAGGAGAGCGCCTATGCGCAAGCGCCGTCGCGTGCTCGCCGCCGAGGGAAGTTACTGCGCAGGTTTGCGTGGAGCTTGCTGAAGTACGACTGGGTCTCAAAGGGTTGGGGTTGTTACTTTGTGGACTTTTTACTATTTTTAATGCCAGCAAATACTGCTTACTGGACGCTTGTGCTACACTGGCCACAATGCTAAGCACACATTTACTGCGTTCACTCAACAGGTATGTTTTGAGCGATTCGTACACAGAGGTGAACGAGGCTCGCTGTCCCTGTCCAACAATCCCAGGAGGGGCTTATCCCCATTTTATCAATGGCGATACTGAGGCTTATGTTGATCCAGTCACGAGTCCACGATCATGCAGCTAGAACGTGGCACTTACAGTGTTTCATTTCTGTCCTTTATAACCTCTCTTTGATGGGAGCAAAAAAATCGTGAAGGCATTTTTCACAATTTAACCACCTCCCACCAGTCCTCTGCTCTTCCAACTCAGTCTGCCGTTGCATTCTCCCAGAAAGTTAAGAGCATCTCAGCACAAGGCAGCTTTGACTTTCGTGGAACCTTGACACTTTGGCCTTGTGTTTGTGGAGAATATATATATATCTAATATTTATATTGATACACATATAGTTCATATTTTACAACTAAATTGGCATAGAGATGAATATATTAATGTTCTACAGCAAAACATTTTCTTTAACCCATAAGTTCATCTTTCTTTTCCGACTTTGAAAGCACTTAAAACATTTTTGTGAGTCCCTAAAACTATTGCAGGGCCCCAGGGACTGTGTTTGTTGTGTCTAATGAATAGGACTGCCCTCCCTCAGTCCACCAAAATGAAGTTCAGACTCTCTCTCTCGGCACTGAAGAGCTTTCATAAGCTAGCTTTGCCTTAAGTAAGTGAGATTTCTTTGAAAAGTGTATGGTAGTTTACAAATCTCTTATTTTCAGAAAGAATTGGGTGTGAATCCTTGATCTTCAACTTACTAATGATTCACCATTGGGCATGTCACTTGATTTCTCAGATCCACAGTCTTTTCTGCAAAATGAGGATAATGATACCTCATTATTTTATTATATACTCAAAATGCTTGACATATAAGTTTTTAATACATAGGGATGGCTATTACATAATAATCCAATATAAGGTTAAATGGAAATCCCTTCCAGCCCTATAGCTCTATACTTCTATTCCTATATCCTTTAATTCCAATAAGTATAGTTTCTTTATGGTCATAATTTAACATCTCTGAAATCAAGAAATTTGCCTATGCCAAATAAAAAAGAAAGCTGTGAACCAATTGCCATTATTTGCCCAGCTGTGAGTTTAGGTCTGACTAGGAAGTTTCTGTATATTCAGTTGTCACCTGAATTGAAACCTAGCTAATGCTTATTGAACACCTACTGTGAAACAGGAACTGGCCTAAGAATGATGAATACTTTCTTGTTTAATCTCTATATCATCCCCCATGAAGTCAATGCTGTATTTGCCCCATTTTATGAATAAGAAAAATATGTCATATAGGTCGAAGACTTTATAAAAGACATAAAAATTGGCAGTGCTGGGACTCGAATTCAGGCACATGTGACTTTAGAGTACGCATTCATAAACACCATTCTAATCTAAAAGATTAGATGCAAATTATTTCCACTTGTAGCAGTTTAGGTGTAGATCCCTGATTGTTACTTAATCTATGTGGAAGACATTACCCTGGAATGCAGCGTTGAAGAGAAACATTGTTGTGCATGAGATGTGCCTATTCATGCTAAGCAGTACAGTTGAAGACTATAGAAATGGTCACTTCTTATAATAAGTCACACAATTTTTGAAGGAGAGATTGTGTGTGCCCAATTGCAGCATAATTAGAACTGTCCATTGGATGCCTATCAGGGTTCTAGTTAACTTTTTTTAAAGACTACTTATATGAAAAGAGATGGATACACAAAATATTGAGTGCAGCACTGTTTGTAGAAGACTAGACACAAACGATCACTAGAGAGCTATTGTAATACATTTTAATACATCCATACTGTAGGATATGTGCAGCAATTAAAGACCAAGGCATGTGAGTGTGTTTCGGTACTCTAAGAAATACTTCAAGTGAAAACAACAAGAAAAAGGAAAGTAAATAGTATGTCAACATCTGTTAAACTATGAAAGAAGGTGGGGGGGTAGGATATATATATTTGTGGAAACGGACATTGAGGGGGATTTTTCCTACTGTCCTGAAACTGCTGCTGAGGCCCAACTCTGAAACTCTTAAAGTCCATAAGGAACCCACTGCCAGTGACTGGAACTAGCTATCTTCCAGGAGAACATTTGAGGAGTCATTGTTCGAGAAACCAGCCCTTCCACCAACCTCTACCTCCACTCCACCATTCCCACTCCCTCTCCCCACAGACAAACCATCACCACTGATCAGTGGAAAGAATGGATAGTTGAGAGGGAAGTCAGGCTTCAGGAAAGAACAATGTCATAGAAAGACTCGTCCCTTCCTCTCTCTCCATGGGGGATTGTATCACTTCCTAGAGGCAAGGGAGAAGACTCCAGGAGAATCACTAGTGAAGATTGGGTGTGCCTATAGAAAGAGGAGACTGACACCACCACCACCCCCATATCCGTTTGGGCATTGGACTAACTGATATGCTCTGCCCCATTGTATCCTTGGCAAAGGAAAACACGAGAGAGACCACATGGCAGGGGGCTTTGGATGGCATGATGGAGGGCTCTAGAAGGGGAAGGCCTGAAACTGCCACACCAACCCACACATACCTTGATTTCTCAGTCCTAGATTGGAGTGCAGCAAAGAGACGTTCATCCTCGGGATGTGGCATAAATGACACATGCTGGCAGTCAGCTGGAAGATAAAGCAAATGTATGCGAGGTCATCCATTACTAGGGAGATGAAAGAGATCGCTCCAGGTACTGATGCTTTGTCGTATCTACTCATTCTTGTTACATTTTTACCTGTTTATAATTTCTTTTGTAAAAAATGGATGTTTTCCTATCGTTAGCCTTTTCCAAAGGCTAGAAATTTGAAGTTATTTTCAGACCTATCTGTGGTGTTTATTTAAACCAAAAGTTAATCTCCTTATTGGTATTAAAGACTTAATTTCATTCATTAATTTTACTCATTTATTTTAGATTTTTCATTCATAGTCATATCTTGGATTATAGATCCCCCCCCATACATTTACCCCCTTTTTATCTAGTGGTTTTGGAGTTGCCACCATTCCAGAACCAGATATTAAAATACTGATATTCCAATTCCTGGGTAATATTGGAGATACAGCAAAACCAGCACAATTTATACTCTGAATTTTATTACTGTGTACATGTGCTACCTAATTTAAAAGCCTAATGTATTTTTAAGTTTAGTTGGTTACTCTCCAATGATACATAATTCAATTAAGTAAAAACTAGCAATCAAAAAATATTACTGCATCACCCCCCCCAAAAAAATAGCAATTGATGAACTTCAAGATGTAGCAGATTGACAGAGAAGTAAAAATCAAGTGCATAAGACTCTTTAGTCTCTGGGTAGAAGAAAGGATTAGATGCAAATCCATGATACAAAAGAAGAATGATGCATAAATATAAGGATACAGTATGTGTTCTACTTAGTTGTAGAAGAAACATTGTGACCGTTTAAATTGTCTCTCCTCTGACATACCCATCCACTTTGTACCAGCCCCCCCAAAATATAATCCTCTGGCATTACAGCTTATTAGGGCATGACTTCTAAAGTTAACAACAGCAAAATTATATAAGATGAAAAGTGTACTTAAAATTTCTCAAGAAAGTTCCACACCAGAGACTGACTGATCATCTCTTAGTTTTCCCCTAGTGTCAGATCTGATAGCCATCTCTTCGACTGGTGGCCAGAAGAAGTGGGTGGTTTGGAATTAGAGACCATGTTACATGAAAAAAATGTGCATCTTCAGACTTTAGAATCATTGTGGCCAAATGAGCACACCATGAGGTCTACATGAAAACTGAGATCTACTAAGAAATTAACAGATTCAGCTCTTTTATCACATACAGAGTAGTATTTAAATTTTCTTTGTTGCTTTGTTGACCTTCACATTTAGTTGAAATAACGTAAGTTAAAAGCATGTGTGATGTGACCCAAGTGTATCAAAGTGATGGTGACTGTCACCGTGCCACAGATTTTGGCAGGTCCTGTCAAGAACTGGGATTTTGGGGTGCCTGGGTGGCTCAGTGGGTTAAAGCCTCTGCCTTCAGCTCAGGTCATGATCCCAGGGTCCTGAGATCGAGCCCCACATCGGGCTTTCTGCTCAGCAGGGAGCCTGCTTCCCCCCTCTCTCTCTGCCTGCCTCTCTGCCTGCTTATCATCTCTGTCTGTCAAATAAATAAATAAAATCTTAAAAAAAAAAAAAAAAGAACTGGGATTTTACCTGAGTTGCAAGCTAAAAATTTAACATAATGTAGTTTCGTGGATAGAAGCAGAAGACATGAAACTTCTGGGTCAGAGACAAGGGGCTATATTCTCCACAGCACTGCATGCAGCATGAACATCAACGCTTTTGCCTCCATTCTGGCTGTCTGAACACACAACAGTAAAGGAACTCTGGGCTTAAGGAAACCAACTCTTTCATAGTGGAGAGTAAGCATTTCTGTTCTTTGCTCCGAGGGAAACTATCTCTAATTTCGAAGGCTGTTTGCTAAACAAACACCTTTGAAAAAACAGTGTGGGGCAAAGGACAGTCGGTGCCTCTGCTCACAAGATGTGCAGAAACGGAAGAGACCCACAGAGGGTTGTCCTCCAACAGGGGTGAGATTGCATTGTGTCGTGCTACGTTGGGTGGGTGAGTAAGTGGCATGCCGTAGATGAAAGAATACGGTTTTGAGATCTGCAGTGACTTTAGCTCCATTTCTAGCAAACATTTAACATAATGCAGTTTCACAGATTCAGCTCTTTTATCACATACAGAGTAGTATTTAAATTTTCTTTGTTGCTTTGTTGACCTTCACATTTAGTTGAAATAGCATAAGTTAAAAGCATGTGTGATGTGACCCAAGTGTATCAAAGTGATGGTGACTGTCACCATGCCACAGATTTTGGCAGGTCCTGTCAAGAACTGGGATTTTGGGGTGCCTGGGTGGCTCAGTGGGTTAAAGCCTCTGCCTTCAGCTATGTGATCGTAGTCAAGTTACTTCATTTCTCTGAGCCTCAACTACATAATGGAATGCTAAATGTAACCCAACGGAATTGTCTTTCAGATCGACTGAGAAAGTGTGGCTGAAAGTGTCAGGCACGGTATCTGAAATACACTAAGCACGCAACAAATGTCCAGTCTTTCCATCCTCCCCCACATTCATTGATTCCCTCATACGTGGGAATCAGGTGCCAGATCCCTCCACCCCTTCCCAAAATTGGGAAGCAAATTCTTGGGTTCCTGCCTGTGTTAGTTAGGATATGTGGGTTCAGATGACAGAGGTTTACTGCTCTCTCACTAAGAAGTCTGGAGAGGTAGTCAAGGGCAGATGTGGCAGCTTGAAGGTGGCAGTTTTTAAGCTCTTCCTTGGTTGTTGCACTGCCACCCCAAAATCATAGCTTCTATCTCATGGTTCAAAATACTTCCTTCAGCTGCCACCATCATGTTCCATTCTAGCCAGTGGAAGGGAAGAAAAGAAGTGATTAGTAAGGGACTTCCCTTTAATATATGACCCAGAAGTTTTTCTCATCACTTCTCTTCACATTGCATTGATGAGTCTCATGGCCACCCCTAGCCTGCAAGAGATACTGGAGAGAATTAATTAGAATTAATAGAGGGAGAAAAAAACAGATACAGAGAAACAACTAGCCATTTCGGCCACACCACCTTTTGCTTAGGAGGGGGCAGCCATGAGAGCTCGAAGCCTGGGGAAGTTGGAGTTACACTCTGAACTCAACCAAGGTAAGGATTGGAACCAGCAGCAGACCACGAAATTTTCCCATCAGTTTAATGCCTCCAGGATGCCCCTTTTGGGCTCTCTGAAGGACACTGAGCAAATGGCATTCCATTTGCTTTGCCTGCATTCTGAACCAAGTTAGGACATTAAACAAAAGCAGAGGGGAAGGGCGCCTGAGTGGCTCAGTGGGTTAAAGCCTCTGCCTTCAGCTCAGGTCATGATCCCAGGGTCCTGGGATAGAGCCCCACATCAGGCTGCCTGCTCAGCAGGGAGCCTGCTTCCCTGTCTCTCTCTGCCTGCCTCTCTGCCTACTTGTGATCTCTGTCTGTCAAATAAATAAGTAAAATCTTAAAAAAAAAAAAAAAAAAAAGCAGAGGGGAGCCAATAAAGATCACCTTTACTAGTGACAGTAAACCAGGTTGGAGAAGAAACTTTCAGGGCTGGTAGCTGAAGGGCACCACGAATCGTGAATCCTAGAACCCGGCTGCAAGGACCAGGACAGCTCCCACAGCTGACAGGGGGCAGAGCCCCAGGAACAACTCCCTCCCAATAAGGATGACAATGAATTAATGCTGAGTTGAGCACAACCAGGTGTTCTCAGATTTACCAAAGGAAGCAGTTCCTCATCTACCCAGGAATGCATGAAGCAGGGAGAGAAAGCAGGAAATGTGCTTAGAAAAAACCCTTCCCCATTGAAACCCAGACTGGAGAAGAAGGGGTTCCCCTCTACCATCCATGGTGAACACAGAGCAGGGCTTAGAAATAACGGAGGAAACAACCATAACACAGCCAAAAAAACATAAGAAGGATCCACACTGACAGGTCGGAAATTATCCAACACTGTAATTGAATTTGAGCCCCAGCCTGGCCGCTGAGGAGCTCTGTGTCTTTGGACAGATTCCGTAAAGTCTCTAATTCTTCATTTCCTTGCCTCCAAAAGGAGGAAACAGGAGTGTCTAATTCCGCTGATAGTTGTGAAGAGAAAATGAGGTAAAGCATGCAAAGCTCTTTGCCAAGTGCTTGGTAATGAATAAACCCACGGGAAACTGTAGCTGCCAGTATGATGTCTGAGGGCCAATGAAGAGCTCCTGCAGCAGCTTCTCCATGTAAACTGGGCAAGGAAGAACTTTATCTGCTCTCATGGCATTCAACGGAGATCAGAAGGGTTTCTGCTGAATAATAAGAAATAATTGGGAGAGAGAAAGAAGAGAGGAAGAATGGGAACCAGGCAGCTGCTGGCTCAGGTGATCTGAAAGACTGACTGGAGTAGGGCCCAGGGCAAAATGGGTTGAGCCTTCCCTTTCCTATGCCTGCTGTACCACCCCAAACACACACATTTTGGGAGGGGATGGAGGGAGGCTGGAGCCCACCTATTTGAGCCTCCCTGGCATACTCTGAGGTCCAAGGAGGTAGGCTCTATCCCCTGACAATCCCCTCTTTAAGTAACCCCTCCTCCCAAAAAAACTCACATAGCGGTTAGTTTTTGGAAGGTTTTTCTGGATGGTACTTCTGTTTAAAACTTTAAAATCTGCTGCATAAGGGAATCTGAGGTCCCAGAAGTTCCTCTTACTGAGAAAGCTGTGAGATCCATTCAGGAGTGATCCCACATCACAATTAACAAGGCATTCACTCACCAGTGATTCATTCTTCAGTGACTAATACTAAATACAGTGAGGAAAACTTGCACTTGGACTTGAGCTGCTCTCTCCTCCCATCCATCAGAGCCCCTTGGGGTCCCCTTCCTGTTTTTCTGCTCGGACTCTTATATTGGCAGACCAGGAGGGGTCTATGGACACCTTTTTAGCCAAACCTCCATTAAGCAGAGGAGAAAACAGAGACCTGAGATGTTAACTGACTTGCACAACAGTCACTCAGCAAACAGGTTCAGACCTGGACTAGAAACCAGACTCTGGATTGCTAATCTATCGCTTTGCCAAGATTTAGATCCCAACTCCACAGCCTATTAGCTCTCAGATTTAGGCAAGCTTCTTAATCTCTCTGGGCCTTAGTTTCCTCATCTGTATGATAGGTATGGTAGCCCCTAGTTTATTGGATTGTTGAGAAGCTTAGAAATATATCTAAAGTTCCTCTCCACCATAAACCCCCCCCCCCCCGTCTCACCCTTCTTGGGTGGCCAGGGTGTCCGATCGCTCCTGGAGGACATCCCTGCAGCCTTCAAGCCTGATTCTGGACACTGCCTCTGGCTTCAACTGTGGGGAGAGGTACTATTCCCTCACTGCACCTCAGCATAGGTGAGGATTTACTTATTTTAGAATCCCCAGAACAGGGGTGCCTGGGTGGCTCAGTGGTTAAAACCTCTGCCTTCGACTCAGGTCATGATCTCAGGGCTCTGGGATCAAGCCCCACTTCGGGGGAGCCTGCTTCCTCCTCTCTCTCTCTCTCTGTCTGCCTCTCTGCCCACTTGTGATCTTTGTCAGTCAAATAAATAAATAAAATCTTAAAAAATAATAATAATCCCCAGAACACAATATCTGTGATGCATGTGAAACTGTTGAGGGCAGACAGACATAATTTTAATGATTATACTTAAAAGTCTTTATCTCATTCTCCAATCTTGCCCAACATTCTTTTCCCATGCAGATATTGGAGAGAAGGCAGAGAAAAGGGTGTATGAAGGAAGAATTCTTTCTTGCCTTCATATGTATTCTGGGTTTGATAGGTTTAATCACCCTCATTAAATCACCCATCACCCCGAGCTAAGGACGAAAGGTACCATTTCTATTGGATTACTGTTTGTACCTGATACAAGTATGTACAAGACGTAAAAACAGAAGCAGCAAATAATCTGCTTCATCAATAAATGAACATAGGGCAGCTGGGCTTCACTAAATGACAGATCCTTCAGTCTTTGTTTTAGGAGAATAGCTGGGGTCACTGGTTCTCAGATCTCTTGGGACGACTACTGCCTGCTTCCTGGTTTCCTACGTCTATTCTGGTATCAGAAGGAAAAAGCTGGCAGGCCAGAGCATTGCAGACGAGCTCCACAAGAGGGTGTAACAGGCCCGCGCCAGGCCAGCTCCCCCATCAGAACTCCTGGGCTTTGGACATCGGTCCCAGTTCTGTTGCTCACATGGATCTGGTTTGGCAGCAGTATGTCCTCTCTCTCTGTTTTAGTTCCTTTCTTTTCCGAACCCAGGAGGAAGTGGAGAGGCTTTTGGAGTCAGGTGCCCTTGGATTAAAATCCCGGCTCTGCCATTTTGCTGAGACATTGGCAAATGAGTTCGCATCCTCAGCCGTTGTACTAATGATGGGTAACTTCTTCCCAAAGGTGGGGAATCACAGAAATATAGACTCTTGGTGCAAGAAGGACCTTCAAGATTGACCAGTAGAATCCCCGTATCTCACAGATGGGGAACCTGAAGCCCAGGCTAGACGGGGACCCAGGTCTCTGAGCACTTGAGCCTGTGCTCTCTCGGCTACACCCAGCTGCCCCCTTCAAATACGAGTAAGACGCAAAAGCATTCATCAATGAGCAAATGAATGAAAGACAACCAGGAAGTCCGCACCTTTATAGAGCAAGAGCTGTGGATCAGAGAGAAACACGGAGTGCCATCTCCATCATCCAGCTGCAGTGGTGACTAACTGGGGCAAGTTACTCAACCTGTTGTGCCTCACTTTCCTCATCTCGACAGGGTAGAGGGGAATAGTTGGAGTTACTAATGGTATCTACCTCCAAGGGTGTTGCGAGGATTCAGTGAGCTCCCACATAAAAGGCTTCGTTCAGGATCTAGCACCTAGTAGGTAATAGTAGTTCTAGCTGTGTAACCTTTCCAAACCTTGTGTTCTCATTTGTAGAGTGCGGATTTTATATAATATTGTGGGGAGGATGAAGTGGTACAACATATAAAAGCCCTCAGCAGGGCACCTGGAGTCTCAGTCAGTTAAGTGTCTGCCTGGTTAAGTGTCTGCCTTCAGCTCAGGTCATGATCCCAAGGTCCTAGGATGGAACCCTGCACTGGGCTCCCTGCTTGGTGGGAAGCCTGCTTCTCTCTCCCCCTTTCCCTCTGCCCCTCCCCACCTGGTCATGCTCACCCTCTCAAATAAATAAAATCTTAAAAAAAAAAAAAAAGCCCTCAGCATTGGACCTGACTCATGGTAATGATATAAAAGAGAATCTATTGTATGTAATAATAATAAATATTACTTTATGCCCTTCCACAAAGTAAAGAATGGCCATTTATTTTTTAAGATTTTATTTATTTATTTGATAGACAGAGATTATAAGTAGGCAAAGTGGCAGGCAGGGAGAGAGGAGGAAGCAGGCTCCCTGCTGAGCAGAGAGCCCAATGTGGGGCTTGATCCCAAGACCCTGAGACCATGACCTGAGCCAAAGCAGAGGCTTTAACCCACTGAGCCACCCAGGTGCCTAAGAATGGCCATTTCTAAGAACAAACCTTTTCACTCCCCATTGCTAGTACATCAGTTGAGGCCTCCTCCTCTCTCTCCTGAGCTGTTGCTACTCTGCACCTTAGGAGGAATGGGTGATGACACCTTGGAGGGGATTCTGGCCAACTGTTGCTAGGAGAGCACACGGGTTCCTTATTGTATGTTTCCTACAGCGACTGTCACAAACTACCACACACTGGGGAGTTTAAAACAGCAGAAATGTGTTCTCCCACAGTTCTGGGCGTTAGGAATCTGAAATCAAGATGTTGGCAGGGCCTTGCACCCCCTGATAGTGGGCTGAATCCTTCTTCGCCTCTTCCAGCTTCTGGTGGTGGCCTTGAATCCTTCCTCTTCCTTGGCTTGAAGCTACATCATTCCGATCTCTGCCTCTGTCATCATCTACATGGCATTCTCCCTCTGATGTGTCCATGTCCCTTATTCTTGTATAAAGACAGTTCATTCTGGATTAAAGGGCTCTCCTGCTCCAGCATGACCTCATCTTAATGGCATCTGCAAAGACTGTATTTCCAGATTAGGTCAAATTCACAGGTAACCAAAGGTTAGGACTGCAACATACCTTGTGTGCAAACATGGTTCAACCCACGATTTATTAAAAGATTTTCAAAAAATTTGAAATTTTATGAGCTCTTCCAACTTACTGACATCTATAATTTACATATCAATATATTAATGTGATTATAAGATTTTATTTCATTTGTTCATATACAATTATGTAATATTATTTTAAATATATACATTCAAATTATATTAATAAATTATTGATTGACTTGTTCAAATTAATTATTTATAATCTGTTGACTGTTAGAACAGTTTGAGTCAAACAAAACTTTTCTGTGGACCTGACTGAAAGTGCTCCACAGAAGGTGCTCGGACCATCACTTTTCAATCCCTGGCTCATGGATTGTCAGGGTGGTCTTCCTACAAAGCAAATATATGATATTACTCCCTCCATGAAGGCCAACAGTGGACGATGGCACCTTCCAGAGAATACTTCCAGCTACATCCTCCTGGTCCTCTTGGAAAACCTGTGCTCAGGTGTAACTCCCCCATCTTAACCAGACCCAGAACAAACCTTCCCTACCAGGTCTTCGCTTAACGTGTTTCCTCCAGAAACAGTCCCCATCTTTCCCATTCCCCACCCACAACAACCCACCCCTGGGTTCTCTCTGCTATTCATCATTCAAGGCTCAGCTTAAAAGCCACTTCCTCCATGAAACCTGCAGACCCAGTAGGGTCCTCCCACCCTGGGGTTCTGTGCTACCTTACTTCTGCATTTGTAGCACCTTCCCCAGCTTTCTGGTATCATAGTGGGGTTGTACTACTAGCTGCTTCTACCACAAGGCTAGGAGCTCCTGGAAGTCAGGAACTTACCTTGGTAGTTGTATTAGTTTGCTGGAGCAGTGACAAAAATTCTTTGCTTGAGCAAACTTTAGTTAGCCTCTCGAACCTTCTCCTAGACCCACCTGTGCATTCCCTTACAGAATCCAGTTTTTGCAAGAACCCTGCTTAATGATTTTAGCAAGAACCCCCATCTCTTGAGACCTGATCACCCTCACTGTCTGACCAGATTCCTTGTCCTCCACCATGCATCAAGTTATGTCCAAACACCAGGTCTGTCTTCAGTTAAAATTCTCTTAGGTCAATTTAGCCAGTACCTACCCTCAACCCCATCCCTGATGTTTCCTCTTAGTAATTTTCCATCCCCTGACCCCCACTACTCCCTGGCAACAAATTCCTAGTAGCCAATGCTATGCTTGGAGTTGAGCCCATCTCTCTTTCCCACTGCCATCACAGCCCCTATACCTAACGCTATAGTCCAGAATAAAACCGGCCTTACCATTGTGAACAGGTGTCATTGAATATTTTTTTTCATTAGCATATGCCATAACAAACATCCCAGACTGGGTGGCTTAAACATCAGAGATTTATTTCTCACAATTCTGGGGACTGGAAGTTTAAGGTCAAGGTATGAGGGCGTTGGTTTCTTCTGAGGCCTCTTTCCTTGGTTCATAGATGCCCATTTTCTCCCTGTGTCTTCACGTGTTCTTCCCTGTGTGTGTCTGTGTCCCAGATTTCCTCTGCCTGTAAGAACACTAGTCATGTTGGATTAGAGCCCTTCCCAATAACCTCATTTTAGCTTAATTACCTCTTAAACATCTTATTTCCAAAACCAGCCACATTCTGAGGTACTGATGTTAGGACTTCCAACATATAATTGGGGCTAGGACGCAATTCAGCCCATGACTGTTGTTTAAAAAAATTTTTTAGTAACCCAAATAATATAGAAATTTATTATTATTACTACTACTATTACTACTACTAGTACCTCAAACAATCCAGGTAAAGCTAAACTCCCTGTTTCCCTACCTGCCTCCACCCAATGGTTAACACTGCTACCAGATCTATTTCCTATTTGTTTTGTTTTGTTTGAAGACTTTATTTACTTGTCAGAGAGGGAGAGAGAAAGAGAGAGACAGGCAGAGGGAGAAGCAGACTTCCCACTGAACAAGGAACCTGATGTGGGGCTCGATCTCAGGACCCCCGGATCATGACCCAAGCCAAAGGCAGATGCTCAACCAACTGAGCCACCCAGGTGTCCCTACCAGATCTATTTCTAAGCCTTTATATGTGGGTGCATATTCATGAAGATATAGCTTCACTGTTTTTAATTTTACATAAATAAGATCATATTTTCTGCTTTGTTTTGCAAATCCTCATTTTTAAAAAGATTTTATTTATTTATTTATTTATTTATTTATTTATTTGACAGAGAGAGAGAGAGCGCAAGCGCACAAGAGGGAACACAAGCAGGGGGTGGGGGAGAGGGAGAAGCAGGCTTCCTGCCAAATAGGGAGCCCGATACAAGGCTGGATCCCAGGACCCTGGGATCCCAAGCTGAGCCAAAGGCAGACGCTTAACGACTGAGCCACCCAGGCGCCCCTTCCTTTTATTTTTTAATGTGTGTATCTATCCCATCTCTGCCCTGACCCAGGGCATATTCAGAACATTTGTTGAAATATTGAAAAGAATGAAGGCCTGGAGCATAGGTCTGCTGTGAATTTTCTGGCAGTCGCCTAATGTTATAGAGTCTCATTTTCCTTTATGTCAAATGGAGGACAGTAATCATAATACTTAGCTCCTCACTGGTTGGCATTAAGCAGTTATCCTTCGCCTTAGTACTCCGCTGGTGCTGTCCGAACATCCATCCCGCATGACCACGAGAAGTCCAATATCCTTATTCAGTTTCACTTCCTTGACATTTCTGAGAACCCAGGGAGCACTTCCATTTTCCACAAATCCATCCTGCTGGGTAGATCGTTTCTGCAGACCCAGTGGCCTGCAGCTCTTCTCTTTGCTCTTCTTTGCTCAAGCAGAGACCCAGACTACTAACTCAGTTCCCCAAAACACACCAAACACTAGCTTAAGGAGTTTTATGAATGCCTCCCTGATAGCATCCTTACCATCCTTATCATTATCACCACTACTATCTCTTACAGAAACCTCTGGATTCATTTCTACAAACATACCCCTTTTGTGGGTGTTCAGAGAGGTAGAGGAGCTTTCCCAAGGTCACTCAGCTAGTTTTGGGAGAACAGGGTCCTGTCCACAGCATTTTCTAAAGTAGGGCTAGTATAGTGGAGGAACCACACCTCACTGAAGCTGTTTTACACGAAGGCATTAAGTAACTGAACCATACATGATCTCAGGGTGGTGGCATTGAGCCCCACATTGGGCTCTGTGCTCAGTAGGGACTCTGCTGGAAATTCTCTCTCCCTCTCTCTCTGCCCCTCCACCCCCAACATGCCCGCGCACACGCGCGCCACACACACACGCGCGCGTGCGCGTGCTCGCTCTCTCTCTCTCTCTCTCTCTCTTTCTCTCTCAAATAAATAAGGAAATCTTTGAAAAAAATAACAACCACATTGTAAGGCAGTTACTCTATTTTCCGTTATCTTCCATTCCCTCTGATTAAATTCAGGAAAGCTCTCATAGTATCTGATTTCCTTGTAAAACTTCTCTAACATGTGCCAATCTCCCTTTTTAACAAAGAGAAAGCAGGCAACAGTATCTAGCTAGAATTTAATCACACTGTTTTGTTTTCCTTCTATTCATTTTTATGGAAATGATGTTGATTTCCCATCCATGTTGCCATATAAATGTCCTTGTTATTAAAAGTGAATAGACTTACAGAAAAATACCAAGTAAATAGTAGTGTAAGTAGTTCACTGAAATGGCAAAATTGTGCAATTTTGGGCCTCAAGGCTGGGGAACACTGCACATAATAATGAGGAACTTAAGATTGGATGCCAGAGTCCACTGCCTGGCCTGGCCTCCTTGGTCCCAGAGGTGGTGGGGCCGGCAGGGGGGTGACGGCTCTCTCCCCAGTTCTTGGCAGGGACTATGAGGAGAGGCCCCTTACCCCAGTCCAGCTCCAGCCCCAAGAAAAGCCCCTTGACATCACAATACTCCAGACCCACCAGGAGCCTAACCCTTCCTTTATGCTGCCTTACTATCCTAAAGGGCTCCATTTCAAGGGGAATCTCCATCTCTCTTCACATAACAAATGTCTCCTAACACTGTTTTTCCTCAAAAAAAAAAAAAAAAGTGCAGCCAATTTTCCCCTTGACTGCAATTTAAATGGCAGGCAGCTTTGCAATGGCAATTTATTAAAGGTCTGTAAAGTCTTAGATCACAAGAGTAGCCTCCCTTGCCTGGCCCAGCCCCCAGATGGGGAGGGGTATGCTAACACCCTACCCCACCCCCAAACCCAATTGTATATAAATACTCCTCCTAAAGCCCAGCTCTTGCAGTGACCTTGGCCCTGGCTTGTTCTGTTCAACATGCCCACTCTTTATGGGCCAGTCTTCTTGGCTTAACATTGGAGTCCCTTCACCATCAGTCCAATCTGGTGAGGTAGAAGCTCATTGGGCCAGGACTTGGGATGCTGGGGTCCTAGTACTAGAATGATCCTTAATTTGCTTTGTGACTTTGCTGTTTCCCTCCCCTCCCCAGGTTTGTTTTCCTATCAGTGTTAAGAAGGGGTCAGAGTCTCTTCCAGGGCTGATTTTCTGTCGGCTGTGGCTTGAGGCTGAATTAATTGACCAGTTCAAGATCAAAGAGCCTGAAAGAGCCAGCAGTGAGGTCCAAGCCTCAGACTTGACCACCCGCAGGCCAGCCACGAAGAAGACTTTGAGACTTTGCCACTTCAGATGGTTTGTGGCCCATGTGTTCTATCTCAGGAAAAAAGGGTCTGCTGGGGACCAAGCTGGTCTCTTCACTTGCCAAGGGGTTTCCTTACCTCATAACTACTCCTATTTTATTTTATTTTTTTAAAAGATTTATTTATTTATTTATTTGAAGACAGAGATCACAAGTAGGCAGGGAGGCAGGCAGAGAGAGAGGAGGAAGCAGACTTTCCGTGGAGCAGAGAGCCTGATGCGGGGCTCGATCCCAGGACTCTGGGATCATGACCTGAGCTGAAGGCAGAGGCTTTAACCCACTGAGCCACCCAGGTGCCCCTCAATACCTGCTCCTACAGTGAGGAAGCTGTTCTCACTTGACCTCTTACAACTCTCCTCCCTTCCCAAATGACTGGTTCCAGCAGGAGAATTTTCTGTTTTGTCTTTTAAAAAGAAGAATTTTTTTAACATGCTATAAAACAGATGTTCTGCATGAAAATGTTTGGACAATATAGAAATGTTTGGACATTATAGAAATGTATAAAGAAGAGACTCAGAGTCAACTGAAATATTATTTACCTACCCCTGTCTGAGACATTCTTTTTTTTTTTTTTCCCAAGATTTTATTTTTAAATAACCTCGACAACCAACATGGGACTCAAACTCACAGCCCTGAGTTCAAGAGTTGTACACTCCACCTACTGAGCCAGCCAGGTGCCCCCCTCCCTGAGATATTCTTCATAAACATTTTTGTGTACATCCTTCCAGGCTTTCTCTAAAAATAAAAAGACATGTATCTTTATAATGAGGAGAGGATCAGACTAGAAATACTGTTACAATTTTTTTAAAGGCAATATTATGACTCATACAAATATAAAAGGAACACTTGTCAAAGATTTTATTTAACTCAAAATTAATAAAAGAACCAGTAGTAAACTAAAACCATTTCAAAGGAGAATCATATATATCGAGATCTGGATCTACATATAGATCTGGATAATAACTTTGCATTAGTTATTATCTTTAGGGCAATAAAGTTATTGTCTTTAGGGCAATAAAGTGGTATGTGGAATTTTCTCTTAAACTGTACATTTACAGGACAAGATCAATTTGCGTTTCTGCAAGCAAGAATAATTTGTATTACCATCACTTTTCTGTAACTTACAGGGTTGTGAAATAGTCTGGTTAAAGACAGTGAAAGATTCAGACCTCTGTAAAGTCAGGTAACCCCCAAAGATAACACCCAACATGTCATGGAAACAACACTCAAAAAACTTACAAAATTTTCACCTAAACATATATTTTGGTTATAATAGCTCATATGTTGGGGGTGCTCACTATGTGCCAGACACTGTTTTAAGTGCTTTTATAGTATTACCTCATTTAACCCTCACAACAAGACTATGAGGTAGACTCTATTGTCACATCATTTTTACTAATGAGAAAACTCAGATACAGACATGTTAAGTCACAATGTCACACAGCTAGGAAGTGGGGAAGCCAGAATTCAAACTCCTGTTAAAGAATAAAAGTTCAGGGGCACCTAGGTGGCTCAGTGGGTGGCTAAAGCCTCTGCCTTCGGCTCAGGTCATAATCTCAGGATCCTAGGTTTGAGCCTGGCATTGAGTCCCGCATCGAGCCCCGCATCAGGCTCTCTGCTCAGTGGTGAGCCTGTCTCCCCCTCCCTCTGCCTGCCTCTCTGCCTACTTGTGATCTCTCTGTCAAATAAATAAATAAATAATCTTGGGAAAAAAAAAGAACAAAAGTTCAACCAAGTAAATTTTAAAGACTGAATTAGCTTTATGAGTTGATCCATGAATTGGGCAGCTTCACATCTAGCAAGTAGAAGGGCTCTCCAAAGGAAGACAGAAAGGGAAAGGTTGTTAAATGCAGGGCAAGGAAGTCATAAACAGAGGAAAGGATTATTTTGGGTGAGGTCACCTTCCTTTGAGGACAAGAGGGTCTTATTAGGTGGATTACTTCATCTTGTTTTGGGGATGGAGAGATGTGACAGATTACCTTATTGGTGCTGACCATACGATTCTTTTTTTTTTTTTTTAAGATTTTATTTATTTTATTTATTTTATTTATTTATTTGACAGACAGAGATCACAAGTAGGCAGAGAGGCAGGCAGAGAGAGAGGAGGAAGCAGGCTCCCTGCTGAGCAGAGAGCCCAATGTGGGGCTTGATCCCAGGACCCTGGGATCATGACCTGAACCAAAGGCAGAGGCTTAAACCACTGAGCCACCCAGGCACCCCAACCATACGATTCTTGACTGACCAGTTAGGACTATCTCTGGGGGAGGTCAAGGCCACAATGAGATTAGGTACTAAGCCCCAGATTGGTGACATGTCCGAGCATCACTGACTGTTTTGGGCATGCAGTTTTCTTTTTAACACCCTTAACTATGACAGTATATTATCATTTATCCAACTTCTGATTGATGGACACTTGGGTTGTTTCCAGTTGTTGTTTTTTTTTTTTCTCAATGATGAATATTTCAGTGAATATCTTTATCTCATTTTCTACTTTTCAGAATTCCTCCAAGTGGAATAGCTGGGTTCAAGAATATGTGCATTTTGTGGCCAAATTGCCCTCCAAAAAGGGGAATCAATTTACACTCCCATTAGCAGCCAACTTGGGAGAGTGTATTTTCTCCTACATCTTTGCCAACAATGAGTAAGTACATCAATCTTTTCAGTATTTGCCTGTCTGATAGATGTTAAAAAAAAAAAAAAAGAGGAAAAAAAGTTTCTTAGTGTTATTTTAATTGACACTTCTTTTTAAGGCAAGAATTCTTCAGGACTCTTTTAGATGGACAATGATCAGTGTCAGAGATCACTTTGCACTCTCTGTCTCTTTGACCCCTTAGCATACAGTTTTGAACTCAGAGTGAGGAAAGGACCTGTCCAAGGCCATCCTGTGAGTCAGGAGTGGTCCTGGGACTATCCTCAGGATTTCTGATTTCTTTCAGGAATAAATACAGCCTTTCTTATGAACCTCCCTGACACCAGTGTTGGTTTTCGTCTGAATGCCAGAGAGGGTGACGGGGACGCATCAGAAGTAAATCCTTTGGGTTAGTCAGTCAATGGAGATGGTATAATTCGGTAGGCCATTTGGGAAAAAAAAAAAAAAAAAACACAAAAAACCTGAATTCCTACCTTACTACAAATGGACCAAACACTTAAATGTAGAAAAAAAAGAAGCTGGGGTGCCTGAGCAGCTCAGTTGGTTAAGCCTTTGCCTTTGGCTCAAGTCATGATCCAAGTCCTAACATTGAACCCTAAGTCTAGCTCCCTGCTTCTCCTTTTCCCTCTGCCCCTCCCTCTGGCTCATGTGTGCACTCTGTCTCTCAAATAAATAAATAAAATCTTTTAAGAAAAAGGTAAAATCAGTAAGTACACTATAGGAAAAATATGAATAAATTAGTTCTATGACTTACTTTTTTTTAGTTCTATGATTTATAAAAACAAATCCTAAAGAAAGGTGTAACAAATTTAACTACTAAATGCTTTAAAACATCTGCGTAGCGAAATCAACAACAAACCACCACAAATGAGTTTGAAAGACAAAAGGAGAATGTACACAAGATCCCACTTTTTTAAACAAAGAATGCACATCAGAAATCACGTAGGCATTTACCAACTGTTGGACCCGTTATAAGACAGAAAAAGATAATGCCTGTGAATGTGGCTTGGACAAAGGCATTTTTCCTCAATGTAGGCATGGTTGTTAGGACTGCCTTCTTGCTCTTTCTGATTTCCAGTGATATGTTCAAAATCTGTGGAAAAGCGTCAGACAAGGGTATAGGCATGAAGGGCGCTATGGGGGCATCTTTGCAAAAAACCACACTAGATTTGAATCCTGTCTCTGCTGGCATTTGTCAGTCCATTGGCAGGATGTGCGACATCCCTTATCTCTTCATTTCTAAAATGGGGCTAGTGATAACCACATCTCCTAGTGTCTCTGAGGAATCAATAAGATGATAGATGTAGACGACCTGGCACAGAGCCTGGCACTTATTAGACAATTAAAAAAAAATGTGTGTGTTCCCTTCCCATTTCCTTCTCTGAGAACCGACAGAGATTTCCTGGACTCATCAATTCATTCATTCAACAGTGTTTATTTCATCCCTGTGCATGCTGGACACCGTGCAGGTGCCGGGAAAACCAGTGTGAATGTGAGAGAAGCAGTTCTCTTCCTATTGGAGTTTATAGTCTAACGGTGACACTGGCCATGGAACAGATAATTTTGCAAAAATGAATACTCTATGGCAGAAGCAGAGCTTTGGAGAAAAGAACCCCAGAATGCAGCAGGAGCCTTGGGGATGTTCAGGAAAGGCCTCTGGGGAAGGGATCTGAGGGATTGGGGGAAAGTAGATTGGTTGGAGCTGAGGAAAACTCTGGAGCAGCCTGAACAAGGTGGACCAGAGTTACCTAGAGAAACCAAAGGAAGGCCAGTGTGACTGAAGCCTGGGCAAGGCATTCCCAGCTCGAGAATTCCAATTCTCACATCCCAGACAAAAGTTCATCCTAGTTAAATTGTAGAATACCCAACCAGTGTTACAGAGAATTTCTGGTGTGAAACCACCCCCCACCCCACCCACCATCCCGCCATTTGGTGGCCAGAAATGTGAGAAGTGTTCAGTGTGAGTCCTAAAGGAGACATACGGGACTCAGCGGAGTTTTTCTTACACAACTTGGTTAATGTGGTGTCCACGAGATGGTTTTCATTGTAAAGGTGCATTTTCTTTCTGGAATTAATAAGTGATTTCTGGGGAGATACTTTAAACTATGTGACTACTCCTCCATTCCCCAACAATTTTTCACCAATGGTTTTTCACATCCATGCATGATCTTACCTGGATCGATTATTACTATGGTGATTACAAAATGATGATTTCCTAATTTCTTTTACACTTATTAGCTGACAATCTTCTATATAGTAGAACTCTCTCCATTCAAATAGAGAGAGCTTATTTTGTCTTTTTTTTTTATTAGAGTGTTGTTATGCACTTATGGATTACTTTTTTATTTAATGTGTAGCAGTCCTTTATCACCATTATTCATTTTGATGTTCAAATTGTCCCAGATTTGACCAGTGGGAACTGCATGGAGGCAGCTCCTGTGTGCTGTGATAGGTCCCAATAGCTTTTAGCACTTGCTTTGCTTTGTGGCACAAGAAGGTATTCTCGGTCTGCTTTACCTTTTTAAAATTTTATTTATTTATTTATTTTTTAAATTTTTAATTTTTTTATTTATTTGACAGAGAGAGACCACAAGCAGGCAGAGAGGCAAGCTCTCCACAGAGCAGGGAGCCTGATATGAGGCTTGATCCCAGAACTCCGGTGACCTGAGCAGAAGGCAAAGGCCTAACCCCCTGAGCCACCCAGGCGCCCCTACCCTTTTTTAAATAGGAAAAAAAGAAGGCCCAGAGAGGTGAAGTGGCTTGCCACCTCACAGTTTTTGTGAGATCCTAATCAAGCTCAGGACTTTCAATTCCAAATTTCTAGGAAAGTAGTTACCTGATAGGCCAGACATTGCTATAACACAGAAAAGACTTTATCAAGACATGTAAATGATCCCAAAGCCAGTTAAATCTTTAGCAGACTCGGGCGCCTGGGTGGCTCAGTGGGTTAAGCCGCTGCCTTCGGCTCAGGTCATGATCTCAGGGTCCTGGGATCGAGTCCCGCATCGGGCTGTCTGCTCAGCAGGGAGCCTGCTTCCTCCTCTCTCTCTCTCTGCCTGCCTCTCTGCCTGCTTGTGATCTCTCTGTGTCAAATGAATAAATAAAATCTTTAAAAAAAAAATCTTAAGCAGACTGCACACAGAGCTTGCCTAATGAGATGAAAACATTTGCATCATACCTTTGAACTTAGACACTTAGCAACACATTCCAAGGGTATTTTATTTATTGAGGAAGTTATAATTTGGGGAATAAGAGCATAGATTTTGGAGTCAGAAAGAACAAAGTTTTCCTTTAAGACCCAGGCAGATTCTGCCCTTGTGTTTGTCTTTAGGCAAGTTACTTCACCTTGTTGAATCCCAGACTCTTCCACCTGTAAAATAGGTTTATTCATAGGGACAGCTTAGTCTAGTGTCTGACACATCTATTTTAAATACATGAAAGCTAGCTTCACCAACAATGCTGTCATTGGCATCAGGTCGTGATCCCAGGGTCCTGGGCTCAAGCCCCGCATCAGGCTCTCTGCTTTGCAGGGAGCCTGCTTCCTCCTCTCTCTCTGCCTGCCTCTCTGCCTACCTGTGATCTCCGTCTGTCAAATAAATAAATAAAATCTTAAAAAAAAAAAAAAAAGCAAAGGGTAAACGTTATTGTACCCCTCCTTTAACACATGATTAATTGGCAATTCAGAGCCACTGAGCAGCAAAGCAGGGATTCCATCCAGCTCTGCCAGACGTTCAGGCCTGTCCTCTTTCCTTTAGGTCATAGATTTTTACAAGAGCAAGTGAGAATATAACAGTATTCTACAAAGCTACAGGACCCTATGAAAGGAAAAGAACATGATCAACAGCATAATAACATTCCTTCCATGGAGAAGGTCATTGGGAGGAGAGCAGGAAGCTTTGGGTTTTTTGTTTTTTGGGGTTTTTTTTTTTTTTTGCCTTTTTTTCTATCCTCAAGATAATTTGTGAGTATTAGGCTGACATTATCTACCATAGACTTCTACACTTGAAACAATAACTAGGTGAAGGTAGCCAAGATCCAAGCCAGCCCAAAATCAAATACCTCAACTGAGAATGCCGATAAGATAAGCTCTTTGAAACTGCAGGCTACCTAAGACACTGTTTTGTGGGGTTATTTATTTTATTTATTTTATTATTTTTCAGAATGTTATTAAGTTTTTTGTTTTAATTCCAATGTAGTTAACATACAGTGTTATATTAATTTCAGGTGTCCAATGTGGTGATTCAACAATTCCGTACATTGCTCAGTGCTCGTCATGATCAGTGTACTCTTAATCCCCTTCACCTCGTTCACCAGTCAGCCCATCCACCTTCCCTCTGGCAACCATCAGTTTGTTCTCTATAATTAAGTGTCTGTTTCTTGGGTTGTCTCTCCCTCTCTCTTCTCTCCCCTTTCTTTGTTTTGTTTCTTAAATTCCACACAAATGAAATCATGGGATTTGTCTTTCTCTGACTGACTTATTTCACTTAGCATTATACTCTCTAGCTCCATTTATATTGTTGCAAATGGCAAGATTTCATTCTTTTTCTGGCCAAGTAATATTCCATTGTGTATATATGCACCATGTCTTCTTTATCCATCCATCTCTTGATGGACACTTGGGCTGCTTCCATAGTTTGGCTATTATAAATAATGCTGCAATAAACATAAGGGGTGCATATATCCTTTGGAATTAGTGATTTTGTATTCTTTGGGTAAATGACCCATAGTGCAATTACTGGATTGTAGGAGTTCTCTTTTTAATTTTTTGAGGACCCTCCATACTGTTTTCCACAGTGGCTGCCCCAGTTTTCATTCCTACCCACAGTGCAAGAGGGTCGCTTTTTCTTTACGTCCTTACTGACATTGTTTCTTGTGTTTTTGATATTAGCCATTCTGACAGGTGTGAGGGGGTATCTCACTGTGGTTTTAATTTGCATTTCCCTGATGATGAGTGCTGCTGAGCATCTTTTCATGTGTCTGTTGTCCATCTGTATGTCTTCCTTGGAGAAGTATCTGTTCAAGTCTTCTGCCCATCTGTTAACTGGATTATTTAGGCTTTTTGGTGTTGAGTTATATAAATTCTTTATCTATTATGGCTACTAATCCTTTATCAGATAGGTCATTTGTAAATATCTTCTCCCATTCTTTTAGTTTTGTTGACTGTTTCCTTCACTATGCAGAAGCTTTTTATTTTGACTGTTTCTAAGAGGGAAGAAGACTGGCATTTGCCAAAACCCAAAACCCAAACCCATAACTTCAGTGGGTATCAGACTTCCAGTCAATTCAGTTGAGAGCTTGATGGAGGGAGGGAAAGTGATCAAAAAGGCTGGCAGATGTCTTAACTTTGGGTGGTCATGCAGCCAGGTATCAGTGGTACTACATTAGATAAAGGCTACTGGGAGACTATTAACAGTACCTGCCCACCCTCTGTGTCCTGGAAAGAGAGAGACACAGGGAAACAGCATCACATATGGAATAAGGACTTGGAGTATGGATCACTTCCACATGAGGGCAAGCAGTTATCTCCCAGTGGCTCCTGTGAGCCATCCTAGTGTTGTTTAAGGTCAGCTGTCCTGGGTCATGGGCAGGATCCGTTAGGCAGACAATGAATCCTGTGGGCATTAGGCCATTCCCACTTTTGCTGTGAAGTGAATTCCTTAATAAGAGGTAGTGTCATGCCATGACTGGGTGAAAAGCTTTCCAGAAGCCCATTGGCTATGGTGATGGCAGAGCCAAAAAGTACTGGGAAAGCAAATCCAAATAAAAAATAAATGTAAAATATTCCTGTAAGAACAATTCACTTGCTCCAGATGGATTTAATTATTGGCTGAGCAACAGGCAGGCATCAGGCATGAGGGAAAGTGTGAGCTTCCTTCTCCAAGAGAAGAGGAGTACATAGGAAAGACTGCAGACAGAAGACAGTTAGTAGGTTCGGATTCTCCGACCTCCAGATAACTGCATCTTTTCATGAAAGAAACCTGGCAAAATCACGTGGTCATCTGACATTGACACTCAGCAACTCCCAGAATCTGAGTTTGGCTTCCAGCTGTCTTAAGCCCATGACTCTGATGAAAGATTTTTCACTTGGCTGCAGAAATGTTCTGAATGTCAGGCTGTGCCATGTGGCATACATCTTAAGACTTGAGCTTGTCATTCTCTCAGTTGAAGATACCTAATGCCTTTGGAAGCAGACTCCTTGCCGGTTTTAGTATCATGCATCTCCCTTTTAGGTTGCTGAGAGTTTGGCTTCAGCTTGTAAAAAGTCCCAAGAGAAAAAAGTCTGGATATTTTATATAAATGGACTCACACTTAAAAAAAAAAAAGAAATCCCCAAGAGACCAAAAGAGATTATTTGCTTGGTCACTGTTCCATGAGCTACCACTAGTTCCCATTCTGGAATACGGCAGGATTCCCACTGGGTTGCATGTCAGCTCTGGACCACTCACTTCAAGGGGAAATAGGCCTGCTCTACTTTTTCTTTTTATTGGGAGCTTAGCTTTAGCTCTGATGGATCTATGGTTATGGAGCTGAGCTGAGCTGGTTCTTTTCTTTCTTTCTTTCTTTCTTTCTTTCTTTTTTTTTTAGATTTTATTTATTTATTTGGCAGAAAGAGAGAGAGAGAATGAGAGATCACAGGTAGGCAGAGAGGCAGGCAGAGAAAGAAAGGGGGAAAGCAGGCTCCCTGCTGAGCAGAGAGCCCAATGTGGTGCTCAATCCCAGGAACCTGGGATCATGAACTGAGCTGAAGGCAGAGGCTTTAACCCACTGAGCCATCCAGGCGCCCCTTGCATCTTGGTTCTAATTGGCAAGAAAGGAAAGAGTGGAGGTGACTTGGGCTGCATGGGTGGCTCAATTGGTTTAGCATCCAACTCTTGGTTTTGGCTCAGGTCATGATCTCAGGGTTGTGAGATGAAGCCCCAAGTCGGGCTCTGGGCTCAGTTCAGGGTCTGCTTGAGATTCTTTCCCTCTCCCTTTTCCTCCTGCTCTGCTCCTGCTTGCACACGCTCTCTCCCTCTCAAATAAATAAACAAGATCTTAAAAAAAAAAAAAAAAAAGATTGAGGGAGTCTTGGTAGATATCTTAGAGCTCAGACCCAGCAATGCCACATATCACTGTCACTTACATCCCACTGGGGAGAAGTTAGATACAAGGACACTCTGACCACAGGGCAAACTGGCAAAGATGATCCAGTGAGGCAGTGATGTGCCTGGCTAGAAGGATACTTGTAGGCAAAAAAGGGGGGAAGCGTTTTGGTGAGCACCTAGCAATCTGCCATACATCATTAGAAATGGTCTATATTTCCTTGAGGATCAGTATATGTTTTCTCGGTCTGCCAGGACAAAGTACCAGAAACTTGAGAAATACATTGTCTCACATTCTGGAGGCCAGAACTCTGAAGTCAACCCGTTTGGAAGGGCCATACTCCCTCTAAAGGTGCTAGGAAGGAGCTATTCTTTATATCTCTTTCCTAGCTTCTGGCCAGTGCCGGGAGGGTTGTTTTTGTTTGTTTGTTTGTTTGTTTGTTTGTTTGTTTTGCCTTAGAGATACATCACTCTAATTCTCTGTCTTGATATGGCCTGCTCCCTGTGTGTCTCCATATTGTCTTCCTTTTACATGTGCCTATCTCTGTGTTCCAATCTTCTCTTATTAGGGACACCAGCCATGTTGGATTGGGGTCTACCCTCTGAACTTATTTTGAGCTTGATTGCCTCTGGAGAGACCCTATTTCCAAATAAGATCATGTTTGGAAACGCTGTTGTTAAAATGTCCTTCCTGTCTTTCTTTCTTTCTTTCTTTCTTTCTTTCTTTCTTTCTTTCTGGTAGGCGTGGGCAGGAAACACAATTCAACCCGCAGCAGGATGATTGTCTGTAACCGATTCTTGGGCACCCATACCTGTACCATTTGTAATAGAAGCAAACTTGAGCAAACAAAGAGAATGTACAGGAAGGATATTGGGTAGCTCCTAGAACCAAAGGAGAACTTGAACAAACAGGCTTTGGGAAGGATAGAAATCTGGACAACTCCAGGGAAAAACTCATGAATATCTCTTTAGGGCCTGCCTTCTCAATGACTTTATTCCAATGGCCTTCATGCCAGGTGTTCCTTCTCTCAGGATACCAATTCTTAGACGAGTCAGTTGGGTCAGCCTGTGGTGGAAGCAGGGCCTCTTTAGGGCCATGTGGATTAGATTGGGTGATGGACAGTCTTGGCAGGACCTCACGGATTGCAGGAGGGACTGTTCCCCAAAAGAAAGAGAGGAGTAGCTTCTAAAAAATGGGGGAAATGATGTGTTGTGCAGGCAAAACCACAGCTGTTTGCTACACATTGTAATTCATTTGAGAAAGATTTTTCAGCTCAGGCAGTTATATTTCTAAATATTTTGGCACTTAAAGGAGCCATTTAGTCATCTGGAAAATGCAGGGCTCTGGAAAAATGCAGTGTCATGTGATAAAAGGAGTGCTCATGGTGGAATCAGGAGAACAGGTTTTGGGTTTTTTGTTTTTTGTTTTTTTAATAATTTGCATTTGGAATAATTCTATCCTTAGAAGTAGAGATCAAGAAAAGCTCTTAGAAACAAGAATGTTGGGGCACCTGGGTGCCTCGGTGGGTTAAGCCGCTGCCTTCGGCTCAGGTCATGATCTCGCGTCCGGGGATCGAGTCCCGCATCGGGCTCTCTGCTCAGCAGGGAGCCTGCTTCCTCCTCTCTCTCTCTCTGCCTGCCTCTCTGCCTACTTGTAATCTCTCTCTGTCAAATAAATAAATAAAATCTTTAAAAAAAAAAAAGAAACAAGAATGTTCAACCAAGTATCAAGTTACTAAATGGAAATAAAAATCATGTAATAAAAATCAACTAGAAGTTGGGCGCCTGGGTGGCTCGGTGGGTTGGGCTGCTGCCTTCGGCTCAGGTCATGATCTCAGGGTCCTGGGATCGAGTCCCACATCGGGCTCTCTGCTCGGCGGGGAGCCTGCTTCCCCCTCTCTCTCTCTGCCTGTCTCTCCATCTACTTGTGATTTCTCTCTGTCAAATAAATAAATAAAATCTTTAAAAAAAAAATCAACTACAAGAAAGCATAACAACTGACACAGAAACATATAGATCAATGGAACAGAATAGAGAGCCCAGAAATAGACTCTCACCTCTATGGTCAACTAATCTTCAACAAAGCAGGAAAGAATGTCCAATGGAAAAAAGACAGTCTCTTCAACAAATGCTGTTGGGAAAATTGGACAGCCACATGCAAAAAAATGAAACTGAACCATTTCCTTACACCACACACAAAACTAGACTAATAATGGATGAAAGACCTCAATGTGAGACAGGAATCAATCAAAATCCTTTAGAATACAGGCAATAATCTCTTCATCCTCAGCTGTAGCAAGTTCTTCCTAGAAACATCACCGAAGACAATGGAAGGAAGGTCAAAAATCAACTATTGGGACTTCATCAAGATCAAAGGTTTTTACACAGCAAAGGAAAGAGTCAACAAAACCAAAAGACAACTGACAGAATGGGAGAAGATATTTGCAAATGACATATCAGATAAAGGGCTAGTATCAAAAATCTATAAAGAACTGATCAAACTCAACATCCAAAGAACAAATAATCCAATCAAGAAATGGACAGAGAACATGAACAGACATTTCTGCAAAGAAGACATCCAGATGGCCAATAGACACGTGAAAAAGTGCTCCACATCACTCAGCATCGGGGAAATACAAATCAAAACCACAATGAGATACCACTTCACTCCAGTCAGAATAGCTAAAATTAACAAGTCAGGAAATGACAGATGCTGGCAAGGATGAGGAGAAAGGGGAACCCTCCTACACTCTTGGTGGGAATGTAAGCTGGTGCAACCACTCCGGAAAACAGCATGGAGGTTCCTCAAAAAGTTGAGAATAGAGCTACTCTACAACCCAGCAATCACACTACTGGGTATTTACCTTAAAGATACAAATGTGGTGATCCGAAGGGACACATGCACCTGAATGTTTATAGCAACACTGTCCACAGTAGCCAAACTATGGAAAGAACCTAGATGTCTATCAAAAGATGAATGGATAAGAAGATGTGGTATATAGACAGATAGATAGATAGATAGATAAATAGATAGATAGATATAGATAGATAGGAATACTATGCAGCCATCAAAAGAAATGAAATTTTGCCATTTGCAATGACATGGATGAAACTAGAGGGTATTTTTTTTAAAGATTTTATTTATTTATTTGACAGACAGAGTTCACAAGCAGGCAGAGAGGCAGGCAGAGAGAGAGGATTAAAGCAGGTTCCCCACTGAGCAGAGAGTTGGATGCGGGGCTCGATCCCAGGGTCCTGGGATCATGACCCAAGCTGAAGGCAGAGGCTTTAACCCACTGAGCCACCCAGGTGCCCTGAAACTAGAGGGCATTATGCTGAGTGAAATAAGTCAGTCGGAGAAAGACAATTATCATATGATCTCCCTGATAGGAGGAATTTGAGAGGCAGAGTCTGGGGTTTGGAGGGCCGGGAAGGAAAAAATGAAACAAGAGGGGATCGGGAGGGAGACAAACCATAAGAGACTCTTAAATCTCACAAAACAAATTGAGGGTTGCTGGGGGGAGGGGGGTATGGAGAGGGTGGTTGGGTTATGGACACTGGGGAGGGTATGTGAAATGGTGAGTGTTGTGAAGTGTATAAGCCTGATGATTCTCAGACCTGTACCCCTGGGGCAAATAATACATTATATGTCAATAAAAATAATTAATAAAAAAAAGTGTAACAGAATTGAAGATGCTATTCAAATCAGCTACCAAGGCAGTTTGTAAAGGAAAAACTCAGCAAAAGTGCAAATGGTCTCTATTAAGAAACAAAACAAAACAAAACAAAACATTAGATTCTACTCAGAGGCATAAAAAAATTAAGGATGGGAAGACTTGAGATTTTAAAGATGTCATTTCTCATCAAGTTGATTTATGCAGTGTAAAAATCTCAGCTAAAAAAAAAAATCACCTCAGCCAATCAAAATCTTAATGTTTTTATACTTGAAAAGAAGAGCCTAAAATTCATAGGAAAATGTCAGACCCTCATTGCCAGCAAGCTCCCTCCCAAGGAACAGGCCCCAAATTTTGATTCTGGCTCTAACACTGAATGATCTTGGAGATGTCAGGCAAGTAATATAACCTTTGGGGGCTCTTAATTTCCTCCTCTGTGAAGTGGAATAATCATATTTTCCTCCTCCAGAGATCTGTAGCAAGGATCATATGAGACAAAGTATTTGAAAGTGTTTTATAAACTGTAAGGCACTCTTCATGTTGTAACTGTGATTTAAAAATTTGTTTTACCCTCCAATGATGTTGGATCAATGTGACAATCATAGTTACTCTCATTTTGAAAAAAACAAAACAAAACAGAACAAACCCAAACACCTTTTCTCTTATTAAACTCCGTTACATGATGATTGGTAAATACTGGTTCCTGTGGTAGTGTGAGAAAAGTTAATGTGAGCCTGGGTCACGTTAACTGAACAAGATGCCTGTGCCTCCCAGTGCCTCCCTTTTCTCCACCCTTTGACTCTAAGTGTTCACTTCCCATCTGTAGAATGGACGGCTTTGGACTTTGTGAGTTTGAGAGAAAAAACTTTGGAGTCTTTACAGATCTCAGTTTGAACCCTGGTGCCAGCATTAGCTTCGAATAATTCACCCTTTCTTTTCCTGGGTTTCAAAATCTATCAGATGGGGATGATAATTCACCAAGAAGACCTGAGGATTAAATGTGATCATAAATACAAAGTGCTTAAAACATAATAAATGCTTGATAACTGGTAGCTGTTGTAATTGCAATTCTTCTTCTTCTTATTGTTATTATTATTACTACTACTACTACTACCTCTAAGGGCATTTGCAGCTCTGAAAGTCTAGGATACTATATCAGAGAAAAGCTAAAACAGGAAGAAAACAAGATTCCCTTAATAGGACTTGAGTTCGTATTGCACGTAGGACATTTTTCTGGAAGACAGGCTCTGTTCACAGGGCCTTATATAACCTTGGTGACTCACAACCAGAGTTCAGCTGGGCCCTGCACCCTCGGAAAAAAGAGGAGAGAGGAAGGCAAAGCCATATGGTGTCAAACAGAGGAAAACCCTGGTTGGGCCAGGGCATCAGGTGCAGCTAATGGCCTCTCAGAGAATCTACTCCAGTTAGATTTTTAAATTCTTACAAAATGGGGGCGCTTGGGTGGCTCAGTTGGTTAAGCATCCAACTCTTGGTTTCGGCTTTCAGGTTGTGATCTCAGGGTCATGGGATCAAGCCCTACTTTGAGCTTGTGCACCACATGGATTCTGCCCAAGATTCTCTCTCCCTCCCCCTCAGCCCTTCCCTGCCTTGTGTTTGAGCACGCTCTTTCTCTCTCAAATAAATAAATAAAAACTTTTTTAAAAATTCCTGTAAAATGTGTATTGAACAGAGGGGTTTTCTTTTTCTGCAAAAAAAAATTTTTTAAGATTTTATTTTTAAGTAGTCTCTACACCCAACATTAGGCTGGAACTCACAACCCTAATCTCAAGAGTCATATTCACTACTGACTGAACCAACCAGCTGCCCTTCTGCAAATGATTTTTGAGGTAGGTACCATTGGTGGCCAACCCAAATCTATAGCCCTCTCCTTCCTTGAGGGCAGAACCCTGGTGTTGGTCAGAAGTAGGCAACTGTGTGGCTCAGGAGAGAATGCTGCAGCCTTATGCCAAGGGGTAGGAGGAAGTTCGATCATTCTTGCCAGTGATTGGTTTAGGAAAGACCATGTGACACAATTCTGGACAATGAGATGTCCTGGCGTGGCTGCTCTGGGACCTCTGGGAAAATTCTCCTCATTCTTAAATAAAGGACATCCCTGCCCTTTTTTAAAAAATAGTATTTTATTTATTTATTTGACAGAGATCACAAGTAGGCAGAGAGAGAGGAGGAAGCAGGCTCCCCCTGGAGCAGAGAACCCGATGTGGGGCTCAATCCCAGGACCCTGAGATCATGACCTGTGCCAAAGGCAGAGGCTTAACCCACTGAGCCACCCAGGCGCCCCCATCCCTGCACTTTTGGTGGGGCTACAAAAATAGTATAATCACCATGGAGGGTATTAGTCTTTAGCTGTCATGGTAACAAATAATCACAAACGTGGTGACTTATAACAACACAGACTATCCTCTTAAAGTTCTGGGAGGTCAGAAATCTCACTGGGCTGAAACCAAGGTGTTAATAGAGCTCCGCTCCCTCTGGAGGGTCCAGCGGAGATTCTGTTTCCGTGTCTTTTCCACCTTCCAGAGTTTCATTCCTTGAATTCCTTGGCACATCGCTCCTTCCTCCATCTTTAAGGCCAGCAGTCTAGCAAATCTCTGCTCTGTCTTCACACGGCCTTCGCCAGGGTGAAACGTCCCTCTGCCTGTTTTTTTTTTTTTTTTTTTGTGAGGACACTTAGGATTGCATTTAGGGTTTACCTGCATAAGCCAGGATACTCTCTTTATCTCAAGATTCTTAATATGTCTGCAAAATCCTGTTTGCCTTATAAGGTAACATCCACAGGTTACTGGAATTAGGACCGAAATATGTGTGGGAGCCATTAGTCATTCTACCACAGAGGGGATTTTGGCACTAATTAGCAAAATTACCTGTGCATGTATTTATTTTTTTTACCTCAGTTTATTGAGGTATAATTTACATATAAAATTAACTCTTTATAGTGTACAATTATGTGAGTTTTGTCAGACACATACAGTTGTGTGACTACCACCACAGACAAGATGCGCAGCAGTTCCTTCAACCTCAGAAATTCCTTTGTGGTGCCCCGTAGTGGTCGAACTATCCCCTCACCTCAGCGCCTGGCAATTGCTGATCTATTTTCTGCCCCTCTAGTATGGCCTTTGAGAGACTGTCATATAAATAGAATCATGGGGTTTGTAGCTTTTTAGATCTGGCTCCTTTGTCTTAAATTAATACATTTGAAATTCGTCGATGTTGTGGTGAACCAGTAGTCTATTCCTTTTATTGCTGGGTGGCATTGGACTTTAGAGATGTATCCCAACTTACCCACGAGGTGAAAGACACTTGAGTTGCTACCAGTCCTTGGCAATTATGAATAAAGCCCCTATAAATGTTCAGGTACTGACAAGTTTTGTGTGAATATAAGTTTTCATTTCTCTCAAGTCAATATATAAGAAAGGGATTGCTAGGTTGTATTGTAAATGTATACTGAATTTCCAAAGGGACTACCAAACTGTTTTTCAAGGTGACCTTACCATTTCGTACTCCCGTTAGTAATGTAGAAAAGTTCCAGTTGCTTCCCATCCTCATCAGCATTCAGTATGACATTTTTTCTCTCTTAATTTTAGTCATTCTGATAGGTGAGCAGCAATATAGCAAACCCACTTCTAGAAATCTATCACAGAGATACCCTGACAAAAAATGCAAAAAGATGTTTGTACTAGGCTATCCATGCAGCTCTGTTTGTAGTTGCAAGAGACTGGAAACAACCCAAATGTCCATCAATAGGAGACTAATTGAGGGCACCTGGCTGGCTCAGTCGGAGGAACATTAGACTCTTGATCTCAGGGTTGTGAGTTTGAGCCCCAAGTTGGGTGTAGAGATAACTTAAGAATTAAAAAGTATATATATATATATTTTTTTTTAAAGAAAGAAATAAAAGACTAATAGAATGAACTATGGTACAATCCCCAAATGGAGTGTTATGGAGCTGTACCAAGGAATAAAAAAATTCTCTATGACTATGGTGTGATGTCCAGGATATATTTTTAAGTAAAAAGAGAAATTTAAGAAAATAAAGTATAGAGTATGTAATCATTTAACTACAAATAAAAGAAGAAGCTATAAAAATTTAATATGACACTATTATTGCAGAGAGAGTGATTAGAGAGGAAAGGATAAGGTAGAACCCAGACTTTAAAAAAATATACAAGGGCACCTGGGTGGCTCAGTGGGTTGGGCCGCTACCTTCGGCTCGGGTCATGATCTCGGGGTCCTGGGATCCAGCCCCACATCGGGCTCTCTGCTCGAGGGGAGCCTGCTTCCCCCTCCTCTCTCTGCCTGCCTCTGCCTGCTTGTGATCTCTCTCTCTCTCTGTCAAATTAAAAAAAAAATCTTTAAAAAAATATACATTGTTTTGTAGATTTAACTCAGGAGCCATGTAAGTTTTTATATAATTACAACAAAATTAAATTAAAAATCCTTAGAAATTTAAAGTAAAATGAAACAAAAATGATCCTACTTGTGCATTCAGTGGATGACATAACCACACAGAATGACTTTGAGTGACTATAAATCACTATCAGTTGACTCTGTATCCCTAAAGAGATATATCCCCTAGAGGGATATATCCAAAGATGGAAAGATATACATATTATGGGATTTAAAAATAAGTATGTTGGTATCCTTGAGAACTGAGAAATTTGACATATGAATACAGATTAGGATTGGTGAGGTTGAATGAAAACTATAGATCTCCACTTCAATTGAAATTATCAGTATGAATATGTTATGCCTTTTATCTTTAGAGGAAATATACATTTCCTTGCTATAATCACTAAAAATAATATAAATTAGCAAAATGACACATTTTTAAGACAATCAGGAAAGGACCTTTTTGCAAATTTGGTGGCACTAGGAAATGACTGTCAATATTTTCAGCTGTGATTGTGATATTGTGGAGAATACTTTTTAATTAGCAATAATCAATTAGCAATAATTGCACCTCGGATAAACCTCATTGGCTACAATACTGCCACTGTGCAAAGCTAGGAGACTACTTTTTAAAAAAAAGAGTTTGTATCTTTTAGAGATATGTGCTGAAATATTTTACAGAAGAAATAATGCCTTGTCGAGGACTTGCCTCAGGATAATCTGAGGGGAGGGGAAATACATGTGAATGTGTAGATGATTCAGAATGACTATGTAGTGATAGCTGTGAGTGCTGGGTGATGAGTAGGTTGGAGTCATTATACTACTCTTTCTATTTTTAAGTGATTTAAAAAAATTTTTTCATACTAAAAAAGGACCATCGTGTGACCATAAGCATGCAAGCCTGAAGTCAGAAGCATCCAAATTGACTGATAGATATTTCATTTGCATAAATTCAAATTTGTTAAACTGGCTAATTATAAAGCTAGTTAGTGAGGAAATGAGGAAGTTTTGAGGGAAGAAAACTGAAATTGGAGTTTCTCAATGTATATACATGAGACTTCTTTGTCTGCAACTAATAGAAAACTTGGCTTAGCTTAGCAAGATTTGGAGATTTATTTTGGGCATTCAGGGCAATCTCATGGAATTCTAGCACAGAAATGCCACTGAGATGCAGGAGAAACATAGTTCAGAATCTAAAGTTCTGGCAGTATTCTGTCTCCATCTCGAATCTCACTGCTCTATCACGTCACAGACCAGCTTTCTTCATTTTCCAGTCAACACCATAGAACACGTGCACATTCATAGTTTCTGGTTTTACACACCCAAGTTCAGTTATCCAGATAGAGGCTGATCCCTTCCCCCCACCCCGCCAGACCCTGTTCCAAAAACTCTGGAGGAAGGGTTTGATTGGTCCAGAAGCTGAGGCTGTCCTATCCAAGAGGAAGGGCCTAATTCTAGGTTAATCATGGCCAGAGTCCAAGGTGTGTGCAAAATGGCTGATCCTGTTTTTTCCGTGGTGTTCCCGTGAATGGAGGGGGTGGCAAGAACAATTCCCAGAGGTGTGGGGTGGGAAGTATCTGGGCAGACGGACAAAAGGTATCTGGTTGAGTCAGGCCAGATCATGAAGTTTAGAGGGAGTATAGAGATGGGTGAGAATGATGACTTGGACAGGCTTTACTTCGGTTGACTAAAGCAAATTAGCAATGCAGAAGACTGCATGTGACAAGGATACAAGTGAGAAGACTTGGCTTTCTGCTGCTCCTGGGTACTCACAGAGGCAAGCTCAAGTTCAGTGGCCAGTATAGTCCCCAGGGAGTTAGGAACCAGCCAGGCCACAGGTGCTCAAGCCATGGCCTTGGGGTAGCAGGGGCGGGAAGGGGCTGTACTAGCACTCAAGTATCTCTTCACTCCCACCTAAGAGAACCCTTGCCACACCACCATCCAACATTTGTCCCACATTGTTCTATTTCCTACCACACCATCGGGCCCCACCTGGTCTACTAGACAACTGCAGCATGACAGCTGGAGCCTTCCATCTGTGCAGCTTCTAATTTCCTCCTGCCTTCTATTCTGGTTGCACAGTATTGAGAAAATCCTGATTCCCATGGATAAGTAGTTGCAAACCGAAGCAGTTTTTCATCATCTCCCATTGCAGCATCCAGCTCAAGCCACTTTCCCACTAAACTGATCCAGAATCTTGAGTGAGAAGTAGGTAGAGATTTGTTCGAGTTAAATCATTAGTAATGGTCAGTGGCTATGGCTATTCCTTGTTTTTCATTAAAATCAGGACCCAAGATTTAATAAGTATGAACGTGATCCTAAATAGAATACTGGCATCAAATTAACTCACTTGTTACATTGTGATCCTAGTGAATCACAGTGTCAGCACCACTTGATTCACAAGATTCTGGCAATAAGTCACTGATAAACATAACCAAATCTACCTCACTAACCCTGACTCCTACCCCTGCAAGGGAGCCCTGACCAACAAAGTTGGTCCACTAACACTGCAGTCTTTAGGTAGTTAGGAGAATAAATACTACACGACAGCCAATTAATAATAATGAATGAACGTTTGCATAGAAATGAAGTGCCTCTCCATTCTTTTCTTACTTGATCTCCAATAAGCCCATGAGTTAGGTAGAATAGATGTGATTTTATAAAGGAGGCAATGGAGTCTCAGAGAAGGGCCCTAACCTGTCCAAGTTGGTCACAGAGGAGAAAACAAGGTCATAGAGGAGAAAACAAGACCCTAATCCTTCCCTCCTCCCTTCCTCCTTCCCGCTGTCCGTCCTCTAGCCCTTTCTCTTCCCTTCCTTCCCTTCCCTTCTCCCTCCTTCTCTCCTTACATCTTTCTATGCGCATGTGTTGATTTCTACTATGACTCAGGCTCTAGGCTTGGAACTGGGGATTTGAAGATAAATGAGACATGGTTAGCGCTTTGAAAGAACAGAGTGGAGGAGACAGATGTCTCCAGAGCTAAAAAAGAGACACAACGTGGAGCCATCACAGAGGGAGGGAAGACATTTAACTGGACCCTGAGGGTAAGTAGCATCACCAGGCAGAAGTAATGGGAGGAGAAGGGCACCCTGAGCAGAGGGACCAGAGAGAGAGAGTAAATGCTTGAGAAGATAGGAACGCACTGAGCTGGCGAGGAGTGATGGTGTCTAGGGAAGGGGAGTGGGATGAAGCTGGTGCTAGACCAGGGAAGTCTGTGCTAGGAGGTTTGGAAGGTGATGGGGGCCACCGAAGGGTTTTAAGCAGGGAAATGACAGGATCCCAAGTCATTTAAAGAAAGAGCATTTGGAAGCTGGTGTGGTGAATGATCAGGAGGCACTGAGCACAGTTAAGCTGTTGCAACAGTTCAGACCTAAGATGGTAAGTTAAGACCTGAGGCAACGGAACTGGGGGGCCAGAGAGCTATTTCACAAGAGATTTGGGGGATAACAGCAACTCTAAGTGGTTCCTGCCATTGTAGTTCCTTCCTCAATCATGTGTCCTTCTCACTCATTCTTTTCAGACTATACATTTATATTTATTATGTTATCTCTCCGTGAAACAAATTTCTCAAGAATGCTTCTTCTCCCTTTTCCTGATTTTAGGTGGGCAGCAACAGCTTTTTCTTCCCAGGCCCGGTTTTCGGGTGTTTGGTAAGTCTATGTAGAAGGTCAGGGTGAGAAATAGCCCCAGGATGTGGGGATGGTGGGGGAACTCTCCACCCTGCTGCGGTCGCGATTGGGCCAGCTGGGCACGTGATCACGCTGGGCCAATCAGAGCCCTTCCCCAGGGTCTTGAAATTGGATGGAGCCCCTGCCTTCTGGAAAGGAGTTGGCCAGTAGATAGCTAGCTGTTGCTTGATGGTTCCAGTGGCTGAGAAGGAGAAAAAGCTGATTTTTAGGGAGTGAGAATAATGAAGTATATGCTCAAAGAGAAGCAGAGACGAAAGAAGGAAAGAGGGATGTGCGTGCTCCCCCAGCACTCAGGTACCTGATTGCACCTGATCCTGAGACAAGCATGTTTCTACACTTGGGTTCCCTTTTGCTTTAGCTGGCTCCAGGCAATGTTACTGATCCCAAAGGGACTTCAGTACTGTTGTCTACAGATGCTGTTACAATGATCGAACCTTCTGGAAGTGTCTATCTGGAAGTGTTTGTGCAATTTACTCTCTGAATACTTCCTTTTTTTGCTCATCACTGTTGTTTTTTTATTTTTTAAAGATTTTGTTTATTTCTTTTATAGAGAGAAAGAGAGATCACGGGGAGGTCAGAGGGGAGGCAGAGGGAGAAAGAATCTGAAGTTGACTCTACAATGAGCTCAGAGCCAGACTCAGGGCTCATCCCACAACCATGATGAGATTATGACCTGAGTTGAAACCAAGAGTCATTCAGACCCCCAACAGACTGAGCCACCTAGGCAACCCCAGTGTTCGTTTTTTAGAGTAACTTTTTAAATTGAAGGATAGCATACACATAGCAGATGCTCATTTTTTAAAAGACCTATTTGCAATTATTTTTAAATTCATTATTCAAAATTAAGTATAGGACAAATTGGTCAATTCTCTCCAAAAAATTTGCTGGAAACATTCCCAGTGTTGGTAGGTAACGGGGGAGTGGAGATAAATTAAGTTTAGTCTCTGTGGCGCCTGGGTGGCCCAGTTGGTTAAATGTCTGCCTCTAGGTCACAATCCCAGAGTCCTGGGATAGAGCCCCACAATGGGCTCCCTGCTCAGTGGGGAGCCTGCTTCTCCCTCTCCCTCTGCCCACCCTCTCATGTTTGCTCTTTCTCTCTAGTGTTCACTCTCTCTCTCTCTCTGAAATAAATAAAATCTTTAAAAAACATATAAAAAATTTTAAAAAGTTAAGTTTAGTCTGTATCAACCAGAGTTCACAACCTATTGTGAGTGGGTGGATGGGTGTGGAGAAAGACATACAATTAAATTATTGTCTGAAAAGTTCTAAATAAAAAGCATTTATTCAACCAATATTTGTCTTGTGCCCATAATGTACCAGGCGCTGCAAAACATGCCAGGAAGTCCGTCCCACGGACCCTAAGTGCTAAGGGAAGTATATAAAAATAGATGTGGCAGAACTGAGAAGGGTCAATTAACTGTATTCCTGAGGGATCAGGAATGGAGAAGGTAGCATTTGAGCTGGGCTGAAAAGGAGAAGTAGAATGTTGGCAGATGGGGAAGCAGGGAAAGCGGCATTTTATATTCAGGAACCTGCATACTAAGCAAAGGTATGGGGCTGCATGCTTCAAGGACGTGCTGGGAAGCTGAGAGAAAATTCCACCCCAATATCTCCAGGTCTTCTTGCACTTGGAGAGAACCACGTGACTAGGTTTACCAGTGGGCTGTAAATGGAAGTCACACATGGCAGTTCTGGACTAAAGTATTTAAAAAAGCAAGTTCTGGGGTGCCTGGGTGGCTCACTCAGTTAAGCAGCTGCCTTGGGTTTGGGTCATGATCCCAGGGTCCTGGTATCAAGCCCCACATCGGGCTCCTTGCTCAGCGGGGAACCTGCTTCTTCTTCTCCCTCTGGCTGCTGCTCTGTCTACTTGTGCGAGCTCTCTCTCTCTCTCACTGTCAAATGAATAAAAATAATCTTGGGGTGCCTGGGTGGTTCAGTCAGTTAAGTGTCTGCCTTTGGCTCAGGTCATGATCTCAGGGTGCTTGGATAGAACCCCGCATTGGGCTCCAGGGAGTCTCCTTCCCCTCTGTCTGCCTGCCTCTCTGCCTACTTGTGATCTCACTCTCTGTCAAATAAATACATAAAATCTTTAAAAAATAATAATATCTTAAAAAAAAAAAAAGGCACGTTCTCCCTTAGCCTTCCTGCCTTGCCACAGTGACTGGGAGGCCATTTGTTCCAAGTGGTGCAGCTGTAGGATGGTGGCTTCTCAATCAGTCTAGCTTCTTGAGGGATTGTGTGGGGCACATGCATGGGATATGTACCATGACCAAGAAATAAACTTTTGTTGTGTGAAGCCATTAGGATTTGGGGGTTTATTTGTTACTGCAGCAGAAGTTCGCCTATCCTGATACACTAGGCTGAGAAATTTGGAATTTACCCTAGAGGTAGAGGGTAGCCCTTAAAAGTTGATAGGCTGGTGATTAGCATTGTGAGATCTGCCAGAGTGCTGTCCAGATCGTCCCCTTCATGTAGAGCCCACAGTGTCATTAACCACTGTCCCATCTCAGAATGGTTTGAGCTCATTCAGTTTAGCTCCCACTTTTCTTTTTCTCCTTCAACCACCTAGGGCAGATGTCCAGAGCTTTCTTGTTACCACACCACTGAGTCCAGGGTCTCATTACTTGCTTTGGGCTTATAGATTTTGTCCTGGGGCATGATGTAGGTATCTGTCACCCGGAGTAAGTGAGCAGGTTCATGTCTGTCGAAATCATACGGTATGGGTAGGCAAGCATCCAGTGAGTTACCGATGCTAATGGAGTGCTCCTTCCACTGGCTGCCCACACGGAAACAACATGCATAGGCCAGTTTGGTGTGGGCAACAGGAGGTCCTCTCTCTGGTCATAGCTGAGTGATCTGTGATAACGCCTCTGCGCTTGCCTTGCTCCTTGATGCTCAAACAACGTCCCTTGAAACCTTCCTTGCTGGTTCCATTCACCTGCCTCAACTGATCTTTGGGTCTTCCTCCTTTTTAGTAAACTGGCCCGGATCAGCAACCAGACCAGTGGGGGAACTTGTGGCAAACTCCCCCGTCACTTTCTTCCCTTCCTCCAATCCTCTGATCTCTAAATCTTGCATTCTCCCTTTGGGCTCCTCCATAGTCCTTCCTTCTTTCTCTGTTCTAGTTCCTGCTGTCTAGTTCTTTAACAGAAGAGTGGATGATCTATTAAGTCTACAGCCTAGGTCATCAGCAATTGATACAAACAGACCAAAAAGGGAAAAGATTTCTCTATTCTTAAGGGTGGGGAGGACTCAACATAGAAGCTGCATAACAGGAGAGAAAATAGTTAGAGACAAAGAAAGGGAGGCAGCTACATCCTGGCTTGGTTCTAAGCCAGCCTGAGCTTTCCCACCCTGCCACTCATACAAGAGAAAGATTTGGCTCCCCCTAAAACAAGTCACTGGCCCTAAAGGCTTTCAACCTCACACCATGAGGGGGGGCCATCTCAGCCCTGAGGGTCGTCCATTCTTATTTCTTATTCTTATTTAGACCTTTTTCTTTCCTTTTCTCTCCCCCAGTTCCCAGTGCCCCCAGACTCCAGTTTCCTTGGGTCAAGATTTGCTTCAAATCAGAACTACCTCTTCACCTGAAGAGGTCATCCTTTACTATCTAGTGATTTTAACCTTTCCCCTCCAGACTGGGCTCTGGGCACAACAGGAAGGCCCTTATAAGGCTTTTTCCTCAACCTAAGAGCAATTTTCTGCAGGAGGTGAATTCTTCTATCTCTTTAGTAACAAGCTCATCTAGCAATATTTTTGTGTCTCACAACCTGTGTTTTCTTTGTTATTGTTATTACTTTGAACAGATGATGATTTACATGGTTTAGAAATTCAAAGGCCAGGGGCGCCTGGGTGGCTCAGTGGGTTAAGGCCTCTGCCTTCAGCTCGGGTCATGATCCCAGCGTCCTGGGATCGAGTCCCAAATCAGGCTCTCTGCTCAGCAGGGAGCCTGCTTCCCTGTCTCTCTCTGCCTGCCTCTCTGCCTACTTGTGATCTCTGTCTGTCAAATAAATAAATAAAATCTTAAAAAAAAGAAAAAGAAAGAAATTCAAAGGCCACAATAGGTATACACAGAAAATCTCCTCTAAGCGCCATCCATCATCTATCAGTCTCCCCAGAGGCGACCCACATCACCAGTTTCTTATGTATACTTATAAAGTATTTTATTTAAGTTCAAGCAAACACTTCTGTCTGTTCTTTCTCTTCCTTATTATTCTTCACACATACGTGCTGGCATTCCATGCGTGTTGATTTGTACCATTTTTTTTTTTTTTCACTTAAAGGTATAGTTTGGGAATGATATTCCAGTGACTGCATATTACATAATTTATTTACATAATCCTCGACAGGCAGACGGGTAGCTGATTTCAAGCTTTTTTGCTACTGTAGGGAACACTGCCCTGAGAACCCTGTACCCATACCATTTTGCACATTTTCGGAGCACACCTGTTAAAAGAAATTCCTAGCTGTGGAACCACTGGCTCAAAGAGAATGATAACTATTCCACTTGCCCATCTGTGGGCTTGTGCCAGTTACCACTCTCGCTAGCCACTGTTTTCCTACGCAGTGCTGGGCATGTCTTCCTAGGAAAGTCCTCTGGGGCCGGGTGGAAATTGGGTTGGAGGGAGAGGCCTTGTGAAGGAGTGGTATGTTCGAGGTGAAGTGGGGCCAGGGAGATTCACCCTCCGGGGGTCAGAGAAGGCCTCGCGAAGGTGAGGCTTGAACAGAATCAGGAGCTCACCAGGCAGTGAGAGGAAGCAGCTGGGCGGCCATGCTGGCTCTTCCTGGCACTGTAATCTGAAGAGATCATTGCGGAGGGCGGGGGGCGGGGAGGTGGTCTACCTGAGGATGTACTGATAGCCTTACCTCTAAGAGAAAAGAACTGGAAACCATTTGGTGACAGTTATGTAATGATGGTGGATGAATGCCATGGAAAAGCAAAGTAGAGAAAGGGTGATAGCAATAATGACAGCAGCTCTTGCTTATTAAGAGCCACTGTGTGCCAGGCACTGGATGACTAATCACACGTGCATTTTTTAAAACCCAGTGAATCCTTACGCCACCTATGCATAAGGCACTATTATTTCCAGTTTACAGATGGGAACACTGAGGGTCCAGATGACAAGGAGGCTGCCCAAGGTGGCACAACAAGCAAGTGGCAGAACCAGGGTTCCATGAAGGTGTGTGACTCCAGAGTGTTCCCTCTCACCTGCCAGAAAGCCTCCTCCCATCCACTGAACTCTCCAGAGCCCTGGCGAGGTGTGGTAAGAGAGGAAGTGATTACAGCTGATTACAGGTGAGGGTGAGGAGGTTAGATGATTTTTTCTAGAGGAGAAAATAAAGAATATATCACAATAAGGGAAAACATTTGCTAAATAATCTAATAAGGTGGAAGAAGGCTGTGCGTATGATCATTTAGAGATGGTGGTCACAGCTATGTAAAAAGAGAAATAACTGTGGGTGTGCGGACTTCCCATCTAGAAAATTCTAGAACATCCTGAGCTTAAGTTTCTGATTATTGTCATTCCTGTATCAGTTGCCGAGTTCTGACTTTAGGAAAGCGGAGGAAATATGGCTACTTTAATTAAAACTGAAGACTATATGTATATTTTAAGATTTTATTTATTTATTTATTTATTTATTTTTGAAGATTTTTTTTTTTGTTTATTTGAGAGAGAGAGAGAAAGTGGAGGGGAGGGGCAGAAGGAGAAGCAGGCTCCCTGCTGAGCAAGGAGCCCAACATGGGGCTCAATTCCAGGACCCTGGGATCATGACCCAAGCCCAAGGCAGATGCTTAACCAACTGAGCCAACTGAGCCACCCAGGTGCCCCTATTTATCTATTTTAGAAAGAAGAGAGAGAGTGTGTACATGCCAGGGGCGGGGGGGGGGGCGCAGTGGGGAGCAGAGGGGGAGGGAGAGGGACAAACAGACTCCGTGCTGAGCTCAGATTCTGATCCCACCACCCTGAGATCATGACCTGAGCCAAAATCATGGGCAGGCCACTTCACCGACGGAGCCACCCAGATGCCCCCAAACTAAAGACTATATTGAAGACATTTTAAGTCATTGCTGTATTTTTAATATCATGAGCATTTAAATATACATAGGTTATGGAACAAACACTGTGATATGGGGACATAACAAGTAATATATATTTTGGTCTTTGTTCCTGGCTTCTGGCCAGGGATCTAAAAACCTTTGTAATTTCCTAAGTGATAGAGGTGCTAAGAACATCTTTTGTTCTAATATGTGTTCTTTGACCCTAGTTTCTGATGCAGGGCTCCTAAGTCCCTTGGAATTCCCCAGTCCATAGGAGCATCTATTGTTCTAAGGAGGAGATTCTTGGTGGGCTCCTAGAGAGCCTCAGGTGGGGGCTGGTCACCAGAAAGACCAAGGCATGAGTAGAAACTTGGAACTTTCATCCCCACCCCACCAGCCCCTGAAGGGTGGAGAAGGACTAGAGACTGAGTTAATAATTGATTGTGTTCACATGATAAGGTCTCCATTAAAATTCCTGCACTGTGGGGTTCGGGGTGCTTACAGTTTGCTGAATACACGGAGGTGCTGAGAGCTTAGTGCTTCGGGAGGGCATGGACGCTCCTTATCCTTCCTCCACCGTTGGCTCTATGCAAGCCTTTATCTGGGTGCTCCTGAGTTGTCTCCTTTCTAAGGAACTGGTAACCTAGTAAGTCAACTGTTTTCCTGAGTTCTGTGAGCCGGTCTAGTAAGTTATCGAACCTGAGAATGGGGTGGTAGGAACCTTGAGTTTACAGCCTGGAGACCTATGCTAGCATTTGGCATCCGAAGTGGGGAGGGGACAGTTTTGTGGAAACGAACCCTAACCTGCGGGTAGGCTCTAATGCTATCTCCAGACAGTATCAGACCTGAACTGGATTGTAGGACACCCACCTGGCATCACAGAATTGGTCAGTGTGGGGAAAACCCCTCACATTTGGTTTCAGAAGTGAAGGTCTGTGGGAATAGTAGAGAAGAAACAGTAGGTCCCCCCTCTTCCACACACATACACATCAGTGTTGTTATAGGGAATAATTTTTTTCTTTTAAATATGAAACTTGGAAAAGCTAAGGGGTGACATTTGATACAAATCTAGAAGGTTAAGGAAGCAGACATTTTAAGAGGGCATCTTAGCCTTACTAATTAATGTAAATTGATATCAGTGTCTTGTCTATTCATTAAGAGGCTGCTCCAGTCATTGGATTTCTGTGGTGATTGTTTTTTAAAGGTTAGCCTTGACCGACTCCATTATGATTTTTTTTTTCCAACAGTACTAGTGAACAGAATCAAGAGAGGAAACGTATATTTATTTCCAACAGTGAAAGTAACAGCTATCAATTGGTTGTTTCAGAAAAGTTATTTGGAATTCCTTCATTTGATCATTTGTTCACCCTGCCTTTATGTTAGTCTTTTTAACTAATTTCGCTCATTTCACTCATTCATTCATTCATTCATTCATGCCACATTTACTAACCTGTCATGTGCCAAGTTCTGTGCTGGAAACAAAGAGAAAAGGGCCAGCCACACTTGGTCCCTGCCCATGAGGGGTTTGTTGGTAGGGCTAGAAATTAGAACACAGTGTCACGAGTGCCATTTCACTTCAATCCGGTGAGTGTGCAGTGAGGGTTTGCTCTGTCCAGGCTGCTGTGCTGGGCACTTTCACAGGCAAGAAGAGAATGAGCTGTCTGCCCTGTCCTCAAGGAGCTCACAGTCTAATGGGGGAGACAGTAAACAATCTGGTAATTAAACAATTAAAAATAACCATCATTTATAAGGGGATTAAGCAGTGCTCTGGGATGAAGAATAACGGGACAGATTTTCCAGATGGTGCTCTGATGGACACATCACAGGGGACTGTGGGAGCCAGCAGGGTCAGCTAAGATGATACAGCCCAGAGCAGTCAGGGAAGGCTTTGCCAAGGAGGGTCCCTCCAAACCGACTCTGTACATGTAGGAAAGAGTCAAAGGGGGGATCGTGGAGATGGGCCGTCCCAAGAGAGAGAACTGAGATTTTGCTGACAGAAGGTAGGATCCACTCAGACTGGGAGAGCAGCCCGTGATTCATTGGCAGAGGGGGGAGGAGATGAGACGAAGCCAGAGAGACAAAGCAAGGCCAGGTCTATGTGGCCGCCAGTGCCAGGCAGACGAAGCTGGTATTTGTCGGGATGGGGACAAAATGTAAAACTCTCCAAACCATGGCCCTTGCCACATAAGATTCCTGTAGCTTTCCATGGGTTCCAGAAAACCAAACCTATTGTATTTCATGCCATGATTCCATTGTATACTTTAAAAGAGGTTCATAGGGGCACCTGGGTGGCTCAGTGGGTTAAAGCCTCTGCCTTCAGCTCAGGTCATGATCCCAGGGTCGCCCCGCATCGGGCTCTCTGCTCAGCAGAGAACCTGCTTCCTTCTCTCTCTGCCTGCCTCTCTGCCTAGTTGTGATTTCTCTCTGTCAAATATATAAAATATTAAAAATAAATAAATAAATAAAAAATAAAAGAGGTTCATAAGTTGCTTGCTGAAGATGTAACTGTTTTTCTTTTTTCATTGCTAGAGAAAAAGGAACTTAAAAGTCCTCTTGGGGTAATTCACCTTTAGTTGCCCGAAGGTTGCTCCCTCATCCTTGAAGGGGGACACACAGGGCATTTGGAGGAAAAAAAAGAGGGACGTTGGAATTCCCTAAGGGCGAGTCTGCAGACAGATTGTGGTATGGAGACTGGCAGGCCTGGACCTCGTAGGATGGCTGTAGGAGTAACTTGTAGGAGAAACTTGAGTGTGTTTCTGGGCTAAGCAGTGAGGCAGCGGGACAGCTCATGGAGGTCCCTGGCACCTGCCCAGGGACCTGGATCTGCAGGGTCATTTGTCTGAGGTTGGGGTAAAATAGCAAGACGGTGCACCAGGGAGCAAGCAGAACTCCAGACTACTGCTTGCTGTGGATGTGGGCTGAGCCTGTCCCTGCTGGGGCGCTTCCGTCTTGGAATTTGGGAACATTCAGGAGGAGCGAAAAGCTCCATCAGGGAAACACTTGAGAAACCTGGGTTTCTCAAGTCTGTGGCTTTGATTTGGAAAACAAAGAAATGAAATGATTACATTTGCACTGTGAGTGTCTGAATGTCAGATGTGAATGTCTAGAAATGGCAGATGTGAGATGAGACAAGGTAGAGTGATTGGACCTAACTGTGAAGGACAGTTTACTAGATCTTAGGAGGCAGATGCCCTCCAGCTCTCCCTGGGGCCAGTGCAGCAGAAGGAGGGGCTGAAAAATCCCTGGTTTTGTGAGCCAGGTCTAACCCCTCCTGGGGTGGGGGTTGTTACTTCCACCATCCCAGTTTGCAGATGGGATCATGGAGGCCCAGAGGAGTGAGTGCCTTGCCCTGGACCATTCTGCAAGAAGAAGGTAGGACAGGGAGTGAACTCAGGTGCCTGAATTCCCCAGGCAATGCTCTTTGGATTCTAGCAAAGTGCTGCCAGTGCAGTAATCGTGGTGAGAAAGAAGAGGAGAGGGAGGAAGGGGCCCCGGGGAGAAGAAGAGAAACACAACAGAATAGGGAGAAGGGAAAGGAGGAGGCACAGAGTGGAGGACCCAGGCCAGCTTTTGACTAAAACCTTAATCCAATACTCCAATCAGCTATTATGGGTGGTTTTCATTTTGTTTGTTTGTTTTTTGTTTTTTTTTTTTAGCTTCTCCGTGTTCCAAAGAAGGTAATGCTTTGCTGGCCTGATTGTGTTTCCACTACAACTTGTGGCCGGAGATGCAGAATAAGATTAAAAAAAAAAAAAAAAAAGCCCATTGTTTCGTGTTGTGATAATATAACTCTCTGTAAATGGTGCAGTCCAGTGGACAGAGTACTGCCCCCTCCCACCCCACTGGTGACCTGCGGGGACAGCTGAATGCCTTCTGGTCCGTTGAGCCCAGAAGAGTGGGGCTGGGCTTTCAGAAACAGCTGGGCTGATTCATCTAGAACAAAAGCCAGCTCTTCTGCTAAATCCCTGGCCAGCTCGGGCTGTGGGGCCAGTGGGCCCCTGTCCCCTTCCATGGAAACTTCTTCTTGAGCTGGCCCCAACAGTGTCCGTCTCCTGCATGAGAGCCTCGGACAGCTTCCCAGTGCCCCATCCCTTCTGCCTGGCACGCTCTCAGTCCCACACGGGAGATTGGCTTTGGAGTGAAATCTCAGTTCTCATCCCACCACTGCCGTTTCCCAGCTGTGCAACGTAAACAAGTGACTTCACCTCTCTGAGCCTCGATCTCTCCCTCTCAGAACTGGGAATGAGAATAGTTTCAATCTGAGGAATTTGCGGTTAGTGTCCAGGGAGGGAGTGCCTGGGGCAGGCTCCTGTGAGTGCTGCTGGCCTCTTGCTGCCTGGTTCCATCTTCTCGAACTCAGAGCAAGTACCCTGTGTTCCAGACATGCTAGCGCATGCTCACTCATCCTAAGCATCTCTGTGCCTTTACTATGGGGTTCCCGTAATGATACCAGTTACTGTTTACAGAGCCCTTTTTATGCAGCAAATGGTGGACATGGATAATTTCATTTTTCTACAACTCCTGGAGGTGGACTCAGTTATCAGACGAAGAAGCTGAAGCCCTGGGAGGTGTCCTACAAGGCCTGGCCCATCTCCTTATTTGCAGTCTTCTTGGACCCTGTCTGCAACCCCCAGCCTCCTTCCAACCCTACCTGAGCTTCCTCTATCATAGTTCCTATAACACCCTATTGTAATTGTCTGTTTCCTTGGCCACAGGCCCTGTAAGGGTTGAGTCTATGGCTGATTCATCTCTATGCCCTTAGCCCTAAACGCAGGGCTTGGCACATAACTCGTACTCAAAAAAGCAGTAAGTAAATAATAAGTAAGGAAAAAACACAGAACATGAACTTCTTCTGTGGGTACATGAAAGAATACAAAAATAGCACTGCCTCAAAGATTTTTTTTTTTTTTGTAGTATGGGTGTGTGTATGTGTGTACGGGGTTTTATGAAATACTTCTTATTTCTGAAGCACAGCAGTTTATAATCCTTCTTCTCAATCTACATTTCTTAAACAACTCCAGATACCGTCCATAGAAATAGTGCGTTGTCATAAAGCATTATATGAAGTGTTGTAGGGAGGGGCCCAACATCAGGCCCGCATCTGATCAAGATGAAATTAAATAATTCCTGATCCTGAATGGGAAGCCTGGAGGAAGCCTCACCTTCCTCTTGACCTTCTTCTATTTGGCTATAGAAAGAACCTGGGGTTTGGAGACACACCTGGACTTGGATTCCAGACCTACTCACTCAACTGAAGAAACATAAGCAAGTTGCTTATCTTTTCTGAGCCTGTTTAATGTATTTGAAAAATTGAAGATTATACCTAACTTGGAGGTAGCTATAGGCTTAATTGACATAATAAATTGGCATAATGTGACCAGTAAGCACCCCAAACCTGGTAGTTATAGTTTTAATTTTATTATGACACCGGTCACCGGGCCAGCTGTGTGCAGCTGCGGACAGGTTGCGTTTAACAACCAGTTGTCAAAATTCCTGGACACTTAACAGCTAGCTAGGGGAGCTGATTGAAGCTAGCTCTAGCACATTACTGGAGGGACCCAGGCTTCTTCCCTTCTTCCAGGCTTGTCTTCCTCCGTCCGCCATACCTTTGCTTATTCTGTGCCCAGAGCAGAAGATCCCATCCCATTCCTTACCTCCTGTCTTAACTCTTTCCAGCCTTTCAAGCCCCGCTGAGTCCTCTGTCTAGTGATCCTATCTTCTCTGCCTGGCTCTCCCTCCCCCTTTCTCTCCATCTGCAGGTTACAGTGGGAGCAGCCAGGTTTGTGCAATATGAGCCTTTCTCTCTGGCTGGAGTCACTGGATAAAGGGTAGGCATGTGACCCAAGTTAGCCTGTGGGCCACAGACAAAGATTCCAGCTCCCTGCTGGTAAAAGCCATTTTGTGGAAAGCAGAGATGCTTGTCCGATTGGAAGCAGAACAATGAAGCAGATGAGCCGACGGGCGATGGAGTCAAAGCACTTTCCAGGTACTCTGTGTGCTCAGGCCAACATCCAGGCTGACCCCGAGGCCCAGCTACATCGTGCCCTAAGGTCTCTTTGGGATACTGCAGGATCCCCAAGAGCACTCTTCAGTCATTCGCTTGCACAAATTCCTGATCTTGTGCTCTGCTTCTAGGAACCTGCTAGAAAGCATTCAGTGCTCAATAAATGCTTGTCCTAATAACTTACTTTTCTGAGGCTAGCATCAGGAGAGGTCTGCAAAAGAACCCTAGTGGATCCCAAAATCTTCCCTGGACAATCCAACCTTCTCCTCTCTGAGTTTCTCCACACTGATTTACTCACATCCATCCTGCCTTTTCGTGTGGGCCTCACTGGCTTTCTCTGTGGAAGGTGGTCACCTCAAAATGGCGGTCTTAGCCTCCAGAGATGGCTAGCCCTCACAGGCCCAGTTAATTCACCATAATCACCCTATCCCAAACTTTATTTCCAAATTCTGATAGTCCTGCTTGGTTCTGGTGTCTACTAATACTATCAACTGTGTTTGGTGTGGGGTGGATAGTATATAAACATAGATGCCAAGTGAGGGCCACTCCTGTGGATGGGGAGAGGCATCCAAGGGGGATCAACAACCCCAAATTATCCACTGTACAGCCCAGGTGGTGGGTTTTGTTTCCCCCCTCCCCACTCCTGGAGGATGGGGGAGGCAGTCTTCTGGCAAAAGGGTACCTCAAAGTTCTTCCATGAGAGGAGATCATATTATCCAAAACAAGAAGGTCTTCACTCTGAAGGTGAGGATCTAGAGCAAAAAAGGCCTCACTAATGCCCATAGCCAGTGGAGACAGGAGTACAAATAGGAGTCTAGAAAGAAATGAGAATAAGATACCAAGGCAGAGGGGCACCTGGGTGGCTCAGTCGCTTAAGCGTGTGCCTTTTGCTCAGATCATGATTCTGGAGTCCCAGGATTGAGTCCTGCATCAGGCTCCCCACTCAGTGGGGAGTCTGCTTCTCCCTCTGACGCTACCCCCTCTCCTGCTGTCTCTCTCTCACACTCTCTTTCTCAAATAAATAATTTTTTTTTTAAAGAAAGAAGATACCAAGGCAGAGGAGACTTCTTAGCATCCTTTGCAACTTGGCCTTGACTAAAAGGTCAGGCCAAGATCTATCCTGACCAGCTGTGAATGTCTGCCAGGCAAAGCACTAGGCATCTGCGTGGCCCTCCAGTTGAAGTATTACTTGTCATCATTGGCATCATGCTCATAATATCTCTTTATTTCTGGGGGCAGCTTGTGCTCACGTGCTTCTCCAGTACCAAGTAGAGCAATTAAGAGGATTATATGTGCTCTGTTAACCTGTGCTCCGTTGGCCTCAGTTTCCCCATTTCTTTAGTGGGGGCTTGGACCAGATGTTCTCTGTAATACCCTTCATCTCAATCTGATATTTTCCAGTTCAGTGGAGACACAGATTCAGAGGTTTACCCTTCTTGGCCAGAAAGAAGCTGCTGGCGTTGAAAATGATACACTAGGCAAATCTGGGGCATGTGTGTGCCAGGTTTTATAATCAAAGAGCTCAGAGCCGAATCGTGTGTTTTTGCCTTTCTCCTCACCGGCCTCCCAGGGGGCCATAGGCAGCCTCTGGAAAAATCAGAGAATGTCAGAGGGAGAGTGTAGCCTTTCTTTGGGGTGAGCGCCCTGCTTCAGTTCTTAGGGAAAGTAGGACTGAGTAGAGTTTCCCAAGCCAGGAAAGGTGTCAGCGTATGACATCGGACATTGAGCAAAGGAGAAAGACCAAGGACTCAGGTGTGTTTGTTGTTACTTGTGTGAACTTGGGAGAGCTACTTAACCATCTCTCTTGACCAAAGGTGCCTTGGCCCCCTCATCTGAAAACTGGACCTGGTAACATCTACCTGGGGGTTGGGGTATGGGTGGGGAGGTGAGGATAAATGTTGGTAGCCCATGAGCATGTCCAGACAGACACCCAGACACCCAGAGGTGTCCAGAGAATGGTTCCTGTAATTACTTGGGTTTTAGAAAGGGAGGCGGGAGTGAGTGGAAGAGCTGAGCTGGGATTCCCCTGGCTGTGTGGCTTCCCTGGCTGCTACTCAATGGAAAAACCAAAAGAAAAAAAGAAGGAAAGACCAGGAAGTGAGTATGGTGCTCCTGGGTCCTCTGCTCCTTGAATGCTACCTTTTCCTGCTCCAATCCCCAGAACCTGGCAATTACTGACTTCGTACATTTTACCTTGTGTGAGAAGGAGGTATTCCCAGCTGAACATGGGGCTGCTGCTAGCACCAGGCTGGGAACAGACATCGTGGTCATCTGGTCCAGTTTCCTGCTCTGGGAGTCCTCCCCACCTGGAGCCACAGAGCCACTGAGAGAGGCCTGGGAAAACCCATCTTTGCAGCAGGACTACTGGAGGCCGTCCTGTGCCATCACACGTGGCTGTTTCTCCAACACATGTGAGATGCTGTTGAGATGAAGAGAATACTGCATTTGTTTAAAAGTGACTTTGCACTCATCTTCTGGACAATGTGGATTTCTTCCATCACCTAAAATAATATCTGGCATCACACTGGCTAAGAACTTCCATTTATGGAGAATCCACAGAACAGGCCACTGTGCTGAGAGTCCTTGTGTCTTCCCAACAGCCCCATGAAGAGGCAATTATTATATCCACTTAACAAATGAGGAAATGACACTTTGCCAATATTAAGTCACTTGCCCCAAGTTACAGGACTGATTAAGTGTCAAGACTTCCCACCAAGGCCATTTGACTCCAAAGCCCCTTTAGTTTCTGTTTTAGGGACAGGGATGCGCCTGGCATTTCTTGTTCTTTCATTCTGAATGAAGTTGGGAAACTTTCTCTTTCATTTGGTCCAGTGGGTCTAGCTGCCGCCTGCACACCTCCCCTGCTTTTGCGGGTAGCCCCTTTCGCGCTCCCCTGAGGGGGGCTTTGCCTCCTGAAGTCCTAACTCACTGAAGCTGAAATCTGCCTCGGTGGATCCCAGCTGAGCGTGGCACGCTGCCCACCCCAACTGAGCTCTTTGGCCCCAGCTCAGCCCAGCCAGCCCGGGAGCTCCCGGGGTCTCTCCCCCACCCCACCCCCCCACCCTCCTGCAGATCTTCTCTCCTTGCTCCGAGACTCGGTTTATTCCTAGAAGGGCCGGGTGCCTTCTTTGCGGGGAGGTAGCGAGGCGTCTGGTAAAGAGACACAGGGTGCCCTCGACGAATGCCAGCCCGGAGACGAGTCGTCGTCCTCCCAGCAGCCTGCGGGCAGGGGCCGCCGCTCCTCCCCACCCCCACCCCGCCCCCCTCGGCCCGGCCGGCCCGCCCCGCCCCGAGGGCGGCTCCCGCCCGCGCCCTGCCCACCGCGTCGGAGCGACCGCAGAGCCCCCGCCCCGCGGTCCGGAACCAGCTGAGCGCAGCTGGACCCAGCAGCCGCCGTCGCCAGCGCCTCAGCAGCAGGTAGGGGACGGGGGCGGCCGCAGCCCCGGACATCTTGGGGATCCCGGGCATCTGGGTCCTTCTTCTCCCTGCCCCGCGGTGAGAGCCAGCCCGCGTCTGGAGCTCGTCCCTGCAGCTGGGCATCGCTGGAGAGGGGCTTCCTCCCTCACCTTGCTGGTCTTCCGGGGGACCAGAAGGGTTGGATTGGGGGTCTAGGGCAGGGGAGGAAGGGGGTCGGGCCTCCACCTACAGGCCCCGCTATGTTGCTAGCACCTGAGCTAGCCTTGACCCCGCCCCCGCCGGTGAGGGAACTGGGCTCGGGGTCACCCCCGCGCTCGGTGTACCCCACCCGGGCTTGCAGGTAGCTGCGTGTCCGCGGGTTGGGCGGTGGCTCCGTCGGGGAGTCTGCTCAGCGGATCCTTGACTCCAAGGTAATAATGCCTTTGCCTGCTCTGCCGGGCGATGAGGAGCCCTCCACCTCCTTCCTCTTTTGGGGCCCAGAACTGTTAGAAACTTCTTCCTTGTACTCGTCTGAAATCTGCTTGCATTTGTTCCGTGAAGGTGCCTTCTCCTCCTCGGCCCTGCAGAGTACGTGCCTTTCTCTGACTCACACGGAAACTTCTCTCCGAGTTGACGACAGTGATTGGATTCTCCTTTTCTCCCTTGGGCGCCTGTCTCTTCTGGGGACTAATCACCGCCCCCCCCCGAATCTGGTCACAGCAGTGTCCCCCTGGTCCAGTGCAGGCCGGCTGCTCTGGGCGGTGGCCAGGGGCAAGCCCAAGTTTTTGGAAGATGGGGGAGCCTTCGGGAGGACAGGGGACATTGGCTTCTATTGTAGCCCTTCATCTGACCAGACATACACTCACCCTTTATCCCGCCCTTAAGCAGAGCGGAGAGGGTATCTTTAAAACACCCAGAACTCTGAAGAGCCAAAGGCATTTAGGGCTGTCCTGGGGGTAACTCGGGCTTCGTGGAAGTCTCGGCCTCGGGGGAGGAGCCTCTGCTTTACCTCCGCTCCTAGACACTTTCCGAGGACTTAATCCTGTATGGCCTGTTCTCCCAGGACCACATTTCTTACCCACGCACTGGGACCGCTGGCTGCACCGCATTTTACAGTGACCATTCCGCAGCTCGGAGAACGGCAGGGCCTGGAGAGCTTGTGACGGGCTCAGTCACACAGTGACGAAGGGGCAGGGCTGGGACCCAGTTCCAGTTTGCCTTTGGCAGAGTCCTTCTAGCTGGTGGGGCTTTTTGTTCTTTCTTGAGTGTTCCATTCATTAAGACATCTGCGCCCCTCCCCTCCCACACATTTGGGGGGTGCTGGTTGGTGTTTCTTGGGGATGTGAAGGGGAAGGGGCTTAGAGCAGAGGAGGAAGGATTGGATGGGAGGTCAGGCAGCATCCAGCTCCTTTGAAATTCCATTTTCCTTTCTGAGGCCTTGCTATTTATAAATGCCAGGGAAATTGTAAACAGCCGGGGAGCTTGGGTTGGCACCCGGGGGGAGTTACACAGCAGCAAGCAAGGTTTCCGTGTGAATCAGGAAAGGAAACTTTACTCCAGAAATTTCCATAATTTTTTTTATTTTTTTTATTTTTATTACAGGCTAACATGAACATAGGAAAGCAGGCAGCTGGGGGTGGGTGGGGAGGCTGTAGGGTTTGCTTCTCAGGGCATTTCCTTCCTTCTCTCCTTCCTTGGTTCAACACTTGCCTGGGCCTCTGTTCTGTGCCTTGCTCTGTGAGGGCCCAAAAGCCTCAAGGAGGACAAAGCCCTCTATCCTCAAGATACTTCCCATCCATAGTGATCGACACAATCATTCAATACAGAGTTATATCAACCCATAAAGGGGTGACTATGTCTGGGCCACCCCAACCACAGAAATAAGTAGGAAGTTCTCAGAAGGTAAGGGGGTTGAGGGAAAAGACATTCTGAGAAACAGGAACAGTTTATGCAAAGGTACTGTGGTTTCTTGAGCAGTCCATGGCTAGAATGGCCATGAGGGAAGGGTGCAGCTGTAGAAATTGAGACTAAATAAAGATTGTAAACCAAGGGTTTGGACTTTATCCTGAAGGCAATGAGAAGCAGAGAAAGGTTTTGAGCGGAACAAGGATAAAAACTCTCACTAATCTGGTGGCTGATATAGGGAATGCATCGGAGCGGGCAAGCTAGAGGCAGGGGCATCCGGAGGAGGGTGTTGCATGATCCAAGTGAAAGAGAGTGCAGGTCTGAACCAGAGCAGTGGCCACCCGCGTGGATCAGAGTTGCAGATTCTGGAAGCCCAGCCAAAGGTCTCAGAACCTGCCATAAATTTCGCTGAAAAGCAAACAATAGGCTCATAGCTGCTGGATAAGGCTGCTAAATTATTTTGAGTTTTTGCAGTGTTAGTTGTTTTTTCTTTTTTCTTATTTTTGAAGTGAGAAAAAATATTGTTAAAGTTCAAACACAAAGAAGAGTGTTGTGTAAACGTCATGCCTCCAGACCTTCTTCTTTCTCCAGAGGTAGCCATTGTTCGTAGCCGTGTGTGCACTTCAGCAATCCGGGATGGGCGAGAGCTGTTGATTGGATGTGTTGTGCTTCTTAGCCATCTAGTGCCATCGGTCACTTTCCTGCTACTGCTGTGGGTGATTTGGGTCTTTCTTGAGAAGTGGCCAGGCAGGGGCTCCTGGGTGGCTCAGTCAGTTAAACGTCCAACTCTTGATCTCAGCCTAGGTTTTGATTTCAGCTCGGGTCCTAATCTCAGGGTTATGAGTTCAAGACCCATGTTGGACTCTTTAAAAAAAAAAAAATAATAAGTTGCCAGGTAGGTTATTGCAATGATCTCTCTACATGATCTTTAGTCTTTTGCTGAGGCTTTGGTCTCTGGTTTTCTTCAAGCAAACTTTACAGTCTGTGTTTACAGCCTCTGAGTGTGTGTATTTACTTAGGAGAAACCACAGGCCTTAGAGGAATTAGAAGCACTGATTTGGGAGTGATTTTGCAGCCTTAGTTCTTCTAAGTGACCTTTGGCAAGTCCTGGCTTTCTGGGCCTCTGTTTCCTCATCTGTAAAATGGGGGTGATGTTGGCTGGCATGATTATAACAAAAAGCTACCTTTTAGTATTCCAATCATGGGGACATTGATTATTCCCTTGATTTCTCACAAGTGTTCTTCTGAGATAGGCATTACTATTTCCCCTTTTGCAGATGAGGGACCTGAGTCTAAATAACGTGCCTCCGGTTTTGTCGTTATAAGATGATGGCTCCCGCTTTCTGGAGTTTTGATTACAGAGCCTGGCTCTTCATCCCTGAATTTTACCCTGAAGTTTCCTTGTAGTCCTGGCATACTGAGACTGCTGGGGTGTTCATGGTGGCTGTGTGCATAGCTTGCAGAGCTCAGCCCTGCATCAGAGAGATCCGAAGGGCCTCCCAGCAGGACTGTTGGGAAACTCATCCTTTTCTCTGCTATCAACAGGACACCAGAGAATAGGTCCGTCTGTCTCCCCTCTGTTTCAAGGCTGAGAAAACACAAGATCCCTCGCCCTAGGTCACTCCGTGAGTTGGGGTCCCAGCCAGGACCATCTCCCTGCCCTTTGGCAGAAACAAGGAAAAGCAGGTCCCAGGAGGTATGCATTTTTCAGGAGGGGAAAGGGAGAGAGCAGTTTTTAGGCAGCCCGGGTATGTTAAATACAACTCTCTCCTCCCTTTCAACTGAGTGAGCGTGTGTCATATTTCAGCCTGATGTGGTTTGTGAGTTTGTAGACCACAGGCATGCTGGGTTCCTGCTGTCGTCCCTGCCCCCCTCCCACCCCACACTCCCCTACCATATGCTTGCTCTCCCCTGCCCTGCCCTGGGACCACATCAGCAATTTGAGGGCAGAAAAGAGAAAATCAGTAGGCGGGGTGGGCAAGGCTGGGGAGCGGAAGGCCTGGACTTAGGTCCTGGTTTTGCCACTGACAAAGTACTGGGTGACTTGTCCTAATGCATGTCTTTCTCTGGGCCCCAGGGTCCACCCTGCACTAGAGGGTGGGCAGGATAATATCAGGCTTTGCTGGCTCTGATGGTCTCTGAGTCAGAGGGCTTTGTGCTCAACACATGAATGTGGACCTCAAAGTGAGCCCATAGCAGTCGTTAGGTTTAACCTCCACCAGCACCAGCTGGAGATGCAGCTATTGTTCATGACTTTGGTCTCTGTGGCCTCAATTGTTAGCTCCACAGTGCAGAAAAGGAAGTTGAAGCCTGAGAGTCATTTATGGGTCTTATTCCCCGCTTACAAGCAGTAAGAATCATGGCCACTGTAGGAAGCAAGCTTGCTGTGTGTGTTCACTGTCTTGTTTAGTCTTTTCCCAGCCCTGTGAGGGAAGAGATACTGACTCCATTTCACAGACAAGGAAACTGAGGCTCAGCCTAGAGAGACATAGTGATTTACCTTCTTTTCTTTGACCTCACAATAGCCCTGAGGTTGTCGTGATGGGTTCTAAGCTGTCGATGAGGAAGGTCAAGTCGAGGTGGGAGCTCCTAGGGGCCTCGAGGCCATTTAGGTTCCTTCCTGGCTCCCTATCCTAGGCCCTAATGGGGCCTTGCTTGTTCTGCCTCAGAAGGAACCTCTTGTTCCTCTTGCATTCAGTGCTTAGACTAAGGGATAATAGGATCCCTGAAACCTGCTCTTTCCCAGGGGGGTCCAGAAATGGTTTCAGTCATAGGGTCTCAGGGAACTCAGTGAAGGAGCCACACCAATGGGAGTGGATTCATTTATCTTGCTACACTGATTAAACAAATAGCATTATTATGTTCCAGCCTCAAGGAGGATATCATCTGGGTCTGGCTTATTTGCCAAGCAAAGGCTAGACGGTATATGTGAGCCTTCAGGGTGAGGCCTGGCTCTTAATCTCCTTTCTGTAAGTGAGATGGTGAGCCTGGGCCCTCACACAATACATACTAGTTGATTTTGGGGGAGTGGCTAAGTGGGATGGGTGACATGCTCATGAGAAATGGGGTGCTTTTTCCTCCTTTCCTCCAAGGGCTTTCCCCCTCCCCCTTCCTTTTCTAAGTATAACGAATGCTTAAGATAAGGAAATTTAGCAAATAAAAAAATAAGAGCTGTCCATAATTCTGCCAATGTGAGATAATCCCTGCTAACATTTGGAGGCATTTCCTTCCTGACATTTGCAGCACATTTTTTTTTTTTACCCCTATATAATTGTGGTCATATCACTTTTATAATTTTTCTATTCTGACTTTTTTTCCAGCATGAGGACATAAATATTTTCTCATGTTATTAAGGACTGTACATTTAACTTTTAGAAGAGTTTGAGAAGTATTCTCTACCTAAGTAGATAAATACATGTCTATTTCTATTTAAAATCTTTCATTCTTATAGTCCAGGGGATTAAAGAAATGAAATAATGCATTTTAGTTGTGGAAAAGAAAAGAAATTTTATTTTTTATTATTAAAATGATATGTGCCAACCTGCTTTTTCATCCCTCTGTTGTATCTAAGTGGGAATATACCATGGTTCACTTTCATCTGTTAGCAGGCATTTAGGCAGCTTATAAATAATGCTGTGATGAACATCCTCATGTATAAATTAGTCTTCTTTCATTATTTCCTAAAAGAGAGCCCAAGAAATGGAGTTACTGGGTCAAAATGATGCATTTTACAGCTTTTGCAGCATTTTGTCAAATTGCAGCCTAGAAGGCCACAGCAACTCTTACTCCCACCAGCCTTTCATGAGGGCAGCAGCCTTCTTGATGCAGCACCAAAGGCTGATTATCAAAGTTCTAGCTGTTTTACTAGAAGGCACAGGGACCATTTCCCCAGAACATTGTACTTCAGTCTTTTATTTAGGAAATACATCTGCACAGTACGGCGTCGATAAGGATAACAATTATAGTTCCAGACTGAGGAAGCAGAGAGAAGCCTGTTCTCATTTCCAGTTTCTGCCTGGGACTTGCTATATGACCTTGAACTTGAGTCAGGTCACTGCTCTGCCTCCACGCTTACGATGGTCGGGCTTGACTTGGTGTTATCAGCCCTGGGACCTCGGTGGGACTGTGGTGACCATCAGCAGAAGGCTCTGCTCCTCACTGCCTTTTTGCCTGGAAATGGTTTCTAGATTACAGGTAGACCTTGGGAATTCCCCGGCCCCACCCTTTACTTCACGTTCAGGGAGACTCGGGCCCAGAGACAACAATTGTTGTAAAACACATAGCGAGTCCCCGGTTGCTAGTCCACCACTGGTGAGATTTCAAAAGTTCTCATCTAAACCCAAATGAGAGTTCATTTATTAAACCCAAGGCCTGGGAAGATGAAGCAACTTGATCGTGGTCAGGCCTCTTGTTTTCCTTGGCAGCATGGTTTGGGAAAGCCATTTCCCCCTCTGACTTGCCCCTCTCCCCCACTGCCACTGTGAAATGGGGGCGTGGCACCTTCTTTGGTTCTCCTCCTCCTACTTTTCTGCCAGCCAAAGGTTTAATTTAAAGATCCAATTGCAGGCTATGGTCCAAAACGGGGTGCTTTTTGAGTCCCTAGTGCAGATGATAGATCAGAGACTTAACACTATGACATAAAGAAAGATGTCTTTAAACCCTTTCTTGCAGTTGGACGTGCAAGATATTCTGGCAGATCTCAAACTTACTGTGAACACAGATCACCAGGGCATTTTGTGAAAGTTCAGGTTCTGGTTAACTAGGTCTGGAATGGGGCCTGAGGCTCTGCATTTCTGATGAGGTCCCAGGTAAAGCAGAAGTTGCTGGGTCAGGGACCACACTTTGCACAGTAAGATTCTAAATCCCTTGTGAGGGGGGCGCCTGGGTGGCTCAGTGGGTTAAGCCAGCTCGGGTCATGATCTCAGGGTCCTGGGATGGAGCCTCTCATTGGGCTCTCTGCTCGGCAGGGAGCCTGTTTCTCCCCTCCGTCTCTGCCTGCCTCTGATCTTTGTCTGTCAAATAAATAGATAAAATCTTAAAAAAAAAAAAAAATTAAAAATAAATAAATAAATAAATCCCTTGTGAAGGGCCCAGACCAGAGCCTATATCTTTTAATGTCTCATGGCAGAGGTTCTTTCCACCCATCGAATTTGCCTCTCGCTTTTGTTCTCTGTGCAGAGTCAAACTGTTTAGTCCACAGCTGAGTTTCTAGAATCTGAACAGCCCTTGAAATATTTTGCTGCCTAATTGCAGAGCGAGGTAGAGCCCTTCTTGAGGAGAGAGCAACTCAGCAGGAAGCCATCTGAAGCAGGAGAAACACTTGCATTCATCTTAACTATTTCCATCAGAAGTTTTTATACTTAAGATTATAGACATTCTTTTCTCGAGTCTGTAGGCTGCAAACTACAGTTCTGGGGAGGCTATATTGTATCACAGCCTGTGATTGTATGCCTCTGAGCTAAGAGTCATTTTTACATTGTTTTACAATTTGTAAAAAAAAACACAAGAAACCCCAACAAGAAAACTCCCCAAAACCCCAAACCTAAAACCAAACAAGGAAGGCTATGCAACAGACACGGTATGGGGCCTGCAAAACCTAACATATTTACTAACTGGTCCTTTACAGTAAAAGTTTGCTAACCCCGATCTAGAGTAACCAAAGCTTTGTGTGCTTCTTTATGCAAGAGACCTAGCCTTAATGCCTAAAATTTAGCGAGACCAAGAAGTCGGGAAGGCAGCCTGCCTTGGTGGGAACTGGGCAGACATCTTAGCTGTGTGACTCTGAGCACATTACTTCACCTCTCTGAGCTTGTATCCTCCCTTCACAAAATAGGAACCATGCTATCTGCCTGGCAGAGTATCATGAGTATGAGACAGGCTGTCTGTAAAGAGTTCAATCCTGGTAGTGATCAGAAAAGCAGTGTTGTTGTTGGGGTGGCCATTTGAACCCTTCTGGGATTGCTAGGCTGATACCGTGTTTCTCCCACCAAATCTGAAAGTCCTGCCATGATGCAGCGAGCAGTCTTTTAGGAGAGAAACACTTCTGGCTTCAGCCTCCCCCCCCCCACCCCTACCCCTACCCCTACCCCCAGGGCAGAAAGCTCCTCTTCAGCCACCTAGACATATGGGGTTCCTGGTGACTTGCACAATACCACCAACAGGGAGTGCTCTACCCAAAGGCCAGCCTCTACACTGGTGGACAGCGCTAACAGACTGTGCCTTCTCCCCTTCTCTAAGATATAATTCAGTAAACAGGCGCCCCGAGGGCCCCAGACTAGGATGGTGAGTGCTGGAAGGAAACATCTCTCTTGAAGGCTCCCTCTGGAGCATGTGGGCGGTGGACTAGAGTCAGTGGTTTGTGGACCTTGTTTTTAAGTTGCTGCAGCCTTAAGGTCCAGAATGGAAAACAGAGCAACTTGGAGTTAGCGGGAGTTAATGAAGAACGCAGCTGAATTTGCATCTCCCGGCCTCCTCCCTTCCAGAGCTGGGGGAAGAGTGTAATGCTCTTTTTGCCCATAGGTGGCAGCACCTGCACTTTTAGCTGTCTGAATGTGCACACGTGCATGAATATGTTTACTCGTGTGCACACGTGTATATGCATGTGTGCATACATGTGATTTACTAGCTTCTTCCTTTGGTGACTCTTGAGCTGTGGTGGCCCCAGCCCTAAGCTAGGCGCAGATGGGAGCAGATCTTAGTCTAATGGGGGAAGCTAACTGGGAATCAAACTGTAATCCAGTGTGAGAGGGAAGACTAGAGGCCTGTGGGGGCTCAGAGGAGCTCACCCTATGTGGGAGGGGAGGCTAGAGCAAGCTTCCTGGAGGAAACTGGGCTTGATCATGAGTGGAAGGAGAAATGAAGAATAGGGTTGGAAGAGAGTTCTAGAACAGACAAGACTCTGTGTGTAGATTACATGCAGACTCAGGGGGCAGAGTGCAGCTTTGTAGGGCTGGGGCTTGGAGGGGTGTGGGCAGAAGACAAGAACTGAAGAGGCTGAAGCTCATGGGACCGGCAGCGGCAGATTGTGAAGGACATTGACAAGTTCCCTGAGGACCTTGGACTTTATCTTTGGGGCTCTGCCATGGGAATCATGGTAGTCTGAGCAGAGGAGTGATGTGGTCGGGGCTCGCACCGTAGGAGAGAGGGGGGGTGGGGGAGACCAATTAGGAACCAAGCCCAGATGATGGGTGGTGGTACCTGGACCTGGATGTTGGCAGTGGGGTGGGGACAAGAGGATGCACTTGAGTAGAACCAGCAGGGCCAGAGGAGGTGGTGTTAAAGGCATGAGTGACAGAGTAGGGGAGGTGGAGGAGGGTGGTGCCCTGGTGTCTGATCTGGCCGGGGCTGTGTTTGGTGGTTGATCCTGCTGTTGCTGAGATGGGGAACACGAGGGGAGGAGCACATTACATTCGGGAAGAAATGTAGCACCCCCAGTGAGGATGAGGGTGTGGTTTGGAGGTGTGTACAGGAGAAGCAGGCTGGATTTCAATGGCTTGTCCTCACACAGTTAACAGAAACTGAGAGGTCATTAGTCACTTGCAGGAACACAATACAACCCAACTCTGCTTTGATCTACCCCGTGGAACCAGGAAATTCCAGGCAGAACTCTCGGAGGAAGGCCCACGGAGGTGGCGTGGACACCAGCCTCTTTTTCAGATCCCCTGCTTTGCTGTGTATGCCACTCACAATGCAGAAATGCACTGGGAATGCCTGGGCCGTTGGCTGTCAGCTGAGAACAGGGCTCATTGGTATATTAATCCCCGCAGCCTATAGGGCCACACTGCATTTGGGATCTTGGACTCTCTTCTTGGCTTAGAGAAGCTGGTCTGGGCAGAGAATTTTCCAGTGTAGGTAGGAGCCAGCTTGCTTAGCTGACCCTTGAATGTGGATGACTGGGGCTCTGGGGAGTGAGGAAGGGTGAACATCCAGTTTCTCCCTGAAAGGCAGGGGGCCAAAGGGCTGGGATGCACAATCCACTGTGGGGCCACTGTGGCTGGTCCTTCGTTCACTCATCTAGCATATAAATCCACTGGTCCTGCTGTTTGCCACCTCATGTGCCAGGACCAGATTTCAGAGGCAGAGCAAACTGGCAGAGCTCACAGCCTGATGAGAGAAAGACCTGCTGCCAGATAATAATAATAGGGTCTTACAATGGTAGGGCAATGCACAGGCATGTAAACAGCTTGGGTCCCCAAATTGCCCAAGTACAGAATGAGAAAAATACCATTTCTAGAAAAAAGGTTTAGGGGTTTAATTAACAATAGAGTAAACATATATGCTATTCAAAATCCCTGACATATCTTATCTCATTTAATCCTTATAATAACCTATGGAATAGGTTCTGACATAATCCTTCTTGTACAGAGAAGGAATCGGAGACTCAGGGTGAAGTAACCTGATCAAGTTATGCACTTAGTTAAATGAGGGGTCATTTTGTCTAACTTCAGAATCCAGAATCATACCTCTAAAGTGGACCATAAGCTAAATTCAGATGTTCGCTGGGGTTGCCTTACATACAAATGGGATTTTTGGTTGGATTAATAAAGGCATGATGTCTAGAATGATGGAGGTGAGCGTTTGCTTGCCCTGTCCTGGATAGAGTTCGCCTGAAAGTCAAATTTTGGGTCTTGTGCTGTCAGTAGGGACAAGATTCATTTGGAGCTGATCAGGGAAGGGGTTGAGGGAACCAGATACCTGGTCTCAGGAAAAGTTGGAAGGAAGAGGGTGCACAACTTGTAGAAGACTTGAGGGGCCCAAGATCACTGTCTTTCTCTCTAAGGAGCCATTAGAAACAGGATGACAGACCTATTCTGGGGGATCTGAGCAGATAGAGCTAGAACCAGTGGGTGTAAGGCGTAGGGAGAGAGATTTTAGCCCATCCTAAGGCCAGTTCTTTCAATCAGCTAAACTCTTCAACAGAAGGTCTTACAGCCTGGGCAAGAAGTGAGTGCCCTGTTGCTTGGAGTGTGCAAGTAGAGACCATGTGACTGTGGTGATGGCTGCTGGGGACGAGTGGAAGTATCACCTGGGGATTTGACCAAATGACCTTGAGCACCTGATGTTGAGATTCTTGGCCCTTTATTTACAGGTGGTGCAGATAACCGCCTTTCCTGTGCCTCTGCCGTGGTCCCAGCACCTCCACACGGAGCAGCCCTCTTCCCCTCACAGCCCTGCAAGGTAGGTGGAGCAGAGCAGATACCTCTGAGTCCTCCTAAACCCAGCTCTGGCTTCCCAGAGGCGTCTGGAGGAGACAGTGGAAGCAGCTGCTTGTCACCACCGTGGATTCAGAGGGCATCCCTGAGGCTTCTGTAGTAAAGCCCAGAGTCCGTTAATGCTCATTGCCTCATTTGTTCCTCACCCTCCCTTTCGAGGGAGACTGGGAGAGGGTGATCCTGTGGGGAAGAAGCAAGGGTGGGCTGGGTGCCAGGGCGCCTGGGCCCCTCTCCTCGCTGTGCTGTGCTCTCACTGTGTGGCTGTAGGGAAGTTGTTTTCCCTCTTAAGGACTTTGTTAGCTCTTCTGTAAGAGGGTGGATTCCTTGGAGGTCCAGGAATTCTCCCCAGAGGCTTTGGAGAGATGAGAAAAAGCTGGGCTGTGGCTGCCAAGTCTCCAGGCTTGTTGACCATTGGAGGAGTAGCCGAGCTGTGTGAGTCACAGGGCAGGTGGATGAGTCATACCCACCTGGGACAGCTGGCAGGTTGGGGCCCCCCTGACTATCAGACTCACAGGTGACCCGCTGTAGGAGGCTGACACACAGGGGGCAGGTGTGCGGCGTTCTGGGCTGGAAGCAGGGGACCCACTTCATGGCCCGGCTTAGGCCTCAGTTTCTTCGCCTATAAAATGGGTATATTGGTCTTCCACCCACCTAACAAGGTTGTCATGAGGACTGTATGAGCTCACAGATGCTCAAGAGCTTTGTGAGCTGCGAAGTGGGAAGGATTACTACCAGGGAAAAAACCAGCCTCCAATGCCCGGAGCAGAAGTGAATTTCTAACAGCAACTGTATGGAGAACCTGGAAAACACCCCTCCAGCCCATGACATCACCCTTGGGGGCCAAAAGGAGAAGGGGCTGAATGACTCTAGGGTTTACTCATCTGTTGTGGCCCAGCTGGCTTTGGGTGGTGACCCTCCTCGGAGCTGTTCCTCTTTCCCAGAGCTTAGAAGCAGGGGCCTTTTGATGGTCTCGGGAGCGGTTTGTCTACAAACCCAGGGATTCCTAGAAGGCTGGCTAGGTGTAGAGATGTGCTTGGCCCACTCCAGCTGTGCCCTAAGGGTAATGCTGTCCAGAAGGAAGGGATCTGGGGCCAGTCTTGGTTCTAATGCTCCTGCTTTGTGGCCAAAGCCCTGACAGTTCAGCCAGAGCTGAATTGCCTCAAAGTGATCTGTCACCAAAGAGTGTTACACTCTGCCGATGCTTTTGGCAGCAAGGACACAGGGACCTGTCTTCTGTCTTCCCCACTTCTGCAGACCCTGCCGGGGCCAGGCTGGCTCGGGCCCAGCTGAGTACCTGTTAATGAGAGCTTTGCTACCCCACCCCCTTCAACTGCTGTCCCCCTGCAGTGCATCCCATCTCATGCCCACCTCTGCTGAACTGGGGTTCAACGGGGGGCCCCAGGGACCTCCGACGTGTCAAAATCCGATGGCACGCCCTCAGGTCTCCTGTACCACCTGCTGGAGCATGAATACCTTCTCCTTCTGAAAGTGCTCGCTCCTTGTTGCTCTGGGAGGCTGCCCCCCAGCTGATCTCCCACTGCTCTGATTTTCTTAGGGCCCTGTCTTCCTGCCTCCGACATTCACCAGGATTCTCACCACCTTCTGGTCTTGCATTACTCCTATAGGTTCATTTGCTCCTTTGCTCATTCACTCAGTCGTGTGTGCGTCGCCAGATACCTGGGCCTGGAACCAGTGTTGGAGCATCAGCAAAGAGCAGGATTTTCCCAACCCTCATGGGCGTGCAGTGTTGCGACTTACAGCAGTCAGCCGTGACACACATAAAAGATCACCCGTTCCTCGGCTGAGCAGGAGATGACTAGGGTTCTAATAGCACGTGGAGTTGGGTGGGCGTGGTGGCATCTGGACCCGACACAGGACTGAGGCCTCCCTGAGAAAGCCCAGACCTGGAGAGGGGACGGCAGGTGGCTGTATGAGCAGGGAAGGGAGTCCCTAGGCAGAGGGAACAGCACGGACACGTGGTTGTGAGGTGGGACGTTGCGTGTGGTCGTGGAGGAACAGGAACAGAGGAGCGTGACCGCGGGAGGAACTGGAAGAGAGGAGTGTGACCATGACTGTGGAAGGCCCTAGAGACGGAGCAGTACCCCAGGCACGCAGACCCTTAGGGGCCTTAGTCCGAGTTCCGATTTTATCCTAAACCACTGGGGCACCGCTGGACGTTTGAAAGCAGGAGAGAGACCTGCGCAGATCACATTATTAGGGGGAGCCCTTGAAAGAGCTGGCGTAGGTCCCACTCTGTGATCTGCATCGAGGGTGTAATTTTTGGCTCTTCCACAGCGTGGTGTCCTAACACTGCCTCAGTAGAGGCTTTCTGGCTTGGTATTGGTCAGTCCTGGGAAATGTGCACTTTCCAGCATTCTCTCTCCTCTTTGTGTCTTTTCATTTACCTCGCAAACCTTTGCCGAACTCCTGCACTTCAGAGGGGAGGTGAGTTAGATCCCATCTCATTTGTGGGGGCTGAGGCCCAGAGTGCTCTGGGATGAGGACAGGGTCTCCAGGAGTCAGGGAAGGCTTTTCCTACTCTACGCCAAGCACTGGGCTGAGGGGGCACTGGGACACATGTCATGTGTCACATGTGCAAAGGAGTCACCTGTGCAAAGGCCACCTGGAGCCACTGTGCTTAGAGACTGATGAGCAGTGTGGCTAAAGCAGGAGTGTGGGGCTGAGGTGGGGAGTGGCTGGAGATGCTGGGTCTCAGTCCTCTAGGTGCCAGGGAGCCATGGACGGGCTTTGAGCTGAGGACTGATTTGCACAGTGGGAGCTGAGAACAGGTGGGAGGTGGAGAGGAGGGCACAGGGCAGGGTCAACATTGTAAACTGGTTGGAGAGAACGAGTGTCACTGGGTGAAACCTGGCCACTCCCACTCACCCACCCACCTGTGCACACACAGTAAAATACTCTTATCCCCTTTCTGTCCCCTGCCCTTGTTGGGTTATGTGCCCGTTGGTCGGCACTTCTGAGCCCCCTGCAGTTACATCTTGGACATTAGAGGCAACAGGTCTGAGCCTGAAACGTCACTCTGGCTCTGACTTGCTATTCTCATCCCTTAATCCCTTAGCCTCTGTTTACTCAGCTGTGAAAATGGGGGTGATCCAGGGCTGCTGCGGATAGCTGATGGGGAAATAAAGTCGTAAGCACAAGCCTGTTGTAGACTGATAGCTCAGTTATGTTTATTTCCCTGTTGGTTGGTAACAGCCCCATCCGTGTTATAACCTGCCCCCTGGGGAGTCCTCTATGGCCGCAAATCTGTATTGATCCCACTAGCACCTTTACTCTTATGGCTGAGGAATCTGGGGCTCAGAGAGAGACAGTGACTCATCTAAGGTCACCTAGCCCTTCAGTAGCAGGGCTCAGACCTGTTCATTTCTCCCTCTTGCAATTCTCACTTTTTAAATGCTGATAATTAAAAAAAAAAAAATCCCTAAGTCGATGGAGGAAGGGGTAATAATGGAATGGGCATTTTGGGCCTAGGAGCTCTCTCAGACACTTCCAGGGAGTATCCTGGCTAGACAGGCCCAGAGAAAATCATCCAAACACCTAGTTACATTTGGGGAAACTGAGGCCTATAGAGAGTAGTCGCTTGCTCAGGGTCCCCAGAGAGTAGGAAGCAGAGAGGGCTTACAGGGGCCATCTCCAAACATCAGCAGTAGTTGGGTGGGCTTTTCTCCCCAGCCAACTGCCTCATGTTTGAGAAAGTGAATTAGAGCGTGAAACAATAGTTTCCTGAGGACATTTTGGTTTTTAATGGGTCAGTGTGTCAAGGACCATTTCCGGAACCGTGTGTGCCCATGTGAGGGCTGCGGAGCTGAGCCTGGCATAGCTATTTTGGACTAAGCCACAGGGTTCTATTTATAGGCCTGTGTGATTAGGTTGACTTGGGAAGGAGAGGCCCGCCTGCTCTCTGCCCAGCCCAGCTATGGCCGAGGAAGAGGCCCTGGGGGGCGAGTCTGACCTGTGGGTGAGTAGCAGGGGATCTGAGGTGGTCCCTGAAGCCTGCTCCAAGAAGGGGATCCAGGGGAAGTCCCAACTCCCGACCCGTAGAACTTCCACCAGCCAGGCCGGCTACAGAGCAGACATCAGCTGGCATCCTGTTCTCCCTACCGTCTGGGACTGGCCCGGACTCATGGCAGTCAGACCCCTTCCCCAGCCACACCTCTCCAGTGTCCTCATCGCTCTATGTGGGTCACGCCTTGGAGCCTCTGCCTTTGCTATTCCTTCCTCCTGACTTGCCGGTTCCCAGTTCCCCAGAGAAAAACCTCCCTTTGTTCTTGTACTTGTCCTGCTGTAAGGCTCTTTGGGTCCCGGATGCTACCTGCCCTGCGCTCCTGCTGCCCAGAGCCACTGGATGATTTCTCGAGTTCATGTGCGCTCCCTGCAGGGCCAGGAGCAAAGGCACGAGGAGGCAGGTATTTGTGGTGGGGAAGCCACAGTGGCCATCCGCCTTGTGTTTGATTAGCTATGAGCTGCGTGCTGATGCAGCAGTAGGTGTGTTTTCAAGGGGTGTGGGCATGAGAAGAAGACCTCCGACTTACACAGGCCTAGATGCAGACACCTCTCTGCACTTCCTAACTGTGCGACCTTGGATAAACCCCTCTGCACCTTAGTTTCCCTGCCTGTGAAACGGAATGATGCTAGCCGTGGGTTTGGGGAAAGTGTTATCAACAAGAGAAAGCTTATAAATACTTACCGTGTTGCGTGTCCACAATAAGCCTCTATGTGCAGTAGTAGGTGTTACTTACGGGTGGGGAAACGGAGGCTCAGGGCAGGGAAGCGCCGTCTCTAGGGCCCCATGCAAGTCAGTGGTCAATAGGCCCCAGGTCGTGGGGTCCTGGCCTCCACCTCCAGCTTATGTCCTTCTCCCCGCCCTCTTTTAGCCTCCTGGGCCTATTCTGTTCCCCAGATCAGGGGAGGCTTTGTTTGGGGATTGTTTTTCCTGAGAAATTTACTCTGTGGTGCCACAGTCTGACTCAGAGCCGTGAGTCACCAGGAGGCAGAGGGCCAGGGAAGAGGAGGGAAACGAGAGAAAGGACAAGAAGGGGCCCCCCCAGCTCCAGCCCCAGCTTTCCCACTGCTTGATCCACTAGGTCTGATAAGTCCCCAGTCCTGCCTGGCCTCTGTTTCCCCAAGTATGAAAGGAGATGCTGGGCTATGATGAGGGCTCCCATTCCAGGCTGAGCCTCAGAATCCCAGGTGCCCGGGCCCCACCCTAACCTATCGATTCAGAGGCTGGGCGTGGAGCCTGGGAATCCACGTTTCCTGGAGCTCCCCAGGTGACTGTGCTGCACACCTGGGCTGCAGAGGTGTTTGGGAACCTTGCAGTGCAAGGCTCTCCCTGGCTGGGCCTCGGAGCGGTTGCTAAGCCTTTGCTTGACCACCCTCCTAATTCAAGGAGAGTCCCTTTTCTTGCTGCATGCTTGGACAGAATGGTGCACGGGAAGTACATGGGCTTTAAAAAAAACAACAACAAAAAACACAGCTTTTTGGAAGTCCAATATACATCAGTTGTCAAAGTAAATTTACACGTAATTTGCATACACATAATTTACCTGTTTTAGTTAATTCAATGACTTTTAGTGAATTTTTCAGAGTTAAGCCACCATTATCACTATCCAGTTTGAGGATATTTTCATCGCCCCAAATCCTTGCTGAATGATGCCTCTGCCTGCTTGCTGGCAGTCCACACACACACACACACACACACACACACACACTGGGGTCCATCACTAATCTACTTTCTGTCCCTTTGGGTGCTTGGACCTGTGTGTGCCCCTCCCAGCTTCACTCCTTCTGGCTGTGTGACCTCAGGCAGATTATTGCCCCTCTCTGAGCCTTGGATTTCTCCTCCGTAGGAGAGGGGAAAATCATAGCCTTCTTGTACCTTATTGTTTGAATTTCCCTAATGTGGTAGAAGGTCTGATGCCTTGTATGAGCCAGGGATGTGGGAGCCCGGCGGGGAGCATACAGGAGGTAGTACAGATGCCTGGGTGTTCTTGTAACAGTGTTAGCAAACACTGTGTTGACTCTGTGCACTGTGCTGGGCTAAGCTGTTTAAATGCATGATCTCCTTCAATTCCCACAACAACTCTTACGCGGTGAGTGTTAATATCATTTCCATTTCACAGCCAAAGATACTGAGGCACCGAGAGCAGAGGCGACTGCTCTCAGGTCGCTCGGGTAATGGATGGAAGGGCTGGGAATCGGACTGAAATCACAGCACGGAGTGAGGGAGGCTGTTCGTGGGCCTGGCTCAAAGTTTGTGGCACACACTTTCATGGGACAGAACCTCGTTTTTCAAAAGATGGTACATACAACAGAGGATCGAACACAGAAGTTCATGGAGCACGACGTACGGTCGAAGTGACCTGGGTCCCAGTCCACACCCCACGCATCGGGGTACACATGCAGGACAAGGCATGAGGAACACAGGGCTGCTGTGGGGCATGGAGAATGTGGTGTGTATGATGCTGGGACATGGTAGCCAGGGTAGAGGGCTTGAGATACAGCAACGGGACAGGCTCCCGGGTCTCAGAAGGACCCTTTCCATGTCTGCCTGGGGCTTCAGCACAAAGCAGCAGGAGCCAATTTGCTCCTCTCACAAAGGCCTGTCTGTTTTTTTGCCTCCTCCTCCCTGTCTCTTTCGCTGCCAAAGAGTGGGAGTGTCCCGGACAAGTGGGGCTCAGGGTACCCTCTACCACCCTACGAGCTCAGACAGGGGTCAAGGCTTGGGGCCAAGACAGACCATGACTCAGAAAGAGCCTGCCAGACCCCTAGATCCCTTCTCTGGGAGGTAAGCTGTGAGGGCCAGCATTGGCTAGGCCAGAGCCGGGTAATTTTCCTCTAAGCCTTCCTCTCCCCTGCTCCCCTCCCGGGCTGCCTGCCGGTGCTGGCTGCAGGCACGTCTGCATTCCGGGGGCTTAGGGGAGAGAGCACGCACAGCTGCTGGGGCTGAGAAGCAGATAGCCACCAGCTGCTGCTGGAGTGGTGGAGGGTCTGCGAGTGTCCGGAGGAGGCTGTGACTCTAGGCTAGTATTTCCTGAGCCCTCTGGCATCTGGTGCGCACGGTCTTATGTTGTATGGTCTGCACTCGAGCCCCAGTTGCCTGATGAGGAGACTGAAGCTCAGAGAGGCAGGAGCTTGCCCAGGGTCATGCAGAGGCAGAGAAGAGGCTAGACTCCATGGATCATGGGAGTGTGGAAGGCAGGGGAAAGATGGAGACCCTGAAGCAGGACAGTTCTGGGCCGTGGGGGAGGGAAGTGCATGTGAAGCCAGGAGCTCGGGGGGGTTGAGCACTTCCCCTCTGGCCTCAGCCCTTCTGTAAAAAAACATCTCAGTGGGATGACTCTGGTTAGGCTCAGTGTCACAGCGGGTTCCCCAAGCCCCCAGAGGGCCAGACCCCTGCAGGAGGATGCTGGTCACAGGATAGGTGCCTGGGTATAGATGAAGCTGGAAACACCCCCAGGGAGAGAAGATGGTCCCCCATTTCGGAGCCTTCCTGTGGGCTAGGCTCTGGGTTTTGTGTGCTGGATCTTGTTTCATTCTTCCAGCTGGTCATGATTATTTTCTGAGCCGGGAAGAGAACAAAAGCATTCCACTGTTCTACCTCTGTTTATGTTTAAGAGGGGAAACTACTTAAAAAAAAAAAAAAAAAAAGATTGAAATTAAAAGGATTAGTAATAGTAAAAAATATCTTTGAATCTCTGGTAGTTCTGTTGCAGGTCAAAGTTTGAGGTATTTTGCAAAGAATCTCTAATCACGTCATAGGCTTTGCAGTTTTTCCATAACTGACTTCTACTCGTATCAAGTTTTGGCAAGCCCATGAGTTCTCACCTGTCCACTCTGTATACCCAAGGACACAGGCTCAGAGAGGTTGAGTCACTTTCTCAGGGTCACCGGGTCCTGAGTGATAGGACTGGGATCAGATGGTGATTCCAGAGGCCTAGTTCTTTGCTGTGGGGACAGACCAGAGAAGAAGGCAGGGTGTCATAAGGAGAGACTCATGGAGGGGCTGGAAGTCAGGGTGGACTCTTTAGGTGCTGGCTGGAGGCCCTCTCCTGAGATGCTGCCCCATGCTTGGTACCAGCAGCCTTTCTGGGTCTCTGGGCCTTGGCTGAGCACCGCCAGCCCTCTCCTGTTCTGCTTGCCAGGACACAGAGATGAAGGTCTCCAATGTGTCTAGGGCCTGCATATATGCTGGGAGTTTGTCTTTGGATGTTCTGGTTATTGAGCACCTGCTGTGTGCCAGGCGCAGTGCCAGGGGCTCCTTCAATCCTCCCAGACACCCCACAGGGTAGGAATCACCACCCCATTTTCTAGAAGAGGAAGTTAATGCATTGCACAAAGGCCACTTGCCTAAGCGCCCCTTGCAGTAGGGATTTAGGCTGTGTTCACACTCACACAGGACATTGCTTTGTGTCCCCTTTGTTGGAAGGTTGTGTGTCCTTCATCCTGTGGGTCATTCTTGGTATCCTGAGCTCCTGGGGGCTTGGTCCCTTCTCCTGGACTCTGTCATTTTCCTCTGACCCACAGCCACCCCCTTTGTGTTTCTCAAGAGTTCTGCCTGCAAGGTGCAGACTGATACCCAGGTAGATGGGCTCGATCTTCTTGCCAGAGCCCAGCACGGGGGTCTTGGCCATAGTTGGCTGTGCAGAGCTCAGGGACAGAGAAGGGCTTCATTTGGAGCCTGCGGCAGGAGGGACATGTCACTATATTCTGATGTCCTGTTGTCGCTGTTCCCACCATGATGTTTGTTGGCCTTGGGAGCTTCTAACATGCTTGGTGGGTCCTGGTGAAGGATAGGCTTGTTCCCTAGATAGGCAGGAGGGGACTTTGGGGAAATGGCACAAACAGTTTTGCCTTTCCTGTTTCTCTCAGAATCCTAGAGCCCCAGGGCCCAAAGGGTCCTTAGAGATGAGCTGGTTCACTTTGTCACCTGAGTCCTCTTGGCTGGGTGACCACTGGGCAGCTCATTACCTCTCTAGAAGAGGGGAAAGGAAGTGGCATTTTTTGAACATTTATTTTATACCAGCCATAGTCCTAGGATCTTCCCCATTTATGGTCTCATTCAGTCCCCTCCACTTGCCTTTGAGAAATGTATTTTTTTAAAATATTTTATTTATTTATTTATTGGACAGAGAGAGAGGAGGAAGCAGGCTCCCTGCTGAGCAGAGAGCCGATGTGGGGCTCGATCCCAGGACCCTGAGATCATGACCTGAGCCAAAAGCAGGGGCTCAACCCACTGAGCTACCCAGGTGCCCTAAGAAAGGTATTTTTACTCCAGTTTTATACACAAGGAACTTTAGTCTCAGAGAGATAATTCACCCAACTCCCAGCAAACAGTAACCAAAGCTTTCTTTATAGTTGCATACCCTATGCCAAACACTTTGGCGAAGCCCCACATATATTTTACTGTACTAAATTCTCAGAGCAACCCTAGGAAGAAGGTATTATAATCCCCATTTTACAGATGAGGAGATTGAGGCCCAGAGAGCAGAAGCAACCCGCTGAAAGCCACACAGCTAGGAAGCACTAGGTCAGGGATTTACACCCACATTTTCCTGGCAGGAGCTCTTTCCACAATCATACCCATTGTTTTTCTCCTTCTTGGAAAGCCTTTCCTCTGTGGAACAGAGAGCTGCTTCCCATGGCTTCTGCTCATTCTGGCTCTGGTTTGGGCTTCATAGACCCTGCCTCCCCAGCTGTTTGCAGATGGAGACTGGGTCCCCATCTTCTACTGGTGCCGCAGCTACAATGCCTGTAACTGGGCCTCTTTATCTTGCTGCTAATTTGTGTTTGTGCCCTGTGTCCCCTATTAGTGGGCTGCAGGGTGCCCGAAGGGCTGGAACGTAGCTTTTGCCACGGTTTACAGCCCCAGCCTCTGGCCTGCCAAGCCTCGGAGGGCCAGCTCTTCCCCCAGAGAAGGGGAGACAGACTACAAAGTGGACCCTTTGGCAGGAAGGGTGCTGGGCTTGCAGCCATGGCCAAATCTGGCTGCTTCCAGGGCACAGGGTCAGGAAGTGGTGGGGCCAGGCCCCCTCTCAATGTCCTGTCCTGGCTGGCTCTCGGCACTAGGTGGGGCTACCTCCGGAAACTGGGAAAGGGCCAGTGGCTTCGGTCCCTGGGATAGTTGGCCTCTTGGATGTGGCTTCAGCCAAGCTCTACTGGCCATCTCCCCAGCAGCTATCCACACCCGGGGTAGATGGGGCCAAGGCGGAGGTCCAGCTGGCTCTTCCAGGGGACCCTGTCCTGTCCTGGGCTCAGGGCTCAACTCTGATCTGGGAGCCGAGACCTGGGTTCTAGGGGAGCCTGGCCAGGTACTAGCTGTGAGACTCCGAGAAATGACACTCTTTTTTTTTTTTTTTTTTAAAGATTTTATTTATTTATTTGACAGAGAGATATCATAAGCAGATGGAGAGGCAGGCAGAGAGAGAGAGAGAGAGAGAAGCAGGCTCCCCGCTGAGCAAGAGCCCGATATGGGACTCAATCCTAGGACCCTGAGATCATGACCTGAGCCGAAGGCAGCGGCTTAACCCACTGAGCCACCCAGGCGCCCGAGAAATGACACTCTTCTTCTTGGTGTCATTATCTACAAAGAGGATGGACTAGTGAACCTTGCAGCTAACGACTCCTCTTCTGGGTACCTCCCGCCAGCCGCCGGGCTCCAGAGCTCCCAGCCACCCTTTCAATGGGCCCCACTTATCCCTGTTTACAGACGGCTGACCCCAGGCTCCGAAGAGAGGGTAACTTGCTCTGGGTCACACAACTCTGACCTCAACTCAAGAATCTCAACTGTGGAATCTGTAACCTCTCTCCCGCCCTGCCACGTTCCTCTTCCGCGTGTGTACGTGCGGAGCCAAGGCTTCAGTTCAGGATGCTGACTTTTGCAGAGCTCCTCCTGTGTGCCAGGCCTTTGGGCCTCCTCGCTTCTCCTCGAGATTGGTATCATTCTCCCATTCTAGAGATAAGGAGACTGAGGCCCCGATCCCAGGAGCGGAATTTCCCAGGTTCTGAAACCTGTGGGCTTTCAAGTCCACAGGCTCCGCACATCGCACTGAGGCCCTGTCCAGTTTCGCTGGGTTTCATAACCGGCTTCTCTGTTTACTGACTATTGTTCCAATTAGCAAAATCCAGGGCTAGAGGGGCGGGGGTTCCCAGGAGGACCCAGAGAACAGCCCCGAGCCAGAGGCAAACAAGCTCTGGGAGAGAGGGCTTCCCATGAGTGGCCGGCCGCCAGAGAAGTCAGGGACGGCAGTGTTCGGTGAAGAGAAAAGAACAGGGTGGTGTCTTCCAGGCCCAGCCAAGGGCCTTTTGTACATGGTGGCCGGGGGCGGAGGGTGAGGTCGCCTCCTCCAGTCTCTGCTAGCTGCCTTGAGACGCCCCAGAGAGACACGAAGACAAGCCTAAGGTCACAGAAGGAGAGGGAGTAGGGCCGGAGCTGACCAGAGGGGGTCCAACTGCAGGGGAGGGACACGGGCCCCTTCGGGTGGCAGACACTGAAAAGCTGTCCAGTGGGTACAGGGCAGTGGTGGGGAGCCAGGAGCAGCCAAGATCGAGGGTCGGGGAGATGTCTTAGTTCCAGAGGAGAACAGGGATTAGGGCTCACAGGACAGGTGGTGGCAGAGCCTGCACCCCACCCCCCACTCAAAGAAACCACGCCTGACCTGAGTGCCTGGGAGTGGCTCAGAGTCCGGGTGCCTCAGTCTCTCCTTAGTTCAGGGGCCACAGCGGGGGGTCTTCCTAGGACGTGCCTTTGTCCCAGGTACTCACGCAGGTATGTGGAGGCCCAGAGGGCCTTCCTGTGACCTCCTGCCCCAGTCTGGAAGGTGTGTGTGTGTTGGAGGTGGGGGTAGGGGTTGGCTGCCTCAGAGACTCTTGGCTGCCAGGCCGGGCCTGGGCTTGGCTGGTTTACAGACTGGTTTAGGGCCCTTTATCTGGAAACGTTGCTCCCTGCCTGGGGCCGGATGGTGGCAGGCGGTCCTGCTTGATCCCCCCAGACAGTTCTTGGGGACTAGAGCCGGCCAGGCTTGTGTTGGAATCTCAGCAGTGCCTCCTTCCAGCTGAGTGTCCCTGAGCCAGTGACTAAAGCTCCCTGAGTCTGTAATATGGGGACTTGAATGCCTGTTTCCCCTGGTTGCTGAGGAGACTTGGTGTTGCCCCTCCCCCACCGCTTCCCTCCCTCTCTTCTCCCAGAGATTCTAGACCCGGAAGTGAGGGGGCATCGGTGACGGTAGTGTCTCCTTCTGCAGGTCAGGAGCCCTGGCCTGTCTGAATCAGAGGGTCCCGTAGACGTGACCCCTGCCAGTGCACCTGTTTTACAGATGGGAACCCTGAGGCTCACAGATATGCAGCTTCTGGATGTGGTCGCACAGCCAGTCTCTGGGAATGCATCTCAGAGTCACAGCATGCTGTCCTACTGCATGGGGCATGTGGACAGGGACAGGGACTTATCCAAAGTCACCCAAGAAATCAGTGGCAGAGGTAGGCCTAGCACTTGCGCCTCTTCCTTTTTACCGAGGGGCCTTTCTTTTGCACTCCGATCCCCCTGCTGTCTCGAACTCAGGCATCCTCCCTGGGCGGGGAGCCGCGTAAAGCCTTGGTGCCCCATCACAGCCCACACACGCCACTGTCTGGTAGCAAGAATTTCCAGGCTCTGGGCACCCCAGGGGGAAAGGGCCAGGGTCTCTTCGCCAGGTCTCCGAGGCTCAGGACCCAGGATCCCCAAGCTATGTGACAAGCAAAGCTGCAGGGCCTTTGTAATCAGTAACCTGGTGTGGGGGAGGGCAGGGACCCTGGGCTGGTGGTCAGTGACCCCCGGGGCCAAGGCCAAGCCACAGCAGCCCTCTGTGAATCACCCGCCGGCCAGGTTGGGACCACACTGCTCCAGAAGGACAGCTCAGCTAGGCCAGCTGCCGACTCACTTTCACTCTGGGGACTGGGAGGGTGAGGAAATTTCTTCTTCCTACTTTGTTTGTGTTTTCCAAGCTGTCTAATGAGCAGGCATCACTTGAAGTCTATTTCGAATGGTATTATTTCTTCTTAAAAAGAGAAAAAAACCCAACGACCATGGATGCATGCATTCTTGTAAATTATTTCAAGCCCTGCAGCTCATTTTATTTCCAGGCAAGTACGTTGAGAGGTAAGTTATATACCATGACAATTCGTCCATTGTAAGCATTCGGTACTCTGGTTTTTGGTAGATTTTCTGAGTCTGCAATTTGTCACCATTTTCCAGTGTTAGAATGTTCTCGTCACCCTTGGGTGTCCTCGCGGGCCGATGACCGTGATCTGGGCGTTCCCTCCAGCCTCAGGCTGCCACGGCCGTATTCGCAGGTGAAACTCTCCCCCTTTGTGCCTTTCAAGCAATCTTCCTGGACAGTTTGGGGTTTCCCCTCCTTGACTTTTTAAGGATGCGTGCAGAAATGGAACCCTTACCAAAAAGAGGAGAGGAGCCAGATGCTGGTCCTCATACAGTTGGCCTTTTGCACTTAGAGGTTTCTCATTGCTTCCTGCCTCCCTACTGTGTGGCAGGCACAGTCAGATCCAGCTCATTCTTCCTTCACAGCTGCAAAGCGGTCCATTGTATGGAGGCTCCATAATTTATTGAACCGGGACACTAGGGTCCTTTCCAGTTTCCTTCAAACAATGCTTCAGTGAACGTCCTTGCGCCGCGTATATTTTGGTGTTTTTTTGTAAGTAATACTGAAGGAAGTGGAACTTTGTTGCATTGTGTCTTCCTTGAATTCGGGGAGCTAAATTGCTATCCAGAGAGGTGAAACCGGTTTATGCTTACGGCAAGAGCTTATAGGAACTGTGGGGTTTTTATAATCTTCCAAATCCCTAGCAAGAGAGAAGAGCTCTGAATGCAGACTCTGCCAGCCCAGGCCTAGGCACGCAGCCCCGAGACCTCGGGCACCTCCCTGGGACTCCCCACGGACACCGAGATGATGTTCAGACTCCAGCGGGACACACGGGCTGCTGTGACTCCTGCCACCCCCTCATCTCTCCTTGCTCCCTGTGTTTTAGGCTGGACCCCTCCTTACCCACTGGATGTGGCCTGTGTTTGCTTGCCCTTTGCCCATGCGGTTCCCCCCTCCTAGAATGTCTTTTATTCTCAATCTCCCTCCTCCTTGTCCTTTGAGGCCTAGGTCACAAGTCCTTTCTATCATGAAGCTTCCTTGTAATCCCTACAGTCTGAATTGCCTTCTTTCTGTGTGTTCCCTTAGCTCTTTATCTGACCCACAGACACTCTCACGTGGGAGGAAGTTGGGGGTGGTGCAGGGCAAACTTCAGCCTGATTCGATAGAAGCTGGTCTTCAGGATGAGCCAGGAGAGGTGACCACAGCTTGGGGAGAATGGGGACAGGAACCCCCATTTACCGAGTTGCAGACGAGGCCATTTTCATACCTACAGGCTGATTTGATCCTCAGCAACTATTATACCCATTTAGTAGATGAGGAGACTGAGGCACAGTGGAGGTGGGGGTCAAACCCAAGTCTCCAGCTCCTCAGTTTGCTTCCTGTCTTAGCACTAGGCTTTTGGGAGAGAGGATGGAAAGAGAACTTGGAACGAGAAGTGGATCCAGCGGAGGGGTCAGAGGGAGGAGAGAGGGGTTGGTGGAGGTGGGAGGCAGGTGTCCTCGACCTGGAACAGTATTTGTTCTAACACAACACTGGAGACAGTGGAGGGTTGGGAAGGGAGCCTTGGAGTGGGGAAGAGACTTAAATCCCTGTCTTCCCCAGGGCAGCTAATAGATAAGATCTGGAACTGAAAAAAGACCTCTGCCTCTGGGGGGGTGGGGAACCACAGAAACCCACAGAACCACTACCAACAACTGCAAGAACCAGCAAGCACTTGGTATTTAAGACAGGAGGGTAAGTCCAAAAGCATCAGCTAAAGGACGTAGATAGAATAGGTTGCTCCTGGGGAGAACTGAGTAGAGTAGAGAGGGAACAACTTTGTACAAATAGGTGAATTTAAGTTGTGATAAAAATAAAACTTTTTGTTTATTTATTTTTTAAAGATTTTATTTATTTATCCGATACAGAGAAAGAAATCACAAGTAGGCAGAGAGGCAGGCATAGAGAGAGAGGGGGAAGCAGGCTCCCTGTGAAGCAGAGCCCAATGTAGGGCTCAATCCCAGGACCCTGAGATCATGACCTGAGACGAAGGAAGAGGCTTAACCCACTGAGCCACCCAGGTGCCCCAAAATAAAACCTTTTTAAAATAAAAACTGTTGGGGTGCCTGGGTGGCTCAGTGGGTTAAAGCCTCTGACTTCGGCTCAGGTCATGATCCCAGGGTCCTGGGGTCAAGCCCCGCATCGGGCAGGGAGCCTGCTTCCTCCTCTCTCTCTGCCTGCCTCTCTGCCTACTTGTGATCTGTGTCTGTCAAATAAATAAATAAAATCTTACAAAATAAATAAATAAAATAAAAACTGTTGGGGCACCTGGGTGGCTGTCGGTTAAGCGTCTGACTTCGGCTTGATCTTGAGGTCCTGCCTGTGTTGGGCTCCGGGCTCAGGGAGTCTGTTTGTCCCTCTGCCACTCCCCCAAATAAATGAATAAAGTCTTAAAAAAATAAAAACAAACTGTTTAAAAAGAAGGAAAGAAGCAGTCTGGAGTAAATTAGCACCTGCAGTCTCAGGAGCCCAGAGGTCTGCCTCTCCCTCTGGAGTCTTGCTCACTGGAGCAGTGATTGCAAGCCCCCTGCACTCCTGCCCCTGGCTGGGGGCAGCTGCTTGCTGCCCGGGTTCCACCCGGGACTACCTGGGTTCAGATCTTGGCTGCATCATTTCCTAGTTGTGTGCAAGTTGCTTGACTTGACCATTCTACCCTTAGTTTTTCCCTTTGTAAAACGGGGCTGTCCATAGTGCCTACCTGTAAAGGAGGTGAGGTGCTATCAGCCTTAATATGATATGTGGAAAGCCTTCGAAACCAGTTTTTTATATTTTTGCTGGAGATATTAGGTGCAGAGAGGGGAACGGGCTTGTGTGGGGCACACAGGAGGCTGAGCTGGGCTTTCTGCCTTTCCTACCTGCACGCACCCCTTTAGTGTGCATTGCGTTGGCGCCTGCTGTTGTCAGGCCCTTTGCTTGGTCTTGCCGCCCCCGGAGCAGGGATGAAGGGACAGCCACGCCCAGTCGGGTCGGTCCGGGTTGGATCCTCAACGTCTCCAACCTCCAGGCCAGATCCCCGCCCCTCCAGGCCCGCGCCCTCTCTGAGGGGCGGTCCCCGGGTCGAGTGGGAAGGGCCGGCGGCTATATAGGGTCGGTGACCGAGAGACCGAGGCTGCGGACTGGGGTCTTCTGCCTCCGGCGCTGCCATGGCCCGGCACCACTCTGTGCCCGTGCTGCTCTGCGCGCTGGCGCTGGGCGCGCTGTCGCCAGCTCTCGCGGCCACGGCGTCGCGTGGGACGGTCCAGGCACGGGCGACCCAGGGGCGGGTGTCCCAGGCGCGGGTGAGTGCCCGGGGGGCCCGGGGGCTCCCGGAGTAACTCTCTATTGTAAGTTCTTGCAGATACAGCGCTAGGAAAAGGGGAGTAATTCAGGTCTAGAATGGAAAAACTGTTTTGTTGCTTTGTAAGTATCTCTTGCTGCTTCCGGGGCTCCTGTGAATTGGGGGTGGGAACCTTAGGGCGCCTGGCTGTTTCCCTCCCTAGAGGCTAACCTCACCTTGGCCGGGTTTCTTGTTTCCTAGCCTTTGCCTTTTGATTTCCTACTCATCGCCGCCTCTTGATTTCTCTTTTTCCCTCTGCCTGATTTCTCTCTTCTTTCTGATTTTTTTTTTGGTCTTGAACAACATTTAATCTCTGATGTTTCAGAAGACACTTTAGGATCTTGAACAGCCTGAGGGTGGAGCCTTTGACAGTGACTGCTGATCCTGAGTGTGCCACATGAGGGAGGCCGGCACCCAGCGTGGAATTGGAAGCTGGGGTCCCTGCTCTGTTACCAGACGGCAGAGTGACCATGGATGAGTCGCTTCCCTTCCCCAACAGTGTGAACCACGAGAGGCTTGTCTCTAGGATCTCTCCTGGCCCTGACAGTCTGTGAATAACTTGCAGAGAATGTACTGAGTTGCCTTCCCATAGAAACGGACAAAACTATATGCAGTAACCAGTAGTGGAAACAAAATAGTTCTTTGGTATTTATAAAGCCTCAGGGCTTAGACTCCCATCTCAGCATTGGCTCAGGCCTGGGGTCCGTCATGAGTGGGCTGAAGTAGGGAGCAGGAAGTCGGAAATAGCAGAGTCAGGGACCACTGCATGGTTTATGATTACAGATTTGTTAGGCCCACGGCCAAGGAGCCTCCGCAGTGGAAGTGTGCAGGGTGGTCACTTACCCTGATTTCTCAAGCCAACCAGAGCTCTCCTGCTCCCAGGCAACAGAGAGGTTTAGTCACAAGGATGTGTCTTGTCCTGGGACCCCTCCTCTGATTTTTTTCTTTCATTTCATGTTCTTCTTTCTCGTCTGATACCTTTTTTCCCTCTCCAGTGTCTCCCCCCTGCTTTTTTGTATGACCTCACCCCTGTCTGCTTTATCGTCATTACTCTATGTATTCTCCCTTCCCTGATATGTCTGCCCTGTCTGGTTTCTCCTTCTCTCTCCTGTTTTCCTTTTGTGTTTCTCCACCCTCTGCCCAAGTTCTCCCCATCTGGTTTCCCTTAGATCCCTCTTCCGGCCCGAGGTGACCTGTGCCTGCTGACTTCTGCGCTCTGGCTCCAGGCTAACCATCCTGCTCCGCTCCATCTCTAGCCCCTGTGCATGTCGGACGGCCTTTCCCCCCTCCTTGACCACCTCCTCTCCAACAGGCTCCTACAGACCCTGGCTGCCTCCTCTCCACCTTTTCCAAGAAATGGAATTGGGGGTGGGATGTTGGTGGGGGGGCAGGAGGGAGGAGGCAGACAGCGCAGGAGGCCACTTGGGCTCGGTCTAGGCCCTTCTTGGGACTGTGACGGGGACATGGGTGGGACGTGGGAAATCTTCCAAAGAGCAAAAAGCAAACAGGCTGTGTGACCTTGGGCCAGTCCCCTCCCCTGTATGGGCCTCAATTTCCAGATCTGCAGCATGGGGTTGGATAATGAGCTCTCTGAGGACCCTTCTAATTCTAAGAGCCGCTGAGGATGCTGGAAGGGAACATGCTGAACCCCTGGGAACCCCCAGATTTACCTTTGCCATCTGAGGGGGTCTCCCTATGGCTCCAGAGTTTATGCTCTTGGATCTTGTGGGCAGTTCCTGCGCTACCACTTCCTAGCTGGGGGTCCGGGGCAGAATCACTTCACCTCTCCATGCCTCAGCTGCCCCATCCAATTGGCACTAAGAAAGGGAGGGAGAAGGAAGGTAGAGCCTTCTGTCCCTCCATCACCAGTGAGCTGAGGAGGCGAGACAGACTCTGGTCAGGGACAGGGTCTGGAGCCTAAACTCTGCCCTGTTTGCTCACTCTCAGAGACAGGGATAGACTTGCCTCAGGGGCGGGGAGAGTCAGAGGCTCAAGTGAGACGCTCTTGGGGCTGGAAACCACCCTCCCTCGTGCCCTGGGGCCCCGGCCCCCACTCAGGCCCCGGCCCCCACTCAGGCTCCGCCCATCTCTTCCAGCCCAGCAGCATGGTGGTAGAACACCCCGAGTTCCTCAAGGCGGGGAAGGAGCCCGGCCTGCAGATCTGGCGCGTGGAGAAGTTTGACCTGGTGCCCGTGCCCCCCAACCTCTATGGAGACTTCTTCACAGGCGACGCCTACGTCATCCTGAAGACGGTGCAGTTGAGGAATGGGAATCTGCAGTATGACCTCCACTACTGGCTCGGTGAGGCCGCCCCCTCCCCTATAAAGTGCAGGGTCCCCAGGAAGCGTCCGCGGGAACTGAGCGACCGCCGGGCATCAGAAGTGTGCCAGCCCCTTGGCTAGTGGTGTCCCGAGACTCCAGAGCCAGCCTGTTCCAGGTCAGACGCCAGCTCTGCCCTCCGGCAGGTCACTCAGAAGCTCTGTAGAGGGGACGTGGTGACAACACATGACCTCACGAGAGTGTCTGAGGGTTCGAGACGTTCCCGTGGTGCTCAGAGCTGGGGCCAACTTCCCTGGCTCAGTCCCAGTCAGTTTGCCCTTCAGAGTCAGGAGCCTCTGCTGGGACATAAATCCTGTCTCCTCCCCCCGCCCCCCTGTGCCTCACTTTCCTAATCTGTGAATTGAACCACTGGTCCTGGGCCCGACTTCACGCCTAGAGGTCTGAGAGTAAGTGTGGGGGAGCGAGTGCTTGGTGACTATGGGGGACGTGTCAGAGCTGAGAGGACTCTTACAGACCATGCAGTCCAGCCCTGACTGCCCCATCATACAGATGGGTCAGCTGAGGCCCACAGAAGGCAGGGGCTTGCCCAGCTTCTCTAGCCAGGCCAGAGAAGGGGGCTCTGGACTCTTCTTCCTTGGGAGTTTGGGACCGCTTTTGGGGAAGCCAGGCTCACACTGCTCTGGGGCCCCCCAGGCAATGAGTGCAGCCAGGACGAGAGCGGGGCTGCCGCCATCTTCACCGTGCAGTTGGATGACTACCTGAATGGCCGGGCCGTGCAGCACCGTGAGGTCCAGGGCTTCGAGTCGGCCACCTTCCTGGGCTACTTCAAGTCTGGCCTCAAGTACAAGGTAGGTCCCGGGTATTAGGGACAGAGGCACCAATGGCAGAGCTCGCTTAGGTCCACCCATCTCTCAGCCTCGTGGGGTGGGGTGGCAGATGGGTCGGAGCTTGGCTTTTGGAGCTGGCTCGTCCTGGGTTTGAATGCTGGACTTTCCTCACTTTGTGACCGTGGACAAATCACACTGCCTCTTTGAGCTTCTGATTCTTACCTTAAAATGGGGAGAAGAAAATTCATCACTTCACAGGATTGTCTTCCTAACCCCAGAAGCGAGGGGTGGGGACCCAGCCTATTGCTTTCCCAGCAGGTCCTGTTCCAGCACCCACTAGTGCTTAGGCCCTGCCTACAGAAGGCCGCACGTTAGGCTTTTGAAAGGGCACCCTTGACCACCTTCCTCATTAGAATCCCCCTTGAACTTGAACCCTGATGAGTCTGAGTCAACACAGAGCTTTTCGCCAGCAACCCTCAGCCAGGTGGTGCTAAGCAAAGCCGAGCTAGGAGCCCTGAGAGGCTCTGCCCTGATATGCTGTGACAGGGCAGCCACTTGGCATCTCTGAGAGCCTCCCTTTCCTCTCTGGTTACACGAGAGCCTGTTGTACCTGCCCTTCAGGCCTGGAGAGAGGATTTGATAAAGGGTAGTTGGGAAATAAAAGGGCTCAGGGAAAGCCACAGGTTTCCAAAGCAGTGGTTCTCTTTGGTCAGGATAGGGAGGGGATCCTAAGCTTTGAAAGCCACATGGGCCTTAATGTCAGAGTCCAAAAATCTTATTGGAAGGTAGGGAGGGAAACTGAGGCACAGAGAGGTTAAGCAACTGGTGCAGGGTCACACAGCAAGTCAGTTCCAGAGCCAGAACTAGAGAACCAAGATCTCCTGACTCCCAGCATTCTTTCCAGTACACCACTCTGCCTCTCATGAGCCGGGTTCTCCTACAGAGGTGAAGCCCCACCTGTGCTGTTGATGTGCTGTGTGACCTTAGGGAAGTCATCGTCCCTCTCTGGGCCTTAGGGTCCTCTGTGCCAACAGGGTGTGAACAGGGCCTGCTCATGTGAGACACAGGGGATTGGATAACGGGAAAGCACTGGGAGACGGAGATAGCAAACAGCAGGGTGTGTTCTGGGAACAGGGACTTGGGGCCTGGGCTGGGTGAAGCTGGGCTGGATGCCCTGGGGCCTCCCTAGCGCCCCTTGTCTGCCAGTTGATCCGTACCCGCAGCCTCCTGCTGAGCTGTCCAGCTCCGCCTTCTTCCTTTATGAGGCCTTGGTATATTAAGAAGAGGAGGTGAGAAGGTTGGGACCCAGGCCCCAGAGCTGGAGAAGGACCAGGCCTTTTTGCAGTCCTTAGGGCAGGAAGTGGCAAGAGCACTTGACAAGGAGTCAGGGAGATTGAGGATCAGGACCCAAGGCTACCGCTTCTCACTGCTCTGAGGCTTCGGGCCAGCCGGATGCCTGTGGCGGAGTGCTCTCACAGGCTTATCGTGCCTGTCACAACTGTGCGTGTTTATTGTTGCTGCTGTGTGGACAGAGCCGCTCGTCTCTGAACCAGGTTAGCAGTTTACAGAGCTTGTGAAAGCCGGAGCTGGGATTCAGTGTGAAGGGCCTAGCACAGAGGGGCTCTGAGCAGATGTTTTGAGCCTCCCTGGTCTCTGATCTTTGTGCAGATGGGGCCTAGGAATCTGCATGGGTAGCAAGCCGCCTCTGCCCTCTGGTGCTTTCTCCAGGATGTTCTTGGGCCATACTCTGGGGCAGCCTCCAGGGAGCATCTGGAACCGGATCTGGGGCTTCAGTCCTGAAAGGCCCAGGCTCCTCCTGGTGGAAATGGGAGGTCCAAAGCTGGTCCTGTTTTCCACCTTCTGCAAGTCCTCCAGCTGCCCCCGCACTTGGCAGGCCTAAAGTTCTTGGCCTGGCGCCCTCATCAATTATAGATCCCCAAGGAGTGGAGCTTGTCACGCAAGACTTGTTCCTGTGAAAGCCTGCTCCTCAGAACCGATTCTGCCCTCGGGGTGTGAGAAGTGGCAGGGAGGGGACAGGAGCCACTAGAAAGGGCTGTCATAGGGCCTGGCCCCTCTTGTTCTGCAACCCCCCAATCCTTAAAAGTACCGCACTTTCTAGAGTCTGTCCATCTTTCCTCCTCTTCCCCTTCCTCCCCCTCTCAGACAGAACCCGAGGGACCCCTTGTGGCTGCGTTATATGAAACCCTTTGTTCAAACAGAATCTGGGCTGAGCTGAGTCAGAGAAGCCCCGGGCCCCACCGAGCCCTTTCGAGCCTCCCTTCCATCTCTTAGATAAGGAGCCCAGAGTTTAGGGGGTGGAGGGGACCAGCCCCAATCAAAACATTTTTCTTTGTTTTATAAACAGTTAAATATTTTAAGAAATGTAAAACTTTGTAGCTTTTTTTTTCTTTCTCTGACTACAAGAGTAGTACAAGCTTTGTGTAAAGTGTCAAACATTATAGAAATACAGGTTTTAGAAAGTAAAAGCTCTCCATGATTCTACTTTTAAAGATAGACACCAAATTCAACTTTACAGATGTGTATATATATACACAAAAATTATATATATCTGTGTATATATATAATATATATCCTGGATCCAGACCAACACCAAATGGGTAATGTTTCTCTATGAGCATATAACTATGTATATTCATGTATAGATAGGGAACTCTCTCTCTATATATATTTTATATATCAATATATGCATATTGATATATATATTTCATCACTTTTTTTTATTTTTTTAAAGATTTTATTTATTTATTTGACAGAGAGAGATCACAAGTAGGCAGAGAGAGAGGAGGAAGCAGGCTGCATGCTGAGCAGAGAGCCTGATGCGGGACTCGATCCCAGGACTCCGAGATCATGACCTGAGCCGAAGGCAGCGGCTTAACCCACTGAGCCACCCAGGTCCCCTATTTCATCACTTTAATTTGGAAAGTGACTTTTAAGACCATCTGTTGAATTTTGTTCAAGTAATGTGATGCCAGTCTCCGCCTATCTAATAATTAGACCATATAGAACAACAACCAGTTCTAAAGATTACAGTGAAAATCTCCACCCCCTGTACTTGTAGATCTACTAATGTCTTCCAAGAGCTTGCTTTTATCTTTCTGTTCGTGTTTCCAAGTCTAATTTCCTAGATTGGGAAGTTAATTAATCAGGAGATTCATGTCCACAGTCATGAAATATCAGGCATCCTTTCACTTTATAAATTCACATACAGAGAATTTGTTGAAACCGAGATTTATGACATAAAATGCTTTTCTGGTTTTTTTAAAAAAAGTTTCTATTTTTAAATAACAAAAGCATGCTTGAACAAGTGGAATAGTTCAGAAGCGTATATAAAAGAGTTAAGGGCTTTTCTCTTCTGCCATGGCCCCATTTCCTCACCTCTGAGGAATCCATGGAAATGGTTGGTGTGTCCTTCCAGCATCTTTTGGGAAGCTTTTCAGATCTGCTGCCTGTTTACCTCCGGCCCAACAAAGTCCTTGGGTCAGGGCTGTCTACGGACACTAAGGAGTACCTGGGCTGGTAGATGGGCAAGGCTGGGTCCCTGGAGGGGCGAACTTGAAAGTACTGCCACCAACTAGCTGGGACCCTGGGCTAACCTGAATAACCTCTTTGGATCTCAGTTTTCTAGTCTGTGAAGTGAGGTAATGAGGGTCCCTCCCTTAGGGGCTTGTTGTGAGGACCCAATCGCATGTATGTAAAGCAGGTGCAAGTAGGTGCCCCCTTCCCGGGGACGGGCTTATTAAGTGGCAGCCTCTGTGGTCATTACCAGGTGAGTGCAGGGCTTTGCATCTTCTTCCTCAGCTGCCCTTCCTCACCTACCCCCCAGCAAGAGGGCCCATGAAACAGGGTGGAGGGAAAGCATCTGTGAACACCTTGGGCAGCCCGGCTCAGCCTAAGGAAATGCTCTTGAAAGATCTTGTGCTGCTACCAAGAAAGGGCACCAGGGGGCGCTTCACTCATAATGCGGGAAACCACGCTTCTACTGGACCCACTTTGCTCTGAGCGGTGGCTTGTTTCTGCCTTCTGTCCTGGGTGACCCTAGTTAACTTTGCTCTAAGAAAACCTGATGTTGGGGGAAGAATGTGGGCCATATAGATTCAGTCACACCTGGGTTCGAATCCTAGCTCCATCATGCACTAGCTGTGAGCTCTTGGGTAAGTCCCTTCATTTCTGGACTCCGCTTTCCTCATCTGTAAGATGGGGATAAGGACACCTTCCTCACAGATGGTGTGTGCAGAATGCCCAGCATCGTGGGCATCGTCACTGCACCGGCACTTCTATATTGCTTACCGTGTATAGGCATAATAAGAGCCCAATTTAAACTCACTCCTTTGTGCTGCAAAGTGAAGTGGCAGAAAGGGGCCTGGATGGGGAGGCCACATTTCTGGCCTTGGCGAGAGCCCTTCCGCCTCCACCCCCATGGTACGTGGAGCCAGCCTGGGTATGGGAGGTGACATTTCCGCCTGAGCTTTGCCATGCACTTGCTGACTGCCCTTGAGCGAGTCCCTTCTCATCTTTGGGCTTCAGTTTGCCACGAGGAAAATGGGAAGCTCTGTAAGGACCTTGTCATCTCTGACTTGTCATACTGGGGCTGGGGACCACTGGTGAGAAAGCCAGGCCCTTTTACTTGGTTTCTCCTGAGCCCAGGGCAGTTTTGACCAGAGTAGGGCAGGCCTGCTGAAGGCCCCTTCCCTAGGACTTATGGCCCCTGCAGAGAGTGGCAGAGCAGGCATTTCTGTCCCCATTACAGAAAGGAGAGGCTCAGAGAGGGGAAGAGACTTACCCAGAGTCACCCAGCACGCTAGTGGCAGGGTGGGACTTGACCCTGAGATCGGTGCTCTGTACTTGACCCAGAGCTGCCCCTGAAGGCCCAGGTGGGCACGACTTGCTACAGTCCAGTGGTGTAGGTTGTAGGGAGTAGGGGGGCGTGGGTTGGAGGCATCTTCCTGGAGAGCCTGGAAGGATGGGAAAGCTTGGGATTAGCATTTCTCAAAATGGTTTTGCAGAACACGGGAGCTGCAGGCAGGATGTGGTAGAGAAACCAGTTCTTGATTCCGTAGGTCGGAAAATGTTGTATTAAACAAAAGACAAGCCATTGCTTTACCGTAGGACTTCTCAGAGACTGTTTAGGCTGACGTGCGTTGTGAATAGTCTGGGAGCCAGTAAGAAGCACTCCCCTTGCTTCAGGCATCCTGCAGCCCTTTCCTTGCAGAATAACTTGGAGGGCCAAAGTTCTTAGAACATTTCTTGGGAAATGCTGGTGTTGAGAAAGGACTGTCTGTAGCTTTTCAATTCAGGCAAGTGGACCCAAGGGTCTTTGTTTCTAAAGCATGAGATTCAGAGGGCTGGCAGCAGGTAGAATCCATCCAGGGAATCTGCCGGAAGGCCGCCGGTCCGCAAGCCAGAATTTCCTTCAGTTTGCCCCTCTCCCCCATATCTGCTTCCCTGGACCCGGCTGCCCTGGACTGACGGCTGTCTGCTTGACTCAACAGAAAGGAGGCGTGGCGTCAGGATTCAAGCACGTGGTGCCCAATGAAGTAGTGGTGCAGAGACTCTTCCAGGTCAAAGGGCGGCGTGTGGTCCGAGCCACCGAGGTGCCCGTGTCCTGGGAGAGCTTCAACAATGGTGACTGCTTCATCTTGGACCTGGGCAACGTGAGTCCCCCCTCCTTTCCCTTTCCCTTTCCCAGGGGCCCCTGAGATGCTTCTGGCATGGCCGGGCCCCACTCTGGGGAGGGGGACACGCAAAGACGGGGGCCAGCAAGCCCTGGGAACAACAGCCCCTGTGTGGACACGTGTTCTGTGCATGAGTCTGACACACTTGCAGAGACCAGAGGACAGAGGCACCCAGCCTGTGTAGACTCCCCTGTGGGCACACTCAAGCCTGTCACACTCAGGTGCACAGACCTTGTGTGCAGTGTACTCAGACTCCGACCGGCGGCTAGATTCCCCAACATCTTGTGTTCCTATGCACATCTCATGGACCTTTTTACACATAGTCGCTCACAGACACAGGCGTGTGCCAGATCTATCGGCTCTTGCCCACCAGATGCAGACACACGTACCATGATGAGTGTCTGCACACACAGACTTGGGAGTGCTGTTCAAGGACATGCACACTCATGCATGGTGATGTGTGTGGGGTGCACTTACCCCAGCCCAGCTTACGGACGTGTGATGCTTTGTACCCATTCCTGCCATCCACATGCACTCCTCCCAGCAAATGGGCGTGGCCAGACATTCCACCGCCCCCTCGTTTGGGTTCGTGCTGTGATGTCCATGCAAACAGAGGCAAATATATTGAGCACAAGCTTTTTAGTAAAGTATAATAGGTCCACAAAAGAGCGTGTGAATCCTGAGTGGGATTCCCACTCAGGTGTAGCCAACACCCGGATCAAGACACAGAAGGTCATGAGCTCACGGAAGTCCTCCCCTGTCCCCATCCAGTCCCTTCAAGCCCACGGGCATCCATCCTCCCGAACTCTGAGCCGCATAGCAGGGTTCCACCTGCTTCTGAACTGGATGTGCACGGAATCATTCTTTTTTTTTTTTTTTTTTTTTTAGATTTTATTTATTTATTTTGACAGAGAGAGAGAGAGATCACAAGTAGGCAGAGAGGCAGGCAGAGAGAGAGGGGGAAGCAGGCCTCCTGCTGAGCAGAGAGCCCGATGTGGGGCTCGATCCCAAGACCCTGAGATCATGACCTGAGCCGAAGGCAGAGGTTTTAACCCACTGAGCCACCCAGGTGCCCCCGGAATCATTCTTCTGACGACTTCTGACCAACATTCTGTTTCTGAGCTCTATCCTACGGCATCTGCTCACAGATGGTCCATTCTCTTTGCTGCGTCACCTTGAACTGGGCTGGTGTGCCCCTATTTATCTATGCTTTTGTTGTTCTGGGCACTTGGTTTCTCCTTCGAGGCAACTCCAGACGTGCTCCCCCAGTGTTCTCCCGTGGGTCTCGGGGGGCACATGGAGTGCGCCTGTGCGAGGGGTACTGTCACAGCATAGCTGTATGCCGAGCTCTAGGAGCTGCAGCCGAAGGGTTTTCCGACGTGGTTGTGACAATTTCGGCTCCCACCAGCCGGCGGGCATTTTTATGCACATTCTGTGTGTGAAACACATTCCAAGCTGTGTACTCGCACATGCTGGCACACACGGATCACGCCCACTGTGCGTAGTCCCCTCCTTGCCGCGCCATTGGGTGGGGCTGATGGGAGGCTGGGGCGTTGCCTGATGCAGGGTCCCTGTCTTACAGGACATCTACCAGTGGTGCGGCTCCAACAGCAACCGATTTGAGAGGCTGAAGGCCACACAGGTGTCCAAGGGCATCCGGGACAACGAGCGCAGTGGCCGGGCGCGAGTGCACGTGTCGGAGGAGGGTGCTGAGCCTGAGGCGATGCTCCAGGTACGCACAGCCATACCCGAGGGGTGCAGGGTGGGGCCTAGCGCAGATCTGGGCTGCCCCTTTTGTCCCTCTGTGGGTTAGGCAATCAGGAGGCGAAGTTGTTTTTCCACTAAGCTGGAACTCCTCAGAGAGTGGGGAAGAGCAGCTTCCCCCGGCAACTCCCAGACTCCCCTGAGAGGTGGGGCTGGAATCCCAGGGCCTGGCGCCTGCTGCGATTGTGAGCCGCACCCTCCAGCTGGAAAGGCTAGGTCCTCCACGGAACTGAGGAGGAGGGTTGTGGCATCTCTTGAGAGCAATCCTGGTCCTGCAGCCAGATGGGAAAGAGACAACTAACCCAATCCCTGCTTTCCTCTTCGGATCATTCCTAGTGATTTATGGCCCATTGAGGCAAATGCAGGATGGCATTGCCAGCCATTGTTCTTTGAGGACATATCAATAGAGGCAGAATTCACCAGGAAAAGGAGGAGACTGTGAGCACTGCTCTATGCCCTTTGGCTCCTACTTGTCTGGGGGCGTTGAGTTCCAGTTTTTAGGAAGAGCAGAAGGCTGTTGTGGGGAAGAGGCTGGATACCAGCCATGGCTTGGAAGGGGCCATAACTGGGGCTGTTGACTCTGGAGTAGCCCAGAATGGAGGAGTGAAAATAGGCTGAGAAATCACAGGGATCCAGGTTCAAGTTCTGGCTTAGCCCCCCCATAGCTGTTTGTGCAAGTTACTTGAGCTCTCTGGACTTGAGGTTCCTCCTCGGTAAAGTGAAAGTGGTCATCGGCGCCTCATGGGTGTGAGCTTTAAGTGGGATCATGTAAAGGCATGTGGAGGGAGGTGTTTGTCACTCCAAGAAAGCCTGGGAAGAAGTGGGAGAGTGGGTATCTGAAGGCAACAGGGAGGGAAGGACTTGACGGGTAGCTCTAGATGAGACCCACATGTAGGAGGCACGTGAAAAGATGTAGGACATGTCTGGAGGGCATCTTGCCCTTAGTGGAGGGTCATGGTGGACGCCTGCGGGGGTCCCCGCCTGCCTGGGGAGGGAGCTGTCTGAGGAGCCCAGGCCACCCCCTGTGACCCACCGGGAGATCACGCCATGCTTTCTTCCACCCTCATCTCCTGCAGGTGCTGGGCCCCAAGCCAGCTCTGCCTGCAGGTACGGAGGACACGGCCAAGGAGGACGCAGCCAACCGCAAGCTGGCCAAACTCTACAAGGTGAGCCTCCACTGCTCTGTTCCCTGGGCGTGGGGCCAGGACAGGGAGGCGGGAGACTTGGTCTTCCCGAGCTCTACTGCCGTGGGCAGTGCCCTTGGTCTGGGGGGCTTGGCTCCCACGTGTCTCTAGCAGACATCTGTCTACTTCCTCTGCTTTCCTGCGCCAGGAATAAGAGAATTTGATCAACTGTAGACACAGTCACATCCTGCTCATCTGTGAGGTCTTGGGTGGCACATAGTTTTTCTCTAGGTCTCAGTTTCCTCACTGGAAAATGGGGGTAGGAGAGTAAGGTCAACTTTGGAAGATTTCTAGGAGTCCACAGAGAAGACTGATTTAGGAAAATACTTGGGGAAATACTACAGAAATGGGGACATGCCTGTGTGTGTGTAGTTACTTTCTTTATAATTTATTTCTTGTGATTTTAAAAACTCAGGCTGAGCTTGAGCTGAGGAACTCTGGCCTCATGGCTGAGCACTGGGTGGAAGCCTAGCCCATGATGCTCATGTCAAGCCCTTGGCTTTTTTGTGGTAAGGTTACAACAAAAGGGGGTGCAGATTTCCATCACCTCCAAGGAAAAAACACATTGATTTTTATTCTGATTGTAAAGAAATGTACATTCATGGGGTGCCTGGGTGGCTCAGTGGGTTAAGCCTCTGCCTTCGGCTCAGGTCATGATCCCAGAGTCCTGGGATCGAGCCCCGCATCGGGCTCTCTGCTCAGCAGGGAGCTTGCTTCCTCCTCTCTCTCTGCCTGCCTCTCTGCCTACTTGTGTTCTCTCTCTCTCTCTGTCAAGTAAATAAATAGAATCTAAAAAAAAAAAAAGAAAGAAATGTACATTCATGAAGAAAATAGTAAGCAATACTCCAGAACATAAAAAGAAAATTAATGTCAATGCAATTTCAATAGTTTAAGATAACAAGTGCTATTTTTTAAATGTTTTAATTATAAAAGTAATGAAACTCAATTTTTAAAACACCAGCCTCTCCCGCATCCTTTTTTAAGGGTTACCATGGTTACACGGCTATCATTTTGGTGAAAGAAGGTCCAGATTACATCTTTTTGTATCTAATTACACACTTTTCCATCTCTGTTTGATAGAAATGGATCCAAAGTATTCATGCTTTTCTGTGACCTTCTTTTCCCCTCTCAGCGTGGCCAGGAATCTTTCTAGCACGGCGATCTAACTGGTCCTTTGTAGTAGCTCTCTTGTATTCTATTTTCTGAATGTCAGAATCTCAGCAGACACTGATGGCCACTAGAATGTTTCCACCTTTATTGATTGCGCACAGTCCCTCTCGGTGCACCTGTGCTGAGTATGGCCTTAGAGCAAGTTCCCAGTCATGGATTTTTTGGGTTAAAGCCTGAATAATAAGTCAGTGATTGAAAAAGCTGGTTCCAGAGTCAGATTGCCTGGCTTTGAATCCCAGGTCTGGCTTTCTCGCTGTGCACCTCTCTGTGCCCTGGTTTCCTTGTGAATAAAAAGGGGATACAAGTAGAACTATCATAGCTTTGCTGCAAGGATCAAAGGAGTTCTGTAATGACATAAGTTATTAAGTTGTACAAATTGCTCAGAACGGCCTGTAGTAAATACTCAGTAAATGTAGAACGTTTGTTACTTAAAGTTCTGATACATTATTAAACTGCACTCTGGAAGGGCTCCCAGATTGCTGGGAACCTTGTCAACACTGGAGATTGTCAGTGTTTTGGGTTTTGACTAGCGTGGCACAGATTCATTTTAATTTCGTGAAAGCTTTTCATTTTGGAATAATCTAAGGGTTTGCAGAGAAATTGCAAAGATAGGACAGAGGGTTCCACATACCCTTCATCCAGCTTCTCCTTAACATTTTATCATAACCAGAGACATCTGTCAACACTAGGAAGTTGACGGTGGTTCAACACTATTAACTAAACGACAGACTTGATTTGGGTTTCCCCAGTTTCTTGTTCCCGATTCCAATCCAGGACACCACACGCATCTGCATTTATATTCTTCTTCTTCTTCTTTTCTAAAGATTTTATGTATTTGTCAAAGAGAGAGAGAGAGAACACAAGCAGTGGGAGGAGCAGCGGGAGAGGGAGACGCAGGCTCCCTGCTGAGCCAGGAGCCCGACGCAGGACTTGATCCCAGGACCCTGGGATTATGACCTGAGCTGAAGGCAGACACTGAACTGAATGAGTCACCCAGGCGTCCCAACTTTTTTTTTTTTTTTTTAACTAATGAGATTGGCTGTCTCCTCGGCCAACTATACAGATCTATGCTACCTGCACCCCCTTCCCTTTCTGTGCAGTTTCCCCATTACATGGGTATGGGGGTCACAGGTATGGCTGCGGCAAACAGAAACGGGGAAGGGAAACCTGAGTGTGCCTCAGAGCTTGGGGAAGTGGGTCTGGCTCCTACTCTCCCGTGTTGGTTGAGGTGGCAGCTGGGATGTGGGCCACCCACGTGTCAGCTTGGGGGTCCTGCCTGGGCAGGCTAAAGTGGTGGAGGTCACACATGTTCCTGTGCCTCGTCCCCTCAGGTCTCCAATGGTGCCGGCACCATGTCGGTCTCCCTCGTGGCTGATGAGAACCCCTTCGCCCAGGGGGCCTTGAGGTCCGAGGACTGCTTCATCCTGGACCATGGCAGAGATGGCAAAATCTTTGTCTGGAAAGGTACTGGGGAAAGGAGAGGGGTCTCTGACCAGCTTCCAGGCCCTCGGTGGGAGTCCTGCAGCCCTGGGAGGCTAGAGTGGGTGTTGATGGTGTCCTGGGGCATGGCAGGCTCTGGAACAGAAGTTGAGTCTTGTTTTGAAACCCTGGCTTTGCAACTGACTTGCTTTGTGATCTTGGGCACTTGGCTTACCCTCTCCGGGTAGATGTCCCATTTGGGCCAAAAACAGTGTTTCCCAAGTATGTTACAATACCAGTTCTCTCAGAGGCTAATTGGCATCATGTGAAGAAAAAAAAAAGTGTATAGATCTTTGGTCAGATAAGTTCATGGGCAACACTGGTAATAGGCTTGTTGACTGCAGGACTTTTAAGAGCCTTAAACTTGCTAATGTATTTTGGGGCTTTTCATGAAAGTGATTTGGTTTTTATTTGGGAAATGATATGCTAGAGGTTCGTGGAATCTGTAGGGAATGTCTTGTGGGACTGATTGTCAGAGGCTCTTGTAAAACATTGGCCCGGATGTTTCTGAGAGGGCCCATCGGCATCCTGCTTGGATGCTCTACCGTTAGTCCAGGGAGGAGGACAGAAGCAGGTGCAGAGGAGGGCAGAGGGGGAGAGAGATTGAGCAATTGTAGCTGCTATTATTATTATTATTATTATTATTATTAATATTTGGACCCCTCGGCATTGGCTATAAGAAAGCTGGGGACTGGGGGCTGGCACCTGCTGTCCAGGAAATGTGTAGGCATGGGGAGGCTCTCAGGGTCGGGGTGAACTTCAGACTGGAGAGCGGGAGGAGGTCCCCCACTGCAGACAGATGGACTGGGGCAAGAAGGGGGCCCAAGGATGTGGTGTGTGGGCTTCAGAATTTTATCACAGCTTTCCCCCATGCTGTATGGCCTTGGCTAAGTCACCTAACCTCTCTAAGACCTTGGTTTTCTTTTATGTCAATGGGACAGGATGATAATGATCTTTCTCACAGAGGGTTGTTGCGTGGATTAAATAAAATCAGCTTTGCACAGTTCTGAGCACAGAGTGCATGCTTCGTAAATGGACCACAACTGTTGGTGTGGTTACTGTCATCAGTTAGGACCCCCAGGTGGACCCCCCAGGGGCTCTTGGAGTGGCCATCTTGGGGGTGGGGTCTGGGCTGGCCTGTCTTCAGCCCCGAGGGTGGTTGGGCTACTGCTTCTCCTGGACCATTGGACGTTAGGACATAGCACTGACTCTGGGTGCCTCATCCCCCATCCCCCACAGGCAGGCAGGCCAACACAGAGGAGAGGAAGGCTGCCCTCAAAACGGCCTCTGACTTCATCTCCAAGATGGACTACCCCAGGCAGACCCAGGTGAGTCTCAGGGCCAAGCGGCACAGTGAAGTTGGGTCTAGTTCAGCTGGGGCGGGGCTGGGATGGGGTGGGTGTCTCCCCCTGCTCAGTGTGGACTGGGTGTCTGAGTCTGCCCTGAGGACCTGTGCCAGGAGGCCCCTGTCCTCAGGGGGACCTGAGCCCAGCCCCATCCTGCTTTTCCCTCTCTTGTCCAGGTCTCTGTCCTTCCTGAGGGTGGCGAGACGCCACTGTTCAAGCAGTTCTTCAAGAACTGGCGGGACCCAGACCAGACAGACGGCCCAGGCTTGGCCTACCTCTCCAGCCACATCGCCAATGTGGAGCGTGTGCCCTTCGATGCTGCCACCCTGCACACATCCACGGCCATGGCAGCCCAGCACGGCATGGATGACGATGGCACAGGCCAGAAACAGGTGCCTGGGGGGTTGGGTGCGTGTGTCCAGGCCCCTCCCAGGCTCCCTCCCAGGCATCTCTGGCTCATGCGTTGCCTCCTGCTTCCCTGAGGTCCTTCCTCTATGAGGTTTTGACCCCAGTCTTGGTGGGTAGGATTCTTTTGCCTTAGTTAATTTTCACAGCCAACATACCCCGAGCACCTGCTGTTTGCCAGGCCCTGGCCCAAGTGTCTCAGACCTCCCCCTGCTGGCAGGAGTGCCTGGTGTAAGCACAGCCACAGCTGATTGCTCAGACCTGTGCAGTCAGTGGAAGATTGGAGGCGAGCACACAGATTATGGGAACAGAGAAAGGGCAAAAGGGGTGGGGTAGTTGGGGCAATCTTCACAGAGCTGGGGACACTTCGGTTGGGCCCCAGAGGGTGGGTCGAAGTTTGCTGCAAGAAAGGAAGAATGATGGGTATTCCAGGCAGGGAACTGTCCCAAGAGCCTAGGGCTGCTGCATCCTCAAGAAAAAGCCTTGAATGCCACATCCAGGACTGTGGACTTGATCCCCTAACCAATAGGTGCAAGTGAGGGTTTTCTTGCTTTAAAAGCAGACAGGCAACAAGCTCAGTTTTGTGCTTTTGAAACTTGCTGTGAAAATGGATTCGAGGCAGGAAAATGAAGGTTGAGATCCCCTGAGGAGATTGTTGTAATAGTGTAGACGAGAGATGACAGCCTGGGCTGGTCACGGTGAAGGTCACGGTGAAGATGGAGAGGTGGGGGCTGGGGTTCAGAGATGTTTATGAAGTAGAGTCTACTTGTTCGTTTGTTTGTTTCCATTCCACATGCTAGAAGCAGCAAAAGTGTTCATTTTTATTTATTCTTGCTTTTGTCACTGATATTATTATCACTTGTTCACTCATGCACTAATTCAGTGGGAGGGAAGGATGCAGTGCAAAATGTTCCGGGTAGCGCCAGTGGAAAGAGCTCTGGCAACCTGGCTGAGCGCCCTCTCTGAGCCTCACTCTTCTCACCTGTAGAAATGGGGTTTAATCCCACTCCCTCAACCTAGAATTTTCAAGGTCCAGAGAATCTTGGTCTTGGAGGGCTCAGTGTCTCTGTGGTACCACCAGGTGGCGCTGCAGGACCTCATGACCGCTTGGGGAAAGCTCACCAGGGCTCTGGGAAGAGACCTGCCAGCAGGGTCATTCAGAAGTCACCTAGGGATGCCTCTGCTTCTGGAGGTGATCTGTAAAATCCAGATAACTCACGAACGTTACAGATAACCCTATCATTAGTAATCACCTCAATCATAATTCTAAAATGAGAGTAGCTTCCCGCTAAGTGGCTGCCACCCTGTGCCAGGTGCTGTGCAAGACTGCCTTGAGTAAACTCACTTGATCTCAGGACACATGGAGGTGGGCACTCACTGTGTTACCCTCCCCGAAAGCACGTTCTCAGTACCACTGTGCAGTTCCCTGTGCTGTGCTGACCCCTCCGAGGGGGAGCTAGGGGGTGGGGTGGGGGCATCATGTAAGGATCCGGGGTTTGAATCCTAGTGGCTCTGTGATGGGGGCAAATTCTTGGGGTTCAGCCTGAGCCCCAGTGGAGCCACGTATAAAAAGCTTGTCCTGTTGTATAACCCCGACCCACCGCACTGCGGTTCCCCCGCTGGCCTGAGTTGGGGGGCGGGGGTGGGGGGACTCTACCGCGTCTGAGCCCAGCCTTGTCTTGGCAGATCTGGAGAATCGAAGGCTCCAACAAAGTGCCCGTGGACCCCTCCACGTATGGGCAGTTCTATGGCGGGGACAGTTACATCATTCTGTACAACTACCGTCACGGCAACCGTCAGGGACAGATCATCTACAACTGGTGAGGCATGTGGTGGGGGCGGGGGGCTCCACCTGGGCCCCGAGCATGTCATGGGGCTGACAGGCCTGCGGTGGAATGACCACACTGTGGGGCGGGGGGCCCTCCTATCTACAGGGTGACACCACTTGTCTTATTTCTTGAAACAGCATTTAAACCATGCTTCCAAAAATAGCACATGACCCTTGTAGGAGGTGCAGTGAACAGGGAGAAGCAAACAGAAGCTCCTCCCACAGTTCCACGCCAAGTGCTATACCTAGGGCCATTCTCCTCCCCCGTGTCTTCTAATTAAAAATTATTTGAATTCCATTCAAATGGGCAGTGCATTCACGTCATTCAAAAATCGAGACAAAATAAAAAGGCATCTGAGAAATCGTGTTCCCACCCCATCCCCTTCACCCGATTCTCCAGTCCCCACGCCTCCATGCGTAACAGCTTTCATTCATTTTGTTCTATATGCTCCCGGTAATTCTTCCTGCAACTAGGACTGTATTGCTAGCTCCCTCCCTTCCCTGTCCTTCAAAGGACAGCACCCTGTGTATATTGTCTTGCACTTTGGTTTTTTTCACTTTGTACTTCCTGGAGATCGACCCATGTCAGTACCTAGGGTACTTCCTTGGTCTTTTTTTTTTTTCCCCTTTTACAGCTGCATAATATTATGTTGTGTCGCTACACTGTCACTTGTTTGACAGATTCCCTGCTAGTGCATACTTGGATTGATTCCAGTCTTTTGCTATTACAAGCATTGCTATGATTAGTGACCTTTAAACAAATATCATTTTGAATGTGTAGAGAAATGTCTGTAGGGTAAGTTCCCAGAAGTGAGATTGCTGAGTCAAAGACTAAATGCACTTGTCATTTTGATAGATGGTGCCCAGTTTCCATAGATGGACTTTGTAGCACTTTACGTTCCCAGCGGCACAAGTGAGTGTCTGTTTCCCCACAGCCTCGCGGGTGGACTGTGTTTTCAAACTTTTGGATCTTTGTCAACCTTACTGTAGATAAGACAGCATCTTAGTATATTTTTAGCGTGTGTTTCTCTTGCTGTACTATCTCAAAACTTTATGATGATGGTTGAATGTCTTCCTCTTTAAATTTTTTGTTTTGAAATAACTTGAGGCTTCCTGAAAAGGTGCAAAAGTGGTACAATTTCCATGTACCCATTACGCATCTCCCTCCCTAACCACAGTACAGTGATCAAAACCAAGGAGTTAAGATTGCGTGCAATACTATTTACCAATCTGTAGACCTCACTTGGATTTCACCAGTCACCCCACTCACGTCTTCTTTCTGGCCTAGGATCTAACCCAGGATCCCACATGGCTCTTAGTCATCATGCCTCCTTAGAGACGAATCCCCATGTCCTAATCTATGAAAGCTCCTCAGTCTTTTTTCTCAAGGCCTTGGTACTTGGAAAGAGTGCCGGTTGGTTATTTTGTAGAATGCCTCTCTATGTGACAAAGTCAGACTTTTAAAAGCAGCTTCAAATAATTTTTTTTTTTGAGTAGGTAATCCATACATGTACACAATTTAGAAGGCGGCATTTTTTTTTTTAAAAACAGCAGCTACATCAGCACCTTGATTTGTCAGATTTTGTTTGCTTCTACAGATAACACTGTTAGTTATGAGTTTGGACAGTATAGGAAAAGGTGGGGCGGAAAGCCAAGCCCCTGCCAAGTCCGCCCTCTTAGGGCGAGCACCGTGGGTCCTTTGGTGGACATCTGTGCAGACTGCTCTGAGCAGGTTCACGGGAGGCTAAGTACTGATGTCTTTTCCCGCAAAGGGCTCGTGCCCTTCTTGCTCTTCTGACCTGCTTCTCCCCCCTAAGAAATGTCCTGGCCACCTTTCTCCACCTTGGCATCTCAGGGCACCTTCCCTTGTGGCTGCCCAGCCTGAGATGAGCCCACGGGCCGGTCTGCAGGACACATTTAAGATAAGGGAGACCGTTGGTTTTGCTCAGATCTCAGAAGAAGGCCAGAGGCTGAGCTGGGGATGTGGCATGTGGGTTTGGTTCCTGGCACTGGCAGCTCTTGAGAGAATCCACTTCCCTGTCAGTTTCACTACCTGTAATCTGCAGACTTGTGGGTTTGGCCCAGGGCCAAGAAGACACTCTTGGGTTCTGTGCGAATCTTGGTGCTGAACATAGCTTCCTCTTCCAGGCAAGGTGCCCAGTCCACGCAGGATGAGGTCGCTGCATCTGCCATCCTGACCGCCCAGCTGGATGAGGAGCTTGGAGGGTCCCCTGTGCAGGTGAGACCAGCCTGATGCCCCACTGGGCCCCACCCTGCACCTCGTCCGTTGGGTCCCTCCTCTATGGGGCTCTCCATCCACTGGTCCCACACACATTCATGCAGCGGGGTGCCTGACACCATCTGCAGCCGGGGGCGCCCCTGTGCCAATGCGGTTTGCAGTCTGGGGGGGAGACAGGTGTTCAGCAGACACTCAGGCAAATAAATGTGTGATCACAGACTGCAACACGGAGAGAGGAGCTGGAGAGGCAGCATGGTGGTGCAGGCAGAGGGCAGACGTGGAGCCAGCCTCCTGTGGGTTGAATCCTGTCTCACCTCTGGGTGACCATGGACAAGTCACTTAGCCTCTCTGTGCCTGTGTAGTCTCAAAGCATCCTCTCTCTGCCCAGGATTGCCATGTGGATGAAGAGTTAATATCGGTAAAACATTTAGAGCCATGCCTGGCCCATAATAGTCCCCTGTTACATACATGTAAAGTGTAAGGACATACAGATCCCAGATAGGATCTAACTGGATTAGACAAGGACCTCCTTAGGAAGGTACTTTTCTGCTGGGACCTAAGAAGTAAGTAGGAGTTGGGCAGGCATATTATAGGCAGAGGGAAGAGTATATGCAAAGGCCCTGAGATGGGTGGGGACATTGAGCAGTAGAACAAGGGACAGAATGCCATGAGAGAAGTCTCAAGAGGTGCTCAGAGGGACCAGACCACCCAGAAGCCATGGTGAGGATTGACTTTAATCCTGAGCAGAAGAGGATACTGTTCCATGGTAAATGTGATGTGAAGGGACTTATGGGTTTAGTAGGTTCCTCTGGCTGGGCAAGAGGGGTCTCTCCATATCTAGAAAACTCTATTCTTACCACTCTGCCATCTTTCATGCCCTGGGTTGACGTCACCATTCTGAAAGAATGTCCACGAACAACCCAGGGGTTTCTATTTAAGGGAATATTTGCAAACATGGGTTCTTTCATTCTTGGACTTGACTCAGGGTCAGTAAGACAGGTCCTCATGGGAGGGGAGAGCAGCCAAGGCAGTGCCTGGGGGCCATGAGGCAGTGGTGCTGTCTCCAGCTTTCCGGGAACCCCCCTTGTTCCCGCCTAGCTCCTGTGTGCTGGGCGTGCAGACACCAGCGTGCTGGCCTGGTCTGGAGGAAGCGCCTAGGCCACACTGCTGGGGTGGGGGCGTGAGCTTGCTGCCACACAGAAGCACGGATGCCCCTGCTCTCCTTCCTGACTTGCTGTCTTGTTGTCCTGCCAGAGCCGTGTGGTCCAAGGCAAGGAGCCCGCCCACCTCATGAGCCTGTTTGGTGGGAAACCTATGATCATCTACAAGGGCGGCACATCCCGCGAGGGCGGTCAGACGGCCCCTGCCAGTACCCGCCTCTTCCAGGTCCGGGCCAGCAGCTCCGGAGCCACCAGAGCCGTTGAGGTGAGGCCCAGGCCCTGGACCCCAGGAGGGATTGGCCTGCTTGAAACCTCCCATGCTTGATGAGTAGATGTCTGAGCACAGGACTGGTTGGGGGCAGGGGCTTTGGGGTCAGGGGTTAAGAGGCAGCTTTTTTGTAACTTCCCTGGCCTGGGAAGCAGAATTGTATGTCTTAGACTTCCTCTTGTCTCAAGGATGCCTGGGGCTTCTTGCATACCTTTCATAATGGGAAGCTTACGGCCTAAGAGGTAGTCCGTTCTTCCCCGTGGGGACACTTCCTGATTTCATGCCACATGGCTACCATCCCTTTTATGATGGAAGGTGCAGACCTGAACATAATCCTGTAGGATGGTCAGAGAAGCCTAGAGGAGAATGGGACTATCCCCTCCTTTGTTCTGGGCACTCAACTTCTGTTAATGCAACCCAGAATTCTAGAATGACTATGTTGAGCCACAGCACATTAGTGAATCATGGGAATCAACGAAACCCCCCACTGTCGAAACTCTGTGCCCTCAGCTGTGATGGGGGTGCTCTTCCAGGTCTCCAGCTAAGAGCTGGTCCTGCTGCAGGGTCTCCTGGATAGTAAGGAGCGGGCTGAAGGCTTTCTGTCTGGTTTCTGATTAATTGAGTGCTGCCTTCCCAGATTATTCCTAAGGCTGGTGCGCTGAACTCCAACGATGCCTTTGTCCTGAAAACGCCGTCGGCCGCCTACCTGTGGGTGGGTGCAGGAGCCAGCGAGGCGGAGAAGACGGGGGCCCAGGAGCTGCTCAGGGTACTGCGGGCCCAACCTGTGCAGGTGGCAGAAGGCAGTGAGCCAGGTAGGAGTCGGGGGTGGAGGGGTCTGGTGTTCTCTGGGGACTGTAGCTCTTAGGTTCCCTCCCTTCTTTCTGCCTGGGGGGCCCTTGAGATCCTCGCCTCTTCTAGTGCCTGCCCCCGAAGGTGTGTCCAAGAAAAGCAGGTTGAATTCAAATGAGGGCTATGGTCAGTGAGAGGGAGGCCTTTAGGAGCTAAGAGAAAGGAGAGCTCAGTGGGGGCTGGGGCATTCAAGGAAGGCTGCTGGAGGAGGTGGTCACTTGCTAGGAAGCCTTGAAAGACAGGCAGGAGTAGAAGCTCACGGCAGGAGGAGGACAGCTGTCTCTTCTAATCCTCAGAGTCTCCGAGGACAGAATTACCAGAAACCTGCTCTGTTTCCAGAACGTAGGTGGGAATATCTTTATGCCGGCCCTCAGTCTCTCTTCTCTTGCTCTGAGCCCATTCCTTCCCGCCTGATGCTCAGTAGAAATGGGGAGGGGCAGCTCAGTCTATAACTGTTACTGCCCAGTGGGACTTTCTGAGAGGCTGGACATGTTCACCCCTGCCCGGGCCAATATGGTGGCCGCTTGTCACATTGGCTCCTGAGCGCTTGAAATGTGGCTGCTGGGAATCGATGAGAATGAGGAACTTAATGTTTAATGATAATTAATTTTAATGAACTTCAGTAGCCAAATGTGGACAGAGCAGGTGTAGTGGAAAGAACGGGGTTGGTGGGGGGTGGATAGAGTCAGATAGGATTTGTACCTTGGCTTTACCACTTAGTAGCTGTGTGATGCTGGGTGAGTTGCTTACCCTCTCTGAGCCTCTGTCACCCCGTTGTTGAGCAAAGATAATTATCCCCAGCCTGCAGTGCTGGCGTCATTTGGAAGCCAGAGGTAGTCCTGGCTGTGTGCGTAGGGCCAGGTTGGCTCTCCGGTCTCTGTTTCATCACCTTCAGGTTCCCTCAGGCCCCATCCCTCTCTGGCCCCCTGGGAGTTTAGGGTGGAGGAGGGTTGAGACCAGTGGGTCGTTCTAGGGCAGGTTTGCGGGATCTGATGAGCGGCACTGTGGGGAGGTGGTGTCCGGGAGGCCAACTGCCGCGGCCTCCCCTCACAGACAGCTTCTGGGAGGCCCTGGGCGGGAAGGCCGCCTACCGCACGTCCCCAAGACTGAAGGACAAGAAGATGGACGCCCACCCTCCTCGTCTCTTTGCCTGCTCCAACAAGATCGGCCGTTTTGTGGTGAGCCCCCGCAGGGGTCTCTGCCTCTGCTTCCCCGTCGGGAGTCAGGCTTCCCAGGAGTGTGGTGCCAGCAGCGGGGTGGCGGTGGGGCAGCCCTCGAGGGCACAGCAGGGAGGGAGGATCCCCTCTAGGCTGGAGCATCTCCCTCCTGAGCGCAGACCGAGTGCGCCGAGCCAGCGGAGGGAATGCCAGGGCCTGGTGCGCGGTCCCTGACCCCTTCTGTTCCTTCCCAGATCGAAGAGGTTCCTGGCGAGCTCATGCAGGAAGACCTGGCCACAGATGACGTCATGCTCCTGGACACCTGGGACCAGGTGGGTGAAGGACAGAAGGTGTAGGCTGTCTGGGCTGAGGGAGTGGGAGGCGCTACACTTCCAGCTCGACGATCAGTTTGCCGGGTGTTTCTGGAAACACCCTTCCCCCTTCTGGGCCTCCATTTCTGCCTCTGTAGAATGGGAGTGATGGTACCTACTCTGCTTAATTCAATAAAATGAGGTGTAGATAAGATCTACAAACTCCAGGGCACCCTATAAATGCAAGTCAGATGACCAGCATCCTCTCTCAGACCGTAGGGGAGTGTGAACGCTTACTTTAAATCTATTGATCAAGAAGTTTGAAGTTAGCATATCAGACACAGGCATCAGCTGTCCACAGAGTGACACCCAGAAGTTTCGGAGTGCATCTCCTGTTCTAGAGGGCTCTGAGCTCTCTGCTGCTTCTCCTAGGGAGGACTGTTGGGTGAGACTGGCAGGGGACGGTGCCGTTCATTCGGTCAGCCGGTGTTAACTGAGCCCTGCTTCGTGCCCGACACTGCTCTAGGTGCTGGGGATACAGCAGTACATAAAGCAGGCATTCCCCTGCCCTCGTGGGGCTTACATGCTCATGGGAGATGGCAGTGAGTAACCCTTCCCATCAGAGCTATCCGAGTTCTAGGAGGCAGCCCTAAAGGTGTGTCTCCCCTCTGCCTGTGCTTCCTGGATGGCCCAGTTAGAAGGCGAGGGCTGGAGTGCTCACAGCTTGAGCCCCCAGCTGTGGTGAGCGATGGCTCCACTGGCTCCGTAATCTGTCCGCTCCTCTGCTCGTTCATTCACTGAGCCCCCCTTTCCTGCGCGCGCCCGTCTTCCAGGAACAATGCTGGAAGCCCATGTGGGTGTGAAACAGACACACTCCCTGCCGTGAAGGGGCTTCTGGTTGAGCAGGGGACGCCTCTGTAGATGAGTGAGAGAAGTCAAGCCCCATGTTTTGTTGCCTAATGTCCGTGTGTCAATGACAGGTGCTCTTTAAAATATGTTAGATGGGTGGGGTGCCGGGGTGGCTCAGTGGGTTAAGCCGCTGCCTTCGGCTCGGGTCATGATCTCGGAGCCCTGGGATCGAGTCCCGCATCCGGCTCTCTGCTCAGCAGGGAGCCTGTTCCCTCTCTCTCTCTCTCTGCCTGCCTCTCTGTCTACTTGTGATTTCTCTCTGTCAAATAAATAAATAAAATCTTAAAAAAATAATAATAAAATAAAAATGTTGGATGGGCATAAAAATGTTTGTATTAGAAAATTTGTACTCAAGCTCAAACCTGGTATTTTTCTAAGCCTCAGATCTGCGTGGCCCAGACACACAGAAACGGCACAGAGCAGGCTCAGGCGTATTTGCTGGGAGAGATGTGTTTGGCCGCTCCCTTGCCGAGCAAATCGGTGCCCATAGAGGGACCATTCGTGCACTTGTGGAGCGGGATCTCAGACTCGCGCCCGAGGCTCCTGCTCGGTGTTGGTGTTGGTGAGGGAGGGGGGCACGGGCTGCTGGAGCCTGAGGCAACCTGGAACTGCTGTCCCTCAGCTTCATCCACGCGGAGGTGAAGCCCCCTGGTTGCCAGATCCTCCAGGTTTTCAAGAGAACTGGGAAGTCCAGACGTTAATGTAAGCTGGGAATTAAACTTGTCTGAAGAGACACCGTCGACCGGCATGTGATGGCGGTGGCCAGCAAAGCATGCCGGTAGGCCGTCAGTTGGCAGACCTGGTTCCAAAGCCTCCCAGTGCTGCTCTGTGGACTCTGTTAGAGGCAGCCCGTGTCCTGTGTCCGGCCCCCGGCCCCTCCCTGTGGTTGGGACCCTCACACCCCCTCTCATCTCACACCTCTCTCTAGGTCTTTGTCTGGGTTGGAAAGGATTCCCAAGAAGAGGAGAAGACAGAAGCATTGAGCTCTGGTGAGGACCGAATGTGCCTGTGGGTCTGTGTCCTGTGGTGCGGTGGGAGCAGCTTCCCGCATGGGGCTGGGGAGTTTCTGACCAGAGCCCTGCTAGCTGACCACATCTGATTTGGCAGTTGGGGCCCTTAAGCTGGTTCATTAGTATTTCCCCAAAGAGGAGAGCGAGACTGAGACATGATATAAACTTCGTGAAGCAGGAAGTTGAACTGTCACCCTGTGTCTTCCGGGGTTCACGGGCACGGTGGTGGAGGAGCCACGTGGGGTCATTGCCCTTAAGGGATGGTGGCATCTAGTGCAGGGACAGGAAGACCAGAAGCCACGTTAGGCAATTCCTGCCCTGAAGCCCCTCTCCCTGTGGGGGCACTAAGGATTTCTGGGGTTTCCTTTCCCTGCACGTGTCTCTCTACAGCTAAGCGTTATATCGAGACGGACCCAGCCAATCGCGACAGGCGGACCCCCATCACCGTCGTGAAGCAAGGCTTCGAGCCTCCGTCCTTCGTGGGCTGGTTCCTCGGCTGGGATGACAACTACTGGTCTGTGGACCCCTTGGACAGGGCCATGGCCGAACTGGCGGCCTGAGGAAAGACAGGCCCCACCCCTCTCCCCCGTCAGTGCCTTTTCTAACAGTCCATCTATCGGAGACCTTACAGCGAGCACGGCCGCTCTGGTGTGTGTGAGTGTGTTTTTACTGTAGCCAAAAACAGCCACGCAAAAAGTCAGGGTCCTCGCAAAATTGTCTCAAGTATCTGTGCTTTTGGGAAATCGAATTCAATAAAAGTTTTCGGAAGTACGTGAGCCTTCTGTGGCTGCCTATGTCCTGGGATTCCTGGGGGTGCCCAGGGAGGGGGCCTCACCGGGGCCTTGGCTCCGGTGAATGAGCTTCCTTCACCCTGAGTGTGAATCCTGGACCTTCGAGAAGCTGACGCCAGGATGAGGTGGAACATGCATGGAGATGGGTCCAGGGGACTGGCCTGCGTGGAAGGGAATCGGGAGGGGCCCATCCCAGATGGCCAAACAGTCTGGGGAAGCCTGCCAGAGCAGTCAGGGAATGCCTGAATGCAAGGAAAACCAACAAAAATCCCCAAAACAATCCCCCATCCCCCCTAAAAAAAAAAACTTTTAAAATCATATGGTCCCATTTTTGTTATTTTTTACTGTGGTATAAACTACATATAATACTCATTTCGACCATTCGTAAGCGGCATCCAATGACATCAAACACGTTTACAGTGTTGTGAGGTCATCACCACAATCTGTATCCAAACCTTTTTCATGTCCCCAATGTACATGGCGTGCCCGTTACACAGTGACTCCTGTTCCCCCCTCCTCTCTAGTGGTAACCTTTATTTGACTTTCAGACTCCATGAATTTGCCTTTTCCTGTACAAAGTTTGCCCTCTGTGTCTGGCATGTCGCACTTAGCAGCATGTTTCCAAGATTCATATGTTTTGTAGCAAACATCACAACTTCATTCCTTTTTGTGGCTGAATACTAGCCTGTTGTGTGTATACACCACGTTTGGTTTATCCATGCGTCCATGATGGGCACTCAGGTCATTTCCACGTTCCGGCTGTTGTGAAGAAGACCACTGTGGACACAGGCGTGCAAGTACCTGTTTGACTTGGAGTGTACCTGAGCCACAGTCCCAGCCAGGGTAGGAGCTGCGCTCCCCCAGGAGCAGCCGGTGTCTTATCTCCCCACTCCACTCTGTCATCGGGAGGTGTGCCTTTGGTGCACATGTGGGGACAGAGTTCAAAGCCAGCAGCTGGGGCCTTAGCCATTTGCATTCACTGCCTAGGAGCCCAGACAGGGTGCGTTCTTCCAGCCGTCGGACCCTGTAACTAATCTGCCTGCATCTTCCTGGCTGCTTCTGCCTTCCTTGAGTCATTCTGCTGCCCCAAAGCTATTTGGAGAAATCTCAGCTACTGAAGTTACTGTCACAGAAGGTGCCCCTGAGGCTCCCAAAGCTGTAGACTTGCTCTGTGCCCCACTTTGTCCCCCAGGGCTCTGAATCTCTGCTCCCGCTTAAGGTGTCACAAAGTCCCTTTTAGACTTTCCCGTGAGCTCCTTCTCTGTGGGTGTTCCAAACCAGAGCAAGAAACTGCTGTGAAACAGATCCCTTTTCCTCTCTTCTATCCTTCTGGTCTTTTCTCCTCACGTTTCCTCCCCATTTTGTTCTGTGCCACCTGCTCCTCCAGAATGAGACTCCCATGCCTGGGATTGTGGAACAGAGACCAGTGTGAAGGTTTCTGTGGTAGGAAGGGTGTGTGTGTTTACGCTACCATTTCCAGAGCTGGGGCTCACTCAGATTGCCCAGGGAGCTTTTTAAAATCACAGATGCCCCGGGGGCCCTACCTCCAGAGATTGTGATTCATTGCAGACACAGACTGACAAGGGGAGTGGAGAAGGAATTTTCCAGGTGAGGCAGGTGGGGAAGTCTTGCCTCGCAGGCAGACTGCAGCAGATACAGTGGGAGTGCTGAGGGAGAACATCGTGCTCAGAAACAGACAGCAGCCAGTAGGGCTGGAACAGCTGGGGAGGGCTAGGCCTCCCATCTGAGAGGTGGGCAGGGCCCAGGGCACCTCAACTGCCATGCTAAGGGGTTGGGACCTGATCTTGTAACTCCTGCCTCACCCCAAAGGGTTACTTTCACAAAGTGATTAACTTGACAAAAGCAGATTCCTGGAACAAAAGCAGCATTTTTACCTGGAACTTCTAGAACCTTCTCTAAGAGGCAGGTGGAGGCCTGTCTAGAAAAGCCAGCTCACATCCTGGATACTTGTGGGAAGACAAATTGCAAGTGGACCTGTCCCTGAATTCACTTCCTCTACTGCCATTCAAGGTGGTTTATTGGCCAATTTGAGTTTATTGCTGGCTGTGGTCTTTTGACAGAGTTCCACTGTGCTCGGAAAAAGGAAGTTGCCTAAGGCAATGGAGTCATCTGGACTTCATATTTCTCTCTCAAAGGCAAAATGATGAATTGAGAACACAATCGCATCGACCACATAGTTTCTCTTCCTAACAATTTTTGCCCTCAAAAAAGTGACCTTGTGGGCGCCTGGGTGGCTCAGTGGGTTAAAGCCTCTGCCTTCGGCTCGGGTCATGGTCTCAGGGTCCTGGGATCGAGTCCCACATTGGGCTCTCTGCTCAGCAGGGAGCCTGCTTTCCCCCCTCTCTCTGCCTGCCTCTCTGCCTACTTGTGATCTCTGTCAAATAAATAAATAAATAAATCTTTAAAAAAAAAAAAAAGTGACCTTGTGTCTTGTCACCTACAATGTGTGTGTCGTTGTGATGGACCATGACAGGCACCGAAGAGGCTGGCCTGGATTTGAATCCCGTGTCCAGCCTTGGGCTGGTCAGGAGGTATTGGTTGTGCACTTGGGGCTGGACAGTGTGCAAAGCAGTGGGGATGAGGCAGACCACTGGGTGACAGGAGGTCCTGTCCTGTTTGGATTAAAGCAAAGGGAAATTAAACTAGTGATGGGTTTAGGGTGTCCATGGATCTCAAACTCCCCAGGGAAAGTGTGGGGGCAGGTGCACCAGAGGGAGCCTAGACAAGAAAGACAGATGGACAATTGTAAGCTCTCCTCCTTTTTTGGCCCATGAAAAGCACACCAAGAAGCCAACGCAGCTGGCCCAGGACAGGAGGATCTCCTGGGCCACTTCTGAAAAATGAAATCCACAACACACTAAATGCAGGCAGACTCTTTCACCCAAAGAAAATGAGTAAAAGTGCACACTTTATTGTTATGTACAGCATTGGAAAGGGAGGCCATGTGGAAAAACCTCTCACACCGACACTCAGCCTAGAGACCCCTTTTATGCTCCCTCCCTCTCAAGCAATTTAATCCCACCCTGTTGGGCTATGAATCCACAAGGCAGAGAGGTGAAGACTGGTTTCTGCAAATAGGGAAACTCCAGGAACAGAAAGCACGGTTACCCTGAACCCGAGAAGAGATTTTCAGCCAGGGTATGGAGTTGTTTCCTGGCCCTCCTGGGTTGCAACCTCACCAAAGAGAGAAGAGCATTATTTAAAATGAGTAACTTGAGTTCCAAGTCAAAATGCTCCATATACACTTAATCAAACTCAGCTTGGAACCTGGATACATGGGCTCAAGGTTTCCTAAAATAAGCTTGGACATGGGCGATTGAGGAGGGGACACTCCTGGTGTGGGACTGACAGTGATCTAGCTAAGGACGGACATGCAGGCTGAGCTCTGGGCAGGGAAGACTTCTCTAGGTGAATTCAGAGCCTCGAGGAGGAATGTCACCAGCCGGGTTTTCAGGCCAACAGGAAGAATGCCAGGTGGCTCAGATTCACCCCATTTGCGAAACTGAAGGTGCTCCCTATTACTGCAAAATGAGCAACTGTGGTCCAGAGGGGCTGACCACTTCCTCTTTCAGCATTGACCTTGGTGATGAAGAAAGGATTCCACGAATAGAAGAGACCTAGATCTGTATATATATCCTAAGTTTGACAGTGTCTTGCCAAGCTCATTGGCTATTATGTGCCCAATATATTGTGAATTCCTTACAGTATTTAATGAACAGGACTGGTGGCCAACATATTTCACAGTGTACAAGAGTTAATAGCATGCAGACAGTAAAATAGAATGGCTTTCTGAAGACATTTTTTTAAAAAGTATTAGTCCTCAAGCTATTCGAATGGGTATATAAACAGTTGCCCATAGAACTTAGAGAAAGTGTCGTTTAAAAAATCAGAAACTGTTGAGAACCTGATATAGGAAAATAGGCAAAAGTGAGAAAAAAGCACTTTTGTGACAAGTATGTAGCTGGTTTGAAAGAGCACAGAGGACTCATTTGGTCATAGAGAGGCTCAAAGAAGCTTCGAGCCAAAAAAAGAAAAAAAACATATTATTCTTAAAAGATCTTTGTGACAGTGGATTTAAAAGTCTTTCAAGGGTTAAGATCATCTTTCTCACTGATCTTGACCATCTCTTCCAGTATTGAAAGGTACAGGCAAGAAAATGCCTCCTTGAGACAGAGGGTTATTTCGAAGCACCGCCTGGGATTCGAAAGAGAGCGGATGGCAGGAATGTTTCCTTAAGATTCCCCGAAAGTAAGGCACGTGTGGCCCAGAGAAGCTGGTCGTAGCCTAAGGTCTCTGCTTTCTGCAAAGCATTTGTCCAGCCAGGGTGTCAAGTGGTGGTTATAACCTATTTACTTGCCTTTGGACTGGCTGCAGATAGAGGGTGCAGAATGACCCAGTGAAAAGTCAAAAGACAGGGGATTTAACCTATTACATGATGATCTAAATATATGAACTTTTAAATATTTTAAGGAGTAGGAAATTATCTCTTTTAAATCACCAGTCCCCTCCCTGCATTCCTCTTTCTCAGTATTTACAAGCTAACAATCTTCCTCTGTTGCTAGGATCACTACACATTCTAAGAACCTTGCAGTCAACATATGGGAAGGGAAAGAGCGGAAGGAGAGCCGAGATCCCGCCCTCCTCTCTCCTCACAGGTTAAGGGCTGATTTGGTCCCCACTCTACCCTGGAAAGGAAGGGCACATCTTTGCATTGGCCTCCGAGGCTCACTGTTTTGCCCCCATGATGCCTTGCAACATGTCTATGGGCAGGGGGAAGACGATCGTGGAGTTTTTCTCAGCAGCGATGGTGGTCAGCGTCTGGAGGTACCGCAGCTGGAGGGCTGCCGGAGACTCGGTGATGACCATGGAAGCTTCTTTCAGAGCCCTGGATGCGTTCATTTCTCCCTCGGCAGCAATGACCTACGCGACAGGACCGGGGAGTGGGTAAAATGGAGAAAAAGGAAGTGTTCAAACAGCAGTCTTCAAACCTGGGTAGGTATACTCACCCTTGCAGGGCCGAGAAAAAACGGTTTTAAGAAATCGATTTCCAGTTACCCAGTTTGCATACGTCCTTTATCCTCTATCTGATTTGCCCAAGTACGGGCCTGAGGTCAAGACATCCTCTTCTACTCTGACCTTTCTCACACGCTTCAGGGGACCAGACAAGAGACAATTCGAAATACCGTTTAGAGGTTGGGAGAGTGACCAATGACTGGATACGAATCCTTTTCCAAGTAAAATGGATTTCCAGTTCTTTGATTGCTAAAAAAGGAAGAGAACCTTACAGAACTGAAAGTGGATGACCATTAAAAATACTTCTTGAGCGGCGCCTGGGCGGCTCAGTCAGTTGAGCATCTGCCTTCCTATCTCAGGGTCCTGGGATCGAGCCTGGAGACTGCCCCCCCACCCCCCGTCCCTGCCCAGCAGGGAGTCTGCTTCTCCCTCTCCCTCGAGCTCCCTCTGCTTATGGGCTCTCTCTGTCTCAAATAAATCTTTAATATATATATATTTTTTTAATGAAGATGGTGTATGATGTTTTTTTTTAGCACATAAATGTTGAGGCAGTGCAAAGAATTGCATGCGTGACTTGCAACAAAACTTCCATTTCTACCCACTTATTTATGTAAACAAAAGTTCTGACTCCTTATATCTATAAAAATGAAAAGTTAAGACTGGAATTGATGTTTAGTCTTTTGGCAATAAGTGACAGCCGGCTATGAAGACTTAAATTCTTTGTCTTGTTAAGAGAAGCATTTCTAGTTAAAAAAAAAAAAAAATTACTGAGAAGACATTCTGAAACATTTAAATGCCTTGCTTGTAGTCATGGGAAATTTTTTATAATAGTTTTAACTTCAATACTAAATGTGTTGCGGTACAGTAATAAAATGACTCTTTACAAAATATATCATATTAGGAAAAGAAATCCGTGGAGGAGGCGGAGTGGAACCAGAAGTTCAAGGAGAAGAAGGGACAGTAAAATGTGCCTGACCACGAAAACCTTATTTAAGTATTTTAAATAGATGGTGGAGTAATTATGTCATTTGAATTTCACTGGGTACCTTTAAAAGAATGATGTTCACAGTTTTAGTGTGAAATGTCGATATTTAAAACATAACCAGGGATAATTATGCTCAGCCAAGTGTATCAATTCAAATAAAAATTTTTACAGGTCTATTTAAAATGTGTGATGGGACCATACAGTTTTTCCAGATTCTTCGAGAGGTTCAATGAGCATAAGAGCTTGAACATCACTGGGCAGTGGGGAGGCTTGGGAATGAGATGGGCTTTCATGCCAATCTCAAACCAAAAGCCTTACCAGCTGAGTGTCCTCACAGGGATAATTTAACATCCTGAGCTCTGGTTTCTTATTCTTAAAATGCGAGAGCACCTGCCTCCTTGGGCCACTGTGAGGAAGACAGAAAGCTGAAGCCAAATCAAGGCAGTTCCTTTCACTTCATGATCCTCCGAGAAGAGGGCTGAAGATACCGGGATCCTCAAGCTTCACTGGGCAGTTCCACTAGGATATTCGCACACGGATCTCAAAATATTCATGGTTCCTAATACTTCCGTGAGAATCAGGATCCAAAGCAATGGTCTTAGGACCAGTGGAGTTATGATTACTTACACCGTTACTGTTGGGGGCCACGTTAGGGGTCAAGCCCTGGGCAGGAGCTAGGGGTAGAGGGTGGATGCCCTCGCCTCCTTCAGCACCTGGTCAAGCAGGGGACACAGACAGGGAAATTGGATGCTTTGTTCCAGTGTGACAAATGTTGACAGAGGTGGGTGCGAGGCTCGGTGCCAGCGCTCAGGGGAAAGCAGTTTTTGCAGGTGAGGTGGTGAGGTAAGTAAGTTGAACAGGACAGGGCAAAAGCTTTGCTCTTTGGACAAAGTTGAAGAATACTTCAGGCAGCACACATGAAGAGATACTGTGGTATATTTTAAAAAAGCTGGTGTATTCCAGAAAAACGTAAGTGGCTGAATATGGTGTGAGGCCGAGGGGAGGCGGGGGTGCTTGGTCTGCAGGCTGTAGGCAGTGGGAAGCTGCTGAAGTTTCCAGCAGGAACCTCACCAGGTCTAGCTGGAGAGGACAGGCTGACAGATGCCTGGGGACGGATGGGGAGACTCGGTGAGGGGCCAGTGGGACAGCCTCGGAGTGACCAGGGAGATTTGCCGGTAGCGGGGATGGAGGGAGGAAGGGGCTGGGGGGCTCTTCAGGAGGACAGTCAGCAGCATGGAGGCTGACTGGGCATAGGAAGGGAGAGGAACTGAGGCAGGGCCCCGGGTTTCTAGATTTGGGTGCCTGGGTGGTCCCATTGGGTTAGATGGGGGATATCAGATGTCGTATTACCAAGAGAAGGCACTCAGTTTAGAGGATAAAAATCTCAGCTTATCAGGAGGTCTTACTTGGGTCTGTGAGAAGGGGCAGAAGCCAGGTACATGCCAAGTGCCTCACGTAACCGTGCTCTAAGGCAGGCACTGTACGTACAGAATGCAAAACGGAGCTCGGCCCCGAGGACAGATGACATGGGTTTTTCCATATCATCTCAGATGACCAGTTAGGCACTTTTTCCCCCCCTGGTCTGGACATGGACCAACTGTAAAGCTACCTCATCTCCCACTACTGGCCAACACACAGTCTCTTGGCGGGGCAGCCGGACCTACCAGGCTGGGCACGCCGTATTGTCTAAACACTGGCGGCATAGATGCTGTGAATGGGACCTCAGAGAGCAGAGCCAGCTGCTCGTGGGGCAGCCCCATGCTGATCAACACTCCCTATCGCTTGATCCATCATGTGAGAGTTGGGCATTTTCAGGCCTGTGAGGCTGGTACTGTGGTCTCTCCTTCCAGAGCTGGGGCGGGCCAGGCGGGGAAGGGCAGAGAAAGGGGACTCTGCGTTCCTGCACTCCCCCCTCTCAATTAATGGAAGACGAGGCCCCGGGAATATGAGCCTGAAAGCACGTGCCAGACATTCTTTTCAGAGGCGTGAGAAAGGAAATCAGGAAGGATGCAAGCGGGAAAGGTACTACATTCAAGTCAATCGGAGCTAGTCTACACACTTGACAAAGAGGTTTGACTAAGATACAGCCAAGCTTGCGGGACAATCTCTCCTCTTTCGTGCCGGGCTCCTTTCTCTCAAACCATGTTCCGTTCACTCTCTTCATTGCCTGGTGCTCCTCTGCATGAATAAAGCAAACTCTATCCATTCAACGGCAAGGGACACATGGGCAGTTTCCAGTTCGGGGTACTACAAAATGCTGCTGTGAACACTCCAGCGCATGACTTTTGGTAAACACGTGAGTGCATTTCTGTTGGATACACACTGCCAGAGGGCTTTCCAAAGTCTCTCTTCCAGAGAGACTGTAAATTTCCAAATTTCCAAATTTCCAGTCTCGCTAACAAAATCGGAGCACCAGGTCCTCCCTCCCCCACACTCGGTTCTTTTCTTTCTTTCTTTCTTTTTTAAACCATTCTGGTGGATATCTAGCATGGCATCTGCATGGGATCTGAATTTGCATTTCCCTGATGGCTAATTAACTTGAGGAATTTCTCTCTGAAGTCTCTCAGTCTAGAGGCTCTCCTACCCTTTTCTTTCCCAGATAACATATTTCCCAGTTTACATACATATTTACATATTGAAACAGACTCCCTATTTTCCATGAGAACATGAATATATGATTTTGAATTTTTGGCCTTATGGTGGTTGCAGGGTTATTTTATTTTACAGAAAGGAGAGACTCCTTGTAATTCTATGTGCTCACCCTAATCTTAAAGACAGGCATAGCCCAGGTCCACTAGAATAGTCTAGATGGTCCCTACAGTCTCATCTAAGTGGGAGCACAGTTACTCAGCATTCTAACGGGCTTCCTCTGTCTCTTCCCATTGTTATCAGGGAACTTCCTTCCTCGCTCGTGAGAACACCTGCAGACAACCAAACCCATCACGGGAAGTCCAAAGGAGGCAGTGAGAAACAGAGGGGAGTTCTCATTTCTGTGGTCACTCATCAACCCTGTGACCTTGAGGAAACCACAGAAATTTTCTGGGCTTCAATTTTCTTCATCTGAACCGTGGGATGGCAAATAAATTTCATTTTTAGAGCCCATTCCAAGTAGTTGAGGCTTGTTACCTGGAGGGCAATAGCGGGAGTCTGAGGTCAAGTCTAAGCTCAGTGGAAAACAGTGCTGCAGTTAATTACCAGCAGGGGAATAGGAGGTGGGAGAAGCAGCATCGGGGCCAGGTTATTTGTCGCCTCCAGAAGATATAACCTCTAAGGACATTTCAGGCTCTGACATTCTAAGTCGCCTATGTGGCTTGGAAACAGGGCTGTTGGTTAATGACATATTCTAGATAAAAGCAGTTCCTAATTTTCAAAATACTTATTAGCACACAGTAGGGCATCTTTAATGTTACCGGAAGTACCACTTAGTCTTCTCAGGGTGATGACTGTGAGAGCGAGCCCTTGAGGCTTCCGCAGCATTACCAGCTGTCCTCAGAAGCATTAGTTATCACGTTGGGAAAACCTAGCAATCCTGGTCAGTAGAAAATTCTGGGCATAGTCTGTCAAAGGAGCTACTACTCTATTTGGTGTTGGCTAAGAAATTATAGCACCTGACTTACATCTTAAAGGCTTCCTACTAGAAGGTTAGGGTTCTGTGCTTAGCCAGTTCTCTCCAGCTGCCACTATTTTCCAACATAACAACAGACTGGTTTGCTCCTTGCATCTTGGGAGATCTGTCAAGTCCACAGCAAGCCCTCTTATGTCAACTGACCCTCTTCCTCCATCACTCATATCTGCACAAGGGGCTGTGGGAGCTTATGAACATCTGACTTTGCCCTTTTGACTAAACTTTGACCAAAGATCTCCCTGCTGTGAATCTGGAATCAAGGCTGGTCTGTCCCCTTTAGTGTTCAACCAGGGAGGTATGGAAACTTGAGAGACACCCTGCTCTCAAGCTGTCAGCAGTGAGGTGGGGTCCAAGGGGTAGAATGATTAGCTCCCTTTGGTCTTGAGCGCAATGTGGTCCTGGGCTCCAACTCTGGAGACTTGAGTCTGCTTCCCAGCCTTGGGTTTGGCAAGCTATCCCTGTGTGCTTCTATATTAGCTCCAGAAATCCTCTTTCCCAGATTAGATGAATAGACATTTCCTCGACACCGCTCATGGGGGCCCCCACCATGCAGGCTGCCGAGGTGGGCAGGGATGGGGATGACCAAGGAAGAGGGGGGAGGCAGACATCAAAGAAAGAGGAGCGAAAAAAAGTTAAAAGGACAGAGAGGAAGAGGGAACAGTAAGAAGGAAGAAGAGCCTGAGAAAGAGAATGAAAGAGAAGACAAAAATAGGGAAGGAGGGGTGCCTGGCTGGCTCAGTCAGTAGAGCGTACGACTCTTGACCTCAGGGTTGCGAGTTTGAGCCGCACGCTGGGTGTAGAGATGACTTAGAAAAAAAATAAAAGCTTTGAAAGAAACAAAATAGGAAGGAACAGATGGTGAGCACACTGGCGGGAATACCCAGTTGCTCTGAACTCAGAACTGTTAATTTGTGCTTAGTGGGGGTCTGGGAACGTAGGGTATGGGAGACGCGGTCACAGAAGACTGAGTGGCTCTGCACACACCACCGGGCTCACAGGATGTTGTGCAGTGAAGCAAGCAAAGCAGAGAATAGGCATGGTACGAGCCTACTTTCGTAAAACAAACAGGCCAGCAGTCAAACACCCTCATCAGGGAAAGCGCCAGTATACACACTAAGCTGCCAGGAGCCGTGGCCCCTGGGGGCATGTGACTCAGAAGCAAGAGGAAGGCTTTCACCTTGACATACACTTTAGGATTATTTCCATTTTTGTAACAACTGTGGTTTTGCTGTTTTGTAACTAAGAAGAAAACTCAATAGGAAAAACAAAGTATGGAAAAGAGATAAAGAAAGAAAGAGAAAACTAGAGAAAAGAAAAGAAAAGGAAAGGAAAGAAAAAAGAAAAAAGAGACAAGACCAGAGCAGACAGCAAGTCTACCTTGGCGCGGGCCTCCCGGGATGCCTCTGCCTCTGCGGCCATGGCTCTCTGGAGCTGCACGGGCAGCTTCACGTCCTTAATTTCCACGCGCTCCACCTTTATTCCCCAGTCATCAGTGGCGTCATCCAGGGTACACTGTTCGGAAGAGAGAAGGCCAGCAAAGAAGGCTCAGCCCTGCCCAGCGGCCGAGGACAGACCACTGGGCTGGGGAGTGGACAAGGCGCTGGCGGAGGTCTGGGGGAGAGGTTAGGTCTCCTCTGTGGGGACTGGGGAGCTGATCCTGGTTCTCTTAAAGAAGCTCATGCAGGGGTTGGCAAGCTTTCCCTCAAAGGGCCAGACAGTGGTTGTCTATTTTCAGTCTTCCCTGCAACTCTTAAACTGTGCCATTGTGGGTCAAAACCAGCCGTGGATAATATATAAACCAGTGTGTATGTCTGTATCCTGACCACACTTTACTAATAAAAACAGGTGGCCCGCTGGCTCCTGATCTAACGTGATTAAGTCACAGTACATCTTTTTGCTTCATCAGGGTCCCTTTGCAACGGGAGGAATGAAACCTTCCTTTCTGTTTGCTGTGGTGGTTGTGGGCATCAGGTTAAGGTCACAGATTTGATACACGATGACATTGATAAATAACAAGATCTCGGATTTTAGTCCTTTATCTTTTTTGGACTAGCCAGGTTTAATTCATAATCTATGACTCTAGAAAGCTCGGGATGCATATGAGTTACAAGGGAAGTCATGGGTCTCATGCAGAGAACAAAGCGTTAATGACACCCGCACTTTCTTGCAGAATGGCCTCAGAACTATTACGCTAAATGAAAAAGGTTAATGCTAATTCTGAGGGGAACCCTACGTGGAAGGGAATAAAAAAAAAATTATGCAACTGAGCTGTTAAGCCATGAGATCTTTGTGTGAAAAATACTCCTTCCAGCGAGCTTCAGTGAAGAGAAAAAGGCCAGTCAGTGATTCTCCTGATCGGAATGAGTCAAAAGTTGTCAAACAACCGCTAACCCTCTGGCGACATCTCGGTATTTCTGGTGACTCATGGCCTTACCTGCATGTTGTGTGCGATTTCTTCTCTGTCAGAGAGGATCTGGGAAAGGTTCTTGGTGCCTAGGACGTTTCTCAGAGTTGTTTGTGCCAACAAACGGGTTGCTGAGTCGGCGTTGGTGATATTTGCCACGGCAAGGGTGGCGTTCTGCACGCGGTAATAGACTACGCCGTCCACACTGATGGTCACCGAGTCCTTGGTGAGGATCTGTAACAGGATGGATGCCATTTCACACCTGCCCACCGACTCATTCTTTACGAGAACTGTAAGCAGTGTTGTTCTCTAGAACATCTTAAGATACCAGCCAATTTTCTGTAGTAAGTGTTCTTGACAGAGTATAGTGTGCCCTCCAAGTTCGGACACTGAAACCTAACCACTCACATGATGGCATCAGACATTAGGAGGTGGGGCCTTTGGGGCATGCTTGGGTCATGAGGGTTGAGCCCTCATGGTCATCTATGAATGAGGAAGCAGTGCCTCGTCCAGGCGCTGAGCCCACTTGCACCCTGACCTTGGATTCCAGCCTCCGATGGGGTGAACAATACCTTTCAGTGGTTTATAAGCCACCCAGTGTGTGGGATTTGGTTAGAGCCGCCTGAAGGGACTAAGACAACGCAGCATCCGAAAGCTAACTATGCCTTTGGAATTTTAGTAAAATACATTCACTTATTCGCTAATTCAATCATTCAACAAATTCTGAGACACCACTCAGCAGCAGGCACGGTGCTTTCCGAGAGGGCGGGAAATCAAGGAAGCCGTGGCAGAAAGAAGGAGGGACAGCTGTCGGTGGCAGGGCAGTACTTGAACTACGTCTTACAAGAAGAACTCATTTCCCGAGGGGGCGTGAGCATGTGCAAGGGCGGACGCATCACGCAAGACATAGCCCGGCGCTGGGGCAGAACCTAGGCTGGGTTAACTCTCGAAGGCAGCACAGTGAAGTCAAACACAAAAGGAATGGGGACTATTGTTATAGGGAGAGGTGAGGGTAGAAATAAATTTTATAGCATGCTACATAAAAATGCTTTCCAGGACATCATGCGTCCGGGCTTCTTCCCAGCCCCTTCCAGGCAGCTCCTTAGTTTGGTTTTGAGGTCCTCTGACAGCGGGCCACTGGTCTCACTCCTTCCCGCTCCCTGCTGCACACCTGCCACACTGGAGAAGGTGGAGGTCCCACACGCATTGTGTTGTGTCCCAGGCCTTCGTGCAGGTGTCCCCACCCCACTTGGATGTCCTCTCCTCTCCCTCACACCAGCAGATTGGCACATGATGACACATCATCCAAGACACAGCTCTTTTCCTCTGTGAAACTCCCCTAACGAGGCAGGGCAAGCCACGATCCCCCCTGCACCTCACCGCAGCGACTGTGCTGCCGGTCGACCTCATGGCTTCTCTAATGGACCGTGCGTTTCTCTAGGGCACCTTGTCTCTGCTGTCTCTCGCACTGGCAGAGTGCCGGAGACAGAGCAGGTAGTGAATCAAGGAGCGAGGAACTGAAACGTGATCCTAGGAACACAGTGATTGTGGCAGAGTGTGCGAAGGAGGGTCAGGAGACCTGAGCCGTGCCTCCTGGACCTGCTTGGTCATCTCCAGTGAGGCTCTTAGCCTGCCAGTCCCACAGAGTCCTCATCTGTGAGATGGGGCTAATAACACAGTCCCATTCTGCGCATACTGCTGGCAAATTGCATTGAAGTTGAAGATCCAGCCGAACGAGACTCTTTTGGGAGTGTAAAGGGCTGTGTAACGGGTGGGTAGTAATGGCAGTGGTGTGCATTGCTCTTCTGTCCTGTCAGGAAGGAAAGCAGTCACCTCTCTTTTTCTGATAATCTAAAAATACTTCTAATAGTGTATTACCACATTGGCGTGCAAATTAATGATTTCCCACGCTATGATCGGCAAACGCTTATCATTTCTGAACAGGCTCTTGCCCCTGCAACTGCCACAGCTAGAGCTTTCTAAAGCTGCAGCCTCTCTGCCTACTGTTAATCTTTGGCAGGGTACTTCTCTTCCTTCATATTATGTTCAAGGGGGTCGGAAGAAGGACGGCTTGCCACGTTCCATTCGGCTGCAGGCTCAGCGGCTCCCAGGAGAGGAGGGAGCCGCTGGAAGGCAGCAGCTTACAGCAAGCCCGCCGGATGTCTGCAGCATTTACAGACGGAGCCTCAGGACTCCCAGCTACCCTGCGAGAGGCTCCTTCTGAGGGTCCGTCTTCTCTGAAAGATGGGAAAACGTGCAGAGAACACAGCACAGCTCTTAGCCCCGTTCTCGTGGGTAACGGTGACTGCCGGCGTCCCTCCATGCACATGGATGATGAAGTCTGACCTCAGCCCCTGTCTGGATTGGCACCAGCAAGGAGGTTCCTACGCCGGTTCCTGGGTTCGAGGCCAAGAGAAGGCGACCGAGCCAGACTCCAGCAGCCTGCGGTGCACCTGGCTTCTAGCCAGGAAACACTTGGCACTCTTCTTCCGCCCGTCCCTTCATCCTGTTTCCAGGCTATCTATCAGCCTCGGTGACGACGCCTCCCCGGACACGTGGCCCAGGGTGGCCCTCACCGTCAAAGGCCACGAGGGAGTGAACCCGAGCGTCGGGTGCGTTTAGCACGGAGCTGCGGGACACGCATTTGGCGAGGAACCCAAGGGGCTGAGCGTCGCTCCTGGCTCTGCCACTCTGGTCTGGTGGAAGCCCTTTGCCCCACGGCAGTTATGTGCTTTTCAAGGATCCTGCTGTGAGTTTCAACTGTGATACTCCTCACAAAGTAGTTTGAAAGAGCATGGAGTATGACTATTCCAAAACATTATATGCTTTATCTAAAAAGCCAAATGAGCAGCTCCTAATTCTGTATCTAGAATAAAATGAAGAACCTTAAGAAGAATGTTGCGCTACGCTGGATTTCGTATCAGAAACCTACAGCAGAGAAGTGCAGTAGGAAAAGGGATGACAGATACAGTAATGCTAACACGAGGCTACCCTTGGTAATAATAAACACGTAGGCACTTAACAATTTATTAGCCACTGGCCTAAGCACTATACGTGTAAGGTCTCAGGTAGTCCTCACAAGAACTTCTGAAGTAGGTTCTACTAGGGATGCATGGGTGGCCCAGTCAGTGAAGTGTCTGCCTTCGGCTCAGGTCATGATCTCGGTCCTGGGATCGAACCCTTCTACCCGTCCCCATTGCTGGCTCATGCTCACGTGTGCTCTCTCTCCCCTGTCCCCAAAAGTAGGTCCTACGATTCTAACCTCTAATTTTACAGATGATGAAACTAAGGCACAGAGAGGTTAAGGAACTTGCTCAAAGGCACACAGCTGGAAAATGGTGACAAGCAGACAGGCTCTACACCCATGCTCTCACCACCCTATTCTGTGCTGCTCTCATGGCCAGCGACTTTCACACATGACATCTGTTATCAACGGCATAAGACCACCTTACCTCCTGAGGAGGAATGTCAAATGAAATGGTCCTCATGTCCACCTTGATGAAGCTGTCCGTGCAGGGGAGAATAAAAAACAAACCTGCAACAAAGAAACACAGAACGTTATCGAGAGACACTGGGGCCTCATCCCTTCACCCTAACAGAATCAAAGGAATCAACGGAAAGAGGCCAGGTCGTCTCAGTGCACGAGCCAGATGCCAGGAATGCCAGCCTCCTGCTCCCTTGTGCCTCCTAAATGCTGCCACTGAGGCCCGTGACGTCATCTCCTGACTCCGCCACCACTGGCCATCTGGTCTTTACTTAGACCAACACGATCCTTCCCATGTCTTTCTGCATCTTCCGGATTCTCTCCTTTGTCCCGTTTTCTCAGCACACGAACCCCTGAATATGCCACATAAGGTCCTGCATGGCCTGCCCCGGTGCCCTTCTCCGGCCACTCCCCTCTCCTCGAGCTCCATGCTCATGCTGGGCCGAGCCCCCTGCAGGCCTTTCCCTCCCTGGGCCCACCATATCCCCCTCGACATCATGCTGCCCATGTTGCCATTTCTACTGGGAATACCGCCCCTCTGGCCAACACCTCTCCATGCCTCAAGACTCAGCCAAGCTGTCATCACCTCCAAAGCCTGGTCTCATCCTCCTAGGTGGGGTCCGTCACCTGTCTCTGGGTTTCCACAGCTATCTGCAGTGACTTGGTCATGGTACTTATCACACGGGATTGTAACTGCTTCCTTTTTGGTGTCCACTAGACGGCAAGCTCCTTGAGGGCAGGAGCTATGTTTTAGTCTCCCTTGAATTCCCAGAGCCTGGAATACAGTAGGGGCTGAAGGGAAGTTTGCCAGAACTAAGGCATAGAGAGTAAGATCTAGAAAGCCTTTAGTGAGTAGGAATTCTATGCTCAAGCTTCCACAGTTGTGGCTCTTCTTGGCTTAACACAATCTTATCGGCGGGGATGGGAAGGGGAGGGGAGCCCAGGGAAGGAAAGGGCAATTGTAGCAAGACTGGCCAGCCCCACTGCTATTGTCACACGGCTTCTGTTACAGGCACTCTTTTCTACGTCAACAGAGAAGGGACCCACGTAAGGGAATCCACATCAACAAGAGGAAGAACTTCGGTCTCCAGGCCAACGACCCAGAATTCTAGTACTGACCAGGTCCTTTGGCTCCTCCTTGTAAAATGCGACCCAGTCTAAAGATGATGGCTCGTTCATATTCTTTTATGATCTAGATGAAAAACACAAATAATAATTAAACATGAGGAGTACAAATCTTTATATACACTATGTATTTATAGGCAGCTTGTTAAATATATATTCTGTTCTAAACAGATTAGATGCCTCTGTGTTGTTTTTTTCTCTAAAGTCTGAACAGTATCAGGGTGCCTGCCTGGCTCGGTCTTTAGGGCATGCGACCCTTGATCTTGGGGTCATGAGTTTGAGCCTCCTGTTGGGCGTAGGGGATTTCTTAAACACATAAAACTTAAATAAAATAAAATCCATACAGTATCTATAAATAACATGTTTGATGCTGAATTACACCAAGCAGGATATGTATTTACTATTTTTTTAAGTGATTATAAAAGCAATAGATATTTCACTGTATAAAATTTGGGAAGTACAGAGTAGTATATAGGAGCAAATCCATAACTCCACTCCTCAGCTGTTAACATCCTCACTCAGTTACTCATGCCCTGGTAATAAAGACAAGAAATAAAAACGACTAAATTTCCCACAGTTTATCTCCTGACTCCTTAAATTATAATTATAAAATTATCTGAAAATTCTTGGAGCATATTTTCCCTTCTTAGGAATATGTAAATGATAGTCATTTATCAAAGTACTAATGACTTTATGGAAAAAATAACCAGCAACTGGGGGGTCCTTGCCATATGCCAGGCATTGGGATAAGTATGTTTAGAGACATTCTTTAATCCTCGCCATGGCCCTGTGAAGTGGGTGTTGCTACTTCGACAAAGGTCACACAGTGAACAATGGAGCCAGCAGCCAGTCCTCAGTGTCTTGACTCTGGACAGGACCACCCCAAACCCCCAACTTTGGAACATTTCCGATAGGGATCCTTCCTCTAACCTATGAGATGGGCTGCCTGGACCATGGCTGAAAGAAGTCCCCAGATTCCATTACAACAGGTGACTAGAGGGAAATTTCCAAGGGAGAGATGAAGGAAAAGGGATTCAGGCCAGCAGGTCTCTCTCTCTCTCCTCTCTCTCTCTTTTCTACACAGATACACACAACGGGGGGCTTATGTAGTGAGGGGCTGACCCCTTGGCAGATGCAAGTGACGTCTTCTTTATTACCTTTATGCACATCCATACCGAGATGGGGAAAGTTATAACAGTGAACAAGAACGAGACAGCCACCAAAATCCAGCCACAAGGTCCAAGGCCTGTACTGGGGCTATCTGTGAAAACAAAAAATACACATCTCTTGTCATTGTTAATAGCAGACTCCCACCACCTTCCTCCTCTGTCCACGGAACTCACCGATGCCTAGAATTCTACTGTGTTCCCTGGATTTCCCCATCTAATCCTTGTAACAACCCTGAAGAACAGGGGCTACTTTTTCTCATCTACTGAACATGATAAGGATTTCCCACATTATTTTTTATCCTGCAAACGTTTATTATGCCTTGTGCTCTGCACTGACATGGTAAAAGTAAGACCCAATCCCGGCTCTCAGGAAGGTCTTGCCTGTCTCAGGCAAGACAGACAGATCATTACAACATTAGGTGGTGAGTGTCGACACAGACTGTAGAGCATTTTGGAAACACAGAATGGGAGTAACTTACATAGCTGGGACAGAGGTGACAGTGGGGTAGGGCGGGTAGGGGACTGTGGCGGTTGTCAGACGCATGTCTGGAAGGATATAACGGTTAAGGAAGGTACCAAAAGGGTGGGGACGGAAGGCAAAGAGCATTTAAACTGAGGGCACAGATGAACTAAGGCAAACTGCGAGTGATTTCCTCTGGCATGTGCACCAACCATACTTTATTACCCTTTTCCCGGATGCTTAGACACACTATGTGTAAAGATGTTTGTATCACAAACATCTTTACACATAGTCTGGCTTTTCTAATTGCTTCCGTTCCTGCAACATGAAATAGCTCTTGTCTTACTAGGAAGGTAATAATACACACCACACTGCAAGAATTTCAGCGGGACGGGTGTGGGAGTGGGATTAGTCGATCCAGAGATGATGAATATTCTTCCAAACCACACACATTTTTATAAATAAATTCTGTGAACTATTTCTCTCCCTTCTATTATTCTCACCTTATTTTTTTAGCCTTTGTTGCTATGCATCTGTGCTTAAAAGAAAATTATCTATTTATTTGAGACAGAGGAGAGAGAGTGAACAAGATGGGCCAGAGGGAGGGAGAAGCAGACTCCCCACGGAGCAGGGAGCCCACCATTGCGCTCGATCCCAGGACCCTGAGATCATGACCTGAGCTGAGGACAGATGCTTAACCAACAGTCCCCCAGGTGCCCTGCATCTATACTTTTTCTGTTCTAATTTTTTATCAGCTACACGTGCACAAAGTTTAAAAAGTCCCAAAGTTCTCCAAGATTAATACAAAAAGAGAGCAGTCCCCCACTTACCTCTTCCAATATTTCTTTCCTCAAAGGCAACTGCTCTGTTGGCTGAGTATTTTGGTCTATACTTCTCTGTTTCTAAATAATATGCTTGTTTTGTCACTTGTTGCTTTCTCCATTTTGAGCATTACTTATTGACTTTCCACGATGGAAGAGGATTTAGCTTCTCCCCCACTCCATAAATATGCCCATCCTTCTAATTATATCATCATTTTGGTTAGATCATTATCAAATTTTACACTTCATGAATATGTAAATGCGATTCAATGCTAAGCCAGGTTAGGATGTCTGATTCATGTTTCTGTCCCATGCAACTTTTTGTTTTTTTCTCCAACGTCTTGCTTTTTCCCTTTGCTTAGTTTTTAATGCATGCATTGATTCAACCTCAAACTTCTTATCAGTGGTCTAAATCTCCTCTCATAAGGGTCAGGTGTTCTACCAACTTCCTCTTCGAAGACAGTATCTCTTGGAGTGTGTCTGGACTTGCTCTCTTAGGTGGTGTGAGCGGCTGGTCCAGGGACTGCCTTTCCCTACAATCCTGAGAAACCCCCTTCACTTCCGGGTTATGTTTTGCACTTTCTGTACCCAGTGTCTGTCTGTTTCCTGTCTGTGGAGGGCAGAGGGACGGAGAACGCCCAGGGATACTATCACTTTCCTTATGAATCACAGAAAGCTTCTGCAGTATTTCCAGGAACAGTCTTGGTAATGAGAGGGAGAAGGGCTAGAGGGGAGGAGGCAGGCTGGGCAATGGTTACGGCTTGGAAGGGCAAGGATGGCAGCGAGACAGGCCTTTGAATCTACAGAAGGCCAAGAAATAAGCAGAGTTGAAGCTGAGAGCCTGGGAGAAGAGGGACACAAGGTGGCACCCAGATCAAGGGCTCTGAAATGCAGGATGCAAGACCAGAAATGCTACAGATGACTTAATGGTTTTCTGGTCCTGCGTCACATTGTGAGGTAAAGGTCCTATGCATAAATGAATAAAAGTGTTCTAAGTTAATCTCCCGGAGGTTTCTAAACTATAGTTTGTGGGGTCATCGATGTATCTACTGAGAGGATATTCCAAGCACGGACCTGTGCAGAAGCGGCCTGTGCAGAAGGCTCCCTCAGGCATTATTACAACTGATGATAATCCCAGCACCTCTGGTAGACGATATGTCGTAGGCACTGTGTTCAATTACTCGAGATGCCTATCTCATTTACTCTTTCTTTGTAAGTTAAGTTGAAGTTAATTTTTTTTTAAGATTTTGTTTATTTGTGAGACAGGGAGAGAGAACACTAGCAGGGGGAGAGGCTGAGGGAGAGAGAGAAGCAGACTCCCCACTGAACAGAAAGCCCGATGCGAGGCTCGATCCCAGGACCCAGGGATCATGACCTGAGCCAATGACAGACACTTAACCAGCTGAGCCACCCAGGTGCCCCAAGTATTTTTAACTCCATTTTACAAGTGAGGTAACTGAAGCAACAAAGCTTTCCCAAGACCACAGGGTGGAGGAGGACCCGGGATTCAAACACAGGTCATCCTACCCCAGAGCCCACGTTCTAAATCAAGTCATTCCTTCTGTCCTTTGCCTCTGAATTAAAAAAAAAAAAAAAAAAAAAAAACCTCATGAAAGAAGATTTCGTGTTTGGAGCACTTTCCCAATACAGTATCCAAACTGGGAGAACATGGTAGGAGTTTGGAGAATGAAATCTGATATTCCTATGGAGGAAGGCCTCCTATTTCCAGCTGTGCCTATTTATAGCAAAACAGGCTGGTGGCCAGGCTCAGGTCTAGGCTTCCAAAGTGGAGCAGATTCCAAACAAGGAACAGACTGGCCACAAATACTTTTCTGACAGCATTTGGTGCCTTCTAAAATACTGCCCCAAGCCTCGTGTTCCCAGGCAAATTTCACAGCTCTCTGTCCTGAACATATTAGACTATAAACTCTCTGAGGGCAGTGATGTTTCCTATATTTCTTTTATCCCAGCCCAGTCTTTTCTCATGGGTTGCATGTGCATACGTGTACGTGCCCTCAGTTTCCACCGTGATTACATGGGATTACATGTGATTACAAACAAAGAGTAACAAGAAATGAAGTGGAGATCCTAAAAACTGGGCTTGGTCTTTCGCATCTCAAATGCTCAGCTAGAAATAATCAGCGCATACACTGGGGATGGCACCACTTCATACCATTCTAGTGCCTAAACTAGCCCCTTCTCAAGCCTGGAAATTCTTCCCCATCTGGTTAGAACTCTGAAAGGTACACAAATCACACTCCTCTGAGAGGTGAGGCTTCAGCTTCACCAGGATATTAGCGAACCCTTCAGAAATTCTCAGTTACTCCCCCAAATTTCATGTTCATTTCTTCCAAGTTTCTCAATTCACTACCTGGAAGACTGGATCCGCCCTACCAGTTGGATGTGATAAAAAGGCAATAACGAGGACCCAGCATTCCTGAGATATTCTGGTTGATACCGCTGCGTGGGAACACTCTGAAAGATAAGGGATCCCATGACACTGGGTTGTAAACTACTTGGCTGCAGTTAATTTTTTTTCTTTTACTACCAACTCTTCTGAAAACTGCATCAAATTTTTTTTTTTTTTAAAGATTTTATTTATTTATTTGACAGACAGAGATCACAAGTAGGCAGAGAGGTGGGCAGAGAGAGAGAGGAGAAAGCAGGCTCCCCAAGGAGCGGAGAGCCTGATGTGGGGCTCGATCCCAGGACCCTGGGATCATGACCTGAGCCGAAGGCAGAGGCTTTAACCCACTGAGCCACCCAGGCGCCCCTGCATCAAATTTTTAACTAACTAAAGCGAAGTTTTGAAAATGGGTATGAGTGTATGTATCAACACTTTTTAACTCAATATTCAAACTGGGCTTATCTCCAGGGAACTGACAATGTTTTTAAAGATTATTTATTTATTTATTTGACAGACAGCGATCACAAGTACACAGAGAGACGGGCAGAGAGAGCAGGGGAAGCAGGCTCCCTGCTGCGCAGAGCCCGATGTAGGGCTTGATCCTAGGACCCTGGGATCATGACCTGAGGCGAAGGCAGAGACCTAACCCACTGAGCCACCCAGGCACTCCGGAACTGACAATGTTTTTAAAAAAACACTGCTTTTTTCCCTCTTATTGTAAAAGCAAACTTGTTTCTATAAAAATTAGAAATTATAGCTAAAGAAATTAGAGAAGAAAAATTATCTATACTTCCCTTATCTCTAGATGGCGATGACTTTTCTGCCTTGCTATGTATCCTCTAAACCTTTTGTATCCTTTTTTTTTAAATGAAATAATAGTATATATAATAATTTTAAATCTGCTTTCCCCTTATACTGTGAACATCTTTTCACGTCATATTCTTTATTATTAAAGGTTGAATAAGGACAGGTCTGGAAGAGATTATGCTGAGTGAAATAAGTCAAGCAGAGAGAGTCAATTATCATATGGTTTCACTTATTTGTGGAGCATAACAAATATCATGGAGGACAAGGGGTGTTAGAGAGGAGAAGGGAGTTGGGGTAAATTGGAAGGGGAGGTGAATCATGAGAGACTATGGACTCTGAAAAACAATCTGAGGGGTTTGAAGTTGGCGGGGGGATGGGAGGTCAGGGTACCAGGTGGTGGGTATTATAGAGGGCACGGATTGCATGGAGCACTGGGTGTGGTGAAAAAATAATGAATACTGTTTTTCTGAAAATAAATAGATCAATTTAATAAAAAAAAAGGTTGAATAATAGTCCACTGTTCCATGAACCTAGTGAACATTTATGTTATGTCCAATTTTCTCAAATAGAAATTCTGCTGCATTGCATATATGCTTAGTAAAATTTCCATCCATTTTTATTGCGTAAACTAATTTTGATGAAAAGATGAAATTGTATAATTCTTACATTATTTCTTACACTCTGGCAGTGCCTTTAATTATGACTAATAATAGCCATTTATTGAATGTCTATCACATGTCAGCCACAAGTGGATTCCTTACATACTATCTTTCTAATATTCACAAATATCTGTAAAGTAAGTATGAAATATTCCTCCTGGAGTCCCCGAGTAATAAAGCAAAAGACTTCCTGAGCTGAGACAGAAGAAAACAAACAAAACCATGAAACAAATGAAACAAAACAAGTTGTATGGTAATTTTTGTTGGGTTAGCTTCCAAAAAAGCAGTAAAATAATCTTTTCAAGAGAGTAGCACAGGCATAATTTCAGAGCACTACATTGTTAATGATACAGTATCAGCTGACTTACTTAAAGGTCTACTGAACTTGACGCTGCTGGAAATCATGTGCAATAATAAATTCTATTTATCATTGAGATTTTGTTCTAAAGTTCAGAAGATTAGATTTCCTCTTCAGGGAAAGGCCAGAAAGGTCTTACATAATATCTGAAAATCTAACTCAAGTTTCATTTGCATTAATACACACAAAAAGAAAAAGATGAGCCCAAGGATTGTTGCAATGCCTGAACAGCAACATTTAAGGACAAGCTTTTCCTTCCCCTTTCCTGGAACACAAGTGAAGCACTTTCCGTCTTCATGCACTGCCAAGAACAGTGCTGTTGGGGTGGAGATAAGAGGGCTGGGAATTTGGTCTCAAAAACATGCTAACAGCATGGTCCTAACAGCACCATTTAAGGATCAACAACAGTAGGTTGAAATGAAAGATCTTGGCAATTTTTGAATTTTTCTGAAAGGCATAAATATTCAGGATATCATATTTCTGATTATTTTTCCTTCTCCCTCTGCTCCTCCCTGCCCCATTCGTGTTCTCTCTCTCACTAAGATAAATAAAATCTTCAAAAATAAATAAATAAATAAAAAAGACAAGGAAGGGAAGGAAACAATAGAAGAAAAGGAAAAGAAGAAAAATGGAGGAAAAAAGTGAAGAGAGAAACAAAAATGAAGCAGCACACTACAGAGAGAAAAACATATGGAGGGAGAGAGGGGTTCAGATTAGCACACAGTAGGGGCTCAATATGTGTATGTTGAAAAAAAATGTTGGCATTTACTCGGAGAGATTACAGTTTGGAGAGATTACAATTTGCATTCGTTTGTGCGGAGGCTTTCAAAGCAGACAAGGGCACACTATAATCCGTCTTTCAAATGATTATTTTAATTAGGCATGGTTTCTAATTCTTCGAATGCCCTTATCCTTAAACCTCTAGGGAAGAAATTAGCCTCTGGGCTGGAGTGGCTAAAGGCCAGATGGTATCAAGTTAAAAACCAAGGCCAGAGAGAGTACCTTTTCCCTCCGTATTATAAACCATCTATGCCTACAAATACTGGATCAAAAGGACTGATACTGGATAAGTATTTTCAGATCTCAATCACAAAATGTGTTTACCATGAGATATTAGAAAAAGGGCATGGCCAGATCCATTCAAGAAAGAGTTCCAATGCAAATTGAAATAAAGGGAGTCCTTTGCCTAGCTTGAAAAGATTATAAGGAAATTAGGTAAGTGTGAATATTTTCTTTCCCAAGTATCTTGGGGATTTTCTGTAGCTTTTCTTCATTCGAGAGTTCTAGTCATAAAACAGGAGGAAAAAGAGGTGAGGGTGTCATGAGTAATTTTAAATTTGAACCCCCTGAGTCTTAAAGAGGCCCCCTCTCCAAATTGCCTACAGCATTTAACTCACTCTTTCTTTTTCTCTTCCTTCCTTTCTTTCTTTCCTTCTTTTTTCACTTAACCATTTCTAAAAAACATTTATCGTACTTATAATTATCCTATTCAAGGTACTTATAATTATCCTATTCAAGGTCCGTCTTCTTCATAGATTTTGATTTTTTTTTTTAAGATTTTATTTATTTACTTGACCGAGAGAGACAGAACACAAGCAGGAAGAGTGGGAGAGGGAGAAGCAGGATCCCCGCTGAGCAAAAAGCCCAATGCAAGGCTCTATCCCAGGACCCCGGGATCATGACCTGAGCCAAAGGCAGACTCTTAATGGAGCCAGCCAGGCGCCCCAGATTTTGATCTTCTTAATACAACATGGCATGATGGCTTCAAAGCTGGCTCTGCCATTTATTATCTGTATGATCTTGTGAAAGTTTCTTAATTCTGTGCTTAATCTACTCATTTAAAAATAGGGCTAATAGGAGTACCTCCTGAGAGGGTTAAATGTGAAGAGTAGATGAGCTAATACGGTAGACATCTAGAGTATAACAGGTACTCAAAAACCATCTGCCAAGTAAATAATTGTTGAATACAGTTCAGAATCATTCTCTGTCCCAAAGCAGTTGTCAGAATGAGTATGTATGGGCTGACTATCGCCCATAGCCGGAAAGACAGTAACAGTTATATTCAGAAAAACTGGAGAAAAACAATTTCATAATGCTATTAAGTGAATTAAATTTAGACTAGACTTGAAACATATTAAGAGAACAAAACCCTCCTACTTCTTCCGTTGGTTTTTTTTTTTTTCTTCTTCCCTCCAGCTCCTTTACTTGGACGTCTTAAAAGTATCTACAATTGAGTTTTTCTCATTAAAGTCTTTGGAGGGCAACATCACTTTATCTAAAAATTGTGGGTGCCTGGCTGGCTTGGTTGGTAGAACATGGGACTCTTGATCTCAGGGTCATGAATTCAAGCTCCACATTGGGCATCGAGCTTCCTTTTAAAAAAAGGTGTGTGGGGGGGCGCCTCGGTGGCTCAGTGGGTTGAGCCTCTGCCTTCTGCTCAGGTCATGATCTCAGGGTCCTGGGATCGAGTCCCGCATTGGGCTCTCTGCTCAGGAGGAAGCCTGTTTCTCTCTCTCTCTGTCTGCCTCTCTGCCTGCTTGTGATCTCTCTCTGTCAAAATAAATAAAAATAAATAAAATCTTAAAAACAAACAAACAAAAAATGTGTGTGTATGTGTTGGGGGGCAGGTAGAAGTACAGTTCTTCAACTGACATCAAGAAGCTAAGCAGTAGGTAAGAGCTTGGGGCTCTGGGGTCAGATTCCATTTCTACCACTAACTTTGCTCAGGAGTAATATAAGGGAAAAGAACAATACTTGTCTCATATAAAAATCAATGAGAAGAACTTGACACTCAGGAAGTGTTCAATAAATAGCAGCGTTATTTTTTATTACAACTCAAAGATCATATTGATACAGTGTATAGGCATAAACTTTTTAGTAAGCAAATTGCCTTCTGGGACCCAAACGCTGCTGAGAAAATATCAAGACTAACAATCTGCCTGGGGACTCTATCTCTAGAGGAGAAACAGACTACATCTGAGCAGGACAATAAAGTTCTAAACCATCTTGGACCATCTTTCATACAACTTTTTTTTTTTTTTTAAAGATTTTATTTATTTATTTGACAGAGAGAGATCACAAGCAGGCAGAGAGGCAGGCAGAGAGAGAGGAGGAAGCAGGCTCCCCACTGAGCAGAGAGCCCGATGAGAGGCTTGATCCCAGGACCTGGGATCATGACCTGAGCTGAAGGCAGCAGCTTAACCCACTGAGCCACCCAGGCGCCCCTTTCATACAACTTTTTGCCCATAAATTTAAACTCCCTGCATAATTACTACATTTTCTCAATAGTCATTGTTAACTTCATTCTTTGTTTTCCCCATTAATGATTTACCTCAATAGTTGACATTTTTTTTAATTAAAAAAATATTTTTAAATAAACATATAATGTATTATTAGCCCCAGGGATACAGGTCTATGAATCACCAGGTTTATACACTTCACAGTACTCACCATAGCACATACCCTCCCCAATGTCCATAACCCAACCACCCTCTCCCTACCCCTCTCCCCTGGCAACCCTCAGTTTGTTTTCTGAGATTAATAGTCTCTTATGGTTTGTCCTCCTCCCAATCCCATCTTGTTTCATTTATTCTTTTCCTACATGTTGCATCTCCACTTCTTCATGTCAGGGAGATCATATGATAGCTGTCTTTCTCCGATTGAATAGTTGACATTTTAATGTTTCAAAAGTACATTTACGTAAATTTCCTCATTTGATTCTTAAAACCTTGGGAGACAGTTACCGCCGGTAAGATTATACCCAGGACAGAGACGAGGAATTGGCTTGCGAGGCTGAGACTTAACCCAAGGTGACCCAGGTAGTAAGGGATGGTATTGAGATCTCAATTCAGATCCTTGAATTCTCAATTCCACTCTTGTTTCACTACACTAAACCATCTTATCATAAGTGTGTTTATAACTGGACAAAGTTGGTATGATTTTCACTGATACTTTACAACAGACTTTATTGCCAGCATCTTCAGAGACTAATCTACTGAAATGTCAGGCTAAATGCCTGGGGTTTAAGTTTCTTTACAAGTCTCAGAGTATAGACAGACATTCAATAAGAATGGAGAAAGGAGAATTGACACATACTTCCTTTTCTCCACTGACTGTAATCTCTAACCTCTTTCTTTCCACACTTAACAATGTATTGTCATGATACACACACACACACACACACACACACACACACACACACCAGCTTTACTAGACTTGGTCATTGGTTTGAGTTAATTTATGACCATTGATGGTTTAACTCAGATTAATTATTAAAGAAGTTACAAAACTCTCCCCAATCTGATCAGCTGTAACAACTGAAATAAACAAATCAGTCCCTTGATTCTGCTTATTTTCAGGCATTGTCCCAAAGGGATACATTCTGTTGACATGTCTCTTAATTATAATAATACATTTCTTTGCAATCCACCTGCACTATTTCATTACAAAGTGAATGCACTGGCTCTTGCTCTAGGTTTGGTCCTATTTATATTCCTGAGACTAATTGTCAGCAAAATCACAAAAGGACAGAGTTTGGGCTTTTATATTCCACTGCCTCCCCCAGAAGCAGCCTTCTGGAGATGTCTTATTCAAGAGGTCTGGATTGAAGTTAGATTCCTTTGGGCTTTCCTCGTGGTCTCTCACCTTCATTGAAGTACCAATGTCTGAGAAGGTCCTCTCTTGGGTACACATTTTGAAGATAGCTCTAGGGTAGGGAAAATGGAAAATCACATAGCCTGGGTTTGAAACCTGGCTCCGAGGCACACATGTGTGATTTTTCTATTCCAAGCCCCAGTTTCCTAGCTGTAAAATGGTGGATAATGTTTTCCTTGTGGAGCTGTTAGAAGACTGCAATTAGATCATGTTTGTAAAGCACTTAGGCTGTGTTTGACCTATAGCAGGCACTCACTAAATTCTATTTAACAAATTCTAGTAATGGCTTTCCACCAGTGCTGGATCTCAAAAGTTTATATTAAAAATAAAAAAGTGACCTAGACTAAGCAAAATTTTGTTTTATATATAATTTTCTGAGGAAGATGCAGTTTTCATTAGAGTCTGAAAAAAAATTCTGTCTAAAAAAAAAAAAAGGTAATCATAGAGCCAAGAAAAAGAACTTAGAAGTGAGAACTGGTCTATAACCATGAAAAACCAACTAAAGGGATATTAAGTATAAATAAAGATCATGCATATTCCCAAAGAACATCTACAAACAGATTTCCCACTGCTTTCACCAAACTGCTAGTAACTATCCTCATAGTCCCTCTGTCTCCCACCAAAAGGTCAGACAGAGCACAGAGGAAAGTATCCCACCTCCCTTCCCATCTAGGATATGACAATCAACTACAAAAGAGGTGGACTCCAAGCTTTAGGGTCAGCTAAAACCCAATATAAAGTATGGCTCCATTAGTTATAAACTGTGACTCTGAAGTAATTCAACCTCTTTTTCCTCGGTTTCTTCAAATACATCCTTCCCGTTACACTACTGATTTGGGAAAGTAACTCTCCAATGTGCTTAGCAGAGAAAAGTGACAGACAATGCTTGGAATGCTCTTGGGAAGGATCGCTGGGCAACGGAAATGGCACTTGGATGGGTGGACAAGGCTGGCTTTACAACTAGTCAGAACAGTTAAGTCCAATATCATGTTCTTTGTGGGGGTGCTGGAAAAGCTCACCCTTCCCCCCCTAAACTGTTATTCTCTATGTCAGCCTGTCTGAAATTCCATCCTTAGAAATAATTCCTTTGGATCACTAAGAGCCCCTGGGAGGGACTCAGCACCCCGGGGGAGGATTGTCACCTCTCTCTATTGGAACCCCACTCTCACCCCCAAGGAGTTAGCCAATAAAGGTTCAAGATGATAGCCTTCTCAAGGGTACTAGCTCCTTCCCAGGGCAACAACACTGAACCACTCAAGGTTTCTGCCATTACAGCAGGGAAGGCCCCGCTAGGGTGGGAATACTTAAAAGAATTCCCAGTGAGAAACAAAAGCCCCAGAGGCGAGGTCCCTAGGACAAAGGGAGTCAAGAGGGGGCAGAAAACGGCAGAAGGTGAAGCTGGGAAGAGAGAGGGAAGAATACCGAAAAGAGACTTTCTTCTTTTCTTGCACAAACACAGCTTACTATGTGTGAGGGGCGGGGGGAGGGCAAAACCTCCCAGGTCAGTCTTGCTTCTTAATGTGAAATAGGCCAGGGGTGGGGCTGGGGGGCAGGAGTTCTTTCCAGTTCCGGAGAAGGGGTAGTCGCTCTGGGCAAAGGCTGGCTGGAGGGGATTGGGGTGGAGGGGGGAGTCGCGCGACAGGAAGACCCAGGGTCCTGAGTGTGGGGTGCAGGTTTGCGTCACTGGCCGTGAGTCACTTACACATCTTGCCCGCCCGCATGCTACGAGATAAGGAACGCACAGCCCTGGCACAGGGCCTGGCATCTGGCAAGCGCTGGAGCACGCGAGCCCCTGCCATGGCTCTGGTATTGGAAACGTGCCCTGCAGCGGGTGCGTCCCCCGTGTGCCAGGCAAGCCTCTGTGCACTCTGCACCCTAACATCCCTCAAACGGACCCCAGCCCGCGGAAGAGAATTCACGATTTTCAGCGTCACCGAAGCTTAAAGCGGCGGTCGCACGGCTTAAAAGCGACGGAGGCGAGCCTGGGACACCCGGGCTGCGGCTAGTTCCCGAGGGGGAGGGTTAGGGGAGGTGGGTGACGGCGCGGGGCTCACCCCTGAAGGAGTCGGGGAGCCGCCGGGCTTCGGCGTCTCCTGTGTGCCGCTTCTCAGCCATGCTGCCCGAGCCTGAGGCGTCGCTCTCCGGTCCTTACCAACCACGCCGAGGCGGCTTCCGCGAAGAATGAGCCGCGGAGATCCCAGGCGGAGATCAGGGCCGAGACCCAGGCTGCAGTCCCGCCCCCTGCCCGCGGCCCGGCCAATCGACGCCCACGACTATAAGGGACACGCCCCCTTTCCCCGCCCACCCCCGCCCCTCCGGAGCGGCCGCGGGGTGCGCGCCTCCCGCGCGACCCCGCTGGTCTGAGGGGCGTGGTCCGAAGGGCTGGGAGGCACCAGGCTGGGGTCCCGGCCCCGCGGCGGCACCGGAAGGGAGGGGCGGGCACCCGGGAGCGGGGAGATATTGAGGAGGGGGCTGAGGAGGTGACCTGAGGAGAAGGTGCTCGCGAGCGAGAGCAGGGCAGACGAGTATGAGGAAAATGGCGCCCTCCCTGGGCTGGTGGGGTCCGAGGGGAGGCGAGGAGGCGAAGGGGCACCTGTGTGTGGCTGAGGGCCGCAGGGGCTGAGAGGGTCAGTGGGTGCGAAGGGGAGGAAGCGACGCGACGCCCTCGAGCCGGAGGGAGTGAATCCCAGTGAGGCGCGTTTATTCAACAAACTCCGTGCACCTGCCACCAGCCTCCGGCGCGCGCGGGGGCAGACGCGGGGCCAGTCCTCATGGAGCTCATAGGCGAGGGGCGAGACAGGCGACTAACTACCAGATCTTTACACGTACGAAGAGCACGAAGAACACGGTGAAGGAACCGAGGTACCCAGAAGAGCAGAGGGCACCGACTTTAGTTAGGGGGCGCAGAGAAGGCCTCCCTGAGGAGGTGGGCGTTGAGGTGTGACCTAAATTTGAGACAGGGCAGGTCGGAAAGGGAGTCCCAGGCAAAGCATCCAAAAGGGTATTCCCAGCCCCAAGCCCTGTGTTGGGTGGCGGCCGAAGCCTTACACTTGAAACCAGGCAGGCTATGTTGTATTCTCCATGACTTGTCCAAGTGCGAAGTGTTCAAAGTATGTTGATGTACCCAAGAAGGTCCACCTTTTATTTATTTATTTATTTTAGATTTTATTTATTTATTTGACAGAGAGCAAGAGATCACAAGTAGGCAGAGGCAGGCAGAGAGAGAGGAGGAAGCAGGCTCCCTGCTGAGCAGAGAGCCCAATGTGGGGCTCGATCCCAGGATCCTGGGATCATGACCTGAGCGGAAGGCAGAGGCTTTAGCCCACTGAGCCACCCAGGTGCCCCGAAGGTCCACTTTTAAAAACATTTTATTTCGAAATAAGTGCAGATATCACAAGAAGTTGCAAAGAGTGTGCAGAGAGGTACCCTCAACCCACTTTCCCCCAATAGTTCAAACTTACTTCACTAGTAAGTTATCAAAGCCTGGACATGGACAGCAGCCCAAGGTCTGTGTGTAGTTCTGTGCCCTTGTATCACATGGGTAGATGGGAAAAACCACCACTGCAGTCAAGCTGCCGAGCTAGTCGGTTAACACAAGGATCTCCCTTGTGGGGAATACATTGTTCTTCTTTTTAATAGGCTCAGCGTTTGGTTCTTTAATACCTAACACTGTGGTGTTTGGTTAATATGAAATGATCGACTTTCTGATTTTAGCTCCAGAGCCTTGTGGCTGTCAGGATGGAAACTGGAGCACACACGGTTCTAACAGGTGTTAAGACAGTGGCTGATCATCTTTGCTCTGGGATGCAGACCCGAGTATGTGATAAAAACCTGACACAGAGCTGTAAAGTTGACTTCCCGTCACACAAGGGCAAAGAACTGTTTGTATTTTCCTGCCTGTGGAGTACAGCTTGTGCATTCGTTTGGTTTATAAGCCTCCTGGAGAAGATAAGGAGAGGAGTACAGTAATTTAATGATTCTTCCTCTCTAAATCATCTTTGAGAGAATCCACAGCTTCATTTTTTCCATTCCGCAACCAATAAGCCCCAGAGGCATGTACTTCCTGTTTATGCTGTGGTTCCCAGGAAAAAGGAGCAAATGCACCACCAGCTAATTAAATCCTTCAGTAGAGGAGGGCTTGATTACACATTGCATATCATGAAAAGCTATCTGGCTTTCACTTTGCTGGAAAAGGAAGTGTTTCAAAGTGATTTTGATGTTTGTACTCCTACTTGCTACATTTGCTCAAGTCTCAAAGCAATCCCAGCAGCATCACTCCTAGAGACTTAGAAAAGAAGCTTCTCTCCCTTTGGGACAAAGACTTAGGTAAACACTTCTTGGCTTTGGTTTCAGATTGCATCAGTTGGGGAGCTAATTCCTGGCCCAAGCACTGACTGAGAACTAAGAAAAAGTTTTGACTTGATTTTTAAGTTATCTTCTGGATGATGTTTCCACATTTTGATTTTAAAATGCTGAATTTTGTCTGCCCATGAAACTAGTGTGTTCTGGCTTTCTCATGCATATTCTTTATAAATGTGATGTAGGAAAGATGTTGAGATTTGAAGTTGATGGTCAAGAAAGAATTCTTCAGCTGTCTTTGGTGCAAAAAGATGGTGTTATTAAAAAACAGGGACAGGACCCAGTGGGCAGAAAGAGCTGCACTAGGGTTCTGATGGGGGACTGATTATATACTTTCAAGTCAGGAGGTGGTTAGGGATAGCGTAAGTCTCTATAGTGTGTGTGTGCAAGTCTCTAGGGAATTTTGGAAGCAAGGTTTCTAGGACCTCAAGGGGGCTAGCTCTTGTTAGGAAAAGGTCATTTATTACTGTCTAGTAAAATCTTAGTCATGAGACCCTTCAGATGTATATCAATGGGCCATATGCTTGGAGGATGCTTGCTAACATTTATCTTGGGGGAGTTAAGATAAAAGGAAGTTCCCAAAGGAATTTTTATATGTTGAAGTATACTTATAGGGTCCTGGAGGTTGGGATAATGTTTGTTTTGTTTTTTTAAGATTTTATTTATTTATTTAAGAGAGAGAGTGAGTGAGAGAGAGCATGAGAGGGGAGAAGGTCAAAGGGAGAAGCAGATTCCCCGCAGAGCTGGGAGCCGGATGTGGGACTCAATGTGGGACTCAGTCCCATAATTCCAGGATCATGACCTGAGCCAAAGGCGGTCACTTAACCAACTGAGCCACCCAGGTGCCCCTAGGTTGGAATAATGTTAATTGAGGGTTGTTTTTTGCCTTTAGCAGAGTATTAACATAAAAGCAGTTGAGTTTCTAGAGGAAGGTCACTCTGCCAATCCAAAGGACTTGTCATGAACTGTAAATTGTAAAGAAATTTAACTTTTTCTTTTGCCTTTGTTCCCCACATCAAGAACTATTATAATTTTGGTAACTTTTTTGTTTCAGTTGTTATTAAAGGATATGTGCATATAAGTTAGAATGAGAATATAGACGCCATATTTCTTTTATGTTTTATTTTGCTGTTATTTCCCTAGCATATTCAGGGAACTATACTAAGTATCGATTGATGGTGATAGTGATGATATTAAGACATGGATTTGGTTTAAAGACTTACATGCACCATGAAGTCATATAATTGAATAAGTCAGAGGAAATTTAATCTGTCTTTTTCCTGTATCCACACAAGACATGCTTTAATGAAAACAACAGGAGGATCCTTATTTATTTTTTCCTTTAAATTGTGAATCCAGGCTGTTCTCGATGGCTTTAGTGAAATCAGCTAGTCAGATCCTTTTCAGGGAACAGCAAATACCAGCAAGTTCCGTCTGTCTGTGGTATTTTCCCCAGGATGGGACTAACAAGTTTGGTCTGTTTCTCTATGTGGACTAATTCACATGTATTGTATTGCAGCAGCATTTTTTAATCTTATTAGCTCTTGTCTATAAGAAATTATTCCTGGAATTGAATCATACCAAGAGTTTCACCAGAGGATTTTATATATCTGGGCTGTGGCAGCAGACCAATTAAACATAGAGTTGGTAAGAGCATTGAGTTCAGGTTCTCAAGTATTATGAGAATAAAAAGTATTACTGAAACATTGATGGTATTTAACGGAGCATCTATAGGAAGGATTTTATTAATCTGCTTTTATTTATTAAGAAGTTCACTTAGCAAATATTTGCTGAGCACCTATTATATGCCAGGCATTGCTTTAGGTACTTAGGATACATCAATGAACAAAAAAGGGCAAAAATTCCCTCCCTCGTAGAGCATATGCTATAGTAATCCTTTCTACAGGTATTAGCTTGCTAGGGCTTACACAACAAGGTACCACAAGCTGGATGGCTTAAGTAAAAGAAGTTTAGGGGCACCTGGGGGGCTCAGTTGTTAGGTTCAGCTGGCTGGCTTCAGCTCAGGTCATGATCCCTGGGTCTTGGGACTGAGTCCCACATTGGGCTCCCTTCCTGATGGGAAGCCTCCTTCTCCCTCTCCCACTCCCCCTGCAGGTATTTCCTGTGTCTCTCTCTGTCAAATAAATAAATAAAATCTTTAAATAATAAATAAATAAATAAATAAATAAATAAATAAATAACAGAGTTTATTTTTCTTACAGTCTGGAGGTGAGAAGTCCAAGATCAAGAGTCAGCAGAGGTGGTTTCTTCTAAGGAGCCTGAGGGAAGAATCTGTTCCAGGCCTCTCTCCTTGACTTGTAAGTACCATCTTCTTCCTATGTTTTTACATTATCTTCTCTCTGTATGCATCTGTATCCAGATTTCCTCTTCTTACAAGGACACCTGTTATGTTGGATTAGGACCCACCCTAATGACGTCATGTTACCTTAATTACCTCCTTAAAGACCCTGTCTTAAAAAAAAAAAAAAAAAAAGGTAAAGAAAAAGAAAAAAAGGGTAGGAAGGGTGGGGGGAAGACCCTGTTCAAATACAGTCACATTCTGAGGTCCTGGGGGTTAGGACTTCAATGTATGGACTTTCAGAGAACACATTTTAGCACATAATATCACATATGAGGATGGTGATCCAAATCTTTGTCTTACCTGTCTTCTCACATCCACATCTCTGAAATACTCAAAACCATTTATGTTTCCCTACAAAGTGTGTCTAGGGGACCTATAATTATGAGCAATTATTTTTCTAGACATGATTTATTTTTAAAAACGACTAAGAGGAAAGTTTCTGACTCAGAATGATTACTCTACTTGAAATGTTGCTCCATCTAGCCCATATTCTACTGTTTTGGCAATTATAAAAAAGAGTAAGGAAAAATGGTGTTGGAGGAGGGGTTCAATGGGTTATTATTTGCAGGGTACTAGGACTCATGGTAAAACAAATTTTTTTCAAACACCGTACGTGAGGGAAAGAGAGGCCTATATAATGACATTATTTTAAATAATTCAAGTAATATTACCATCGCCACTAGTTACTATTTATTTTTATCTCATAAGGAAATTGAGATGGTTTAATCACTTGCCCAAGGTCTCACAGAATGTAATTTGGTGTCTACCCCAAGTCTTTATAACTCAAGAGTTTAAGCTGTTAACCATTCAGAAAAATAAAAATAAACAAAAAGACTCAAATGTTTCATATACAAACACTTCTAAGAAAGTGATATATCTAAGCATCTAAGTATACCTAAATGAGTACTAGAGTTTGCCTTCAGTCTTGATATATACTTAACGTTTATCTTGAAATGATATTTTATTGTTCGGTGTTTATATCATTGTTGATATGCTGTGTCAAAATGTGTCTATCTGTCTTTGATACTGAATTTATAAAGGAAACAATCTACAACCAGTATTTTATAGTTTATTTCATTGTACATCTTAATTACATTGAAAATTTCAAATAACTTTAAACTCTTGGTTTTTTCCTTATAATTTTAAAGAACAATTTCATTTTTCTATTGTATAAGATGAATGGGGCACGTAAATTACCAGGAGATATCAGGAAAGGCTTCTATGGAAAGCTGAGTTTAGTAGGATAAATACAAATTAGAAAAGTATACTTTAGGAACACAGAAAAGTCCTTATGCATACATAGGCATATGACAGAGCTTGATATTTTGTGGAAAATGCAAGTAGTAAGAGTAGTAAGATATTCAGAAAGTTGGAATGTTAAGAGATGACAGCAGACTAAAAGGTACATGCCAAACTTAGAAGGTAAATATGAAGTCCCTGAAAGATCTTAACAAAAGGGATGGAATGAACTCTTCCTATCAAAATGTCATGTAATAGACAATCTCAATACACCTATGTCCACTGAAGAAATTGAACTGATAATAAATGACCTAAAATAGAAGGCATGACCTAAAATACCAGGCCTAGGTATAAAAAGAATGGGTGCTTGGGTGGCTTAGTCAGTTGAGTATCCAACTCCTGATTTCAGCTCAGGTCATGATCTCAGGGTTGTGGGATTGAACTCTGCATTGCTCTCCATGCTGAACATGGAGCCTGCTTAAGATTTTGTCTCTCCCTTTCCTTCTGCCCTGCCCCCCACCATATGTATGCTCTCTCTCTCTCTCTCTCTCTCTCTCAAAAAAAAAAAAAATACACACACACACACACACACACACACACACACAGCTATATGTAAAATGGTTCAACATTTGGAAATCAGTTAATATAATCTCTTACATCAACAGACTTAAGAAGAAAAATCACAAAATTATATCAGTAGATCAAAAAAAGGATTTGGCAAAACCCAATAGTCATTCATCATAAGAACTCTCAGTAAACTAGGAATTGAGGCGAACTTCCTTAACTTAGTAAGGAAGATGTACAAAAGCCTAAGGCGAACAGTATGCTTAATGGTGAAAAACATGAAGCTTTCCTTCTAAGATCAGGAACAAGTCAAGGATGACGCTCATCATCCCTCATTTTCAACATCATACTGGAAGCCCTAGCTAATGGAATAAGACAAGAAAAGGAAGTCAAAGGTGTGCAGATTGGGGAGAAAATAGAACTCTTCATTTGCAGAATATTGTCTATGTAGAAAATCTGTACTTGTACTCTTATGTTATTACATAAGGAAGCAGAAGAAAAGGGGAAGTTAAATAAACACGTAGAAGACCCAGAGCAAAGACTTTCACATCAAATATGGTATTATATAGTTTATCAACTAATATATGAACATCAGTTTATTGAACTATATCAATCCCTGTGTATCATTTGTGACTAGTTGAGCAGAAAATATCTTTCACTACCCTTGAAGTCTTTTTTTTTCTTGGACCTTGAGACATAATGGCCTTGGAGCTCCTGGATGCAGTTATTACATCCTTGGGCATTTTATAGGTGTCATTTGCTGATACACTGTATCTTTATTTTCAAAAACCCATTTTAAGAAGTCAACACTGGCTATTAAGTAATGTAAGCATAGTAATGTAGGATTGATTATTGTATTTGTCTTACCTATCTTTTTACGGTACTGAATTCACATAGATCATGACAAGTATTTATTTTTTTTATCTTTTCCCATACTGCTTAGTCTCCATTTATAGGAGAGGCCAAGGAGTGACATATTAGCTACTGAAATATAATAGATACTGTGTCTTAAATACCTGTTATATGCCAGAAATCATATTGTTTTACCCAGTTATCTCCTTTAATCCATCTTGACACACTTCCACCATCACCAAGGCAGGAAAAAGGGATGTGGTGACTTGTGTACTATGTCTTGAAGACATCTGCTTGGGAGTGACACGTGACACTACTGTTTCTATTTCATGGGCCAAAGCCAGTAACATGGCCGGGTCCAACTTTATTTTTTTTTAATTATTTTTTTTAAAATATTTTATTTATTTGACAGAGATCACAAATAGGCAGAGAGGCAGGCAGAGAGAAAGAGGAGGAAGCAGGCTCCCTGCTGAGCAGAGAGCCTGATGCAGGGCTCTATCCCAGGACCTTGGGATCATGACCTGAACTGAAGGCAGAGGCTTTAACCCACTGAGCCACCCAGGCGCCCCCTGGGGTCCAACTTTAAGTAAGAAGGGGAAAGTGCCGTTTTGGAGGTTCAGGAAAGAGGAGAATTAGACATCAGTGAGCAGCATTAATGACTACCACACCAATAATTTGAACTTTCTGGGCTTCCTAATTTGATATTTATCTTTTCCATTTCTAAATCTGCCCCTATCCCTTCTCCTGTATATAGATTCTTCAGGTAAAAGCCTACGTATAGTTTCAAAGAAACACCTCTCTGTTTCAGAGAGTCATAGCAGAGTTATCTGGAGACTTTTTCAAAATCATATGCCTGGGCCCCACCCAAGAACTAGTGAACTGAAACTTCAAAGGGTCAGGCTCTGAATGCGTGTACTTTGATAAAGCTTCCCAGATGGTTCCGGCGTGCCCTCTGTTGTGACTTTGCGGTTGTAGACTCATATTTGTTTTCAGGCGTTGCTCTTAAAACACATGGGAAGTGGAAATAGCTCTGAAGCAGAACTGAGAGGATGGGAAAGAGGCATCTGGACCAAAATTATGAGTCAGCCTAGCTGGGTTCTTAGCTCAAGGCTTAAAGTGTGTTTACCGTGGAAGTCAGTATATCTTGGGCATGCCTAACTGACTCCAGGGTTTTGTACCTAAGGCAATACCAATCCTCGTGAAAGAGACCCACCTCACTGTAAATCAAGGGAGACTTTTACCCTTGCCCCAACTTTTTACTGAAAAACTTTCAATCACATGGAACATTGAAAGAATTGACCCACTACTTAATTCAGTAAGTGCTAGCATTTTGCTGTATTTGTTTCATTTGCTAATTTTTTTTGTCACCCACTGGTAATTGTTGTCTGAATCAATTATTTTATTGGATGGTGGGGGTTATCAAACAGTGATTTTCTGATTTTATTATTCCTACTACATCTATTATCATTACATAGCACTCTTCAATAAAGAAGAGCTTTTTTAAAATTTTAATCAACTGGAGAGGAATTAAGTTTTTCCTAAAAAGGCAGAGTAAATGTGTAATTATTTTAAAAAAAGAAGACTTTTCAGGAGCCCATATTTGATTTAAGGACGGTCAGCTCGCACTGTAGCAGAAAAATGGTTTGAGTATAGCGGAGGCTTCTGCATATAGTTCTATGGCACGGCTTTGCAACTCACAATGATAAAACGTGGTAGCTAAAGAGAAAAATGGTGTACAAATTACAGTGGCTGTATCACCAACAGCAGAAACGTCAGCAGCATTAGTGGCCAGGCTTTGGAATGGTCAAAGGACAGGATCCATGGCACAGATGCTGGCAGTTCCATCAGCACTGGTCCCTGTTGGTGGGTCCCAGTAGCTGTAGAGCCATCAGTGGGCATGGTAGCCTGGCCCCTGTTTGGTTCATTAGCAGCACCGGGGAAAACCATTAGCAGAAGAGTACAATGTCTCCGGCAAACAGGTAACCAGGCAGCTCTTTCTGTAGAGCATCCATGAACCAGCGGTTGGGGCACCCAGAGCCGTTCAGCAGAGAAACTGCCTCTTCATATGCCTGTGGAGGCGGAGTCAGTGTCAGAGACCTATAGTGTAGGGAGACTTACTGTGATCCCACCTTCCCCTTGGGATGGGGTGATCTGAGAAAAAGCGCTCTATCTTACCAAGAACAGAAAATGTCCAAAAAAGGGTCTTATTTAGGCAAAGGAAGCTCAAAGGAGAAAGTGATGTCTAGAGTTTGAAGTGCTGTATAGAGGTGATGGCAGGTAGCTCAGGTTGAAAGAGAACTTTAAAGATACTAGTTGGCTCGTTGAGGGAACCTAGAAACCCACAATGGTTGCCCGCCCAGTTTCCTCATCACAGATATGATATATATGTTCATGTCTTCAGGTCTTCTTCTATGCAGTGCCTGGTGATTTCTTTTTATGGGAAACACAGAGATTCAAGTAAAGATTAAATCCACATTTTATTCCTGATAGAATTTATATCCCCTGAAAAGTTAAAGTGGCCTATATACATATAAGGTTTCCTTTAATCTGTACTGAACATAGGAGCTGTGGTTACTAAAAGTTAGTCAAACCATATAGAGGAATTAAGGAAATAGTGATTGCCATTTTCCTTTCACTTTTAGCCTTTTTAAAAAAAATATAAGAACAAAGTGACTTTTTTAGCTACTCCACATTTCCTCCAAACATTGGTTTCCTGATGGAGAAATGCAAACTATTTTTCTATCAGAAGGAAAGAAGTTGAGAATGATTTCTGGGTTGAGATCTGTTTTTATGATTAACCAACTGTCCATAGACTAAAAAGAAAATGAAAAGACAGGACGTGATGGGTTGCCTGGGTGGCTCAGTCAGTTAAACATCTGCCTTTGGCTCAGGTCATGATCCCAGGGTCCTGGGATGGAGCCCCACATCAAGCTCTCTGCTCAGCAGGGAGCCTGCTTCTCCCTCTGCCTGACGCTCCCCCACTTGTGCTCTCTATCTCTCTCTCTGAAAAATAAATGAATAAAATATTGAAAAAAAAAAGACAGCGTACACTAAATCATGGCAAATAGTCTGTGTTATAATCTGCCCATCATAAAACGAAAGGGTAAGTTTATACAAACTTTCTCAAAAAGTGATAAAATTAAAGCAGTCACAAATTCAACGAACTGGTTCTAATTCAGTGGAACTTTTATTTTTTTAAGAGTAAAAGCTACCATATTTTTATAGATTGGCAATATGATAATTAATTAAAGTGTTTGGTTGTGTCAGTGATTTTTTTTTTCCCCTTGAGCCAGGCTAATTAGTTTTATGTTCCATATGCTCACTGAATTGTTCTTAGCTCTCTGTCAGGTAATTTATTCAGGTGTTGAAATCATCACAAGGCTTTTCTGAGAATTCTAGACCTTCCAAAGTGGCAGAAAGTTCATTGTTGCCTCAGTAGTACCAGTCGGAGCCTTGGGTATGCACAGTTTTCTGACTGTAAGAAAATCGAACAGCATAGTAGTCGTATTTAGTGGAGTTCATGTTCAAAAGAAGCCTCTCAGAATCCTTCCTGTGACCCCTCCTTTAGAAGCAGATAAACAGCAGCACTAACTGGAGACAAAGGAAGTGGTGAGGTGCAGAAACAAGAGGAAAAGATTTTTTTGTTCTAAGTCTTGATGCAACTGGAGGTGGTTTGTAAATTGGGGTATTTTGTCCTTAGCATCCTTTTGCTGTTCTTACCTGCTTTCCCTCTCCTTCATACTGTGTAGTGCTAACGTACTCTGATTATCACATTGCCCCAATCCAAGCATGTTTTTTTTTCCCCCCATCAAATCTCTCTTTGCACTAAAATTACCTACACTCCTCTCCTGGAAAATCTCTGATATTAGAAAAACAGAAACTTCATTGAATTGATTTGCCCTAACAAGTACATGGATTATTAAAAGCCAGCCTCTTAACATTTTCAGATGTAATGGTTATGTTTATGAAGAATACCCATTCATACCTAATGAGTTTAAATTTGAAGGAATTTCTTTTATTATAATGATATAAAAAGAAATAGAGGCTGTTTCCAAAAGGGCTTTTTTTTTTTTTTTGGGTAGGGATGAAAGTAATTTGTTTATCTCTTAGGAGACCAGTTCTGCAGGTGTTAGCAACGTAAGCTGTTTCAGCTTTTCCGTGTTTTTAAGCTCTCAGTTATTTCACAGTATCTCTTTTGATGGTGGTAGTAGAGACAGTGGTTTTATTATATGCATTGTTTGAAGTCTTTCCTGTACCTCTGTTACTAGTTTACTAGATGTCTTTGTTATTAGGTTTCTGTTATTTTTTTTCTTTTTTTTAAAGATTTATTTATTTATTTGAGAGAGAGAATGTGGCAGAGGGTGAGAGAGAGAGTCCCAAGCAGGCTCCACACTTAGCACAGAACCCTACTTGGGCTTGATCCCACTACCCTGAGATCATGACCTGAGCTGAAATCAAGAGTTGGACACTTAACCAACTGAGCCACCCAGGCCCCTCTGTTTCTTTTTAAAAAAATAATCTCTATACCTAACATGGGGCTCAAATCTATAATCCCAAGATCAAGATAGGTTTCTGTATTAAGAGACTCAACCCAGAAGGAAAAACATGTAATAAGCACTATAATAACATTTCTTAGAGGAATTGACATTTCGTTTTATTAATGAGTTTGTTAAATATTAACTAGGTGCCTACTATGTGTCAGATACAGCCTAGATGCTGGGGATATACTGATTAATAAGACAGACATAGTCCCTCCATGGAGTTTACTGTCTAGTGGTTCCAGAGAGAGGATTGAGGGTAACACAGCTTCAGGGAAATGGTAATAATGTAGAGATCAGGCAAAAGGCGGAGACTTCCTTTCATATTCTGGGATGATAAGGTAGCATTCTGTACTATGAAATGGCAAAATAGCTAATCAACTTATCGTGTATGGTCGTATTAGACTGTGTGCTCCCTGAAGAGGAAGTTCTGGGGAACCAGATAACTATTGCCGTAGACCAATTTAAAGGGGAAGAGGGGTGATTCAACCCTGATGGATGCTTTTAATGGCATGGATGATTTAAAGCAAGCAGATGATGTGCTCAAATTGCAAAAATGTTGCCCTAGTAGAATGACATTCAAGCCTTTATGGGATGGTCTGGAAAAAAGTCTTTTCTAGCTTATAGTCATAGTGCTGAGGTATCTGAAAACCTAATATGAAGATTGATTCTGTGGTTTGGTAAATTACCTGAGTACTTGAATTCAAATACCTGGCCATGTATTTTACATGAATGGTAGGTTAAGCTGGATTAGGGAGGAGAGGGGTCTTGACAACTTGAATAGCGATATATGACAGAAACCAAGCCTTAGAGAACCCCAAACTCCTAGATTTATCTGAAACAGTTTTCAGTTGTGGCACATCCATAGTTGAGTGTTAACATCCACAAGAATGATAGGAATTTGCTCGTTTGGGAGGAATATTGGCAGAATGCATTTGAGGGTTCTTGACTAGGAAAATGGAAATGGAATTTTCAGACTAAGCCAAAGTAATAAGATTGTGCTTGCAGCCACTGTGGTTCCTTAGGCAGTCAGCCACACTTCCAACAAGGCACTGAGCTGGCCTGTCCCAAATAACACTGAAAAGCCAGAAAGAATTTGGTCTAAAAGAAAGGATAAAAAATTTTAGGTATAGAAGGGCGGGGTTCCATCTGTCATGCAAACTTCCTGTGGGCCCCTCATAGGCCCCCTGATAGATTCCAAAAGACCCTCAGTTTAATTTTGCCACAAGGAATGGGTTTGTGAAGGAAGTATGAGAGTCTTTAAAAAGCACTCCACTGGCTGCCCTTTCTAGGCTGAGAATGCTGACGGATAGGGCCTCATTTGGAGTGAGAGCTATAATCTCTGTGGGGGTGGCAGAGCCTTTTGACAGAAATGACAAATAGTAGGCATGGTCATCACGTAGCATGGTGAATGTGATAATCACATCTCAGGAAGGTTTTACCATAGTTAATTCATGAAAATTTATTTTTGGTCATAGGAATGATATGTGACTATTTCTTATTACTAAGAATTGTTAAAAAACAGATAAAAAGAATTCTAAAATAGGAATAAATAAAGTAAGAATTTTAAAAATAGATTAAAAATTGGGATGCCTGTGTAGCTCAGTTGGTTAGACACCTGCCTTTGGCTCAGGTCATGATCCCAAGTGTCCTAGGATGGGACCCCACGTCGGGCTCCCTGCTCAGCGGGGAACCTGCTTCTCCCTCCCCCCACTGCTCCCCCTGCCTGTGTGCTCTCTCTCTGTGATAAATAAATAAATAAAATCTTTTAAAAATAGATAAAAAGCAAATACTCCCTAGATTTCTTTCCTCTAATCCCTCTTGCATTCATGAAATGCTCAGCAGAAATTCTCCTCTGCAGAAGAACTTCTTGACACTAGGATGTTCGAGATGGCTTACTCTGTAGATGCCAGTTGTCTTTTGTCTCCAGCCAGCCCGGTGCTTGCTGAATGGACTTGTCAACACAGTAGCCACAGTGTCAGTGGTAGAGGCTATGCATGGGCTTCAGCAACATGGACTTCTTGTCTTCAAGGCTGCCCTGGTCTGTGCCATTGCTGAGCGCTCGGTTTACTAGCAACAGTAGGCCGTTCTGGGTTCTGCACTTGACATTGTGCCTGTAGGTTTCTTGCCAGTTCTCTGTTGACACATATGTCACAGTGGATCTCTTCTGCTGTGGGGAGTGGGGAATAGCAATCTTAGATCTTAAGTAATGACTTTCCTTATGAGAGCAGAGGATTTATCTCTCATCCTGCCATCCTCTCTGCTTCCCGACTCAATCCTCTCAACATAATTTTTGGTTGAGTGAATGTTCAGTATTTACACTATACCTATGCCAATATTATGCATAGTCAAATATAATGTATTACAAGCATATCTCTTTTCTTATTTTGTGCTTTTTTCTGAGGTTAAAATTGCTTATTTATTTATTTATTTTTAAAGGTTTTATTTATCCATTCACAGACAGAGATCACAAGTAGGCAGAGAGGCAGGCAGAGAGGGGCGCGGGGAAGCAGGCTCCCCGCTGAGCAGAGAGCCCGATATGGGGTGCGATCCCAGGACCTTGAGACCATGACCCGAGCTGAAGGCAGAGGCTTTAACCCACTGAGCCACCCAGGTGCCCCTAAAATTGCTTATTTAAAAATTTCTTATTTTTCTTTATACCAGTTACTGATTTAAATTGCTTTTCAGCATAATTTTATGTGTCCCAGGATAAATGCTAACGGAGGCCCACACACCACATGTGTAAATATTTAAAAGTTACAAATCAAGCTATAAAATAAACTCTCTTTTCTTCCTTTGAGTTGACATAAATACCTTCACAACAAAACTGAAAATTATCTCAGTCTGTGGTTTTTATATGACTGAAAGGCTGTGAATTATTAGGCACCTGAATTTTAATTTTTATTGCATATGTCTGAGAGTTAGTGATGTTTGGCTGAATAGTAAAGTAAAGGCTTGCCAAACTAATAAATGATTATGTTATTTGCTATGATTTTTCTTTTTCTTGATTTCAGCAAAAATATTACCCTGAAATGTCACATAAAATTTGATTTTTTGACAATAACATCACATTAGACCTTTCTTGGGTCATTGTAGACTTAATGTATTTTTCTTATAAAACATTCAAGATAACCTATTAAAACTAAAAGGTAAGAGACTGATGATAGTAAAAAAAACACAAAAATTTTAAATAAAATATTTAAAGCTGGAATTTTTAACTATATATTTTGAAAGTTTAATTAAATTGTATCAAATGCTTTATAAAAGTGAAAGTAATTACAATTCTAGAATTAGTATCCATCTGTCAGTGTAAAATATGCATAGCTTGCTTCACACATATTACTTCTAGACATACAGATTTAAGAATAATATGAATTATTTAATCCTACAAAATGTTGCTCATCTGCTCTGTGTAACAGTGTTGAACAGTATGCTAATTAGTGAATATCACTGAATTCTCTGAGTGGAATCTAAAATGAGGTTTAAAAAAAGTGGATTTTCCATACTCAGAGCCTTTAAAATGCAAGTATCTATTTCATTCATGCTCTCAGAGAGGAAGGATTTGTTACTCTAGTTAATTTGTATTTTCTTTTACCAAAGTGCTCCTACTCCACACATCCTCTCTCTAGCAAAGTCTGTCTCTGACAGCAGAGGCACAACCCACACACTTACAGAGCGTTCAGGGACAGTCACCTTTTACTTCAAGGAGAAAGGAAGACAAGCACAAGAGAAGTGGAGAAGCGTCTCCCTGAAGCCTAAATGAAGATAGCGTCACAGAATGAAACATCTAAGGTTCTAGACTGCACTGTGCTGGCACCGAGTGCTGGGTCTTGGGTGATAATGGTACCTAATGGTTCTTTCATCAATCTATTTGACCTGTAGGGCCTCTACTGTGTGGGGCCCCGACGCCCAGGTCTAAGGCTGGTATTGGGTCTTAGCATTTGGTATGCAGGCACTTAGGTCCTGCTCCTATTTTCCAGTAGTGTTCTTGTTCCTGCAGCTGCTCGGTCACTCCCCATTCACCAGCCAATGCCATGTGGGATTTATTTTTTCAACAGTTATCTATTTATTTATTTAAGATTTTGTTTTTATTTTTTTTAAGATTTTATTTATTTGACAGAGAGAGATCACAAGCAGGCAGAGAGGCAGGCAGAGAGAGAGAGAGAGGAGGAAGCAGGCTCCCTGCTGAGCAGAGAGCCCAATGTGGGACTCGATCCCCAGACCCTGAGATCATGACCCGAGCCGAAGGCAGAGGCTCAACCCACTGAGCCACCCAGGCGCCCCTGTTTTTATTTTTAAAATTTCTTTATTAACATATAATGTATTATTTGTTTCAGGGGTACAGTCTGTGAATCATCAGTCTTACCCAATTCACAGCACTCACCATAGCACATACCCTCCCCCATGCCCATTCCCTAGCCTCCCCATCCCTGATACTCCACTCCCATTCAGCAACCTTCAGTTTGTTTCCTGAGATTAAGGGTCTCTTACAGTTTGTCTCCATCTCTGGTTTCGTCTTGTTTGGGAATGAGAACTCTTACCTCGTTTTCTCACTTTTGTCTTTTAAAAATCCTTTTATTTTGAAATGATTTTAGATTTACCAAAAAGAAAAAAAAAGTGATGGTATTATGGAGTTACTGTATATTCTCCCCCAAGCTTCTCCTTATGGTAACGTCTCTTATGATTAAGAGGAGGATGACACTGTTCACTAAACCACAGACTTTATTTGGATCTCACCAGTTTCTCCATGATGTCCTTTTCCTGTTGCAGGATATCAGATTGCCTTTGGTCATCATGTTCCCTTGGTCTCCAATCTGTGACTGTTGTTTGGTCTTTCCTTGTTTCATGACCTTGACAGTCTCGAAGGGCACGGTCAGGTGTTTTGCAGGCTGTCCTTCCATTAGGTTTGCCATGATTACACTGGGAATATGCATTTTGGGGGTAAAATACCAAATACCACAGGGATGAGCTGCGTCATGTCAGGGGTGCCCAGAATCAACATGACTAAGGACGGTGATGTTAACCTTTGAGCACTTTGGCTAGGTTGGTGTCTCAGGGTTCTCTACTTACTGTTTCCCTTTCCCTATGCTATTCTTTAGAAGATAGTCACTAAATCCAGCCCACACTCTGGTGGGGAATGTATTTCAAAACTGCATTCTATCAATGCTTATTTAATATCTCTTTTTATCCCCCACTACTTCTTCTTCTTCTTTTTTTTTTAGGGATTTTAGTCATTTATTCGACAGAGAGAGATCACAAGTAGGCAGAGAGGAAGGCAGAGAGAGAGAGGGAGAAGCAGGCTCCCCACTGAGTAGAGAGCCTGATGCGGGGCTCGATCCCAGGACCCTGAGACCATGACCTGAGCCGAAGGCAGATGCTTAACCCACTGAGACACCCAGGCGCCCCTTTACCCCCCACTTCTAAAAGTCCACTCAGTTCCTGAGCCCTTGGAAGATTCTGTGATATGCATCAATTCAGTTCTTGGCTTTTCCCTACTATATCCCAAGTGCTTTTCTACATTCCAGCTAGCAAGATTTTGTTCCTATTATCTCCTTTGTCTTTGTATTTATAGTTTTATGGGCTTTGAAAGATCCCTTTATGGTAGTTTTAGTGGGATTTCAGAGGAAATGAAATTGAATTATTATGTTCAATCTGCCATCTTTATCTGGAAGCCTTGGGGGAAACATTTTTTAATCATCAAAATTGACATTTAATCTGTTTGGATTTGCCATTTCTGTTTGTTATAATTCTACCATTAATGTAATCCATGGAATCACTGAATGCTTTTTTTTGGGGGGGGGGTGTCATTGCTGTATTTCATAAAACATTGTGTTCAGGGGCACCTGGGTGGCTCAGTGGGTTAAAGCCTCTACCTTCAGCTCAGGTCATGATCTCAGGGTCCTGGGATCGAGCCCCACATCGGGCTCTCTGCTCAGCAGGGAGCCTGCTTCCTCTCTGTCTCTGGCTGCTGCTCTGCCTACTTGTGATCTCTCTCTCTCTGTCAAATAAATAAATAAAATCTAAAACAAAAAACAAAAAACAAACAAACAAAAAACACCCAAAAATCCCACATTGTGTTCAGTCAAGAAACTCAGTTCACAGCTAGAGATGTGTCGGTCGGTGTGATTGGCCCTCATTATCGAAGGTAAATTGGGGTTACTGCTATAAAGCCAGGCTTATGCTGGGTAGGGAATGCTTCTTTTTACATACCAGTTATTAAGTCTAACAAAAAACAAGGCAGACTCAGATACCTCAGGAATAAGTGTGGGTTAGTTAATCAGGCAAAGAACCATACCTGGCTTATGCTTGTCAAAGACAACCAAAACTTGAATGGGTAGAGAAGGGGAGTTAAAATCTCCACACTGGCTTCCTGACCAGTAGCATAAATGAGGCCTGGAGCCCTCTGACTACTTGCTGCCTTTCTTTTCCTCTCCCTTGTCTCTCATTTTCGTGTTTCTAGAGTAGTGTTAGGTTTACAGTACAAGGGAGAGGAAGGTACAGAGAGTTCCCCCATATTCCCTGCCCCCTCACAGACATAGGCTCTTCCATTCATGAGAATGGTACATTTTTATTTTAATAAATAAATTAATTACCAAGGATGAATCTCTTATGATGTATCATAATCACCCACAGTCCATAGTTTACCTCAGGGTTCACTCTTGGTGCTCTACTTCGCATGGGTTTGGGCAAGTGTATGACAGCATATGTCTATCATTATAACATCATATATCATTATAACATCATATAATATATTGTTGTAATACCATGTAATATCATACAGAGTAAGTATTTCCACTGCCCTAAAAATCCTCTGTGCTCTGCCTATTCGTCCCCCCTCCAATCCCTTGACCACTCATAGCTTTGTCTTTTCCAGAATGTCCTAGAGTTGGAATCATACAGTATGTAGTCGTTTTTTCCTCTTTTATTTTCCTACAATTTTATATAAAGTGTTTTGATATTGATTTTATCATTTAGTGACTAGGTTGCATTTTTTCCCATGCATTTTTTATAGTTTTTGTTACTTTTTCTGTTGGTAATGGGACTGTATGGCTCAAAAGCCCAAACAACACACCATGAATATTGAGAGTACTCCCTCTTGTCTCTGCCTTGCTCTCCTTTGCCTTACCCACTGTGAGTAACCACTTTCCTTAGTATTTTTGTGTGAGTTTTGGGTTTCTTTATGCAAGTACAAACATATTCTTCTTCTTCTTGCACAAAAGATAACCATTCTGTGCTCTCTTCATTGAAGAATTTGTATTAGTTCATAGGGTTTTCCTTGTTCTTCTTTTACAGTTTTGTTGATGTCCTAATATTTATTTAACCAGTTCCCTTACGAAAAATGACTTGTGTTTGTTTCTCAATATATCGTTGGCTTTGCAAATGGAATAAACTCATACAAATCTCATTTTGTAGGTATATGGATATATTGTTAGATAAATTCCCAGAACTGGGAAAATTGCAGAATATCGACGTAACTTTGTAGTGTATAATATAGTCAGCTAGCATCTGTCTTAATAGTCAGGGACAACGAGGAAACTAGCAATCGTCTTTAGTATTTACAACAGAGAACATATCATGCAGGGACATGACTGCCAGATGACAGAACTGAGTGTGTAACTGAGAAAGCAACTCAGAGGTTAGTAACAGTGGAAGAGCCACTGTCTGTAACCTGGAGAGACAAAATTAAGAAAGTTGTGTTTCTGAGTCCCAGGGCTGGGGCTCATCTTCTGGAGCCTCAGACCTCTAAGGGCCTGTCTAGTGAGCACTGGGGCCCCTACGGAGCTACAGTCCCTGAGGTAGAAGGGAGAGGGAGAGAAATGTTCTGGCTTTGTCCTTCCTACTCTCGTTCTCCAGTCTTTCAGAAACCAGCTGATAGTGAGGCTGGGCACCACGGTTAAAAGCAGCCAGCGTCTCCTCCCGTAGATTGCAGAGCAGTGGAAGGACAAACATGAATCTGAGGACAAGTGGGCTCAAGTCTAAAGAGCCCATCCCTTTTACCACTTAGCATTTCAGTTCACTTTTCTACTCACATTTAATACTTTCCTACTTCTGCCCATCATACAAACAAAGACACTCCTTCTCCCCAAACAGGAAGTCAGACTCAAAGTCCCATTAGTCATTGTATCCTTTTCAAGTTCAGGACCTGCTGGTGATCCTCATTCCTCTCTAGCAGGTCTAGAGGTAACTTGTGGCCTGGTGACCTATGAACAAAATTGTAAACTAAGTCCCACCCGCACTCCATACAAAACTGTAAAGGGGAAGGGGGAAAAGTATAAATCATTGGTTAATATGTACATAACAAAAATACACATTCGTGGTGCAGTCTTTGTCGCTGTAAAAAGTCATAGTCCATATTGAGCACTTCCCTCCTCTGCCACTTATTTCATGTTTCCTTTGTTTCTAGCCAGCACTGCAGGTGGTTACGTTCCTTTAGGGTGACTGGATCAGTCAGGATACCTCAGAACAATAGAAAACACAGAATTTCAACAGAGAGAATTTAATATAGGGAATTGATTAAGCAGTTTTGGAGAACTGAAAAGGCAGAGAAGATGATACCAAGCTAACCTAGAGAAGGGAACTCCCGGATTAAGTTACCACTCCAGGCCTGGGGTGACAGCAGGAAGCTCAAAGGAGGGGCCCTCAGACCTCGGAGCAAGCACCATAGCTTAACTGTTGCTGATATCTTTGATTAGGCATGATGAGCCTGGTTCTAGAAGTGCTTCCCATAAGTTGAATGTTACCATTGCTAACTACTTATCTGGAAAGCAGTTCTTCCCTTCTCCTGTCCTCTGCCTTATAGAATTCAACAGGAAGTCAAGTGGCAATGCAGATACAGAGTTCCTATAGTCCCAGCCGGGGCATCACAAAGCAGAGCATGAAAGTACGCTTGGACTGAGAGGCAATGGTTTAATGACAGGGACAGCTCCTCATGTTGCCTACTCCATGTCCATACACAACTTTCTCCATGTATTTCAACTTCCTGTGCAGCAATACCAAATTCTAGCCATTTCTCTAACAGGATAAACTACCCTTTGTAGAAATAGGCATTCTCACCTTTAACCCCAAGAAGGAAAGTTTCCAAATGTCATTACATTCATGTCTGGATGGTGTCAATTACTCATGTTCAGTTGGAGTCCCTCTTGAATATTCTGTAATCTAAAGATGAAACTGTAAGCTAACCACTGCCATTAATTCTTAAAAGCACCATGGGAAGGGAGAAGAAAAAATTATTTAATATATACAAAAACACATAAACAGACACACATGTGCACATACATTAAGCAAAGAAGAAAATAATGCCTAGATATTAGTCTTTTTTTCTGTCTGGTTGTAAGCCTGTGGTTGACGTTTCTAACTTCCTTCTTCCCCTACTCATTTCATCTTCCCTTTGCTCTGAGCCAGTGCCTACCCCAGGTGACACGATCCAAACCTCCCTCCCGAAGGCTCTGAGTCTTCCATTGTCCTGTCTTTTCTTGGTTACTGTTTTCCACTAACTTTTAGCATGTTGAGGAGAAAATGAACATAGGTGACACAAAGGAGAGAGAAATGACGTGCTTGGTGATAACTAGTGGAATGAGAGAACGGTGTAATATTTGTAGCGCCCATGTGACGGTTCTGATCTGAGTTTAAGTGAACTACAGAAGGATCTGGGCTTAATGTAGGGTTGCCAACTGTCCTTGTTTGCCCCGGATAGAGGGATTTCCTGGAACCTGAGACTTCCTATGCTAAAACTGGAAATGCCCCGGCAACTGGGACAAGTAGTTTACCCCGGCTGGGTAGGAACTGGTGGGGCAGATTAGTGAAAACAACTTCTTGGCAGAAGCACGGAGTCCAGTCACCTGGGATAACCGGTCCTTAGGGAGTGGCCAGTCAAGAAGTCTTAAACTTTCAGTAAGAGAACTTTTTGTGGTGCAGGGAAACAGTGATTCTTAGTCCTCCATGGTAGCTGCCATTCACGTCGATTCTTAACCCACGGATGCTATGGGTCAGTGTAGGCTCTAGAGAGATAGGAGGTTGGAAGTAAAATCAGAGTGTAACCCAGGGGAGACAGATTCTTTCTCACCACAGACCACCCCACTGCTCTGGAAACTTGAAGGTTTTGGTGCAATGGTGACATCAGTTGAAGGTGGGTGGGGGTATTGCAAGGGATGGGGAGTAGGAACTTGGTAACATACAATGGCATGTACTGTACTAGCACTTATAGAGGAACTGATGTGCTTGGCAGGACAGAATAACATTCATGCAGGTGGGGCATTCACCGGTGAATTTTAAGTTCTTACTGCAAACATGACATCAACAGGCTGGGGAGTGGGGAGGCCAGAGGAAATTTGGTGACCCTGGCTTTTCTGGAAGCAGTATCACAGGAGAAAAGGCTGGGTTGATTATGATACTTTCCTTATAGTATTGCGCCACCTAGTGTTAGCTTTGATGTACTTCTTTTGTCCTAGTTCCATGAATTAAAATCTGTTGTTTCCAAAGTCATCAGTCATTTGTTATTTTTCTCATTCAGCAAATACTGACTGAATACTTTCTATATGCAAATAACTTTTCTAGGTATTGAAATTAAAACTGTGACAAAACCCCTGAATTTATGGAAGTTTACATTCTTGAGGGGATAAAGATAAATGCATAAATAAAATGAAACCTATGCTATATAGTTATACATGTGAAGGGGGGGAAATAAATCAAGAAAGGAAGGATTAAATTTAAGGTTTTGTGGGGAGAGGGTCTATAATTTTAAATCAGGTGGTCAGGGAAGCCTCTGATTAAAAATGAGATAGGGAGCATTCAGGCAGAGGTAATAGTGCAAAAACCCCAAAGTGAAAAGCTTGCCGAGTTCAAGGAACAGTGAAGAGGAAAAGGCTGCACTAGGGGGAGATCATTAGGAGGTAAGAGCCTTTGGAATCACAGTGAGGACTATCACATTTATTTAGAGGTTGAAAATCCTAACAGAGTTTTGATCAGGGACATGGTCTTGTGTATTTATTATTTTTTCTTAGAGAGAAAGAGAAAAAGAGAGAGCACACACTCAAATAGGGAGGAGGAGTAGAGGGAGAGGGAGAAGCAGACCCTGCTGAGCAGGGAGCCCGATGTGGGGCTTGATCTTAAGACCCCAGGATCATGGGGCGCCTGGTTGGCTCAGTGAGTTAAAGCCTCTGTCTTCAGCTCAGGTCATGGTCCCAGGGTCCTGGGATCGAGGCCCGCATTGAGCTCTCTGCTCAGTGGGGAACCTGTTTCCCTGTCTCTCCCTCTCTCTCTCTGCCTGCCTCTCTGCCTACTTGTGATCTATCTCTCTGTCAAATAAATAAATAAAATCTTAAAAAAAAAAAAAAAAGACCCCAGGATCTTGACCTGAGCCGAAAGCAGGCAGTTAACCAACTGAGGCATACAAGTGCCCCTTGTGTACCATGTAATAGGATCACCCGGGCTGCTGTGTTGAGAACAGACTGAAAGGCAAGGTCAGAAGCAGCGAGAGCAGTTAGATGCTATTTTAATAATCCAAGTGAGAGGTTACAACATGAGCCAGATGGATGACAATGAAGGAGGAGTAAAGTGGTAAGAAATTGTTAATGCCTACTTTGCTCTGCCCTACCTCAAGGCTTTGGGACTAAATTATTTGGGAAAGTAAGGAAAAGGAAGGAAGGGGCCACTTGTAGGTTTTTAATTCACCTGGATTTGATTTCTGGTATGATGAGAAAGAATACAACTTCATTTTTTATAGGAATATTCTGTTTTCCCAGCAGTTTACTGAAAAGATTATAACCATGCATTACCATTACTGTCATATATGAAGTGTTCATTTATGTATGAGTCATTGCATATTTTGGTTATGTTCCATTGATTTGTCAATTTCTGTGACAGTATTAGTGTGGTGTTTTTTTTTTTTTACTTTATAATCAGTCCATATTTCGTACAGCAAGAACTCTCACCTTATTTTTTAAAGAGTGTTCTGGATATTCTTGGCCCTTAAAATTTCCATAAAGTTTTAAATCAGCTTGTCTAGGGTCATGTGGGTGGCTCAGTTGGTTAAGCAATGGACTCTTGATTTCTGCTCAGTCATGATCTCAAGATTGTAGGCTGAGCCCTTTGTCTGGCTCTGCACTGAACGTAGAGCCTGCTTGGGATTCCTTCTCTCCCTCTTTCTCTGCCCATACTCCCCTGCCCCACTCATGCACATGTGTGCTCTCTCTCTCTCTAAAATAATTTCTTTTAATTTATCAAATTCAAACAACAACAAAAACAACAACAAAACAAACAAAAACAACCAAAAGCAAAAACCTAAACCTATTGGGAATTTTAATTAGAAATGAATTGAACTGATAAATTGTTTTTGAGTGAATTGGCATGTTTAGCCCTGTGAAATCTTCCAGTTCACCATTTATTTTAGTCTTCAGTGACTTTCAATAGATTTAGAGGTTTTTGCATATCTTTTGATAGGTTTATTTCTAGATACTTGATTTTTTATGCTATTGTAAAAAGACATCTTTAAATAAATATTTGAAACAGTTGATAGCTAGTAGTTGGAAATGCAGTTAATTTGGGTATTTTGATTCTTCATCTAGCAGTTTTGCTAAATGCTCTTATTAATTCTAATGGCTTATCTTTCCTGGGGGTTCTATGAACATAATATACCATCTGTAGATAATTATGCCTTTTATTTACTTTTCCTGATCTTCATGTACTGGTTGGAATCACTAGCACAACCTAGAACAGAAGTAGTGATACCAGCGAATCTTTAAGTGTTCTTATCAGTGGAAAAGCTTCTAATATTCAACATTGAGCAAATGGTAAGTTTACTTTGGTTTTCTGTAGATATTCTTGATTGGATTAAGAAAATTCCAATATATTTTGGGAGGAAAGTTTTAAATAAAATCATGAATGGATGTTGAATTTTATAAAATTTTTTTTTTAATTTACATCTAGAAATACTGTGATTTCCCCCCCGGCTTTAATTTTTTAATGTGGTAGATGTTAAACTGACCTTAAATTCCTAGGATAAATCCATCTTGATCATGACTGATTATCTTTTTAATAAATTTCTCAATTTGGGTTCCAACATTTTCTTTATTATTTTTTATATTTATGTTTGTGAACGAGATTGGCCTCTAACTTTCATTGCCTCTGTTGGTTAAAGGATGCCTGAGAGCACAGTCAGGTTTTGGTGTCAGAGTTTAACCAGCCTCTGAAAATGAGTTGATGCATCTTTCCTTTCCTGTCATCCTTGAATTTGTATAATTTTGGCATTATTTCTTCTTTGAATTTGCCGGAGAACACATGCTAATTCCAACATAATTAACCTGCAATGTTATATTAGTTTCACGTGTACAATATAGTGATCGGCAATTCTATATACTACTCAGTGCTTATCATGGTAAGTGTACTCTTAATCCCCTTCACCTATTTCACCCAAGACCTAGTAATTTTTTTAAAAAAGATTTTATTTATTCATTTGACACAGAGAGATCACAAGTAGGCAGAGAGGCAGGCAGAGAGAGAGAGAGAGGAGGAAGCAGGCTCCCCGCGGAGCAGAGAACCCGATGCGGGACTCGATCCTAGGACCCTGAGATCATGACCTGAGCCGAAGGCAGCGGCTTAACCCACTGAGCCACCCAGGCGCCCAAGACCTAGTAATTTTTGAGGGAAGACTTGTTTTTCTCCTCTGAGTCAGTTTCTTGAAGATATTTTATTTTTCTATTTCTTCCTGTGTCATTTGCAATCTTATATTTTTCTTTAAAAAGTTCCATTTCTTCCTATATTTAAACTTTTTGAAAATTTTTGTTTAAAGTATTTTTTTATTGCATTTGAAGTACCTGTGCTATTGGTAACAATATCTCTCCTGTTTATGATATTGTGTTTTCTTTCTTTTTTTTCTTATTAAAATTTTTTTTAAAGATTTTATTTATTCGACAGAAAGAGAGAAATCACAAGTAGGCAGAGGCAGGCAGAGAGAGAGAGGAGGAAGCAGGCTCCCCGCGAAGCAGAGAGCCCGATGCGGGCCTCGATCCCAGGACCCCGGGATCATGACCTGAGCCGAAGGCAGAGACTTTAACCCACTGAGCCACCCAGGCACCCCATTTTCTTATTAAATTTTGAGAGTAGAGCGCCTGGGTGGCTCAGTGGGTTAAGCCGCTGCCTTCGGCTCAGGTAATGATCTCGGGGTCCTGGGATCGAGTCCCGCATCGGGTTCTCTGCTCCGCGGGGAGCCTGCTTCCTCCTCTCTCTCTCTCTGCCTGCCTCTCTGCCTACTTGTGATCTCTCTGTGTCAAATGAATAAATAAAATCTTTAAAAAAAATAAATAAAAATAAATTTTGAGAGTAGTTAGTCAATTTCATTACTCTTTTTACACAGAAACCACTACCTCATTTAAAAACTATAACATTGACCATCTTTCCTGTTAGGTATGGTCACATTATAGATTTTATTGTAGATAGTGATTTCACATGTAAATATTTGTTCTCCTTTGAAATACATTTATTTTTTACAGTCTTTGGTAGGGGCAATAGATTTTGTAAAAAACCAAAAACTTTAAAGGTTAAAGTAAAAATTAGCAAATTAAGCTCTAAAGCTTTAAGGCCCTAAGTGAAAATTTTTGAACCACAAGAGACAGAGATCACTCAGTAGAGTTGTTCAATAAAGTCTTTTTTTATTATAGTTAAGACATAAAAAGGTAAAGACTATTATAACGAACACTTTATTTTTTTATTATTTATTTATTTATTTTTAAAGATTTATTCATTTGACAGAGACAGACAGTGAGAGCAGGAATACAAGCAGGGGGAGTGGGAGAAGGAGAAACAGGCTTCCTGCTAAGCAGGGAGCTCAGTGTGGGGCTCGATCCCAAGACCCTGGGACCATGACCCGAGTGCCCCTATGATGAACAATTTAGTACCAGTAACCAATCTTAGAAAACAAAACATTTCACGTACAGATGAAATATATTGTATATCCCTTTCTGGTTACATTTCCTATCGCAGAGGTTGACCATAATCACAAATATGATTATCCTTGCATTTACATCTATATTTTTGCCTGTACATATATATTCTTAAGCAGCATGTGCTGTTACTTCGCATCCTTAAAGTAATATATAAATGATAGTACATGGCACGTGTTCTTCCACAGATAGTTGTTGCTAAATATTATTCAGTTAAAAACATTTTTTTCTGAAGTTTTCTTCTTTTTTTTTTTTTTTTAAGATTCTGACAGAGATAGTGAGAGAGGGGAACATAAGCCGGGGGAGTGGGAAAGGGAGAAGCAGGCTTCCCACCAAGAAGGGAGCCGGATATGGGGCTCCATCCCAGGACCCTAGGATCATGACTGCCTCAAAGGTAGACACTTAACGACTGAGCCACCCAGATGCCCTTCCTGAAGTTTTCTATTCTTAAATTTGTTTTGAGATAATTTGGAGTTGCTTGTTGAATTAGTGAGTAGGTTTTTTTGTTTTGTTTTTAGCAGTCTCTATGCCCCATGTGGGGCTCAAACTCCCAATCCTGAGATCGAGAGACACATGCTCCACCAACTGAGCCAGCCAGGTGCCCATGGAAGCAGTTTTTTATGATGGTTGTTCTAATCTTTGTCAGATAATTCTAGCATCTGATTTCTCTCTTTATTGGCATCCGTTGATTGCCTTTTCTTGTTTGGGTTGTGACTTTTCTTGTCCTTGGTATGATTTTTTTTTGTATTATATCCTGGAAATTTTGAATAGTAAGAGTTGGAGTCCTTGGATCCTCTTTTTTTATTTCAGCCAGTGGTCACCCTGTTTATGTTTGAGGCATCATCCCTGGGTTTCTTTTCTGGGCTGTGGTTCCAGTGATAGTATAGGATTCAGAGCCTGTATAGTGCTATTCTGGTCCATTTCATTCACCTGGCACCATCTGGGCTCCTGTTTGCTTGGCTGATGCTGCCCACAGGGGTGAAGAGCTCTTTCCCAGGCAGATCCTGCTAGGGGAAGTGTGGAAGATGCTAGGCTTTGAGACAGTGAGGGATTCCTTGAGCCTGTTGTCTGGGCTACCCTGTGTCTACCTAATCACTGCTGGTATTGTCTGAGGCCATGGAAGATGCTTTCCTGGGCTCTAGGCGGTGGGTGGAGGATGGAGTGCTTTCCAGGGCCATCTCTCTGGGTCATTTAGTGCTGAAGGCTTCTTCCCCATCTCTGCCAGTGCCCCTGAGGGAGAGAAGCAAATACCTGGGCCTCCTTTCTGCTTCTGGTGGTAGCGGTGGAGGTCATCTCTTGCCACTGGGTAGAGGCCCAAGAGATGCTAGAATGGGTCTCTGTCTACTGCTAAGTGAGGGCCAAGAGACACTGAACTTCTGGGTTGAATTCTCTGTCTTCTCTTTGCAGGTGCTGTCGGTGTAGGCAGAGCAGGCTGCCAGATACGGCATTGAGATGGGGTACCCCATTAGGTCTCTGATGAGCTGCCTCTTTCCTGGGCTTTTTCCTGGCTGGTCCTAGAGTTTATTTGCCTTTTTTTTCCCCCCTGGCTTTGCCTTTTGGTGGTTCTGAGCTGTGTGCCTCTGCAGTGCCCAGTGTGGGATATATGGGAGACTAAAGGAATTCCAGGGAACTCCCTCCATATCATTCCTCAAGTCCTAAGGTCCCTAAGATCCCTAGGGTCCCTAGCCCATTTGCTTTCCTTATTCTACCTTTCAGAGTCCTCTTATAGTTGTCTACAATTATTTCCAGTATTTCCCTCTCCCTCTGCCCACCTGCCAAAGAAAAAAGAATGAGTGCAAAAGAATATTATGAAGAATGAATCTTTGTAACAATAGAGGTAAGATATGTTTTTGGTAGAATGACTCTAATTCACCTAAGTTCAATCAGATAATAGATTAAATACTAATTGAAATTAATTACAAAAAGTATACATCTCCCAACACTAAAAAAGGGTATTTGATGAAGTTTTTATCCGATGAATATTTTTTCCCTTACATAGATCCCTTTGACATTGTGTACATGTATATGTATATCTGTCTTTCTATCTATCTGTCCATCCTTCTATCATCTGTCTATCATCTCTCTATCCATCTTTATTTTCGGAACTAGAGTTTGTATGCGTTTCTTCAATTTATGCCTCTAAAAATATTTCTACATTATTTATACTAGTAGATTATAACATCACTGTGCATTAATATTAAATTAACATTCATTTATTCTTAATCCAGTTTAGGTAGATTTAGATGGTTCAAAATTGACATGAGAAAAACAGTTTTGAAAGATTGCACATTTTTGTAAGTTTCTAAAATACTGAAAAGTTTTATAATTGAAGAATTATTTTGATGATTTACTTATTAACTCATAAATTTAATGATATAACCATCAAATACTTTTTGACTGCCATTCTATATTCACATGTTTAATTCGGGGGGGGGTGTCTAAAATTTGGATCCCAATTGTATTCTGGTGATAACAACTTAGTGGGTTTATTGATAAACAAGTATTTGTTTAGGTAACATTCATATGCACTCTTAAATCCACTTTTAGCATCATTTTGAACTCCTTTTTTATATTCTTCAGTGAAGGCTAAAACCTCAGAGGGCGTGCCACCAAAAATTGCACTATGGTAATAGAAATCTCCCTTTTCAAAAGGGATGAAAGCTGCTGAGTTAGGGCTTCTCTCATAAGGGAAATTTTTGTCATGTCCAAAATACCACCATGAATGGAGTTGCTCTACAGACTTGCCCAGGGCTTCTACCCCAAGGTCATTCTTGAAGATCTGGTTTACAGTCAAACTGAAGAGAAAGTCAGCTTCATGTTGGATGTGTTCTAGGATGTAATTATTCAAGTTCCTCATGTATATGTAATTCAGGTCTTTCCACACATGTTGTCTGAGTACAATACATAGTTTAAATGTTCGAAGGGGACCTAGCTCTATAGGAGGTAGTTTGGAGAAGTCATCCATCAAGATGTAAAAGGTAACATTGTAGCCACTCATGAAGTATTTATTAGCAGACTGGATGAACTGTTGCAGGTACTGATCCACAAACCCGTGAAACATGAAAAAAAAAATTTTTGAAAACTTATCAGGAGATTACATGTCACTTAACACACGTATTATTATTGCTAAGACCTACCAGTAGGTAGGAGCAGAGAAGTTGCATCTAGAGCTTAACTCTGTTGGTTAATGAAAGAAGAGATAGTGAGCTTGGGAGCCTCAGAAGAGCCTTAAAGTTGGTTGAGAAGAAAGGAGGAGAGAGCTAAGTGGATATTAATAAGAAGATTGCTAAGTCATGTAAAGGACTCAGCCATAGCTAGAGAAAATAACCACTATAAATAATTATGCAGTTCAGCCAGAAATCATGATTAGGGTTAATTATGAGTAATTCTTTGGCTGTGTAGAGAGTTCATGGGTGCTTATCCATGTTCTTCCAGAATAAAAAAGGATAAATGCTAGTAGCACCTACTTTCCAGTAGCAAACACAGCCAAGCCTACAGTAATGTTCCGCCTTTTATAGTACTTTTCCAGGACTTGTCTATTTTAAGTTCCTTCCCATAGGATTGGTGCAAACCAATCAGTTGTTGTTTTTACATCAGGACATTTCCTGTTGAACAAACACGAAACAAATTAAGTTACCACCTTATCATGACAACAGAAGTTTTGGTCCAAGTGATAATAGCTAATGATTATAAAGTACTTACTATGTACCAGGCACAGTGATTAAGTGCTTTACAGGTTTTGTTTAATCCTTGTAATGTCCCATAATAGAAGTACTATCATTATCTCTATTTTTCATATGAGGAAACATGAGCACAGATTGAGTCAATTATTATTTTTTTTAAGATTTTATTTTTATTTATTTGACACAGAGAGAGAGATCACAAGTAGGCAGAGAGGCAGGCAGAGAGAGAGGGGGAAGCAGGCTCCATGCTGAGTAGAAAGCCCGATGTGGGGCTTGATTCCAGGATCTGGGATCATGACCTGAGCCGAAGGCAGAGGCTTAACCCACTGAGCCACTCAGGTGCCCCTTGAGTCAATTATTTAGTATTCCACAGCTAACAAATGGCAGAGTCAAGATTCAAGATCTTCAAAAGATTTTATTATAGGGATTTTTAAAACTTTCACATTTACTTATTTATTATACATTTATTTTAAAACCCTACTTAAAGTCTGTAGTCATGCCCTTCTATTTGATTCACAAGTCTCAAACTCCACCTTAATACTGGCCACATGTGCCCTTATCACAGTGATGATGCTTATCAATTAGGCACATCACAGATGCAAATCAATATCTACTTGAGAAGATGAAAGGGTTTGAAGATTATCCCTCCTCCTTCATTAGGTCAGATTAAAGATTTGCTAACAGAACAAAAAGGGTCTCTGAAAGCAGAAGTCAGTTTAAAAACTTGTGTTTAGAAATTGTTTGGTAGGGGCGCCTGGGTGGCTCAGTGGGTTAAGCCTCTGCCTTTGGCTCAGGTCATGATCTCAGGATCCTGAGATCAAGCCCTACGTTGGGGTCTCAGCTCAGCAGGAAGCCTGCTTCCTCCTCTCTCTCTGCCTGCCTCTCTGCCTACTTGTGATCTCCATCTGTCAAATAAATAAATAAATAAAATCTAAAAAAAAAAAAAGGAAAGAAATTGTTTGGTAAAACAAAAGAGGAAGTAGGAGAGACTTAGAGTCATTAGATTTCTGCTACAGGTATGGAACTCCTTCTCTGGAAGGTAAATGCTGGCCAGAGGGCATTCTCTGCAAAGGAGTTGCTTAACAGTCTGGCAGACAAGAAGATCTACCCTCTGGATGGCAACTAGAAACCTTGCCCAGTTTCCTTCGTGGCTGGCTTAGTGTCTCTGTGTAAAGTGGCTTGGAGTCCAGTGGAGTTTATGCATGGGCTCAATGTCATGGGATATCTCTTTGCTAAGACCAAGCTATGTCCAGTCCTGAGCACCGAACTTGTCAACAGGGGACAATTGGAGCCCACACTATGACACCATTTCCCAGGGAGACCAGCCAGCCAGATGGTTGGTTGATTAGATCAGACTTTTATAAAAGAAAGGGATAAGATTTTCCTTCAAGGGGAATGTTTTATGTTCTGGGTAGGGATTTGCTTTTCCTGTCTACAAATAGTTCAGCTTTGTTGACTTGCAGAATATCTTTTTTTTTTCCAGAATATCTTGTTAATTTCCATTGTATCACACATAACATTGCCTCTATCCAAGGTACTTATTTCATGGTGAAAGTAGTATAATGGTTGGCCCACTTCCATAAAGTTCTCTGGTCTGACAGCGCCTCACAGTCTAGAGGCAGCTAGCCTGATAGAAAGTGGAATAGCCAGGGAAAGTCTCAATTTCAGTGCTAGTTCCGAGATTAAGAAATGATTCTTAGTGACAAAAAGGTTGGATTGTGTTAGTTATTTTCTTTTCTTTTTTTTTTTTAAGGATTTTATTTATTTATTTGACAGAGAGAGATCACAAGCAGGCAGAGAGGCAGGCAGAGAGAGAGGAGGAAGCAGGCTCCCTGCTGAGCAGAGAGCCTGATGCAGGGCTCGATCCCAGGACCCTGAGATCATGACCTGAGCCGAAGGCAGCGGCTTAACCCACTGAGCCACCCAGGCGCCCCATGTTAGTTATTTTCCATTTACTGTTCCGCTATCCATCCTCAGCCCTTCTCTACCTGGCCTGCCTTGGGAGCAACTGATCACCCAAAGTTCCCAGCTGTATGGCTTGCTGTGAGTTCTACTAGTGGGAGGCACCAGCATAAGATCAGAGGACAGGAAAGGAGGTTGTCTATTTTCTTTCTCTCTATTTTCTTTCTCTCCCAGCTCTGTCGAGATCTTGACAGTGGCTGTGTCCTTATGCAACTACAACTTCTGTTGGGCAGCCCATTCCTGGTTCCAGAAATCCCTGGAAATCTCCAAGAACACCATCCCTTCTCTTGTCCCTTTAGGCTGAGCATGGTCACAGCTTCTTGCTGTTGCAAGTCTCTTGATGCCTCTGTATCCTTTGCTGGGTCTCTTCACCTTGTTCACATATCTGCCAACCACCCTTTCACTAAAGTTACTTCATCTCAGTTGAACTGTTTCTCTCATACCCTGATAGATTCAGTATCTGAAGAGCTTAGAAAATACCTCAGGAGGGCTGAGCAGGTGGTATTTGGCAGTATACAAATTGACCTACTCATGAAGTATATCGCTAACAATGAAAATTTGCAGAAGGAAGGTACACAGGTGAGAATGCTAAAGTGTCATAGTTCTGTAGACTATCATAGTTCTGACATAGAAGTATGATAATGAAGGAGGGAAATCATATATATGGCCTAAGATATCCACATTCCTAATAGAGAGAGAATAGGTGCTAAAATGAATTAGAAATTATTTCAATGCTAAAAGGCATTAATAAGATTTGACGAGATGTGATCATGACAATAATATGGGAGGGTATAATTTGTTCAAAAGTAGTTCTGGGGAGAGGGGCGGGGATTCTTCCTGTAAGTCCAGGCTATATTGTGGTATATCTAGTTTTAGGAAACTGAATAGGAGTCTAAAAGGTGTAAGAAGCAGAAGTGGTGTCATAGATATAAATAAATATACCATGAGCAAACAGAATCATGGTAGTACTAGAGAATTTCCGGGGTGTATGTTTCCTGCTCCACAGTATACAGTCTTCCACCTCCCTTCTTCCCAGCCAGATTACCATACTAGCAGCCTAGTTGGTACCCTTTTCTTCCCCCCACCATATTCATAGAATTCTATTGATAATATGTGTATAATATGCACGTATACATTAAATACACACATGTATCCAGGCTTTAAAACCTTGCTTATTTCATAATAATGAGATAATGCATACTTTTCTGCAGCTTGCCTTTCTACTCAACACACCTTTGTGGACATCCTTTCAGGTTATCTGGACTAGTTCTTATTCACTCTTTGTAATGGCCACATAATATTCCAACGTGTGCACAGTTTGTTTAGCCATTTCCTTACGAAAAGATTTTCATTTTATTTCTGGGATTGCTGTCTTTATAAAATCTTAATCTTATGCCCTTAGGTATTGTTGCTGTTATTTTTACTGGCTAATCCCAGGAGTAGGATTCCTGTATACCCATGTTCCTTTTTAATAGTTGTTACATGGGTACCTGGGTGGCACAGTTGGTTAAGCAACCAGCTCTTGGTTTTAGGTCAGGTCCTGATCTCTTGGGTCTTGAGATTGAGCCCTGCATAGGGCTCCATGCTCTGTGGAGAGTCTGCTTGAAGATTCTCTTCCTCTGCCCTTTCCTCCACTTTGGAGGGAGTGCTTACGCTCTCTCTCAAATAAACAAACAAATAAACAAATAAATAAATATTTTAAAAAATTGGGTTGTTACCCAATTACTTTTTGAAAGGCTGTAATACTTTACCTTCCCACCAGCATTTCCTCTATACTTTAAAACTGTAGCTTTAAAAAGATTTCAGTTTGATAGGTATAAATAGTAGCTCATTATTACACCATTTTTCAATTCTGTGATTTCTAGTGAATTTGAGTATCTTTTTGTATATTTATTGGCTATCTCAATTTTCTCTAATGTGAAGGAATTTATATATATATATATATGTATATATATACATATATATATATATATATTTTAGAGAGAGCATGCACATGAGCAACAGGGGATTGGTGGGGTGGGAAGAGAGAGAATCTCAAGCAGGCTCCACAAACAGCACAGAGCCCAATGTGGGGCTCATGACCCTGAGATCTTGACCCAAGCTGAAATTAAGGCTCGGATGCTTAACTGACTGAGCAACCCAGATGCCCCAAGTTTCATATTTCTCTACTGAATTGTTAATTTTTTCTCTTTTATAAAAGTTCCTTGTATTTCAGTAATTATCTGTATTACAATTAATTTTTTCTGACTTTCTGTCTACTAAATTTTTGGTTTTAAACCAAATAAATGTTAATTTTTTTATATAGTAAAATATGCCTTTGTAAATAGTTAGGAACTTCCCAGCATGAATTAAGATTTCCTTCTTACCTAGACTTTACATGTTGTCATACTGATTTTCTAACAAATTTTTTTACTGCTTTATTTTTTACAGTCAAGTCTGTAATCTCTCAGGAATTTATCTTTATGACATAGAAGTAAGGCCCCATTTCCCCCCATACTTAGTCTGCTAGTAGTGTCAGTATAATTTATGAAATAACTCTTCCATTTCTCACTGATTTTTTAAAATACCGTTTTTGTTATATATCAACTTTGATACATATTGTGATATAATTCTGGATTTACTCCTCCTCCGATCCATTCCATGTTGACTTGATCATAATGATGTTAGAATATGTTCAGATGTTTAAGGCAAAATCCTCATAACTTTCTTATTTTTCACACTTTCCTTGGATGTTCTGAGACATTTGTTTTTTATATTTATTTACTTTAAGCTTATAGTTTTTTCTACTTAATAAGAATGGAAAATGAACTTCTTCCTGATACCTCAGTATTGAAGAGGTCATTTCATTTTAAACTAAAAGCCAATATGATGCTTCATAATAAAACACAATGCTTCCCACCACTACTACTACATCGTTATGGAGGTGCTATCATTTCAATTAGACAAAAGGTCTCATGTATTTACTTACTCTACAAATATTGAATCTTACTCTACAAATATTGAAAATACTATAGCTGGGCTTTTATTTTTTCTAGGCACATTCTCATGGGAGAGGCAGATAATAAATGAATAAGCAGGCAAATATACAGTGTGTCAGATGTTGATAAGAGCAATGAAAAAAAATAAATCTGGATAAGGGAGAAAGGGAATGACATGCCAGTTTATATGGAGTGATTAGAGAAGGCTTTACTGATTACATCTGAGTGGAGTCCTGAGGGAAGTGAAAGAATGAGTCATTTGGCTGTTTGGAGGATGGATAGGCTATGCAGAAAGAACAGCAGGTGCAAAGATCCCCAGGTGAGGGCATGTTTGGTGCATCCAAAGAACAGCAAGGAGCCAGCATGAGTGGAGTGAGGGAGGGAAACAATAGTTGAAGATAAGGCCAGAGACAGATATTGGGCAGCCATTTTATCTCTATTTTTTTTTCATATTTTAAATACTTTGAACTCTTCAAAAAGACCTCTTACAAGAGTGTTACTTCTTAATGTTCATAATAACAAAAACCTAGAAACAGTTCAAGTGCCCATTACTAAGCCGATGGATGAACACACTGTGGTGTATTTCTATAGTCCACTATCACGCAGCCATCAAAATGAATAATAGTGATACGCAGTTTGGATGAATCTAAGCACTCTAATATTAAGGGTTGAACTAAGTCCCTGGAGATTACACACAGCATTATATCCTCTTTATAAAGTTACCAAAACTAAAATTTAAAAATATTCTACTTCCAGGACACCTAGGGAAGATCTAACTTATATTAAAAAAAGAGAAAGCAAGGGGATGATGATGCAGGATTCAGGACAGAGGTGGTTTCAAGGCAGAGGGTGAAGAGACAGAACGGGGGTACTGGAAAAGGCAGAGCTGGGCGTTGAAGTTATTGAATGTTGACTTTCTTGTTTCATTAAAAATAAGCAACTAAACAGTGGATCTTGCATAATCTAATGATGAGTGTGAGTCATGAAGCAAAGACTATTATCTCATTCTGTGCACTCGAGGTTATTTTAAAAACGTAAATATGAGGGGCACCTGGGTGGCTCAGTGGGTTAGGACCTCTGCCTTTGGCTCAGGTCATGAGCTCAGGCTCCTTGGATCGAGCCCCGTGTCCAGCTCTCTGCTCAGTAGGGAGCCTGCTTTCGTTCCTCTCTCTCTGCCTACTTGTGATCTCTGTCTGTCAAATAAATAAATAAAATCTTTAAAACAAACAGACATAAATGTAAAAAAAGAATTCACGGATCAGGAAATACAAATAAAGAACACACATATAAAAGATGTCCAAATTCAATAATAATTACAGAAGTGCGAATTGAATTGAGATATTTTAACTAGCAGCTTTTGCCAATAATATTTGATACTACTAGAATAAAATGTAAATTTATAAAACAAATAAAATATTATTCACATTTATCCACTGTGAATTAGAAAATAAATGGAATAATTATTAAAAGGCAATTTAGCAACCTGAATAAAAATGTAAAATGTCTACATCTCTTAAACTAATGACTCTACAATATGCATTTATCATATGGTTAAGTTCACACAAGAGGGACTGAAAATATATGTACAAGGATGTTCAACAAAGCATGACTTAAAACAGTCCTCAGGCTCCAAATGGTTCAAAACCAACAGCGAATTGACTATATAAATTATGGTATACAGCCATAAAATAGAACACTTGGTGGCCATTATAAGGAATGAGATTTTTCCCCGAATAATGCCAAAATCAAGAGAAGTCCTTAATGGCATTTTCAGGCTGCTACTAAAAAGACTTTTTTTTCTTTCCCCTTATAAAACCAGGAGCATTAAACTAGATAACAGTTTTCTCATTATGACCTTTAATTGCCTGGTTCTTGATAAACAGACACTAGGTTTATGTATAAAAGCCTTAAAAATAAAAACTCCAAGGGGGCATCTGGGTGACATCTGCCTTTGGCTCAGGTCATAATCCCAGTGTCCTGGAATAGAGCCACGTGTCAGGCTCCCTGCTCAGTGGGGAGCCTTCTTCTCCCTCTCCTCTCCTCTCATGCTCTCTCTCTCTCTCTCTCAGATAAATAAATAAAATCTTTTAAAAAAATATCAAAAGAGGGGGGCACCTGCGTAGCTCAGAGGGTTAAGCCTCTGCCTTTAGCTCAGGTCATGATCTCAGGGTCCTGGAATCATGCCCCACATCAGGCTCTCTGCTCAGCGGGGAGCCTGCTTCCTCCCCTCTCTCTCTGCCTGCCTCTCTGCCTACTTGTTATCCCTATCTGTCAAATAAACAAAAAAAAAAAATCTTTAAAAAAAAGTTAAAAAAAATAAAAATATTAAAAGAAAGTAAAAACCCCAAGGCCTAGAAGCCTCCCAGTATAGGTACAATTTGATGATGGGGAAAAAAAAATCTCCCCCATTTAAATTGAGACGATGATGATGATGATGATGATGATGATGGGCGTGCAGAATATTTTTTCTTACTTAGGATTAAACCAATCTGAGAGCTGAGGTTCTTCTGCTTCATGATCCCTGATACAAAGGAAAAAGTCAAGTTAAGAGTAATCCACTTATTCAATAAGTAATTATTCTGTCCTTGTAATATGCAGGCACTGTTTGGTGCTTGCTCTGCAACTATGAACATTTAGATCAGCTCCTGCTTTCCAGAAGCGAATAGACTAGCTGGAAAGACAACAGTAAATAGATAATACCAATACAGAGTGTTAACTACTAATAGGGAAAAACAGATCTTCATTGGAGCATTTAAATGGGGCATCCAACCTAAATGTGGGGTTAAGGGAAATGATTTGCAGATGAAATATGTAAACTGGGTCTGGAAGGATAAGGGCTAGTTCAGGAAAGAGGTGTAAGGTGAAGGGGTCATGACCAAAGGTGGGAAAGCAAGGAATAGTATGGTTCTTGAGTGGGGGACATATTTTTTAAATTAACAGAGCAGGAAAAATAATGCATATTCAGACAAAAATACAGATTTATTTAATTCACTTATCAAGTATTAGTAGCTTACTATTTGACAGATACTTAATGACATGTTAAAATAAAGGGGTTACAACAGGGATCTGGATGTTTGTCTTTGATTTTCGTTTAAAGCTGGGATCCACCTAAGGTTTTGTTTTACTTTTAAGTTAATTATTTTTTTAATAATTAACTTAAATTGTTAATTTAAGTTGTTAATTTAATTTTAATTAACAAGGCTATGGGGGAACTTCTTTTTCATAAACTGGGAATATTTTGTAAAATAAGAATAATTTTAAGGGACTAGTACTTCCAGAAAGATGGACTAAGTGCTCATTTTCCCCATTCCTGACACTAAGTATAGCTAAAAACCCAGGACATTATATTAAAAAAAAAAAAAAAAAAAAAAAGTAGACTCTGAAAGATGAAGAGAAGAAAGCAGATCAGGTAGGTGCACTGGGACTCAAGGATCGACGTGGCAATCAGTTTCCTGGGTTTCTGCCATATATAGCTCAGATTGGGTGCCAGAGAAACCAGCAACCCAGAGATGACAATGGGCACAAACAGGGGGCAAAAAAAGATCCTTGAGAAAGGCTGATAACTAAAGGACCAGGAAAAGGGCAACCCAGCAAGGCAGAGAACTTGTAGACACTACTCACTGTGCCCAAGCACTGTGCCCAATGCCGCCAAAAAACTGTAGCCCCATATCCATCCCTCCAGCAAAGACAAAGTAGAGAGCTTAGACTTCTACCCTCACCAGACCATAATAAGGATCTCCTCCCTCCCTCACTGGTATGGAGTTAGAAGAGGTTAATGGGGGTTAAAACTGTCACCGTTGCTCAGCAATTTTGTCAGTCCTCCTGTGGTTGTGTCAGTGGAGACCACATGGGGACTCCAAACTCCCATCCCTGCTCATTAGTAATAAGGAGCCCCTCCCCACTGGATTTTAAGTGAGGCAGAGTCAAGAACCAAAATTTCACCCCTCAACTGACAGTAATGAGGTGGTGCCACCCTGTTTCCCAGCTGGAACAGTGTTAGAGGATGCCTATGAAAACATAAGATTTAAATAAGATCCAGAGCCTTGTAATACCCCAAACTGTCCAAGTTTCAATTAAAAAAGAAATCACTCATCATACCAAGAATTGGGAAGATCTCACCTTGAATGAGGAAGGGTGCCATGATGCCATGATGACAGATATTAGAATTATCTGACAAGGACTTTAAAGTAGCCCTTGTAAAAGTGCTTCAGAGGGGGAATAAAGTGCTTCTATGAGCAATTACAAATGCTTGAAACATGAAAAAAATAGGAAGTCACAAAGAAATAAAGAAATAAAAAGAAAAAATAAGAAGAAATAAAAAGTCTTATTTAAAGATATGGAAGATATAAAGAAGAACCAAATGGAAATTTTAGAACTTAAAAATATAAAACTGGGGCACCTGGGTGGCTCAGTGGGTTAAAGCCTCTGCCTTCAGCTCAGGTCGTGATCCCAGGTCCTGGGATCAAGCCCCACATCGGGCTCTCTGCTCAGCAGGGAGCCTGCTTCCCCCTCTCTCTCTGCCTGCCTCTCTGCCTACTTGTGATTTCTGTCAAATAAATAAAATCTTTAAAATATATATATAAAACTGAAATAAAAACTCAAGAAATAGGCTTAACAGCAGAATGAAGATAATGGAGGAAAGAGTCAGTGAACTTGAAGACAGATTAACAAATCACTTAACCTGAACAACAGAGAGAAAAAACTGAGGGGGTGGGGGAGAAAAAGAGAAAAGAAAAGAAAAGAAAGAAAAAGCTTCAGGGACATGTAGGACCAAAACAAAAGATCTAATACTTATGTAATTAGAATCCCAATGGAAAGGGAGAGGAGGGTACTGAAAAAGTATTAAAAATATGGCTGAACATGTCCCCCCCCAATTTAGCAAAAGATAAACATACAGATTCAAGAAGCTGAATGACCCCAAAACAGGATAATCCTAAGGGAAAATGAAACCTTGCTAAGGCACATGATAGCCAAATTTCTGAAACATAAAGATGAAAAGAAAGCTAAAGTTGAAAAGAATCTTGAAAACAGACTGAAGAAAATGATTCACTTATAAGGGAAAAATAACTTGAATGAAAATGGATTTTTTATTAGAAACTATGGATCCAAAAGGAAGTAGAACAGTATTTTTCGGTGCTTTAAGAAAAGAACTGTCATCCAAACTGTCCCCCAGTAGGGGTGCCTGGGTGGAGCAGGTGGTTTAGCACCTGAAATTTTGACTTAGTTTTGGGTGGTGGTCTCAGGGTTGCGAGATTGAGGCTCTGTGCTGAGCAGGCAGTAGTCCACTTGGGATTCTCTCCCCCTCTCCCTCTACTGCTCCCACTTGTGCATGTGCAGTCTCTCTCTCTCAAATAAATAAATACATTTTTTTAAGTCCCCCAGTTAGTGAATGGTTAAACAAACTTTGGTACATCACTTCATGGAATACTACACAGCAACAAAAAAGGAGGATCTATTGAAATACACAACAAAGTGGCTGGATGTCAAGAGCATTATCCTAAGGGAAAAAAAGCTCATTTCAATAGATCCTATATTGTATGATTCCATTTATAAAGCGTTCTCAAAGTGGCAAAATTATAAAGATAAAAATAGGTTAGTGATACTAGGAGTTAGAAAGGGTTGAGGAGAGGAGGTTAGGGTTGAGTATAAATGGTAGCTCAGAGGAGATCTTTGTGGCGATGGAATAGTTTTCTGTATCCATTGCCGTGGCGGTCTACAAATCTACACACATGAGAAAGTGTTATATAATTCTATACATACACTGTCCCAGCATCAATTTCCTGTTTTGATATTGCATGACAATTATGTAAGATGTAACAGTGGAGGGCACATGTAACCTCTTTACTATCTTTGCAACTTCCTATGAATCTTTATTTCAAAATCAAATATTAAATAATAACTTTGAAAGTGCACCTCATTTTGACATTTCAGAGGTGTTTTTAACGAAAAATATTTTAATATAGGATTGCTCAAAACTTGTGCTTTTTCAAAATCCAATCTGACCATGCCTAACTTAATTAAAAATATATAGTGACAAATGAAGAACTTTTAAAAAAAGAAGTTGATTTTTTTGAGAGTTGGTTTCACTAATTTTTCAGGTCCTACCTGGGTCATTGGTAGAAAACATGGTGGACCACAGAGGGCTATCAATCTACAGAAAAATATCATCCTATAGAGAGATACTTAAACTATAGCAAATGTGAAAAATCTGTCTGGTGTAAGCAGGTGTGTGTGGTGAGGGAGCAAAATTTGGAGATGTGCACATATGCATATCCATACAAACTCATATACAGGCATATATACATGTGCATCAAATATTTCTGAACTGATACCCAAGAAATTTTTCAGTGGTTGCTCTAGAGAATTCAGTCCAGTTTTCTTATCCTTCTGACTGCCATCATCATTAGAACTCACTTGACTCCAACCACTTTGCCCTCAGTTTAGAATATTTATAGAACAAAGATTCTTACCAGCAGAGATTCATCTTCTGTAAGTGGTTCTTTATTCTTAATATATATGAAAAAAAGATATTTTAGTGTTCAATTTGAACAAATGCCTATTACAGTTGGAATAACAAAAAATCTAGAACTCAAATCCATTCATTGGTATTGTTAGCCAAACAGTTACTAAATACCTGCCATAGGCCAAAATAATGCTACAGTTCTGGAATCCAGACCTGCAGTGAGCTTATGGTCTCTTATTTCCCTTTTGACTAAGCCCCCTATCTTCAAAATGATTATAATAATACTATTACAAGTGACAAGGAGTCCTTTCTATTAAGAGTACAACACCCCCTAAGAGGGCAAATAACATGTAAAACATGATACCAAACCAATAAGGTTAATTTTTAAAAGACATTAGCTCCCACAATATAGCTGATTTTCCAACAGCAGTCAGTAACATGGCATTGTAACGGCCTATTGAGCCAGAGCGGCCCCACCCCGGTTGAACTGCCATTTTGTTGTTTATGCAGTAAAACTTAAATTGACCCTGCCTCACCCCGCCAGGGGAACTTACTTAAAAGCAAGTGCGGAAAACCATAATACAAGGGTGGGTCAGGTCAGGTGGAGATAACGGCCGAATGCAGGGATGAGTCAGGTGGAGACACCAGTCAGTAAAGCGTGCATACTGTCTCCCTAGTTACCAAGGAGTATGGGCCCTGCCCTTTGGGCACCTTTTGGGCACCAATTCTGACCAAGGTGATAGGCTGGTTCAAATATCTACTAGGGTAAATTGTAATTCAATTGGTCACTTATGTGTGACCTAACATGACTGTGCAGCTTTCTCTGTGTGTTACAATTTCATTGGCCACCTGAGCATGGCGAGGCCTAACCACATGGCCCTTGCCCTTAAAAGCTAGTCTGTGAAACTGAGGGTGGTCGCCCTCTCTGTAAGGGGCGGCCCTGGCCGGTCTGTTTGATGGTTGGTTTGATTCTTGATGATTGGCACAAAATAAAGCTTTTCTTGATCTTTGTTTTCTATCAGTCTCGCTCCTTTGACCATGGACCCATTATTGGGGGACCCAACATTGGGGACCCAACAGCATTGCTTATTTAAAGAAACCATAAAGAGGAAGGCAGGGATGGTGGAAGAATTTACATTTTTCTATGAGAGAATTCTAGCAGGTTGACAGATTCCAAGTGCAGCTATGTTTCTACAGCACATTATTTTGAGTCTCATTCCTATCAGGTGGAGCACTGACATAGCTTTAAGCTGAAATCCACCTAAAATAACCCCTAACATTCTCCATTCTCTATTATCTTGCCTTACTTCTTTCTTCCTAGCACTATTATATAAAATACACAGCTCCCGACATTATATTATGTATGTCTTTGCTTATCGTCCCTCTTCTCTACCTAGAATATACATCTACCTAAGAGCAGTCACTTTCTTTGAGTTATTACTGTTTTCCCAACACCTAGAACAGGCACCAAAAAAGTATTCAATAAATATTAGTTGAATGTTGAAAAGTGAAAGAATGTATCTATAATTTAATTATTTCCTCAAAGAGGAGAAAATCTCCAATTAACTTTTTTTTTTACACAAAACTCAGCATTTTAGATCAACTGCCAATCATTAAAGGTGGTAATTCATCAATCTTTTATATTTACCGGGAATGATACATAATCATCAGGACTAAAGCAAATGAAGCATTTTTCGTTTAGAATTCATTCTCCCCTAGGGGGAAAAAAAAAAGGTAGGGGAGAGAAAGGAGTTTTTTGGAAAGTAATAAACAATTTCCTTGCCATCTTCTAATAACTAATTAATTACAGAATCAATGTATGGAAACTTGGCCACCAAAGTGTCTGATTTCTGATTCTAGAATGCTTGAGCTTAGGAAGAAGGCTGACTTAGGGAAACCACCTATTTTGTATGAAGTGCCTACAAAAGTCTCAGAATGCTGACTAATAATTTTTAGGTCTGCTGCAGATTGTCTGGGAGATTCCTATTGTATTTTAGCAAAGTCCCCCCTGCATACATAAAGGAAGTTCAGTAAAACTCTCTCTCATTTTCACTTGTGCTTCTGAGAAAAGAAAATGAGGTCCTTATGAAGGTGTTTTTATGTGCTGGAATATGTTCTTCCCCCAAAGTAGATTTTTATATATGTTTTTTTTTCTTCCTCACGAAGGTATTAAGACTAATAATTTATTCAAAGACTATAGGACTAGGAACCTAAAAACATAGGAGCTCTCTCAAAAGTATAGTCTTGTAAACAGTGATTAAAAACCTAAATTGAAGGTATTATACTCTGAAATGGGATATTTGGCTCCAGCCAATGCGCTGAGCTTGTGTTGCAAGTGTTAGATAGTATTTCTGTTTACCCATGGGGCACCCTGCTGGCTCAGTTAGTGACTCTTGATCTGGGGGTCATCAGTTTGAGGGTAGAGTTTAAGGGGGAAAAAGGGTTTCTATTGACCAGTATAAATTGGTTTTCAATAGGCATTATCCAGGAACAGGTCCTGCTTTTGGGTATGTGTTGGAGTAAAATGGAGATCTCTGATATTTAGTTTTTGAACACTTATTTAATGAGCAAGATGCTTAGATCTGTATCTAGTGAGTAGTGAGTAACTAGTAACTAGTGAGTACTTGAAACGTTGTTAATCCAAACAGTGGAGTGTGAAGACTCATTATGGAAAAAATAATGGATGATATCTCATTAATGGTTGCATATATTGATGAAATGTTGAAATGAAATTTTGGATATGGTGAGTTAAATAAAATAGACCACTTAAATGAATTTTATCTGTTTCTTTTTAACCTTTTTCAGTATGGCTCCTAGAATATTTAAAGTTACAAATGTGGTTTACACTGTATTTCTGTTGGTTAGTTCTTCTATAGATACTGCCAGATTGGGAAGGCTTGAATTTGACAAAATTTTAGTGTTCCAGGAATGTACCTTTTAAATTCAAAAACATTAGAGAGGTGCCTGGGTGGCTCAGCTGGTTAAGCTTCTGGCTCTTGATTTCAGCTCAGGTCATGATCTCAAGGGTCTTGGGACAGAGTGCAGTGTTGGGCTCTGTGCTCAGTGAACAGTCTTGTTGGGGATTCTCTCTCTCCCTCTGCCCCTTTCTCCACATGTGCTCATGTTCTCAAATAAATAAATAAATAAATAAATTCTCTCAAATTAATAAATAAATAATCTTTAAAAAAAACCATTAGAAATACCCTATGAATGTGGTAAGAGTCCATCTAGTCAGATTATTTTCTGACAGTGTGCCCTCAATGACATTATTCTTAAAGGCCAGTAATATGTTGAAGTGTCATCTATTTTGTACAATATACTTTCAAGGCCAAGGTTTGGGGATGACCCCTACCTATGATTTTGCCAGATCACCCCATTTTTCATACAGTTTCTCGAGAGCCTTACCTTTAGTTTTGGTGATGTAAAGGAAGTCCTAGTATGTTTCTCAATCATTATATTTTTGGATCTATAAAAAAATACCAGATATTATAAAATACTGTCCTGGTGTTTGAATCCTTTGCTTGTGGTGATGTCACCAGACTCTTTTGATGATGAAAGCATTTGAAAGTCACAATGATACTGTCATAATGACATGTGGTCACAAGTTCTCTTTGCTACCAGATGGTAAAATTTTGTCATATTTGAAAAAGGATTTTAAAAAATGGTTTGCTTTTAGTTTCCTTTGTTGTACTTTCTTACCTTTATTGTTGACTTATTTTACTTACAGAAATGTATTTTGAATGGTGTGCTATGTGTGTATGTATGTGTAGATGAATTACAAAAAACATGCTCCATCTTTCTCTTCATCCTCTTTTAGGCATTGTCCAATTATCCCAGGTAAATCTAATCCTTTCTTACTCTTTCTTAGAATGTCTTACAAGTACTTATTTTTCTGATTATAGAAGTAACACATTTCCATGTTACAAAATTTGTCAAGTGCATAAAAGCACAAACAAGAAATGATAATCAGGGGCACCTGAGTGGCTCAGTGGGTTGAGCCTCTGCCTTCAGCTCGGGTCATGATCTCAGGGTCCTGGGGTCGAGCCCTGCATCGGGCTCTCTGCTCAGTGGGAATCCTGCTCCTCCCTCCACCCACCTGCCTCTCTGCCTACTTGTGATCTCTCTCTCTCTCTGTCAAATAAATAAATAAAATATTTTTTAAAAAAGAAGAAATGATAATCAAATGTAATCACCCTCTCCTGAGATGATCACTCGTATTTTAAGATAGCATGTACCTTTGTTAAAGGTTTAAAATGGTTTTCCTTATTGAAAAAGAAAGATACACACACACACACACACACACACACACACACACGAAAATTCAAACAGAGAAAAGATTACATAATGCTTGTCTTCTTCTTCAGCACCAACTCGTTCCATTATCTTATCCCCAGTGACAGCCACTCACAGTTTCTTGGGATTTATTCCATAACTATTCTGCAAATATAAGGACATTTATCTGTTTTTTTTTAAAGATTTTATTTATTTATTTGACAGAGAGAAATCACAAGTAGATGGAGAGGCAGGCAGGGAGAGAGAGAGGGAAGCGGGCTCCCCGCTGAGCAGAGAGCCCGATGCGGGACTCGATCCCAGGACCCTGAGATCAGGACCTGAGCCGAAGGCAGCGGTTTAACCCACTGAGCCACCCAGGTGCCCCCATTTATCTGTTTTTAAGTGTATAGGTCTCCTTTTCACACACATGACACATACTAAAAACATCCTTCAGTACTTCGAATATCTCACATATCAGTATATTTTGAAGATCATTCCATTTCATGTATCTAACTCAATTCTTTTGCTAGTGAACCTTAATATATACATATTATATGTATCATAATTTATGTAACCAGTTCTCTATTGCTAGACATTTTGGTTGTTTATTCTCTTTGCCATTATAAGAAATGCCACAATGTTTCCACTTCCATTTCTACTTGAACATGCAAACCTGCTCTATGAGCATATGCTGAACTAGTGTTGGGTCAAAGGTTATATCCACTTCTTGTTTAAGTAAATGTTACCAATGTTTTCCATAGGGTTTGTTCCAGTTTAACTAGTACCATCAATGGGTAAAAGTACCCATTTTCTTACATTCTCATCAATATGAAGTGTGTTGTTAAAATAGTTGGGTATTTGAAAATCTGAGTGTCTGAATTCTGTCTTAGCGTAGCTTTAATTTACACTTATTTCGTTATAGTTGATGTTGAGTGTGTTCTTGAATGTTTAAGAGCCATTGTAATTCCTTCTCTGTAAACTGTCCATAGCTTTTGTTCATTTTCTATTAGATTTCTATTTTTCTGCATTTTTAAATCAACTTTTTATGTTGGCATAATTTTAGATTTAAAGATACCATTATTAAGACCATATGGTTTTCATAAGAGACTCTTAATCTCAGGAAACTGTGGGTTACTGGGGGCTCAGGGGGAGGGATAGGGTGGCTGGGTTATGGATGTTGGTATGTGCTATGGTGAGTGCTGTGAATTGTGTAAGACTGATGATTCACAGATCTGTACCCCTGAAGCAAATAATGCATTATATGTTTAAAAAAAAAAAGACCATATGGTTTTAATATAGACAAACAGATCTTTGGGACAGAATCAGAAGTCCAGAAATAGATCTGTACCTCTATGGACAATTGATTTTTGACAAAAAGAGAAGGCAATTCATTAGTGAAAGGATACTCTTTAAAAAAAACTGGGTCTCAGGGCACCTGGCTGGCTCCATCAGTTAAGTATCTGCCTTTGGCTCAGGTCATGATCCCAGGGTTCTGGGATTGAGCCCCACATGGGGTTTCCGGCTCAGTGGGGAGCCTGCTTCTCCCTCTCCCTCTGCCTCTCCCTCACTTTCATGCTCTCTCTCTCTCCCAAATAAATAAATAAAATCTTTTTTAAAAATGGGCCTAGGGTAATTGGATATCCAAATGCAAAAAACCCTTAAACAAAACAAAAACAAACCAAACTCTGACCAGTACTTTGCACCACGTATAAAAATTAACTCAAAATAAAAGACTGACCTAAATGTAACATCTAAAATAATAAAATGTGTAGTAGCGAAGATAGGAGAAGAAACAGTTAAGACAATAAAAAGAAAACTGCAGATTGGGAGAAATACAGTCAAAAGTGGGTAAAATGTTTGAACATTTTATAAAACAAAACACAAACAAAAGGCAAATAAGTATGTGAAAAAATCATATTAGTCTTTAGGCAAATGCAAATTAAAACCACAATAATATACCTCCACACACCTATTAGAATGGCTGAAATTAAGAAAACTGACCATACCAAGCATTGATGAGAATAGGAGAAGTAGAAATGTTACATATGGTTGGTGGGAATGTAAGATGTTACAACTTCTTCGGAAAAGAATTTGGTAGTTTCTTAATGATTTAAGCACACACTTACCATACAGTCCAGCAATTCCACTCCCTAGATATTTACCCAAGAGAAATAGAAGCATATGTCTATAAAGAGAGCTGTCTGTGACTGCTTGTAGTAGCTTTCCTCCCACATAGCCAAAAGGTGGAAACAAGAAATGTTTATCAACAAGTGAATGGATAAACAGGCTGTGGCTCGTCCTTGCAATGGAATAGTACTCAGCACTGATTTGTGCCACAACATAAGGAACCTTAAAATAATAATACTGTGTGGGGTGCCTGGGTGGCTCAGTTGTTAAGCGTCTGCCTTCTGCCCAGGTTGTGATCCCAAGGTCCTGGGATCGAGCCCCACATCTAGCTCCACATTGAGCCCCACATTGAGCCCCACTTTGAGCCCCACATTGGGCTCCCTGCTCAGCAGGAAGCCTGCTTCTCCCTCTCCCACTCTCCCTGCTTGTGTTTCCTGTATCCCTGTGTCTTTCTCTGTCAAATAAATAAAATCTTAAAAAAATAATAATGATGATACTATGAAAGAAGCCAGGCAAAAAAGGGCACATACTGTGTGATTCTGTTTACATAAAATTCTTAAATATGTAAAACATTCAAACTACATAATACACATTTTTATGTTTTATGTGCCCAGAAACCCTTCATTTACAGGAACTCTTAAACTCAAGAAGCAACAGCATCCTTCCATCCAGTGTGGAAGCTGAAATAGGCAAAAATTACCTCTCCCTGCCATTGCAGCTAAAACGTGGGCACGTGACCTGAACTACCTGGCATGCTAATCAGATTCTCCTACCCAGGACTTTAAACATTAAGGGGGTTCAATTTGAAATCATCTGTAATAGAGTCAAGGGCTAATTTTAGGGAAGATGTTTTCAAGGGTACGGAGATCAGCTGGGAGATAATAGGTGATGGGATCAGGGTGGATATTCCAACAGATTATACCTGTTATAGGATCATATCATGTATTTCCTCCCTTTGTCCTTTTCTATTTCTTTTTCAGTGGTTACTTGCTAAGGACTGTGAATGGCTTCCTACTCTTATGCAGTAAGCATTACTGCCACTCACCACTCTCTGGTTCCCCTTCCTTTCCAAGGAAAGCTCTACTTTTTAGCCCTTTTGCACTTGGCAGGGTCATGTGTTAAGTCCAGGCTGAGGCACTGAAGAGTCCTACATCATTCTCCAGTGTCTCTTCCCCTGACATTGTGACAAACTATCACAGAGAATGGACCCTCCATCATTCTGGGTCCCCCAGTGACAAGATGGAGCAGACTTCCTGGCTCCAACCCTCACTGCTTGTTTGTGAGTGAGAACTTGTTTTGGGGTTAGGCTGCTGAGGTCTGAGGGTTCAGTTTTCTTAACCAACATGCCATTTATACATTCTTTCCCTGTTTAGATGAATCAGAGTCAATATTCAATGCCATGACAAATTCAAGTTTTGGTACCAGAGAGGGGGTTTGTAGGCAACATACATGCGGGGAAATAGGAGGAATCTAGAATTTAGAATTGGTTTGCAAACCTTATTTGGGTCTAAAGTCAATTTTTTTTAAAAACCACATTAGTTTTCAGAGACAGGTTTCTGGCAGCCTGTGAAATGTAGTAGTAAACAGTTACATCGTCTCTGATTGACTGAGGGGCTCTTCAAAGGCAAAGCATATGATAATGATGGCTCCTATAACACTTACTTATGTGCCAGACACTGTATTATGCACACATGCTAACTTACTTAATGAAATGAAGGACATAAAGAAATCAAGGACCAACAGGCAGGTGAAGGGGCTGTATCTAACAGCACTAGGGAGCTTAAAGAAAAAAACATAAGGCCCAAGTTAAAGTCTGTTTTGTGACTCCAGCTCCCACCAGATAGCCTTGCCCTTCACGGTTGTAGCAGGTTCCAGCCCCACTGATGGGCCCCAGCTTCCTGTCTTCAGTGCCACCATCTCCCTTCTGGGCTGCTCTGGGTCTCGGGATAGTCACAGCTCCTCAGTTTCCTCACTGTCCCATCTGCTCCTTAGCGGTTCTATCATTGTGTAACCAGTTCTCAAATTAAAATCCCTCATTTGAAATACCCTGATTGTCCTGATTGGATTCTTATTGATAATAGTTCCTAAGACTAGGAGCTCTGATATCAATTGATTTTTGCTGTATAACAACCCACCCAGACCTTAAGGGCTGAAAACAAAGAGGTGTTACTTTTGCTTATGGGTCTAGGGCCATTTGCTGCTGCTCTGGGGTAGGCTTAGCTGATGTCAGCTGGGAGAGCACAACTGGTTAGTAGGTTGGGTTAGTTAGTAGGTTGGGTCTGAATTCACATATCTGGTTGTTGGAGAACATCAACTGGGACAATGTAAAATGGGCATGGATACAGAGAGGGATACTAATATTCACTGTTGTCAACTATCCACCAAAGGCCCTAAGAAATAATCTCTCAAAGTGGGATTCTGGTTTCCTGCCCTACTGTGGGCTACTACTGTGTCATGTAGTGACATCACAATTATTTAAATTATTTTATCACTATTATTGCTTGGTAGGAAGTGTATATTGAAGAGAAGACTTCATGACACTATATAGGTGTTGTACTCACCATTGTGGCCATAATAAGTACAAGGTCTTTGAGATGGGATTGCTGCTTCTGACTGTTTTGGAGAACTTAGAGAAATAAAATGAGAACTCCAGAAATTGGAAATCTCAGGTCGAGGCATGGACACAGACCAAGATGGTTCCTTTGGAGCCTGTTTATTTGTGTATGTGTATGTGTATGTGTATGTGCATGCATATGCATGTGTACTTGTAGTCATAAGGCATACATGGCTGAGGATAAGGCCCCAAATCAAATTGTGTGATATACATAATTAGAATGTAAGTTTATATACAACTTCTAAAAGTCTCTTATGTTGGTGGGAATGCAAACTGGTACAGCCACTGTGGAAAACAGTATGGAGGTTCCTCAAAAAGTTAAAAAGAAAACTGCCTTACAACCCGGGATGCCTGGCTGGCTCAGTCGGTTAAGTGTCTGCCTTCATAAGATCATGATCCTAAGGTCCTGGGATGGAGCCCTGCATCAGGTTCCCTACTCAGCAGAAAGCCTGCTTCTCCCTCTCCCACTCCCTATGCTTGTATTCCCTCTCTTGCTGTCTCTCTTTCTGTCAAATATATAAATAAAATCTTTAAAAAAAAAAATGAAATCTTACCATGTTGTGGATGGAGCTAGAGAGTAAAACGCTAAGCAATACAAGTCAATCAGAGAAAGACAAATACCATCTGATTTCACTCATATGTGGCATTTAAGAAACAAAACAGATGAACTTAGGAGATAAAAAGAGAGAAGGGTGGGGGAGAGAGGCAAACCAGAAACAGACTCTTGACAATAGGGAACAAACAGGGTTACTGGAGGGAGGTGGTTGGGGGAATGGGCTAGATGGGGGATGGGCATTAAGGAGGGCACTTGTTGTGATGAGCAGTGGGTGTTATGTGTAAGTCGTAAGTCACTAGGTTCTACACCTAAAACTAATGTTACTCTCTATGTTAACTAATTGGAATTTAAATAAAAACTTTTAAAAGCCTCATGTTAAAATTAGAGGATTTGGAAAGACTGGAAACCCTATACTTGGAATGAGAGCATTTGGGTGGATTCAGATGAATCTGAGAACTTGTAATTCTACTCCTTCTGAGCTTCCCTTGTCAGTGGAAACAACCCCTCCTTTTTAATCTCTCTGAGAAAACGAGTCTTTTCTTGCTTAAAGACTCCATAAAGATCTCACCCAAGATAGCTGATTTATTTATTTATTTATTTTTAAAGATTTTATTTATTTATTTGACAGAGAGAGATCACAGGTAGGTAGAGAGGCTGGCGCAGAGAGAGAGAGAGAGGGAAGCAGGCTCCTTGCTGAGCAGAGAGCCCGATGTGGGACTCGATCCCAAGACCCTGAGATCATGACCTGAGCCGAAGGCAGCGGCTTAACCCACTGAGCCACCCAGGCGCCCAGATAGTTGATTTATAAGGTGATGCCTATTCTCATTGCCTGAAGACCTAATACCTAGAGTCAGAAATCAAGGTCTGCTCCAGTAGGGGATAGGTACACTAAAAGAATTTAAAGCTCTTGCTAATTTGTGTTAGTAGGGAAACACATCTGAGAATGGACTTTAATGATATTGGATTGAGATGAATGAAATACAATATTGGATTGAGCTGAAGTTCTGAAGTTGTTGAAACAGGTATATTTACCTGATATTCTGGATTTAATATGTTGTCCTAGCCAGCTGTAAGTGGTTCTAAGAATTTTCTTGGATATTAACTAAAATTTGAATTCAGTGGTAACCTGCAACCAATGAGGCTGAGATGTCATAAGTTTTTTGGCATGATGTAGAAGAAGAAATCCAAACATTTAGGGAGACAGAAATGTTGAAGTGAATTTATCGGGTTCACACCATACACCTTCCCCCAGCTATGCTCCTGGACATGGTGGGGGCCTCTGATGACTCTCTTTTTCACTAAGTCATTGAGAAATGAGTCAGTGTGGGGAGATACTGATATTGAAATGGACTCCCAGATTTCAATGAGAATTATGGGATTTCCATTATTGGAGAAACCCTAGTCCTAGTGAGCAGAAGCATGACTTGAATTGTCACAGTAACAAGTTATGGTACCTTATTATGTTTCCATAGCTAAGCCAGTTTATAGATCTGGAGTCTTTTGACTAAAGAGGGGTCTATGTCACCTCAAGGAAGGACCTGTTTCATTTAGTACGATAACTGTGTCCTTGGAGGAAAATGCAGAATTGACACTAGCTCTGAGTTGATAATTTCTAGAGGCCATAAATAGCATTGTGATCTACTAAACAGAGGTGTATGGAGGATAGGGGATAAATTAAATTCTACCCCTGAGTTTATCTAACAGTGGTCCCATCATATAACAGAGCCACTCTGTGGTTCCTGAATTCCTGATTTCATGGTTGGAATATATGTATTTAGCAACTGGTAGAGTACTTATATTAGTCTTTGACTAATGGTGTAAGGGCGAACATGGTAAGAAGGATCAAACTGAAGTCAATGGGAAAATCTCTCCTACTAAAGTGGTAAATCAAGTTATATAATAATACCATCTCCCTGTGACGATTGTAAAGATTAGTGGAACCAATAAAAACAAACACTGCATGTTGTTAATTCATATCACACTCTTGTTTAATATCTAATGATATTAGATTAAGATGAATGGAATATAATATTGGATTGAGCTGAATTTCTGAAGTTACTGAAACAGGTACACCTCCCTGAGATTTGTTAATATCCTTGCTTGTTGGGCCAGCATAAAAGACAGACACATTTATAGAATGCCTGGCAATCATCATAAAGTTTATCGAGTGGTGACCCCAATGACAGCTACTTCTCCTGGTGGTGTATCTTTGCAAGGGCAAATGAACACACTCCCTGGTATCTGGTCTGCAGGTGACAGATGTTTTTCCTTATACCAGTTAGTATGGATTATCCAAAGCAGTTTGCTTTTACCTGGCAGAGACATCAGTGAACCTCAGAGTTACATGAAGTGTTTTCATAATGCAATCCACCTAACCACCTGGACATCTTACAGGCTACCATTGTTAGCACCATGCTGAGCATTTTGAGCAGAAAGGAGCAAGAATCCCAGATGTCATGCTAATACAAATGGATGCCAGGAAGTGGAAGAAGAATTCAGGGGCCTAACACATCAGTGACATTTCTATGGAACATGTAGGGTTATTGGCTCTAGGCAAGTTCTTGTACTTTGCACCACTTACCAGCAAATCAGAGTGTGTATAAAGCTCAGTGGGACCTTTTGGATATAGGAGGCAACGTATATTGTACTTGAGTGCCACTCTGACGTAAAAATTGAGAAACCAGTACCCTGCCCATTTTGAGAGAGACCCAGGGCAAGAGAAGTCTCTATGTAAAACAGTCTGCAGAGCAAGGATCTGTGCCCCTTAGCAGGTTAAAGTGGCAGATACAGGCATTAAATAGAGCATTTTGCATAGCCAGGTAGACAATGAATACTGAACACAAGGGGATTCTAAATTTACTTCGAATATGACCTCTCCTACCCACCATGAATTTAATGCTTTCTGATCCAACAAACTAAAAGCGTGGATATATGCAGCTGTAATCCATCATCACTGGAACTCATTTCTATGAGATGGACTCAGGCAGATTGAAAAAATTGGTGACAAGAAAGTCTGAGGTCCTTTATGGGCTTCTGAAATGGGTACAGAGGGTAAGGATGTGAGTGTCACCTGAAAATACTCACCACAGAGCAATCTTAGTAGAGGGGGGTTCTCAGTCATCAAGTAGAGAAAAACTTCTATGATGTTAGCCAACCTCTTTTTGTAGTCACCACAGTGCTTCCTAGATGACGCATGTACAAAGTGGCCTTGGGGGCAGGGATGGAGGCTACCCAGTGATTCAGTAAGATAGACTTTCCTCTCATCAGTGATGATCTGGCTTTCTCTGTGGCTAACTGTGCAACCACCCAACAGCAGAGGCCACCCTGACTATATCAGATGACTCCTTTCTTTGAGGGACTGTCTGGCCACTGGTGGCATATTGGTTATTTTGGATCTTTTCCATCAGGGAAGGAGAAGAAATTTGTCCCCAAGTAAATATATTCTGTGTACAGATATAACTTCCTTTTCCATAGTGTCTCTGCGAGTACCACCACTTACGGACTTACAGAATGTTTTATTCACTGCCTCTACCAGGATGTAGATTTTATTGTCAGTTAAGTGCAATGATAGATTCCTGTCCGTGGAATTCACTGGTCTTACCATGGAACTCCTATCCTAGAAGCAGCTAACTTTAAGAAATGGCCTAAAGAAGAATCAGTTATAATATCAGCTATAAGGCAACATTTGGTGAAGTTGGGAGTTCTGTCCTAAAGGTTTGGGATATATCTTAAAATAGTGGTTCCTATATCATATTGTCTTCCTCAAAGCCAGAATGCATGGATCCTGGAACTTGGAAGTAGAGATGTGAGGCTTTCTTTTACACCAAATAATCTATGGGACAGTTTTCAGTTCCTTCTCTGCAATCTTGGGCTCCGTGAGTTTGGAGGTTCTAGTGCATAGGGAAACAAAGTGATGGTCCCGTTGAATTGGGATCTGAGACTTCCCTTGGCCATTCTGCCTTCTCATCATGCTGAATCAACAGCCAAAGAAGGGGGTCTCTATCCTGGATCAGGGAACTAAGCACAGCTACCAAGATGACAGCAGGTTGTTATTACACAATAGTGGAATGAGGGCTGTAGATAGAATTCAAGGTGTTCCCTGGGAGCCTCTTAAACCATGGCAATCCAATGAATAAAGACCCACTAAGGACTCAGATCCCACAGGATAAAGCTTTATGTCATCTCACTAGTAAAGAACCCTATTCAGCTGAGCTTCTTGCAGAGGGTAAGGAACATAAAATTGGTGGTGGAAGAAAGAAGTGATCAATATGAACTTGACCTTAGAACTTGCTACAGTGGGGTGCCTGGGTGACTCAGTGGGTTAAAGCCTCTGCCTTCAGCTCAGGTCATGATTCCAGGGTCCAGGGATTGAGCCCTGCATCAGGCTGTCTGCGCAGCAGGGAGCCTGCTTCCTCTTCTCTCTGCCTGCTTCTCTGCCTACTTGTGATCTCTGTCTGTCAAATGAATAAATAAAATCTTAAAAAAAAAAAAGAAGAACTGGCTACAGAAATGAGGACTATAGCAGGCATGTGTATTTATATTATAAATGTAAGTATGTGTATGTGTATATATATATATCTTTTTATATGTTAACTAATTATTTTTCCTTCTCCTCCTGCTTTTTTTTCCTTAAGGAGGAATGTTAGTTATTCTTTTCTCTACAATTTAGATCAGAGTTCACCAAACTGAAGAACCACATATAGTCCTGAGGGAGAGGATCTCATGTCATCTTGGGTTCCTGGACACGATGAGGGAAACAATGTTGGGTGTTACTTTGTGTTTCACCCTTTTGGGAAGAAAGTGGTTGTTTATGCAAAAGTTGATTAAATTCTGCAAGGTAGAAACATGAAATTGTTTTACGGGAGTTAGACATGGGTGGAAGAAGTATGGGTGCTTTGTGACAAAATGGGTAAACTGTGGTAGACATTTGTCTGTTTCCTGTGAGGTTCCTCTCATCTTTTCTGTGCTTTGCTCACTATGGCAGCGACCTACATCTCCCAGACGCCCTTGCATCTGACTAATGGATAGCACTGGACAGTGGAAAACAGGTAGACAGGATAAGAGAAGGAGAAAAGTCTGTATGTTTCTCTCTTGGCTTTAGGTGACATCTTTAACAGTGACTGGGACTCCTCTCTTTATTGTCCCCACTCATGCCTGGGAACTCATACTAGGTTCTAGCTCTTTCTGGACATTCTACAGTTTTTCCATCAGCCTTTGAACTGTTACTGCCTTCATTTAAAAGAAAAAATTATGGGTTGCTCCACTCTCTTGCATACTCCTCAGGTTTGTTATTACCTCTTTTATATGTCTAGTTCTCTGCGCTAAATCCCCACTTTTTAAAATACCAACAATAGTAGTATCTGTTTTCCTAACTGGACCCTGACTAGTGATAAAATCTGTGTGCGTGCATGTATGTGCACATGTGTGTGGTATAAATCAAGTTGTATAACTATGTATAACACCTGTCACTATGTAAACATGTGAGTGTGTGAGAGTGTGTGTGTGTGTGTGTGTGTGTGTGTGTGTATTCATGTGGTAGGTATGTAATGCCCATAAAAAGACTAGTGAAGGGTAGGTTTTCAAAGGGAGAATAAAGGGGGGGCTTTCAATTTTCTCTGTATCTTGTTTATTTTCAGTTAGTTTTTATAACAAACAACTTTGTAGTTTTAAAACTAAAAATTCAAAAAATTTTTGAATGACTCAAAGTTTCCTAAGTAATGATCTGTCCATCTGGTGATGACTTTAACATCTTTAATGTTGTACTTAGAGAATGTACTATTCTTTCATTCACTTCTTATCCACACCTCTAGACAATCCCCTTTCTTGAACAATATGAGAAGTGTGTATCTGCATGGATCAACAAAAATATTTCAGGTTTGATTTTCTGGTGAGAGATTCTCTTTTGTTCAATGTGGTCCAACAAATAGTATTTCCTCAACACTCACACAGGATTCGAAGTCACTGTATCTCCTTCCAATGTCAGTATGTCCATTCTGCAACTGCTATGTCCGCTTTTATATAATCCGAAATGAATATGAGGAAAAGTATGAGTATACTGTGTGGGTGGCCTTGCCATTTTTGTTAGTGAATTTTTTTTTTAGTGCTAAAATTTGTCAAGTGCTAATTTCCTCAGGAATAAGACATGATGATGCTCTTAACTTCAGCAACCTGAAGGAAGTGCTATATAATTACACTGTGACCCTAAGATTTTTATAATCCTTTTTAGCCCAGTAGAGTTTGATGTTGTGAATAAAAGGAACATCCGTTTTAGAAAAAGCCCAGCAATATTCCGGTGATAAGACTTTAGTGGGTTTGTGGAGAAAGAAATACTTGTTTAAGTGACTTTCATCATGCCAAACTGCTTCAATGCTGTTTTTCTTGTCGTTCATGATTCCTTTTAAGCACTCCCTGGCAATATTGAGAACTTGAATGGGCGTGCCACCAAATACAGCAGCATGGTAATAAAAATCTCCCATACCAAAAGGTATATATGCTTCTGATAACTTACTTCTTTCATATGGCACTCCTATAGGGTCTTCCTTGTACCAGTAAGCATGTAGCTGAGCTACTGACTGCCCCAGAGTCTCCAATCCATACTTCCTGATGAAAACTTGATCCACGTCCATGCAGAAGAGAAAGTCAACTTCATATTGGATATGGTCTTCAATGTGTTCACTGATAGCCTTCATGCGCATCATACTGATATCTTGCCATCGCTTCTCTCGCTTGATTTTAAACACTTTGATCGAACGGAGGCGACTCAGCTGTATCCAAGGCATTCTGGAGAAGTCATCTATCAGGACATAAATTATGACTTTATGGCCAACCATGAAAAACTTATCTGCAGAGAACATAAATTTCTTCAAATAGTGGTCAATGTATCTGTGAAGCAAATAAGAAATGATTGAGTTCATTGTCTTACATTTTGGTGAAACACGTACTACTTTAATTATCCTGGCTTGTCCAAACATACTAGTAAGCAAACCAAATATTAGAAGTACTTCTTGAGTTGTAGTTAAGTGGTGTAAAAGCAAGTGAAGTCATCTGCTTTTCCTCTCCCTGACGGGGTTCTGCGAATTATAGGAAAGAAGAGGACTTCCTCATGAAGGGGAATGAAACTTGGTGAGGTCAGGAAACAGCATCGAGCCCAGGGCAAGATGATAGCCAGAGCCTTGAGGGTGATCAGAGAAGAGGGACTTTGCTTTTCAGGTTGTAGGCAAGAAGGTCTTGAGGCATTGCAAGAATAGCGAGTGATGTCTGCGGCTTGCTTTATGAGGAGTCAGTTACGCAGAAAAGGTCACAGGTAGCCTAGTCAGCTATCGCTATCTGCATTCTCTTGTTTTGCCTCATGCTCTTTAATATAACGCTAAGTTTGCAGGATTAGAAAACAAAACTTTCTCATTTCTCGTCCCTCCAAACAGTGAAAATTATCAGAACAATATGTGATCTGAGGTAACTTAAGAAAAGGATGGGCGATCATACACGCCTCAGCCTCAAATAATATTTATATAATCCTTAAAAATAAGTTCTGAATATTGACCTAAGTTTTAAGAAACATAGTGGATGGAGTCAGGAGAAAACTTTCTAGTTTGGATTATCTAAAACATCTAAATAATTAAAGCAAGATAAATTATGAAATATATCACTTAAAATAGTCTACTGAGTTGGAAACTAACAACTCAAGTGCAAAGAAATACAATTTATCCACACTTTATCCACATTTTTTATGGTTCATGCTTTGGTGTTATGTTTCAGAAATCATTTCCTGCCTAAAGTAGTGAAAATATGCTCCTATGTTTTCCTCTAGTTGCTTTATTGTTTTAACTTTCATATTAAGTTGGTTATCCATGTGAATGAATTTTTGTGTATGACATACTATAGGGTTGTTTTTGTTGTTCTCTGCCTTTAATAGTAATCCTATTTGCCAGGAATGCCTGGGACTCACCCCAGCCCTACTACTTGTGGCAAGACCCCCCACAGACATTTCCCCTACAGAGCCAATGTTGGCTGGACCAGTCCTGGTGGTTCTTATTACACTTGCAAGATGCATCTCAGGAACAACTACCAGAGAACTTTGAAAAAATGAGATTTATTATTCACAAGCGCTGGAGGGTACAGGGTAAGTGCAGTATCACAGAGCGAGGTCCTACGTAGGGAGAGAGAAGGGGGTACCTTGGAGGTTCCACCTTTTCTGGGGTCGGGGGTGGGGTGCCTGGGGTTTCACAATTTAAAACCTAATAGCAAGAATGAAAGCACAGGAAGGAAAACGCAGGGTCACTCAAGTGGTCGGTTTTGTCGGTTACCCAGGCCTCTCTTTAAAAGGGGAATTTCATGGGAGGGGTGGCCTGGCTCTTTACCTAGTTGTCTAGCTAGTGACCACGTTAAGACTGGCAATAGGTTTATCTGAATTGGATATCTTTGACATGGATGTCTCAGTGATCAAAAGCTTAATGGCAGGCATTTACAAGAAAAAAAGTTTATCGTCAGGCACTCTCACTATAATGGCAAACTTTGTTTTTTTAATTTTTAAAAAGCTTTATAGTTTAGAATGGTCTTAGATTTATAAAACAGGGCAAACATATTATAGAGTTCCCGTATGTGCTCTACCCACCTTCCCCTACTGTTAATGTTGTCTATAACCGTGGTACATTTGTCAAACCTAGGAAATTATCAGTGGTTAAATACTATAACTAAACCACAGATTTTATTTTGATTTCACCAGTTTTCCCCCTAAATGGCCTTTCTAGTTTCTAGGCTCCAATCCAGAATACATATTGCATTTCATCATGATGTCTCCTTAGGCTCCTCCAGGCGGTCTCAGTTTCTCTCCAGTTTGGGTCTTTCTGATGTTTTCTTAGGTAAGTTCATTTTTAATACAGTCGCATTTATCAACCCTTTTCTTTATGATTAGTATTTTCTGTATCTTGATTAAGAACTCCTTTCTTGCCTTGATTTCACTAAGCTACACTATGGTTTTCCCTTTTGGTCTTCAAGCTCCTTGGGAATTATGTTTGTATACACTTGCCATACATACATACCATAGAGGTACAATTGTGGTGTTCTGACATCACCTTTCTCCAGACTCATTGTGGAAGTCTTTCCCTACAGATCCACAATGTCATAGCCATAGCCAGAGTCTTTCACTTCTGCCTGGGTGTGTATGTTTTATTATATTGGCTTATTTGCTCATCCCTGTCACAAATATTCATGTCTAAATGCTCCATATAGATACTTTTTTTTTTTTTAAAGATTTTATTTATTTATTTGATGGAGAGAGACACAGTGAGAGAGGGAACAGCAGGGGGAGTGGGAGAGGCTGAAGCAGGCCTCCTGCCAAGCAGGGAGCCTGATGCAGGACTCGATCCCAGGACTCTGGGATCATGACCTGAGCTGAAGACAGATGCCCGATGACTGAGCCACTCAGGTGGCCCAAATATAGATACTTTGAATCTATCCTGTTTTCAGTCCCACCTATACTCCTATTTTCAGAGGCACTTGATGCCATTAATAATTGAGATTCTCAGTGGTTCTTTAACACACATGAAAGAGTTTTTATGATAAGGTTAATGAGGATTTGGTTTCAGTGCCCCTTCATTTGCATAGGACTCTTTAAGACTCATTGTGTTCTACCGAAGGAGGGGGGATAGAAGAAGAATGGAGAAGAAGAAGCTTCATTTATGTCCTGAAAGTAGGAGCATTGTCCTGGCATGGGGTCACTCCTTGTGCCCTCTTACAGATCCTGGGGCAGCACTGGAGACAGATCAGAATAGATCTGGGAAGGAGGTGCACAGGAGCTTCTTCTGTAAGGATTCCTCCCTCCCTCCTTTCCTCCTTCCCTCCTTTCCTTCTTCTTTCCTTCTGTTTTCTTTTTTAAGATTTTATTTATTTATTTGAAAGAGAGAGAGTGAGTAAGAGAGAGAGAGCACAATTTGGGAGGAGTAGAGGGACGGGGAGAAGCAGACTCCCCACTGAGCAGGAAGACTGATGTGGGGCTTGATACCAGATTTCAGGATCATGACCTGAGCCAAAGGCAGCCACTTAACCAACTGAGCCACCCAGGAACCCCTGTGTTATTTTCTTTTTAAATATAAATTACCATCAGGGGTGCCTGGCTGGCTTAGTCAGAAGAGCATGCAACTCTTGATCTTGGGGTTGTGAGCTCAAGCTTCACATTGGGTGTAGAGATTACAAACAAAAACAAAAACAAAAACAAAAAACTTATAAAATAGGTCTATTTAAAAAAAGAATAAGTTACTATCGATATTTAATAATGAGTTACTATAAAGCTGATAAAATTTGAAATTTTATTTTATTTATTTCTATTTATTTTATTATTATGTTCAATTAGCCAAAATAAACATCATTAGTTTTTGATAAGTTGCATATAACACAATGATTCATAAGTTGCATATAACACAAGTGCTCATCACAACACATGCCCTCCTTAATACCCATCACCCGATTACCCATCCCCCATCTCCCTCCCTTCTGTAACCTTCAGTTTCTCATGATTTGTCTCCCTCTCTGATTTCTTCCCATTCAGCTTTCCCTCCCTTTCCCCATGGTCCTCGGCACTATTTCTTATATTCCATATAGAAGTGAAACCATATGATAATTGACTTTCTCTGTTTAACTTATTTTACTTGGCATAATACCCTCCAGTTCCACCCATGTGGATGTAAATGATAGATATTCACCCTTTCCGATGGCTGAGTAATATTCCATTGTATGTATGAACCACATCTTCTTTATCCATTCATCTGTTGAAGGACATCTCAACACTTTCCACAGTTTGGCTATTGTGGACATTGCTGCTATGAACATTAGGGTGCATGTGTCCCTTCTTGTCACTACATCTGTATCTTTGTGGTAAAATCCCAGTAGTTGCAGTTGCTGGGTCATAGGGTAGCTCTATTCTTAACATCTTGAGGAGCCTCCATATTGTTTTCCAGAATGGCTGTACCAACTTGTATTCCCACTAACAGTGTAAGAGGGTTCCCTTTTCTCCACATCCTCACCAACATTTGTTGTTTCCTATCTTATTAATTTTTGCCCTTCTAACTGGTGTAAAGTGGTATCTCATTGGGGTTTTGATTTGTATTTCCCTGACGGCTAGTGATGCTGAACATTTTTTCATGTGTCTGTTAGCCATTTGTATGTCTTCATTGGAGAAGTGTTTGTTCATGTCTTCTGCCCATTTCTTGACTGGATTATTTGGTTTTTTGGGGTATTGAGTTTGAGAACTTCTTTATAAAAATTTATAATTTTTTTTTATTTTAATTAATTTTTATTTTTTATAAACATATATTTTTATCCCCAGGGGTACAGGTCTGTGAATCACCAGGTTTACACACTTCACAGCACTCACCAAAGCACATACCCTCCCCAATGTCCATAATCCCACCCCCTTCTCCCAAACCCCCTCCCCCCAGCAACCCTCAGTTTGTTTTGTGACAACATGGATGGAACTAAAGCGTATCATGCTTAGCGAAATAAGTCAAGCAGAGAAAGACAACTATCATATGATCTCCCTGATATGAGGAAGTGGTGATGCAACATGGGGGCTTAAGTGGGTAGGAGAAGAATAAATGAAACAAGATGGGATTGGGAGGGAGACAAACCATAAGTGACTCTTAATCTCATAAAAATTTATAATTTTAATTGGTAATATGTAAGTTGTTCAACTTAATACTTTTTTGTATCTTTTTGGGTATGATTTTGATATGAGGGCAGCACTTGCTTCATAAAATGAATTGGAAAGTGTTCCTTTCTCTTTGATTTTTCGAAGATTATATAGAACTGATGTTAATTCTTTAAATATTTGGTAGAATTTTCCAGTGAAAACATCTGGGCCTGGAGACGTTAGGAGTTTTTAAAATTATGAATTCTGTTTCCTCAATAGATATAGGGCTATTGAAACAGTCGATTTCATTTTGGGTGGGTTGTGATAGTGTTTTCAAGGTCTATTTCACCTAAGTTTTCAAATGTATGTGTGTATAGTATTCTCTGATTATTCTTTTGATGTCTGCCATGTATGAGGTGATATACCCTGTTTCTTTCCTAATATTGGTAATTTCTTTCAAATTTTTTTCTTTGCCATACTTCCTGGGTGATTGTGAACTTTACTGATTTTTTTCAAAGAAAAAGCTTTTTGATTCTTTGATTTTTCTCTATGGCTTCTCTGTTTTCAGTTTCATGGATTTCTGTTCTCATCTTTACTATTTCCTTAATTCTGTTTACTTTGTCTTTATTTTGTCCCACTTTTCTTAGATTCTTGAGGTGGGATTATTGATTATCTACCATTTTCTATAATAAAAAACTTGAATGTAAAGGACATTTGGCATTACCTACCTTCCTACAGCAAATACAGTCAATCCCACAGTAATTTTATGTTTCTCATAATACTTTTCCAATATTTCTTTATCAAAAGTGCCATCCCACACAACTGGAGCTGACCAGTTGGTGGTAGTCAGGTTCATGGATTCACTGTAAGAAAGACATAAGAATTATGAACAAGATACATTTTGATAAAACTTCAGTAGTTGTTACTAAAGTATAAAGCCTGTATCTGGTTGCAGCATTTCCTTACTCCTAATCCAAAGCCTGATTGTTATGATAAACTAGAGAAACAGCTTCTCATAAATGACTAGATCATTACAAAAGTAATTACAGATTAGTTATACTGCGATTCCAAGATCTTTGAGGACACAGATAAAATGTCACCCAAAGTCTAAAGTAAGAATATCTCCTGTATTTGGATGAAATCTCCTGGTCTGAGGCTTTTTGACATTAATTATTTTCAGAGATCATATTTTGAAAAATGACCTTTCCAGTTTCATAATCCTAAAATGCTGCCAGGCTACTATTACTGCATACTATCGGAAACAACTTTGTCAAAACACTGGAAGGTAGAGTTTTAGAGCAATCAAGCAAAGGTTAAATTAAGAAAAGAATGACAACACAATAGGAGAAGGAGAGCTTTGTGGGATTTTAATTTAGCCTTATACCAACTCCCTGCCAGTATGGCAGTGGTACTGAAAACACCAAACCATGTCCTCAGTGGAATAACTGCTTCTGGAGGAGAAGAATGGATCTAATTCCAAAGGAATTGTGTTTGTCCATTTTGACCCGAGGGTTCCTCAAAGGACTGGACTTCTAGTGCTTTCCTTTGTTTTGCTTAACTCAGAACTCTCTCAAAATGGAAAAATGGGTAAGTGGAGGGCAATCCTTGAAAATGTTTTAAAAAGGAACAAGCCCCTGCCACCTGAGGCAAGAAATTACAGTTGGAATAAACACTAGATGTGCTGAAAGCCTGGGAAGAAAAGTTTGGAAGAGAGTTCTTTGAAAAGTAAAGCCTTTGACAAGATCCTATGTATAATGAGGAATTAGGAAATCCATGCACATGTTCAGAGCAGGTTACATGCTCAGAAAAGATCTCTCAAGATCCTAAGCTTTCACCTCTGGATGATATTTAGACTCAGTAAAAACAGGAAGTAAGGCTAAGGTAGAGTTGTAAATAGCTGGGCTGTGTTGAAGGAGGACCCAAACACAGAACCAATCCTCAAGAACTGCGTAAGAGGGTTCATTTCTTCCTTCTTCTTCTTTTCTTTTCTTTTTTCTCCTCTTTTCTTTTCTTCTTCTTCCCCCTTCTCCTCTTCCTCCTTCTCTTCATCTTCTTCTTATTCTCTAAGAGCCCTCCAACCACCACCATCACCACCACTCTGGCTCTAGTCATTTAAGAATATCTCTGTCAAACCACTAGCTGACCACAAACCAAAGGAACAGAGACCTCCAGACCAAATAAGACAAAGAATACAGTCTTTCAAAATAGTTTGGAAAAGTCACTAAAAAGACAAACAACTATAATTCACAGTAAGCAAGAACAGCTCTAGGAGGTAAGAGATTCTGACTTCCAAAGTGATCACATTATAATATACAAAATGCTTAGTTTTCAACTAAAAATTATGCGGCATGCAAAGAAACAAGAATGTATGGTCCATTCATAGGGGAAAAAATTGACAAAAACAGGAATTGACAAAAACTAGGGAAGCACAGACATTGGACTTACTAGAACCAGACTTTAAACCAACTATTTAAAATGTGCTGAAAGAACCAAAGAAAACTATGGACAAAGAACTAAAGGAAAGCTGAAAGCAACAGTTTAACAAATAGAGAATGCGAATAAAGAGATAGAAATGATAAAGGGAACCAAATAGAAACTCTGGAGCTGAGAAGTATAATAGTTAAAAAACAAAAACAAAAACAAACCACCAAACTTGTCATAAGATTTCAGCAGCAGATTTGAACAGGCAGAAGAAAGAATCAGATACACATAGAACATTTTAACCAATAACAGAATACATATTCTTCTCAAATACACTTGGAACATTTTCAGGGTGATTATGTGGTAAGCCGTAAAGCAAATCTCAATAAATTTAAGATTGCTGGAAACATGCAAGCTATCTTTTTCATTGACAATGGAATGAAATCAATAACAAGAAAATTTGGAAAGTTCACAAGTATGTGGAAATTGAACACACTCTTAAACAACCAATGGGCCAAAGGAAAAAAAAAACCACAACAAGGAATTAAAAAATACAATGAGATGAATAAAAATGAAAATATGACATACCAAAACTTACAGGATGCAGTGAAAAGCAATACTCAGAAGGAAATATATAGCTGTAAACATCTGTATTAAAAAAGAAGAAAGATATCCTATAATAACCTAACCTTCTACCTTAAGGAACTAGAAAAAAACAGCAAACTAAACCCAAAACAAGCAGAAGAAAGAAATAATAAAGACTGAAGCAGAGACAACTGACCTAGAAAAAGAGAAAAAAATGATAGAATTAATGAAGCCAAAACTTAGTTCTTTGAAAAGATCAACAAAATTGACAAATCTTTTTTTTTTAAAAAAGATTTTATTTATTTGTCAGAGAGAGAGAACACCCAAGCAGGGGGAGCAGCAGGCAGAAGGAGAGGCAGATAGAGGGAGAAGCAGGCTCCCTGCTGAGCAAGGAGACCCCGATGGGGGGGAAAAAAACAGAGGGAGTTGAATTTTATTAGCAGGTTATTTGGAATCTGTGTAAATGAATATATGGTTTTCTCCTTTGTTCAGTTGTTGGTTTGAATCATCATCCTGAGTACAAGGATATGCCTTACTTGTCTTGTTAATGGGATCCTGTGCCAGTTACTAAGCTAGCATCTTTCATAACTGAATCCACCACACTATACTTAGCTTTATTGTCCTGAGCTGGGACTCTGCAAACCGTATTTCTGCTTTGCCAGTGGGCACCCTGGGCGGCTCTGCTAACAGAGGTCACTGGGGAAAAATTACAGGCCTGGAGGAAGAAGGAACTTACTCTTTCCTGTTTCCAGTGAGCTCCTTGCCTACCTCCTGTTCCCTCAAATCCCACACCCCCATATCTGCAGTTACTTCCCAGACCAGCAGTTGAATCCAGATTTCAGGTTTTCCAACACTTAAAAACCCAGCCTCATGGTGCCCTTCCCTAGAAGGCTGATTCCCTGTCCCAAGAGGCCTATCAAGAGCTGAGAGATACCAGCATCTGTGGTATAAGAGCATAAGAGTTTAAGCTCAAGTTACCTAGTTAACAACTTTATACTCATTAACAATTCTTTGTATTAAATTCCCAGTTAAAATAATTCTGGTGCTTTCTGTGTCCTGATTAGATTTGAAAAAAAGTTAAGGTATCACGGGAGGAGAGTCACAGACCATTATCCAATCATGATCTTAACTGGACATCTCCTTGCCAAGTTTTAATTAGGATAAGTCCAGAAATGCTGCAACACCAGGGAGAAAAACAGGAGGGTGTAGTAAGAAGAGGAAGTCAGAGAGGCCAGAGGAAAGCTGCCATATTAAAGTGAGAAGTGCGCAGATGGCCCACCTATCTGATTCGGGCTTTGGTTCCCTCCTTGGTTAAATGAGGAGAATCAACCAAAAGATCTTAGATACACTCTTCACACTTTGACCTGACATAATTTTAAGGCCTTTGGCTTTCTGTCATTCTACATTCTCATTTATGGAGAATGTGGGCCCTAACATCCATTCCCAATGCATCTTGGTCACTGCTTATTTTTTTAAAACGTAATCAAAGATTCACCTGCCATCTAACAGTTAGAATGCCATTTGTAGTATTGTTGCCATCTGTTAACTTCTGAATGATCTATGGATCAATCTCACATGTGTTTGATTTGGAATTCTTACCTGGGAGAAAACCAGTCTGATAGCTTTAATTCTTTTGACTGAGTATCCACAGACCTATCAGGAGAAATAATGCAAAGAATCACACTGTATCTATTTGAGTTTGTGGTAACTGAGTGTCTTCCAAATCATGGACTATGTTATAATCCCATGTAAAGTGCAAGATAAGTGTGCAGCAGTACAAAAAGCAATGATCAACTTTGATGGAAGTGGCAGGGAAAATCATGATTTCTTATCTTGACTTGAGTCTCTAGGCTGCCCAGAAACCTTTATGTGTTTTCACAATGCTCATTCTCCTTCTCACTGATAGAGAAATACCCATCATCACATAAAAGCCCCCTCAGTCTGCTGCCACCTTGCCTCCAAATTTATCTTGAGCACTGGTTCCCACCGCCTTTTACTGCAATAAAAATATAACCCTACTTTCTGGCCTTAAATATCCTATCTGCTCAGGAGTCTTGGTTTGAAGGGTTTCTCCTCAGCTTTCTATTTGATCAGTTGACATGTGTGCAGGCATTTTCCTGTGGCTTCAGATTTGTTTGTGCATCTTGACCACTGCCAGGAACTGAAGACCCAGACACCAAATTGTGTTTTGGAGTCTTCTGCTTGAGTTTGCACTGATGCCACTAGATGATGTTTAATGTGAAAATCATCCTGTCTTCCCCAAAGTAGGTCCCTTTCATATGTTGCCTTATCACTTAGATTGACAAAGCAGAAGTTATGAGCAATGTTCTACACTCAGAGCACTCCCTAAAACCTGACCTCAAATCCATCATTAAGCCCTACTGGCTGTACCTCCAAAACATCTCTCAAATCCATCCCCTATCTTCATCCTCTGTCACCACATGACTTGAGATCACCATCATTTGTCGGGGCTACGTTAGTAGCCTTCTAATTGGTCTCACTGTTTGTACATTTTCAACAAGACTTTGTAGTATGAAAAATGTCAAAGGTCCACAAACTGAAAGAGAAGAATATAATGAACCCCCATATTCCCATCCCCCATAATTAACACTGTGATTCCTTCTCTACCTGTCCTTGCCCTGGCTTTTTCAACCCATTCTCCATATGTCCACTGTACTTCCACTGTCATGTTTCTGAAGCTCCACTGTTCTATTTAATAGGGTTCATTGACTTCCCATTGTCCTAAGGATCACATCTACATTCCTTAAATGGCCATGACATTTGGAATGATCTGACCCTTCACAGTTCCAGCCACATCTCCTACCCAGCCCCACAATGATAACTTTCCATACTCACTTGCCCCCTTAAATTTTCTTAAACATGCCACAACTTAAACCAGCTAATTCCTACATAGCCTTTAGGTCTTGTGTTAAATATCCCTACCTAAGAGATTGCTAGATATTGCTAGATAAAGTTAGGTTTCCTTCATTAATAGCTAATACTTATGGAATACTTTCCTAAGTATTATCTAATTTAATCCACCCCTATGAGATAGGTATTGTTGTCATTTTTATTGTCCTCATTTTACAAGATAAGGAAACTGAGACACAAAGAGCTTTTATTATCTTGTCCAGATGTACAGCAGGTGGAAAGACAAACATTTGGGCCTGAGTCCTTACTTCCTCCTTCCTATACACTCTAATGGCACCCTGGCTAGCCTATTGTTGGAGAGTTGATCCTGGACTGAGTTCAGGAGGGGATTGGGCAGCTGAGGAGCTGAGTTTTATGTCATGAGTGAATACCACAGTGTCCAGGGTGTGACTGAGAGAAGGCCTTCTACATAGGCACCTGCCTCATTGACAGCAAAGCCTTTGGATACCAAGCATTAGTGTGTTAAGGCCATATGTGTAAGGTCTGATACTAAGGAGAGCTGATATTAATGATAGTGTGATTATTAGATTTGTTACATTGTGTATATTTTACCAGAAAACATGTTAAATCATTCTTTCTCCCAGCCTCTTCTGCATGTTCCCACCTTTGTCTAGGGGTTTTCCTCTTGTTTTCAGGTGGTTAAGAGTTACTGCCCCCTGTTTGCCATGGCTGTATAGAGGGGAAACACCCTGCCAATGAAAACCATCTTACTGTATTATTTTCATGCACAGAGCAGCTCACCCAGATATGAAGTCACTGTCCTGGTGAGAGCATTGTGCACCATAGAACCACCAGAGAAATAAAGCTCTTAGACACAGCAAGCATCAGAAAGTTTCTTTTACTTCACTATGTGGGTTCCCATGACTCAAGGGAGAAACTGAAGAACATACTATGATTTGGGGTCCTGTGCAATTTTTAGGGAGGTTTTCCTCTCTGCTCATGTTCTGATAGTATGATTTTGTAGGTGGTCGATGGTTAATAACAATCTCCCAAGTATTTTAACCAAAACTTTACTCTGATGATATTTCCCAGAGCTTTAAAAGACCCAGAATTCCTGGAAGCTGGTTTCTGGCTCCCGTCACACGTTTCCCCTAACCAGTTCTCACTCCTAGTACTCCTAGTCCTCTGGCCTTATATGAGTATCTCCAACATATGTTTGCAAAGTTATTTTGGTTTACCCTGCTTGCAGGAGCCAAGGACTTGCAGGTACCCCACTGTCCTCCGACAGGTTTTGTCCTCAAAGAAGAGGTCATAGAGCATTTGTAAATAAGACTTACCGGCACTGGTATATCTGCTGTAGTTTCTTTGTGCTTAGGATAAACAAACAGCATTATATTACATTTAAACTTATATAAAGTGTTTCCACATTTAATTTTTTAAAAGATTTTATTTATTTATTTGAGAGAGAGAGAGAGCAGAGGAGGAGTGAGAAGAAGAAGCTCAGCAGAGAGCCCAGTGTGGGGCTTGATTGGAGGATCTTGAGATCATGACTTGAGTCAAAGGCAGATGCTTAACAGACTGAGCCACCCAGGCACCCCGGGTTTCCACATTTAAGATGACTAGTTATATTCCATCAATCCATGCATTTTGTTACCTAATATTGCCAAATATTCAATGAACACATAATATTATGGACAGAATATTTTTGTCCCCTCAAATCTGTATGTTGAATTCCTAACCCCCAGTATGATGGCATTATGAGAAGGGACCTTTGGGACATGATTAGGTAATGAGGTTGGAGCCCCCATGGATGGGATGAGTAGCCTTGCAAAAGTGATACCAGAAGACTCCCTTGTCCCTTCCGCCATGTGAAGACACAGGGAGAAGGCAGCTGTCTATGGACCAGGACATCAAGTCCTCCAGTGCCTTGATCTTGGAGGACCTCTCAGCCTCCAGAACTGTGAGAAATAAATGTCTGTTGCTGATAAGCCACCCAGGGTGTGGTATTTCCATTATAGCAACTCAAATGGACTAAGACACATGCTATGTGCCAAGTACATTATTGGTTGTAGAGAAACAGTAGTGACTGCAGTTAAGGACTTCATATGCTGGATCTTAAAGAAAGGAAACCTAATTCTTTGAGCTAGAAATGACAGAAGAGCTAACTTAATGTCATTGAAACAATGGAATTTGCTAATTACCCATGAAATCGTTCTACTTGTGTAAATATATGGAGGGCAGATACCATACATAGTGCCTGAAGTCACGAATATTAGGGATATTTCTTAAAGGCGCCACCTATTTAAAAATGACAGTCTCTCTAACACTTGCCAACTAATAATTACATGGTCACTATCTTGGTAGCTTAACGTTGCTTCTCCTCACACATATGAGCCTACAAAAATTATATTAGCTTTGATCACATTAGAAGCAAAGAATTTTTATGCTGAAGGACGTGTTTATGATGATATATTTAAATGCCATTTGGATATTTTGGGGTATATTGGGGTATATATATTGGATTGATACATTTGGATGCTGATTTATTCAGGGGGTTAGCCTATCATCTTTCTGACAAACTAGATCCTTACCAAACCCCAGAATAAAATATCCATTAATTTTCATTTATTTATTTTTAAAGATTTTGTTTATTTTTTTGAGAGAGAGAAACACAGTGAGAGAGGGAACACAAGCAGTGGGAGTGGGAGAGAGAGAGGCAGGCCTCCCGCCAAGGAGGGAGCCTGACTCGGGGCTTGATCCCAGGGCCCTGGGATCATGACCCGAGCTGAAGGCAGACATTTAACAACTGAGACACCCAAGTGCCCAAAATATTCATTAATTTTTTTAAAAAATTACCTGAAATGATACCATCTGTGCAAAGCCCATAGAAACAATAAAAGTAATAACAACTGAATTATTTTTCTTCCATACTTCATCCTTTCCTGAGAGGAAAAAGAAACAGAAGTAGGTTAAATACAGAACAATGTATACAGAATGAGATGTATTGAATTGTGATTCTCCATGACTTAAACCAGCTGATTTCATAGATATTGGCTAGGGTTTGAGGCACATCCAGTCCTTGGATGTCTCTCTATAGGAAAATAGAGTTGAGTCTGTGGAGACACTTTCTGTGGGAGCTAGCTGCCCAAAGTTTTGGGACGTTAGCTGGTCTAAGCTGACCTTGATGCAAGAGGTTTTTTTTTTTAAGCTTTTATTTATTTATTTTTAACAGACAGAGATCACAAGTAGGCAGAGAAGCAGGCAGAGAGAGAGGGAGGAAGCAGGCTTCCTGCTGAGCAGAGAGCCCGATGTGGAGCTCAATCCCAGGACCCTGGGATCACGACCCGAGCCGAAGGCAGAAGCTTAACCCACTGAGCCACCTAGGCGCCCCGATGCAAGAGGTTTTATAACCTTCATTTGTTATTTCTAGAGTACACAGGGCTTTTCCTACAGAAAATAAAATACAGATGCCACTTCCCAGCCTACCTCGCAGGGTAGGATGTCAGAGAAAAGAGATAATTGTGAAAATACTTACTTGGACTCTAAGCAGCACATAGTTATGAAGGAACTTATTTTTAATGAATTAATATTATGAAGTTGGTCATTTCAAGACAGGTGATAGAACCAATAACAACATAAAATAGATGCTCTTTCTTAAAACTAATTGAATATAAAATTGAGTCCAAGAATGGGCTAAAGGCTTACCTATAATTTTTATATTATTTGTTCATTGACCTAGGAATTTTAGCCAGGAAGTTTATGAAGCTCCTTTGTAATATTCAGGCTATGCACTTATGAAATTGTGTGCAGAAATGAAATTGAAGGTGGCTCAGTCTGATTGAAATTAAGGACAAACTCTTACCTTCTGTTTTCCTAAGATCACATAGGACTTTTATATAATTTCTTCCTTAGAGACTTAACATTTAGGGTATGGTGGTTTGGGAAGACATGTGGAAAACCTCACGTAGGCAGACAGTTTTCAAGCAGGACATTCTAAGACATTTGAAAAATCATGAATCAGATAACTTGGTTTTGGTTCTATGGCACTCCCCAGTTTGCCTGTTGATGATTTCAACCTTCTCGGAATGATGATGTCATCAGATTCTCTTTTGATGATGGAAGAATTGGATACTTGCAATCATAATAATTCGTATGCCAGTAGCTTCTCTTTGTCATTACCAAGGGAGTAGATTTTGTCTCATTTAGAAAAAAAAGTAGGATCATTGAAGTTCTTTTGCTTACTTTGGTTTTGTTTTATAATACATTTTTTTAAAGAATTTATTTATTTATTTGACAGACAGAGATCACAAGTGGGCAGAGAGGCAGGCAGAGAGAGAGGGGAAAGCAGGCTCCCTGCTGAGCAGAGCGCCTGATGCAGGGCTCGACCCCAGGACCCCGAGATCATGAGCTGAGCTGAAGGCAGAGGCTTAACCCACTGAGCCACCCAGGTGCTCCTATAATACATTTTTTTTTTTTAAAGATTTTATTTATTTATTTGACAGAGAGAGATCACAAGTAGGCAGAGAGGCAGGCAGAGAGAGAGAGAGGGAAGCAGGCTCTCTGCTGAGCAGGGAGCCCGATGCGGGACTCGATCCCAGGACCCTGAGATCATGACCTGAGCCGAAGGCAGCGGCTTAACCCACTGAGCCACCCAGGCGCCCTTTTTTTTTTTTTTTTTTTAAGATTTTATTTATTTATTTGACAGAGAGATCACAAGTCAGCGGAGAGTCAGGCAGAGAGAGAGAGAGAGAAGCAGGCTCCCGCTGAGCAAAGAGCCCGATGCGGGGTTCGATCCCAGGACACTGAGATCATGGCTCCTATAATACATTTTTAATTAAAGTACAATTTATATGAAGTAAAACACAAGCAATTTAACTGTATAGCTCATTGGGTTTTTTACACAGGTACATGTCTGTGTAAAACCACTTTAATTAAGATACAGGTCATCTCCATGACCCCAGTATCTTTTTTCTTGTGCCCCTTTGAGTCACTACCCTCACCCATCCAGGAAACCAGTGTTCTGATTTTCATTACCAAAGTGGAGTTGTTTTGGCTGTAGAACTTCATGTAAGTAGAATTGTATGGCATGTGTTCTTTTTTTTTTCTTTTTACTCAAGGTTTTGCAACTTACTTATGTTGTTGTGTGTATCTAACACATACCAAAAGTTAATTCAAAATGAATTATAGATGTAAGCATAAAAGCTAAAGCCACAAACTTTTAGAGAAAAATGTAGGAGGATATCTTTCTAGCCTGGGGATAGGTAAAGGTCCCTTAGAGGGTGACAGAAAACAACAACTAAAAAATGATAAATTATACTTTATTATAATTAGAAAACTTTTGCTCATCAAAAGACAACATTAAGATATGTATAAACAAGCGATTACTAATCACCAGTGGTTTACAGTGACCTAAATAATACACACCATATATGATCCATACAGGAAATAAAATCTATATTAATGTTAGAAGTTTTCTGTTGATCTCCATTCTTCCTAGGAGAAAAATGGGGGGTGGTGAAGGAGGATAATGAAATTAAATTAATACAGAATTAGAATGTTTTGAGTCATAGGAAAATAGATCATACCAGACCAGTGCTCCCATAGATGACAATTGTAAGTCTTGGAAGGGAAAATAAAATAAAAATGAAATAAAATGATTTGAAGACAAAAGAGATGGAACAAAACCAGATTGATCCTTGAAAGGAGGTAAGTGTATATGGTAAAATCTACATTTATACAACTTTTCATCTGAAGTTACCTCCCAATTCACAGAGTTGTGTGGCTAGAACTCACAGAGAAAGACTTGAGGGGTCGGAGGATGAAATTGCTAGATGTAAAGGAGGTTGAAAAGTAATATAGAAAATCCCAGAAAGGAAAACATAGAATGGGGTGCCCCAAAATCTGCACAGAAACTCTGACTTAACACCTGGATGACAACTAAATTGCCCATGCATAGGGAAACTAGGAAATAACAACATCTGAAATTGGGCAATTTCCACCAATGCCCCCTGCAGGATAAATGGAATTTGGAATTTGAGTCCAGCCCAGCTGACTATCTGTCCAAACAAAACTCAACACTCCTTAGAGAAACTAATAGAATCCATACTCTACCTGTTATCTATAATGTCAGGTATACATTTTGGAAAAGTTCCTAGACATGCAAAGAAACAGGAATATGTGACCCATAGTGAAGAGAATGAAACCTCAATGTAAGTCAGATGCTGAAAGTGGTAAACAAGGACTTTAAAGCAACTATTATAAAAATGGCTGAGGATTTAATGGAAAACTTGGTCAAAACAAGTGAACAGAGGAAAGCTGTTTAAAAATGGACATTCTAGAATTTTGAAAGTACTGTATTTGAAGTAAGGATGTTAGTGGATGGGCTTATAAACAGACGGTATACTATAGAAGAAAATGTCAGTGAAATGAAAGATAGATCAATGTAAATCATCTTATGTGAAAAAGAGAGGAAATGAAAATCCATTTACATTTAAACTGCAATCAGAAGCCACCTTAGCCACCGACATGCTGAAGTTTCCACACTGTGTCATTATGATAGTGTCCCCAAGTTGGGGGCATTCCGGAGGAGGGGAAAGAGTGGGAAGCCTGGGGGAGCAGTGTCCTGTGGTTGGACAAATAAGATGGTGAGGCATGAACAGGCATAATAATATTGAAAGTCTGTTTTAAAGCCCATCTACCCTCAGGAAGTATTTGAGATGGCTTACTATTAAGAAGGTAAGGTTACAGTAAATAGGGAAACAACACAAGGATTATTTTTAAAAAAGGGAATAGACGGGGGACGCCTGGGTGGCTCAGTTGGTTAAGCAGCTGCCTTCGGCTCAGGTCATGATCCCAGCGTCCTGGGATCGAGTCCCACATCGGGCTCCTTGCTCCGCAGGGAGCCTGCTTCTCCCTCTGACTCTGCCTTCCACTCTGTCTGCCTGTGCTCGCTCTCGCTCGCTCTCTCTGACAAATAAATAAAATCTTTAAAAAAAAAAAAAGGAATAGAGGGGTGTCTGGGTGGCTCAGTGGGTTAAAGCTACTGACTTCAGCTCAGGTCATGATCTCAGGGTCCTGGGATCGAGCCCCACATCGGGCTCTCTGCTCAGCGGGGAGCCTGCTTCCTCCTCTCTCCTGCCTCTCTGCCTGCTTGTGATCTCTCTGTCTGTCAAATAAATAAATAAAATCTTAAAAAAAAAAAGGGAATAGAAAGAAATATTTATTTAGTCACTTAGGTAGGTGTTTTCCATGACCTTGGACATCCTAGCCATAAGAATAAAGATCTAACCTTTATGTAATTACTGTAAGGAGAGACTTCTGTCATTTTGCTTTTTGTTTTCTATATGCCTTAGGGCCTTTTTTGATTGTTGTTGCTTTTCATTTTCTGCATTACTGTCTTCTTTTATGTTTAGTTTATTCTTTGTAGTGAAATACTTAAATTCTTTTTGCATTTCCTTTTGTGTATATTCTATAGCTCATTTCTTTGTGGTTATCATGGGGATTACAGTGAACATACTGAAATTATAACACTTAAATTAGAATTGATACCATCTTAACTTCAATAACATACCAAAACTATGTTCCTTTACACCTCTGTCTCCATCCTTTGTGGTGGCTGATATCACGAAATTGCATGGTATGCCCAAAAACCATGAACTAGCAATTCTTTTAAATGCATTAGCCTCTTTAAATACGTAGTAAACAAAATTTGAAGTTACAAACTGAAGTTATAATACTAGCTTTTAGACTAGTAAATTAAAAAGTGTTTTAGTCTCTTAAGTAACATAGGAAACAAAAGCTAGAGTTACAAACCGTTGTTACAATACTAGTTTTTGTAATTGCCCATGTATTTACTTTTTTTTTTTTTTAAGATTTTATTTATTTATTTGACAGAGAGAGATCACAAGTAGGCAGAGAGGCAGGCAGAGAGAGAGGAGGAAGCAGGCTCCCTGCTGAGCAGAGAGCCCGATATGGGGCTTGATCCCAGGACCCTGGGATCATGACCGTGAGCCGAAGGCAGAGGCTTTAACCCACTGAGCCATGCAGGTGCCCCCATGTATTTACTTTTATTTTTCCATGCTGCTCTGAGTTACTATCTAGTGTCCTTTCATTTCACTCTGGAAGACCCCTTTCTGACTTTCAAGGTTTCTGACAAGAAATCTGCCAGTATCTTATGGTGGATCCCTCATATGTGATGAGTCATTTCTCTCTTGCTGTCCTCAAGATTCTCTTTGTCTTTATCTTTATTTTTCCGAAGTTTGATAACAATGTGTCTCAGTGTGCATCTTCAGTTCCTCTTACCTGGAGCTGGTTGAACTTCTTGGATGTTTATATTCATCTCTCTCGTCAAGCTTGGGATGTCTTCAGCATTATTTCTTCATATATTCTCCTTCTCTTCCCCTTCTGTGATGCCCCCAATGTGTATGTGCTCAGCTTGATGGTGCCCCATGTCTGTTAGGCTCTGTTCACTTTTCTTCAGTCTTTTTACTTTCTGTTCCTCAAACTCCATATTTATTGTCATGTATCTTCCAGGTCGTTAACTCTTCCTTTCACCTGCTCAAATCTGCCTTTGACTCCCTCTAATGAATTTTTCATTTCAGTTATTGTAGCTTGCAGCTCCAGAATCTCTTTTTGGTTTCTCTTTTGTTTTTTCTCTTTGATTGTTATTTCCACTTTGTTCATACATCATTTTCTTGACTTTACCCATGTCTTCTTTTGGTTCTTTGAGCACTGTTGACAGTTGCCTTTGTCTAGTACATCTGCCATCAGGACCTTTTCAGGAATAGTTTTCTGTTTATTTATTTTTCCTTTGCATGAGCCATACTTTTCTGTTTCTTTGTATGCCTTGTGATTTGTTGTTGTTGTTGTTGAAAACTGGACATTTAAATCTAATACTGTGATAACTCTGCAAGTCAATTATCTTTTTTCTCCAGGGTTAACTGTATTTTGTTGTTGTTTTTATTTATTGTTTTTGCTTTTTTGATTGTTGTAGGCTGTCTCTGTGCCAAGAATCAGGATAAGATACAAATTTAAGGTCTTCTGAGGTCTTTTCTGAGCCTATCCCTGGGCATGCATGATCACTTACTAATTTTCCCGTTTATGTAGTCATTATGGAATCTTCCACTCTGGCTCCCAAAAGAGGAAAAGAGAAAAATGAAAAGAGAGAAAAAGAGTGCTTGTCCTTTAAATCCCTGGGCGGTCTCTTCAGCTGAAGGGGGAGGGTCTTGCAACAATTTCAGAAGAGCAACAGCTACAGCCGCCTGCCTCTGACTCATCTCTGTGATCTTAAGCTACAGTTTGTGATTGGAGCACAGATCCCTAATATGCGGAGGACAGGGTCCCTTTTGCTCTTTCTGGGTCCCCCAAGATGCCAGGAACATGTGCACAACTGCCTGCCACATGGCTGGAGTGGAGAATGGGTGGCTGCTTCTGTGCTAAGTGCTGAAATTAACCAAAGTTAACCTTAATGTACCATCCAAGCCCTCCCTTGGAAGTTTCTCACCTTTGATAGACTCCGGAGTTCCAAAATTGTTAGATTCTGCAAGTGCAATCATTGTCTAGGCAGGGAGACAAATGCCTGGTGCTTCCAATTCCACAATGTTCCTGGAACCTTCTCTAGCTGGGAAGCTTTTAGAAGTCCTAATGCCCATCCAGTTCAATCAGAATCTGTGGGGTCAGAACCAGGCATCAATGTTAGCTCTCCAGGTAGTTCTAGGGTGCACCCAAGTTTGAGAACCAGGGCTGTATACCCCCTACAACTAAGAGAGAGGTATAAGTCCTATGGGCCACTTTGGATTTTGGAGGCAGTGCCCCATACACGTTGATCCCATTTACCTGATAATATAAAAGCTTCAGTGGGATCCTGGACAAGAGAAAGCTCTCCAGCTGGTTCAGCTTGCAGGCCTGTTGCCCTGACACATGATCAATCCTATCTTACATAGTTCAGAGAATCCACAGTAGAATGAAATGATGGATAGACTGCACCTAGCCCTGATGGGATACTTATAGCAGACTCAAGGAAATGTCTCTTGAGCAAATAACCATTGTTTCCTTCTTCTTCTTCTTCTTCTTCTTCTTTTTTTTTTAAAGATTTTATCCAATTATCTGACAGACAGAGATCACAAGCAGGCAGAGAGGCAGGCAGAAAGAGAGGAGGAAGCGGGCTCCCCACCGAGCAGAGAGCCTGATGTGGGTCTCAATCCCAGAACCCTGGGATCACGACCAGGGCCGAAGGCAGAGGTTTTAACCCCCTGAACCACCCAGGCGCCCCTGTTTCCTTCTTTTAAATAGGGGTTACTATAATTTTTTCCCTCTTTTCTTTCCTTGTGTTTCACCACTGACTCTAGTGTGTTTTGGGTGTGAGCTAAGCTTACCATTTACTGTACGGATTGCTGAATAGTCAGATGTGTTCTCTAAGGAACCAAAGGAGACAGTAGACTCTGAGAAGCTTGGCCTTCTGATGTTATCTATGGATTCTGTGGTCTGCTCTTAGGAGAGGGGGATGTGCTACAGTAGTGTAGCATGTTTTTGGATCATGGTAGCAGGGAATATTTTAAGTACATGGGAAGAAGTGATTGACGACTAGACAGTTATAAGTGGAGTGCGGTAAATACTGTGAGAGGCATCTACCCAGCTCACGATATGTCCTTCTCTGAGAACTGCCCCGCAGTGCAGTCAACCCTCCGGTTAAGCCTGCCCCATAGCACAGCGGCTGGGAGCAGGAGTGGATGCTGTGCTGTTTGCATTTTCTTTTCCAGGAATGTAAAAGTTTTGAAGGAAGAAACACTGAGCCTGGAAATAGTTGGGGCTGAGCCATATTGACAGACCCCTGGGGAAAGTTCACAATTTTTAGCTGTTGAAGCCTTTAGATAGAACTTCCCTGGCTCTTGCTCATGGCCTGGAAAATTTTTATGCACCAAGTCCTAAAAAAGAAAAATGGAAAAGAAAGGAAGGGGGGAAAAGCCCTGATTTCTAGCGTGTACTGATTCCCATGGTGTCAGTATTTTCAGTATAGCCCATATCAAACTATCACAGTAAAGTCACTCACTGCACAGGGAGCCGGGAATAAACCAGCTTCAGTATACTAGTGTCTGGTTATCAAATCTCCCTTTTATTTAGTTGAACCTTCCCTCCCAAAAAAGAGATTCCCAAAAATCTCCCTTTCAGATTTAGACAGCTCAAGGAGGATGCCTGTTCCTTGCAATCAAAATATATTTTTTTAAGATTTTATTTATTTGAGAGAGAGGCAGGCATGTGCATGGTAGGGAGGGGTGCAGAGGGAGAGGGACAGCAGACTCCCTGATGAGCACAGAGTCTGATGCAGGGCTTGACTCCAAGACACTAAGATCATGGCTGAGCCTAAATCAGACACCCAACCAACTGAGCCACCGTGGCACCCCAGCATAAAAATATTTGTAACTAAAATACCTAGCTGGCATAACCATGTCTTATTCTGAACAGTTACAGTCAGTTCACTAAAAATATGTTCTAACTTTGGCTGATCTTTTACAGCCACATTCTTTAGATATTTATAGCTATTTTCGTTTATTCACATCTATTTCTACAAATGTGTGGTCTTTAGCAGACCCAGAGAGGAATGTGTTTAAGTACTGCACTTGCTTTGGAGACGTGCCGTCTGGAAATCCCTGCCGTCTGGTGTCCAGTATAGGGAAATACTTCTGTCTTAGCTGTGAATGTTATAGGTGTAAGAGGCGAGTTTAAAGCTCTTGACACCCATCAGGGACTGTTCCTAGGGGACAGGAGTTGGGTATTCTGCATGTCGACTCCCTAGTGTTTCTTCCTTAATGAAGTTCAAAGGAACGTTACGCCACCATTTCTCAACCTCATCACTACTGACATTTTGAGCCAGATCATTATTGCGGGGGCTGTCCTGTGCAACACAGTAGGTTATGGCCCCACGTTCGAGCCTGAAGCCCAGGCTGCAATTCCTAAGTCCTCATGTTATGTACTACACACAGGGGGAGATGTTCTAGGTGCCAGATACGAAAGCATCCACTTTGTGGTAGGACATAGAGTCCACAACCAAATCTTAAAATTTTTAAATGAAAAACAACCACTTCTTATTAAGCATGATGGGCGTTGATATGATGATTCCTTCCTCCATTCATTAAGTAGGTATGAGTTAAGCAGCACCTCTGAGATGTAGTTGGGGGCTAGGACTGTCGACCTGCCCTTCAGGAGCTAACACATCTAGAAGGGTTCAATGGGGTATTTTTCAGTTTTAAGTCCAACTGACTTAATAATGGAACACATACACATTTGAAAAGCCCACAGGCAGTGCAGGCTTCAGGTAAGGCTGGAGACAGCAACTTAGACTTGTCATCAAGGACTGTGTTTCCTTCAGCCTCCCTGCTCCTCCTGTCCTATTGTCAGTTCCATCCTAAGGCTGACCTTCCTGTGGTCAAGCACCTAATACTACATGCTTCCTCATTTCCTGAAAGGACCTGAGATTCACTTTGAGTGGACTACTTTAGGTCACCTGCCCATCCCCAAATCAATTGTTGCCACCAAGGGGATGGAAAGTGTTGATTTGCTTAGTCTGGATCCCTTGCTCCAACCATGCCACCAGTTTCCATGGAAATCACGTTGACTCCACCAAAGCACCCAGGTATTGCTGGGAGGGGAGAAAGAGAACCACAAATGCCAGGCAGATGTGGAGTCCTCAACCAGCCAAAGTGCTCACATGGTCTTTATTGCTTTCCACGCAGGCTCTCCCGGCTCATTTCAGCCGGTACCAAGGCCCCAGCACGATTTGTGTGGGTCTCTGGGAAGGCAGCCCTCTGTGCTTTACATCTGCTCCTCCCTCTGAAATCTCCTTCCAGCTCCACTCCTCAGTCACCTGCTTCTTTCAAAGCTCAGAGTCAGCCCCTCTGAGGCAGCTTCTCCCCCCTTCCTCTATGCTTCCCTGGACCCCGTATTGCTCACGTTTCATTTGTCCACTTCTCCAACATGGCACTAGATGATGGCTTTAGACCTGCATTCTGAGAGTTTTTGGTCTACTAAGTTCCTAATTCCTAATAAAGGAATTGAGAGCTTTTGGTAGTGATTCCTCCGGTGTCCTCAAATTCCAAAAACAAGGTGGCTAAAATGCGTGTGTGCGCATCTGTGCACGCTTGCACATATGTGAAAGAGTGAGGGAAGCAGACAGGAGCTCTGAAAAGAGCAAAGGATGTACAGACAGATCGTCCTGGGTCTGAATTCTAGTCGGCACCCTTAAAGATCTGAGGCTTTGGCCAATGGTTCCTCACTCCACCCTGTTTTCTCGCCTTAAAAATTATGCATTATATATGATGCAATCATGCTTTCTATGACCTTTCACCCGTTACTATGCTATTGTGCCTGTTATTCACTTACACAAGGCACATATAACAAATAATGCGTTTAATAAATACCTTCAAGTATTGCCGTAACTATGATTCCCTTATTGGTAAATCACAAGGTGACTTTGGCTGGGAGACATCAATGATGCATCATTTCAAGAAGGACAAGAGAAGTAAGGCCCTTCGGGGCTTAAAGAAATGTGTCCCCTTCCAGCTGCATGTGACCCGCAGATCAGAGGTGGAGTGGAAGGTGGAGGTGTGGCTGTCCCTTCCACCTGCCCTGCCCAATCGTACCCTCCGTGGCACCTGCCTTGGCACAACAGCTAGTGTGTGCCCACAGGACTTGAATTAGCCCTGCATGCATGAAGAAAGGATAAAAATGATCATAGTCTTTTATTTATTTTTTTACATGATCCATTTTAACTAATGCATTTAGGGCAGGTTTAGTACAAAAAGTGGGAAATAATATAACAGACTTGGAGACAACGAGTTTTTAAAATATTAACTCTTATGGCAAAAATACCCCTTTATGAGATCCTTCTATAAAGCTGTCTTTTCCTTGATATGAAACATGGTCCTTCAGATGTATGGTGTTGACACATCTGTCCTTGTTGGCTTCTCTGGTCTGAGCCGCCACTTGGTTATTTCCTAGCCAGGTGGCTAACCTTTCTGAACATCACTTTGCTCATCTATAAAATGAAAATAATTCTAATGACAGAACAATGCCCTGTTGTAAATGTAGTGTACCTCACTCCCTCAGTCTTGTCACTTTTCATCTTTCTATTTATTACAAATCCACCAGCCCTGACTTTGCTGGAAATCTAGCCTTTTCCCAGAGCCCCTTGGCCATATATATTCCCCAGAGGTCAAGACTAACAACCCCCAGATGTATTATGACATTGTTTTCTCCCTCTGCCCTGTCCCACCCTAGGCTTCAGGGCCGAGCCTTTTCCTTCTGGTTCCTCCACGGGGAGTTAATTACTTCAATGCCTCACTTTGGAAAAGCTCTCCATAAGCATTTGTTGTTTTGAAAGTTTGGGACTCTCAACCATATCCTATCTTCTTAATAGTGTATGTGTTTTTAGAAAGACCTTGGGACTTTTTGGAGTCTAAGAATGTAAAATTTGTATCATGGACGATTCTGAACATCTTTGGGAGAAGTGCACAATCCATGACCAGACCAGAATCTACTGAGAAAATAATTTATTCAACTGTGAATCAGGAATTTTATTATTTTTTTTTAATGTTTAAATTTAAACTTAAACAAGCAAAAGGAAATCAAGATTCCCTTCCCCTAATCTTTTAAGATAGGGCATTTCTTTGGTGTAGAACATAAATGCTCAACTGTCCCTACTCCAGAAGGGATCCCGGAAAACTTGAATCCTGGAGAGAGGCAGCACCCTGACATGTGGCTTTCATTTTCTTTCACGAAGTCTGCTTCTTCAGGACTTTGTTGATTTGGTTTGGTTTTGCCGGGTTGTGAGATTTTTTTGGCAAGGACTGAAGAGTAGGAGGCACAGTGAAATGGTAGGAAAAAAAAATGTGGGTTTTATTTGGATCACATAAGCCCGCTGTGCCCACCACGGAGCCAGGGCAGTGGTTCTTCAAATCCATTACTTAAAAATGGAAACAAAATGACCCAAACTGGAATACATGCCAACTATAAATATTCCTGCCTATGTAGATGTTGCCTCCCAACTTCCTTGACACTGAATCACTTAACTTTAAATAATATGTAGGATTTCAGAGCTTCTCTTAGAGAAGGGGACTGCATGTTAGGCTGTTCAGTCACAAGGATGGGGTCTCCCACTGCCATCCCCTCTGCTTCTGATATGAAGCAGATTTTATTCACTGTTGTTATTCTGGTTGTTACACTGCTTTAGTGCAGATGGGGCAGGGGAAAACAAGAGGTTGCTTGATGGGAGGGTTTTTCCAATCTGGTCTACTCCCGGATGTCAGCCCTCCACTCTGGGGCATGATGGGCTGGGGGGCCCTGAGGGTTCGAGCAGGCGGAGGCCGGGCATGTTGATGACTAGCTGTCATGCAGCCCAGGTTTGGGAAGTTGAACTCTTTGCCAGCCTCTTTAGTCCACTGTGGGCCTTTGCCTACTCTGTCACCATCTACTTCAAAGCTCTAGCCACAGAACTGAGGACACAAGCAGCAGATTCTAGCAGACTGAATGTGACTTGGGCCAAAAGAGAAGCATCTCCATGCAAGGCCACCGCATGGCCTCAGACCCGTCGCTGTGGGTCTGAGGAGGATGGAGATGGCCCGCAGGGCCTCCCACACAGCGCCTGGATCCGCGCTGTGTTTAAGCACCAGCCCCATGCCCTGTGCCCTTCAGAGGTGGCCTACAGTGACCAGCCTCTTTTCCCACCCTCTGCCACTTCATGGCAAACTCACTATGAGTCTGTTTAAACTCCATGCTGAGCCCCCATTGGCTCATTCACATATCCTGGGATTCCAAACCTTCACCACTATGCTATCCACTGGGAATTCTCCACCAATCTTCTGTACAGAAGCCAAATGACATTTTCCTTATGGGAAAAGAACATGGACAGCCAATGGCCTGAAGCAGTCTGCTCCTGAAACCATCCAAGGATTGCCAGCGGGGACTGACTATGTCCTTCCTCAGGTTCTGCTGCTGAGCCAAATGACATTTTCCTTATGGGAGAAGAACATGGACAGCCAATGGCCTGAAGCAGTCTGCTCCTGAAACCATCCAAGGATTGCCAGCAGGGACTGACTATGTCCTTCCTCAGGTTCTGCTGCTGAGCCAAATGACATTTTCCTTATGGGAGAAGAACATGGACAGCCAATGGCCTGAAGCAGTCTGCTCCTGAAACCATCCAAGGATTGCCAGCAGGGACTGACTATGTCCTTCCTCAGGTTCTGCTGCTGAGCAACTCAGCAAGGACACTGAAGTTGAGGAGCTGACCCCTCACAATTGTATCTTGTGGCTAAACACTTCCTTAGCACCTTTTTTTCCCAGTATGTTATCTGGCATGTGCAGAGGGTTTCTGGCTTTTTCTCTGCCTGTGTAAAAAAAAAAAAATTTTTTTTTTTTATTTCCCCCAAACCCAGCATAAATAAGAAATCACTGGGAATTTACACCTGATTACCATAGGTTCATTCTCCCATACAGTGAAGTTCAAAGTTACAAGGAAGAAGAGTAAGTATTTGCAGTGTTGGTGTTTTGTTAGTATTGTTTAAAAGTTAAGTGTTACTCTTCTGAGAAAGTTGCCAGAATCATACTCTCTCAAATTCAGAAGCCTACCAGCACAGTTTAAAGTCAGATATTATTTCTAACCAAATTATACTCTTTTGTCTGCCAAGATATCTTGACAGTCTTAATATCTGAAGGCAGGCCTATGTGATAATCCCAGCAGTATTCTGGGGATAAGATTTTAGTGGGTTTGTTGAGAAGGAAATACTTATTTAGGTGGCTTTCATCATGCCACTCGGCTTCTATGTCATTTTTCTTGTCCTGGAGGATTCCCTTGAAGCACTCCTGGGTGATGTTTAAGACCTGAATGGGTGTGCCTCCAAAGATAGCTGCGTGGTAATAAAAATCCCCTTGGCCGAATGGAATGTAGGCTGCAGACTCCTTCCGCCTCTCGTAGGTAAACTCATCGGGGTCTGCCTTGTACCACCAGGCCTGCAGCTGAGCCACCGAGTGGCCGAGCGTCTCCACTCCAAAGCTATCTTGGAAGACCTGGTCCACGTCCATGCAGAAGAGGAAGTCCACTTCATGTTGGATGTGGGCCACAATGTGCTCCCCAATGGTTTTCATACGCATCATGCTGATGTCCTGCCACCTCTTCTCAGGCTTGATCTCAAACACTTTGAAGGAACGCAGAGGACCCAGCTCTATCAAGGGCATCCTGGAGACGTCGTCCACCATGATGTAAAATATGACTTTGTGGCCAACCATGAAGTACCTATTGGCAGATACTAAGAACTCCTCCAAGTAATGCTCAATGTATCTGAAATAAAGAAGAATGGGACAAATGTAACCGCTGGGATCTGCACAGGAGACTCCATGCTCTTCCAATGATCTTGTCTGTGTTTGGCAGTGTAGGGGAGGAATGATCTTCCCTATCCCAGACATGTGTTTTCCACATCTGCTAGGGTAACGTTCCTCGCTGCTTTCCACCATTCAATCGCTCCACTTTGGGGAGGAGGAGTGACTTACCTGCTGATGTTGGAAGACTGACCTGTACCCACCACTCTCACTGTTGGAGCCTATGTTCTCAACTGCTTGGTGCCTTGAAATGAGAGTACTAGAACAGGCCCTACCCTGCATCTGGAAGCCTGGATACCTGATCTTTCTCATTCAGTGATTTAATATCAGGAAGCCAAGGGTCTGCAGACAGAAGCCACATTCTCCAGTACCCACCTTAACTGCAATGAACATGATTTCACGTCATCTATCTTGCTCAGCCCTTAGTCTTATTTATCTCTTGGTTCAGACTGGGCAGGCAAAGTGGGTACTATTTGATATTTTTTTCCCAGCTTCACTGAGGTACTTGACATAACATTAGGTACTTGTATAACATTAAGGTATACAAAGTATTGATTTGATACACTTGCATATTACAAAATGATTACCACTAAAGCATGTCACATAACTACTATTTCTTTTTTGTGATGAGAACATCTGAGATCTACTCTCTTAACAACTTTCAAGTGCATAATAACAGGATTATTAACTATAATCACCATGATATAGATTAGATCCCCAGAACTTATTCATCTTGTAACTGGAAGCTTGTACCCTCTGACCAACATCAGGGGGCACTAGTTCTCCCTCAAACTATACCCAATGTTGCTGTTGTCCTACTGGATACAAGAGTGACATGACCCTTAGGTCCTTTGGGGACATATTATACCTAACCATCACTGTTCTCGTATCCTCTTCTGGGACCCAGAGAATGGGTTACAGGGCATAGATATCCTTCTATATTACATATTCACCCTAGGAGCCTCCCACTGATCACCCCAAACACCAATATACCGTTCAGATACCACCACTGTAAGACTCCTCCTAACACCAGAGCAAACAACCTGATTTAACCTTAGTTTATTTTTTCCCTTGTTTTTCAAAATTGATTTTATTTTTCACACCATGTTTAGGTTCACGGCAAAACTGAACTGAGAGCACAGAATTCCCATGAACCCACTGCTCCCCTTCCCTTCCCACAGCTTCCCCCCCCCACCCACTACCAGTATCCAGCATTGGGGTGACACATGCCTTGCAATCCACTAATCTTCACTGACCTATCATAATCACCCCATAGTTTACATTAAGATTCACTCTTGGTGTTGAACATTCTATGGATTTGGGCAACTGTATAGTGACATGTATCTATCACTATGTATGGTATTATACAGAGTATTTTCAATGCCCTAAACTTCCTGTGTTCTGCTTGTTCATCAGCACCTCTCCCCTAACCCTACCCCATCCCTGGCAATCACTGATCTTTTCACTATCTCCATAGAATGTCATATAGTTGGAATTATACAGTATGCAGTCTTTTTAGATTGGTTTCTTTCACTAAGTTAACATGCATTAAGGTTCCTCCAAGTATGCATGGCCTGAGATAGCACATTTCTTTTTACCACTGATAATATTCTAGATATCACAGTTCATTTATCCTTTCACCTACTGAAGGATGTCTTGGTTGTTTCCAAGTTCGGCAATTATCAATAAAGCTGGTAAAAACATCTGTGGGGAGTTTTCTTGTGTAGATATACATCTTCAACTCTTTTGGCTAAGTAACAAGGAGTGCAGTTGCTGAATTATATGGTAAGATTATGTTTACCCTTGTAAGAATCTGCCAAATGGTCTTCCAAAATGGCTGCACCATTTTGCACTCCTACCAGTAATGAAGGAGAGTGCTTGTTACTCCACATCCTCACCAGCATTTGGTATGTGGTACTGACAATGTGTTTTGGATTTGGGCCACGCTAATGGGTGGGTGGAGATATTTTAGCTATGTATGTCTTCATTCCAAATACGTCATATTGGTGTCTTCTGTAACCCAAGCTGTACAATCTTGTGAAGCCAGGAAGATCACAGAGAGGAGGAAGAAGTAGGAGTCACATGACTTTACACAACTCATGTAGATCCCAGACTCATGCTTTGTTCAGTGACTGTGGATTGAATTTAATTTGCTGATCATCAAGAAGTTTTCGCTGGCTCAAGAAGTTTTGTGAGCCATCATAACTGTTACCTCATTGTGCTTTTTGGTGACTGCCCGGATTTCCTTTCTTTACTACCAAAACAAAGTGTGCTTTTAAGGCTGGCCACCAGAAGCCCAAGAGTTTACAGTCCTGGTGATTTAAATGGAAAGAAGGTATCTGAGCAATATAAACAGGGAGTTCAACATGGCTCTATGGCTGGTTGCCAAGAAATTCTTGGGCACTCTGGAACTTTAAGAAAAATCTATTGTGCTCTGAAGCTTGGGAGACAATCCTAGGATGAGGGAGGGAGCTGTTAGAGGTTTAACATTGTTTAGGGATTAAAACACTGCTGTTGGCTTCCTGCATTGTTATTTGAAAACAAACCAAACATCACACCTCTTAAAAGTCCAAATCCACTCTTACAAGGATTTATTGCTGCTGAGCACACAAACAGTCCTCGCAAGCTTCAGAGCAGAGAGCATAGGGCTTTCCCCAGGATACGTGATTTATAGTTTGGTTCTGCAGAGTTGCAGCTGGATGGTAAAGCTGTTGTGGAGCCATAGGCAGTATTCTGTTCTTTGGGGGAACACCAAGAGCGAAGCAATCCCTAACATAATCCCAGTGCCATGGGATTAGGTGAGCTGAGTATAGGCTCCTGACTCAGAATGCTACAGATTCTTCTGAGGAAATTGTCAAAACTCCAGAGTCACCCTTGTCTATTAGAGATGCCACCCAGGTGACTAACCAGGTCACCATTCTTGATTAGTATGGCTACAGCGATGATTTCTGGGTTCTGGGTTGGGGGCGTCTCAGGAGAACCATCAGATCTTCACAGAGCTCTCCTTTAGGCCCTACGGCAGGTAGATCTGAGGCTCAAATCAACTTGGGCCTTCAACACTCTTTGTAGAGGCCTAGGGATCAACTTTCCATGTGGTTTTCAGGAAAGGAACAGGAGAGGCCCATGGTGGGGGTGGGGACTAGGAAAATTGAACTTTTGCTTTCGTTTTGGTGGCGGGCGGGGGGGGGGGGGGGGGTGGAACCCAAAGACTTTCCAAAAGAGCAAAATGGTGAGTTGACTCCTCAAAACCCAAAGACTTTCCAAAAGAGCCATAATATTAGTTTTCAAATGTAACATTTGAAAACTAATATTATGGCTACTAATTTCAAGTAAGAATGACTGTAGTTTTGGAAGAGGCATTCTAAACAAGGAAATGAAAGCCCAAACAGGAACCTACCCAACCTCTAGAGAGGAGGTTCTGGCTAGCTGAATCTCTGGGGGCCAAGGAAAACCTGAGGCGCCATGGAAGACATGTAGAATTGCCATGCTTGGATCAGTCTTGGATCATGCTTGGATCTGCAGGTCCTTCTGTCCTTGGTCATGGGTCTGAGAGTGTAAGAGGATGGATGATACACATTTGGGCCAACAGCTGCCATTTTTGGAATTTCCAGAGAAAGCCATGATATGTGTGGGTGTGCTACAGACCCTAGGCTCTGTGGGTGGAACGAACACTTTAACCTGCAACCCAAGACCCTCCCTTTGAGGTGGGAAGGAGTCAACTCACTATTGTTTTGTTCTCAGCCCTCTGCGGAGGGGGGGGGGGGGCTCAGCAGAGGAGGGATGGAAACCATCCCATTATAACATTCTCCTATCTAAGAATTCAGACAAGGCAGGAACAGCTCCGTGAGGCCAGGGGGCCCCTTACAAACACTCTGACAACGAAACAAGAAAAAGCGGAGGTCGATCTTATTAGGGACACTTACCTTCCAACAGCAAAAACTGTCAAACCCACGGTAATTTTCTGTTTGGCATAATAATTTTCTAGGACGGTGCTGTTGTAAGTGCCTTCCCACACGACCGGTGCCTTCCATCCGGTCACCGTCACCACCTCTGGACGTTTCCTGGTGACAAAATATAGGTCCCCATGAGTCAGGACAGCTTTTCTAAGGTAGGGCAGAGACTGTCTCAGGGGACACTGGGGTCAGCTATGATCTGCTGAGACTGCCCCTGAATCCTGACTTCACCCCAGGCAGTCAGCCGACTGGTGTGACCTGTGCAGGGGCTGGTGTGACCTTTGCAGGAGCAGCATCTTCTGCGTGAGGAGCAGGAGGCTCTGGCTAGGTGCCTTTGAGGGCTGCCTTTAAGTCCCTGATGGGAATCTTACCTGTACATCTCCATCACTCTGTCCCCTTTCGCGGCTTTCCTATTCTCTTCTTCCTTCTGGATCCCTTCCCCTATCTCCCCAGCCCTTCCTAAACTGCCAGTGGCATCTCTGGGTTCTTTCCCCATGGGTGCCATCCAAGACTCAGGAGGCCCTAATCCTTGACGGGAGAATGAGAGCGTGACCTTGGAACCAAATGAGAGAAAGCTATTTTAATCTACCTTTCTACCTTTACCTTTTCTGGGTAAAACCTTGCTTATGGGCCAAAAAGGGCTTCCAATTTAATTGTTATTTTTCGTTTTATGCACAAAGAGACAAAGTCACCCAGAAAAGCAGGGACTTAACAGAGCCTACCCCAACGGCCAAGGCTGGAACATGGGGCTCTGGCACAGACCCTCCCCACAGACCACATTGTCTCTTTGCTAGGAGCACAAAGGGCAAAGGGGAGGCATGTTTTCTGCACTTAGAATGCTCAAAAGGGACTTGGCAAAGCCAATGCAAACACAGGAAGCAACACAAGAGCGACAGCAAACTGACCAACTGTGGAGGGTAGATGTGGAAGGGCTGTGTAGCAGCTGGGGCCCAGCAGGAGGGGGTGATGCAGACTCAGCCCTGACCCCCAACTGCTCAGGAAGTGGCTGCATTTCCCCTGCTGGGAAGCAGAGACTGAAACAGTCATCAGATTCAAACCCCAGCACGAATGGGCCTGTCCCCACTAACCACCTGCTTGTACTTCATCCACTGAGTGGGGGAAAGGCCAGTGATGAGGGCAAAGTCCTCGTGGTCCCCACTGGGTCCCGGCCGGCTGTGTGCATGTGGCCCTAGGGAGGCTGTTGGGGACATGTCAGCAAATAGATGGAGCCAGTGAGAACTTCCCCTAGTCCCACACATCGGAGGAGGGTGGGTTTTCACAAAACTGCCCAAATCCCACCACCTACGCTGGGGTTTCCAGAGTGAGGCTGGGCCAAGCTAGGTCAACCACAACCTCATCCCAGCCCCAGCCTCAGCCCCAGCCCCAGCCCTCAGCCCAGCTCCAAACTCTCCCCAGTCCCAGCTCCAGTCCCAGCCCTAGTCCCAGCCCCACCCCAGCCCCAGCCCCAGAGTGGAAAGTGCCTCAGCAGACTCTCATCTTCTGTCCATCAGTCACCAAGCTCTTCTCTCTACTTCTTGAGATGACAGTCCCTCCGGCTGCAGCCTGTGCCCTGATTCAGGCCTCCTTCTCCCCCTGCACAGCTGAATCACCCCCAGAGATGGGGGTTGGGGCACTCTGAGGCTGCTCTCCTGCCCCCCTATCTTGTCTGGAGTCTGGGCTCTGCCTTCACACCCTGCGTGGGCTGGCTGCTCCGAGAAGAGCCGCTCTTGGTTTCCTTCAATCATGAAGGCACCAACCTGTGCCAGGCACCTTCACTACACTTTTTCATTGGCAACTGTCCTGCCACATATTATGTCTCTTGTACAAGTAAGAAAACCAAGCCTCAGAAAGACTTGCTAACTTGGCTGCCGCTGATGGAAACTAACATATAAGCATGTCCCGTAAGACCAGGCACTGTGTTCAGGGCATCACCCTTCAGAGGTGCTATTCTGATTTCCATTTTATCTGTGAGCAGCACAGAGAGGTTAAATAGTTTGCCCAATGTCACAGAGCTTAGTAAGAGGCAAAGCCAGTTTTTGAACCCAGATGGTTTGACTCTGGAGTCTATGCTCTGAGCTGCCACCCTGTATTGCTTCTTATGTGGACACGTACCAGCTCTGCTGGTGAGGCTGGGGTTACAACCCACATTTGTCATCATTTCCACTCACCTTAGCTACCCTGGCATTTTTATCAGCACAGAATGAGAAATAATGAGCTTTTGTTTTGTTATGTTTTTAGAAATTTATGTGATGCTTTTAGTCACATAAAACCCCCCCTTTGTTGAATGACAGGATTTCAAACGTGCGTGCACACACACACACACACACACACGGCTTACACATCCATAACCAACGTTTCTGAACTTGAACTCCGCCCTGTGTCACTGCCTCATTCTTTGCGGTCCTTAGTAAACAGTCTTGCAACTGTTTACAATCTGGACATGTTGTAAGCAGGTCATATTATTTAAAAAAAAAAAAAAAAAAAAAGGAATAAAGGGGAGTCTGGGTGGCTCGGTCGGTTAAGCATCCAGCTTTTCATTTCGGCTAAGGTCACGATCTCAGGGTTGTGAGATCAAGCCCTGCCTTGGGCTCACTCAAGAGGGAGTCTGCTTGAGATTCTCTCTCTCTCCCTCTCTCCAACCCTCGCCCCACTAGCTCTCACACTTGCCCTAAGTAAGTAAGTAAGTAAATAAAATCTTTTTTTCTTTTTAAAAAAGGAAGGTGGGGGGCTGGCAGGTAGCAACTGTACTTATTTAATACTTATGTGCACGGGGACCAAGTATTTGACTTTCAATCTCTCATTTAATCCTCACTCCCACCTTATAAAGTGGGTGCCACCCTCCCCCATATTTTACAAATAAAGGAAGGAGGGGTAAGAGAAAAACAGAAGAGATCTGCATCTTCAGCCTTATAGGAAGGGGCAGTCCCTCACCACACATTTCCTAGCCACACCAGCCCCACTGCTGAGCACAGAGATCAGAGAAATGAGACTCCTTCCTACCCCTTGAGAATCTCACACTCCCAATAGGTGGTCAGCCTGCTATACAATGGGACCCCAGCTTAGTCCTCATCTTCTAGAGAGACTGAGTTAGAAAAAGCCATATCCAGTTTTGTCGCTTGGCTGGGGAGAGTCTTCCAAGCAGGAAAGAAAAAGGCAGCGATATTAAAAATTAATGTTCACTTAAAAATTAAAATGTCCTATTTCCCAGCTGTTAATTATTAAATTTCACTGGCAATTCCAATATGTCCTGGACCCTGATGAAGAAGCCGGGTGACAGCCTGAAAACACAGGCAGTGGGGGGCAGGGAGGAGGATCAGTTCCCAGATGAACCTGCGCATCAGGGAGTCTTAGCAAAACCATCTACACCACTGCTCCCTGAAAAAAGTGACACAGGGCAGGCCACCCATGTGTCAGAGCTAGTGTTTGCTACTGCCAATTGCCAGAGATGTGCAAGATCAAAAGGATGGGGCTCTAGAAAGAGCGGAAAGTGCCAGGACAGACTCAGAGCTGCCCAAATGCCTTTTGTCCAAGCACAACACCCACCGGGTCAGTGTGTGCAGCTCCGTGATGGCCAGAGTCTTCCCATGAGATAAACACACACCTACCTAGGCTATGGGTAGCTTTTAAATTTTACATACTGACTAATGGGTATCTTGTGGTCCCCAAGTGTTGGGTAGAGGAAGTGTTCAAAGTGAATATTTTAAATATGAATATGATAAAATGTGAATCATGAAGCAGGTCAGAAAAGCTGTGAGGTGCACACCATGTGTGCATCAGTATGCCGGAGCCAGTGTGACCCAGCAAAGAGCGGATGGCGACAGGAACAAGAATGAGGGCTGCAGAATACAGAGAAGGACATGATGCAGGAAGAGTTTTGGAGGCAGGATTAACAGAACACATCCATCAGGGAGACTATGGTATGGGTGGAGGAAAAGGATGAACCGGAGAGATAGGCAGGACTGTGGCGTGAATCGGAACTGAGAACAAGGGAGGGTAGAACGTGGAGATCCAGCTGAGTCATGGAAGTCGTGTGTGCAGAGCTGTCCAGCACGCACTCAGACCCAAGTCAGGGCTCAGGGAACCTTTGGGCTGATGATGGGAAGGTGGGAGTCACTCTCACACCATGGCGTCTAAGGCCATGGGAATGGATGAGAGCCTCCAGAAACTCCAACCACTGATGGCTGAGAAGCAGAAGAGGTGCTTCTGGAGGGGACCGAGAAAGGAGAATGGAGAAGTAGGAGGGAAATCCAGAGGATGCTTTGTCACAGAAGCTAAGAGATCTCACTGTGGAAGTGTGTGCACAATACGCTGCAACATGTTATAGGTCGTTTCCAGGAAGGGATACACTTATAGAAATATATTTATTTGTTCATGCAGTCATTCATCTAATCCTTCATTTAGGCAGGAAATATACTTTGGTGCCCTGGGAAGGCTTAAATTTGGTGCCTCTTCAAACTGATATTCCTTACATACCTGCTCGCCATCTGTTTGGAGGAGACGCTGTCTCATGCATGGGGCAGAGCAGAGTCACAGCTGGTGGCCATGATATGTCTCTCCCTTTGTCTCCGGTAACTCAGCCTTCACCCTGCCTCCCAGGTCCCGCACAGCGAGCAGAAATGCCACAGCAGAAGAGCACCATCCTTCTTAGAAGGGGACTTGGTGACTATCTCTGGCTCACCTAGCCCTTTGAGCCTCATGGTGGTCCCTCCCCTCCCCAACACACATGCCTAAGGGGCTTAACAAGGCACCACTGCTTCCGTATTCTTGCATTTCCAGTAAGGGTTTAGTGTCTCACAGATGGCTACCCTGCTGCCCAGCTTACTGAATGACATACGTGGGGGCCAAAATTCCCATCCTTCCACATTACCCCCAAACAAAAAGAGAGCTTGCCAGAACATAACCCAGTCTTTCCAGAGCTCATACCCCTCCCACTGGAATAGTCTCTCCTGATCCTTCTCTACGGCTCTTCCTGCCCCCTCTCAGACTTCTCTTCCTTCACCAGACTTTTAAATGTTGATATGACAGGATGTGGCTCTAGCCCTCTACTTGGGTGGCCCCCTCCAGGCCTACAGGTCCCAGGGATGCCCACATGTCTACCACATGTCTTCCACTAAGTTCATGGGAACTGCCATAGACTGACTGTTTCCCCCACCACCCTGGAATTCACTGAAACCCAATTCCCAGTGTGATGACCTCTGGAAGTGGGGCCTTTGGGAAGTGCTTGGTTCATGATGGTGGAGGCCTCAAGAGTGGGATTGGTGCCCTCAGGAAAGAGCTCCCAGAGAGCCCTCTCACCGCTTCTGTCGCCGTGTGAGGACAGAGGGGATGACTGTCTGTGACCCTGGAAGTGGGCTCACACCAATCACCAAAGCTGCGGGGTTTGGATCTTGGACTTCCCAGCCTCCAGAACTGTGAGAAATACATTTCTGTTGTTTATAGAGGCCTGAACAGACTAAGACAGGCACCCTGTGAATCTCAGTCCCCATGCCCAGCACGTACCTGAATCCAAATGTCTCTAGTAGAGCTCATCCCCTACCCCCACTCCTAGTCCTGGCTGTCTTCCTCCTATCATGCTCACCACCACCACCGCCCACCAGTCTCTCAGGTGTCACGGTCATCTTGGACAGCTCCTGCCTCCTTACTCCCGCAGCCACGTTGTGTTAAGTTGGACTGACCACAACTCCTTCCCAATTCTGGCAAATTCTCCCTGTACATCTCCAACCCCGAAGACTATGAACTTCTTAAGTATAACCATATTGGCTGGTTTCTCCTATCTCCTGTGCCTAACACTACATCTAGCACAGTATTTTTGACCACAACCTACAGTGAGAAATGCATTTCACATCACAACCAAACACATATGCATACATACAGAAACAATAATTCAACCTCACAATACTTAGCCTTACTTCTACTTCATGTGATGCCTCCTGATTTTCTATTTGATTTCAATTCTTTAAAAAAAAAAACTCATTTTGATCCATTAAACTAGTTTCTTGAACACATTAATGGACTGTGACTGGTAATTTGAAAAATACCAGCCGGTATATCATAGGTATTTGATAAACATTTGTTGTATGTTCACTTAGTGAATGCATGCACAGCGTCATGAGATCTTTCATCATCACCACCAATTTTCAGATGAGTTAGCTGAATCTCAAGAGAGAATTTTCTTGCTCTGACTCCAGATGCTGCGGATTTCCACAATACCCCGTGGCCAGCAAGACCTCCTCCAGCCCCACTATTCTGTGATTCGCCTGCTGCCTTTGGACAGCCACTGTCAGAATTGCTGTGTCGTTGCTCAAGGATCTGAGTCAAAACACCCAGACCCTCAGTTTCTCATCTAATCTATGGTAAAAGTCTGATGGATGCTAAGACTCTGTATCTCCAACCAGGAATGTTCTCAATGGCACTCTTGCCTCTCGCCACCTCTGATGGGAGCTCATGGATTTACTGAACCCAGGGAGGGGATGGGGGATGCCTCCTTTCTTACTGTGGGTTAAACCAGTCTGATAGCTGAAGCTCTCCGTTGTTTTCCTCTCGTCCATCTTCATCTGTGTCCTCCACTTCTTGGTAAATGTGGGTCCTACGTACAAAGGGAAAGCAAGCCCAGTGAGGCAGGGAGGCCGATCTTTGGTGCCAGGACAGCTGGTGAACGTGAGCACACCTTCCCAGGTGGAGAATGTGTGTGGCGAGGGGGTGTCCGGAGAAAGCTTCAAGATACACGATACGTTTGTGCATAAACACATGCTTCTGGTGGAAAGGCTCAGTACCACCTTTCTTTTTTTCCTTCCAGGTCTGCACAGTTACCAGTTTAGTGACCCAGGACCCTCAGATTATTTCAGGGAACTTGCTGGACTAATGAACAGCTAACTGAATTAGCTTCAAGCATCTTTCCCACAGCCTAAACGTCAGCCCAAGCCCCATTCACCCCCAAGTTAAATGGAAAAACTAAACCAAACCCCCAAAGTTAATTATCCTAGTCCCAACCATGAAACAGATTCCTTGTATGACTTCAACAGGGCCAGAAAGACAAGTGACCGAGAAGGTCACGACCATGAAGCCATTTCCTCAGACTCTCTATAAGCATTGGGCAGATGGACAAACAGAGAGGGCCCTCCCATCACCTTACCCATTGTTAAACCAGCTCGGAAACCACCAGTGCTTCTGACTTATGCTGTTACCAACTTCTGGGTTTCTAAGATGAGAAAGATGACAATTTTAGAAAATGAGGCAGTCCCAAACGGGGCTCGTCGGGGGAGGGTTTCCAAACTCCTTTTATGGCAGAAAATCACTTAATTTCTTAAAACAAAACAAAACTGCCAGTTCATAAAACAGACAGAAGTGACACTACCCTATCCTGGGAGATATACAGGGGTGCTGAATCACTCTGCTGTACACCTGAAACTAAGATAACACTGTATGTAACGAACTGGAATTAAAATGAAAACTTAAAAAAAAAAAAAAAAAGTGAAGCTGCTGTAGCCAAACAGGGGAAGATGGACCCACCCCTGCCCGACCTCTCCTCCCTTGGGCAGCCCCCCGCACTCAGCTCAACTGGGGGGCCCTGGCAGGGACAGAGGAGAGAAGGGGGGGGTCCAAGGTGGGGGGGGGCACTGATAGGTAAATGGGAGTCATGGATATCCCACTTACCGGTAGTACGACCGTGATGGGACCTTTTCCCTCTCTGAATCTTGGTTTTCTCCTCTGAAAAGTCAGATATATAATAACCGTGGTGACAATCATGATAATAAACTTACCAAGAAGGTACTTTGAAACGTGAATGAAATCACATATAGCAGAGAGCTTTATCACAAGTTGAAAATTACTAGAACGCATTGTAAATCTTCACACACACACACAAAATAAAAATGCGTATTTTTCCAAGAACGATCTCTTCTGCTAAAGCAGAGTTCAGGTTGCTACCAAGGCCAGCAGGGACAGCCTCAGGAAGCTGTCTGTCATCAGAAGCCACCCTCGCCACCCACACGTGGAAATTTCCATCCTCTCTCATTGTGAGAGTCTCTCCAAGGCGGGGGCTTTCTGGAGGAGGGAAGAGCAAAAGCGGGAAGGCGGGGGCTGCGGTGCCCTGTGGCTGGACAAATCAGGCGGTGAGGCAGGAACAGGCCTAATAATAGGAAGAAACCTGTTTTAAAGCCCATGGACGTTCCGGAGGTGTTTCAGATGATGGATAATTTAGGCGTGGTTGCCATACCACAGGGAGACCACATACAGCTTAAACAAAAGGGAACAGAAAGAGAAGTATTTCTTTAGTCGCCCAGGTCGCTGTTTTCATTTGATCTTGGTCATCCCAGCTACTCATGAGAATAAAGGTTTTCACCTTTATGTTCACTTCTAGCTGAGAATTTGACCACATGGGTTTGGGCCAAGTGCTAAGATCCCACAGAACGTGAGCATAAAAGCCAGGACTTGACACCAGGGAAAGAATGATATCAGAAATGAAAGCCGAGGAAAGTACAAGATGTTAAGCGCAAGACTTTACCCTGAGCCTCCTGGCAACCAAGCGAAAGATAGAAAAATGAAGGCTTACGTAGTTCTCGCTGCCTTCAGTAATAATAATAATAATAATATTAGTTTGTCAGGAGACCCTGACTTTTTTTCCTGATCCCTTGTCTCAAAGGAATTTCTTACAAGGTCTTTGTATAACATATACTGGGCAGCATAATGGAGAATACCCGTCCTGATTCTTTTCATCAGCAAGGGGGAATGTTCTCCAAGTGATACCACTTAAAGAAACCCTTGATGAGAAGCAAGGGCAAAATACAAGTCACAGCTGGATAAAGGCCAAATCTAGGGAATGGGAGGCGGGTAGTCCACATCCCTGGGAAAGCACTCTTCACCTCCCCCACCACCCCTACAGAATCCTTGACCAGGGTTCTACCCCACCCCCCAGCCCGCTGCCATGCTAAAAATGGACTGTAGGGGGTGCCAGACTAGACATGGGAGACCTCCCATAGACCTGTAGAATTCAAAGCACTTACTTTGAATGATATATCCACAAGAAAGAGCCTTCTGGGCTGAAAACAGATGAGAAATAAAAACATATCATGTTACTTTTAATTCAGAGAAAAGTGATTTTGCAACCATTAACAGCGAAGCCCTGGGCTGAGCTGAAAGCCTGGGTTTTGACTACTCCTAGTTTCTACTGGGACTGGAAATTTTCACTTATAGTCACGTCAGGGTTATTCAGAACAAGAGGTGGGAAAGAGGTGACTGAAAAATCTCAAACCTTAACAACAACAAAAAAAAGCATAAGTAACTATAAATACTTAACAGGAAGACCCAGAAGGCTTCTTGGAAGAGGGGGGAATGTTTTAGCTGGGATCTGAAGAATAAATGGAGTCCAGGTGAAGGGGAAGTAGGAAGAGTGTTCCAGACAAAGGGAAAACCATGCAAAGGACTTGAGGGGAAAAAGGAGGCATTGAAATGTGCAAGGAAGTGGAAGAGAAGTAGCCAGAGGCCAGACCTTGCTGGGACCTACTGGGGATTTAGCCGTTGAAGAGTTTTAAGCAAGAGAGGGACAGGGTGTTACATGAACTGAAGAAGGTCGCCAGAAAACAGAGTGCAGGGGTGTAGGAGTGAATGTGGGTGACCAGTTCAGAAGTGATGGCCATTGCCCAAGCATGACTCAGGGTAGCTGAGGAGGTGGAGGGGAGGAAGCTCACTGACTTGAGAGGCATTTGGAGGGGAACAGTGACAGAATTTGTCACATGCGTTACTCCACTGCTCTGCGCAGGGACGCTGTGCCCCAGTGCTAAGCTTTGCTTGGCCCCTTTTCCTCTCTGAATAAAGGGAGGACAGCCTCGTAGGAAGAGTTCAGGCACCTCCCTTGACTCAACCCCTGCCTGGCCCCAGCACCCTCGTCCCTGAAAAACACAAATGACTCACAGTTGTTGCAGACTCTGCCAACGCCCCTTAGCCTCTTATCCCCTCCCTCTGCCTTCTCCTCCTGTTGGGTGTCAGCACCTCCTTGTAGGAAAAAAAATCATGCTCTCTCACTGCCGATGGTTTCCTCCTCTGAGCCCAGGACTCATGCACCACACTAAAATTTCTTGTTCCTCTACTGATTCTGACAATATTCATAATAGTGAATGCTTGGCCAGCCACTGTTCAGCATATGTCTAAGCAATTGACATATACTAACTCACTGAACCCTCACAATAACCCAACAAGTAGGTTCTACTCTTCCTCATTCTACAGAGGTGGAAACCAAGGCACAGAAGCATTAGGTGATCTGCCCAAAGCCACACTGCTAGTGAGGAGTAGAGCTGGTATTTGAACCTGGAAAATCCAACTCCAGATGCTACAAGAGGTGGAAGGGGGAGGGGAATGAGGATGGGACCCACCTCTCAGGTGGCCACCTGGCACTCAGGGCACCAATTTCTAAATTCAGCTTTGCTACCCTGTCACTTCTCTTGACTAACCTCTCCTTCTCCTCCTCACCCTCCTCTCTCAGAATCTTTCAGCATCTCAACAGTCACCGTGATACCCACGATGCATATATGACATTTCCCACATGTTCACCCTTCAAGGCACAGCTCAAATGCCATCTCTTCTGTGCTTTCTTGATACGATCCCAGCATAGTGCTCGGCACCTAGTAGGTGCTCAATAAACAGTTGTAAATCAATGCAAAAAATAGATTCTCCCTCCAAGCCAAACATAATCTTAGCCTCCTTAACTCTGCCAGTTCCTTTTCTCTATCCTGATAGTCTTTCTCTACTTCTAGTGTCTTCCTGCTCCATCTTGACCATAACCCCTTGAGTGCAGTCAGTTGATGTGTTCCATTTAGTTTTGTCAAAATCCTTTTTAAGCTCAGTGCTGTGCACCTGTCTCAGGTTAGGGCCCTCAGCTCCCCCCAAACCATCACAAGGCCAACTCACAAGGTGGCAAAGGATCTGCTACCATTTACACCTCTTGCAGACCCTCATTAGACTGCTCACACTGGAGGATGATGTGCCCAGAGTCCGAGTGCCAAACCCTGGTCCCAAAGAGCAGCCAGAACCTGATCTAGTTACTGTTCAGCCAGTGCCCAGCGCTGCAAAATAAACCTGTTTATGGGAGGTTGGTGCCAAAATGCACACTGGGGCTTTTGGCTCGCACATTTTAATTTTGCAAGCTGCCCAAAATATGGAAGTACAACTCTGGCTCAGACTCAAAACAGCAAGCTTAAACAAACAAGCACTCAGAGGCAGTGGGTTATCCGCACAAGCATCGAGACTCAGGGCAGGGACCCCACGGAATGTTTGTTCTTCTGCTGGGAGTCTTCCAGCTGCTCAAGCTCTTCCTTCTGTTTGTCACATCCCCGGGTCCTATTCTGCCCTCTGGAGCCGATATGATGACGATGATGGCAGTTAGCAGTTACTGAGCGCTTATTAAGTCCCAGGCATTGCCCTAAATGTTTTATATACAATGACTTATTTAATCCTCCCCACAACATGCCTGTGAGGCAAGTACTATTATCACCCATTTTTAAAGAGAAGGAAACTGAGGAACAGAGTTGCTGAGTAACGTACCTGGGGTCACAGAGGTGGTACATGGTGTCAGAGGACCAGTTCCAGACAATGTAGCTCCAGACTCCTCTGCCCTCGAGTACCCAAGGGATCCCAGGCTCCCTGCACTCAACTCTGAATCCACTCATCTTAGGACTAAGTATCCCCAGCTCCCTCAATTCGAAAGCTGTGGGTGTAGACCCCTTGAACTTGATCACACTCTAGCTTGTCTTGATTTTATGAAAACGAGCTATTCAGAATGAAACAGAGTAATGCTCCACAAGGGGCTAGATCTATGCTGTACTCCGGGGAATAACAGCTCCATATTCTGGGGAGTCCTCCTCCTACTGATATTCTTTTTTTTTTTAAGATTTTATTTATTTATTTGACAGACAGAGATCACAAGTAGGCAGAGAGACAGGCAGAGAGAGAGGAAGAGAAGCAAGCCCCCTGCTGAGTAGAGAGCCAGATGCTGAGCTCAATCCCAGGTCCCTGGGATCATGGGATCATGACCTGAGCGGAAAGCAGAGGCTTTAACCCACTGAGCCACCCAGGCGCCCCTCCTACTGATGTTCTTAAAGGCACATGTCCTTTTTTAGTAGCCAAGATGGTCCTGCTGGCTCATCAAATTTTAGGATTTTAGAATTAAAAGAATTCAAAGGTTAATCCAGACTGTCATCTTTAACTTGGGGGCTACTAAAGCACTCCACCATGAAAATAGCAGTAGTCGTGCCAACACAGCTCTCCCTGCCCATCGCTGTATGGTGGACTTTTTGGATCAAGACGGAGCTATCCCAGTGAAGTCAAAGGCATCTTGCATATTTGTAGCTGTTTGCGGAGACTTCTTTCTGTTAGGGATCTCTCCAGCTGGAACCTCTGAGACCATTTATTTTCCCAAAGCACAGAAGCACGTATGTTTGGGGTAAATCCATGGATGAATGTGAAAACCCAGAAATGTTTAATTCATTTTGCTTTCCAAAGTTAACAAAACAAAACACCCCCAAGCATTGCAGCCAGGCACAAATGAATCACCCGCCACTCGGAGTGGATTTTGTAGCAAAAGTCAACAACTCTGAGTTGCTCCTTTAAGCCCTGAAAATATTTTAAAATTACAAAATTCAGGGTGCAATTCTCATGAAATTCCTGTCTGAAATTTCTTAAGGTAATTCCCACATTGTGCTCATTGCACAAATCATCTAAAGTCACATTTTGGGTTTACAATGGCCTTGCTGTTTCTGGATATAGCCTACCCGGAATGGCAAGGTTATAAAAATCAGGACATTCGGATTGTAGCAGGAAGGAAGAGAATTTTGCTCCAAGGTACTTGGAGATCTAATGATTTTAAATATAGTCCAGGGCTTGGGATACAGGAAGGGTGGAATCTGACTTTCATTGTTTCAGTTAATCTCCATTTCAACTTCAACCTGGTGACTTGGCTGATAACTAAGAGATTCAAGTCAAAGGTGGACACCGCACTCCCCAGTTACCTGTGGATATATTCCCAAAACACAACAATCACAGTGGAGACAACCAGCATTGACAGAATCACTTTTCCTTTGACATTCATTATTTTCTCCTGGGGAAACAAAAAAGGAGAAAGGAAGAAATGGATTAAATAAATGCAAGGTGAGATACGGTTTCTAAGCAAGGCTTCCACCCTCTAAGGGGAAATGTTTATAAATATTTAACTAGAGCTAAGAAGTGTGTTCTACCTTAAATTGAGCAGGCTTGCAATGGCAGATTGGGCTCACTTAATGAATTGACTAACTTAATGAATTCCCAGTGGGGAAGGAGCCTAAGGCCACGCTGGCGCTCAGGGGGAAAGTGTACTCTCTGACCACAGGTCCACCATGGACTTGGACGGGTGAGGGCATAGCTATAAATGGTTCCCATGGGCTCCAGCTGCCTCCTGACTTCGACTGTGGGAAATCATCCCTTCCCTGGCTCTCTGCTGCCTTTGATACACTGACCACATGCCCCATCCTCAGGATGACCCTGGTCCCTTAAAGTCTAGGCTCACCCACTTCTCAGCCCCACCTAGCTTTTCCCCACCATGCCCACAGGCAATCAATCAATCCATCCATTGGCACACAATAGGTACATAAATATGTCTTGACTGCTGCATGAAGTTGTGGTTGAAGAGAGACAGGGTGCTGGGTGGGGAATATCAGATTAGAAGTACATTGATTCCAGAGGTCAGGGAAGGCCTCTCACTGGGGAGGTGACAGAGCTTCCCAAGGCATGAAGACAGGGTGCAAAAGGACAACAAGTACAAGAAAAGTCCTACAGCTGGGAGCGAACAGATCTAGATTGGGACTGTGGCACCTCTCATGATGTGGAGATGTCTTCACTCCCAGAGAAATGTGGATCTGGGGGCCAGCACGAACGCACATGGAGCTGGGGAGCCCTGACCTTGGGGTAGGTCCTCAGGTCCTCATGCATAGCTCCAAAAACCTCTGAGAACGAAAAGTCTTTTTTTTTTTTTTAAAGATTTTATTTATTTATTTGACAGAGAGAGAGAGATCACAAGTAGGCAGAGAGGCAGACAGAGAGAGGGGGGGGGAAGCAGGCTCCCTGCTGAGCAGAGAGCCCGATGCGGGGCTCAATCCCAGGACACTGGGATCATGACCTGAGCCGAAGGCAGAGGCTTAACCCACTGAGCCACCCAGGCGCCCCAACCAAAAGTCTTTTTAAATTCCACTGGCCTCAGGGCCCTAACTGGCAGAAGGTTCTCTATAATCTTTATCCCACTTAGTGAGACTGTTTTAAATGTTTCTTTCCACCAACATTCAAGTATTTTATTAAGTGACACTCGTGTACTAGGGCGTTGCCTAATACGTTATATATTATCCACGCCTCCCAAATTCTGAATGCCAACATATTTGGCCCTGGAGTTTCAGTAAAGGGATTGTGGCTCTCTAATTGAATTGGTTTCCTCATCTTTTAAAACAGGGATGAAGGGCGCCTGGGTGGCTCAGTCGTTAAGCCTCTGCCTTCGGCTCAAGTCATGATCCTAGGGTCCCGAGATTGAGTCCTGTGTTGGGCTCCCTGCTCAGTAGGAAGCCTGCTTCTCCTTCTCCCACTCCCCCTGCTTGTGTTCCCTCTCTCGCTGTCTCTCTCTCTCTCGCTGTCAAATAAATAAATAAAATCTTATTTAAAAATAAAATAATAAAATAAAATGGGGATGAAAATGGTGATGACAAGAGACGGAGTCCATAAAATGCTTCTCCCTGCGCCTGGCACTGTAGAGGTGCTCTCCCAAAATGCCAGTTCATAAAATGGGCCTTTGGGAGGCTCCAGTGAGACCAGGGGCCATGCCTGGTACTTAGCAAGAGTTCAAAACAAATGTGAAGAGAAAGCGTAAGACTGTGTTATTAAACAACAAAGTGCAAATAGATGCTAATGAGGGACCCTAAAGGTTTCTCTATCTGTTCCAAGCCATAGCCTGAGGAAGAGCTCCTTGGACATGGGATGCAAGTGGGATTACACTGACCAAGCCCAAGCCAGGGGCCCTGCTACCAACACCCTGCGTGTGCGGAGGAGGTGACCACACTGCCACCAGCCCACCAGAGCTCCACCAGCTCCTCCTGCTGAGGAGCCCATGCTGACTGTTTCCCAGTGTAAGAAACACCCACACTCTCGGGGTGCAGAAGGATCGCTGACACTTAACCCCGGGCAGCATCCCAATCAGACACACCTCCCTATCGCCTCTCCAAATATGCGCAGGCTGTTTGAATCCAGAAGCTAGCATCAGAGGCAACTCTGGAAGCCCGTGCCTTTCTGGACTTCACTGACGGCTTGAACCTGATCATGGCCAGTCATCGCTCTTGCTGGAGACTTACAACCAGAAGCTTCGCCAGGGAGCCAATATTGTGTCCTTCAGCGAGGCACTTGAAATGGGTATATCTGTGCTTCCAGGAATTTGGGATCCAAGTCCCCGGGGGAAGGGAGGCTTGGCAAGGTAGCCACTCATCTTCTAAGACATTTTAATTTTTCTCTCTGGACCAAAATAAGGCCTTTGGCAGTTGATATGGTCTACGAGTCCTTCTCTTGGGTTTCTGTCTCAGAATTTTCAGAACTGGATAATTCTGAAAATTGGTAGTTGGCTCTCTTCCCCATCAAGATGGAAATGTGGGATTGCTTCTGAATTCCTTCATTTAAGGGGTAGAGAACAGAACTGGGCTGAAAATTGCCACCCTGTCTCATGTGGGGAAATGGGACTCCGGGCCACCCTTTGGAAGATTCAACCAGGTCCAGTTCCACCGAATCCCCCCACCAACTCCTCTTGTCACACTTGTGATTTTTTTCCCCCAAAATGCTTCCAACCCCGCACACGGGCTGCCCCTGGGCTCCTCGTAGAGCGTGGCCCTCACAGCAGTTTCCATGTGACGTGTCAGATGGATTTCTCCATGTGGCCCATAAATTAATTCTTCCCTATCACCCCCACCCCCACCCTGTCCCACACAGAACAACACACACACACACACACACACACACACACACACACACACACCCCTTTTGGATAATCTCCGGAGTTCTACCCCACTGGGGCTAAGTCAAGGTATTCCTTCTAACCTGAATTCCTCTCTGAAAGGAATTCTGGTGGACCATGTTTTCTTCATCTTGTCAGGGGGGGAACGTCTCAGCTGAGTAACAAAGCACTCAGAAACTCTGGAAAAGCCATTATCTCGGGAGCACAGGAATCGGGCAGAGGGAAACCAGACCTTCCCACAGGCTAACGAGCCTCCCCTCTGCCTCTGATTCCTCCCCCAAACCCGGGAACCCAGCGGCACGCTCCCCATGAGGCTGACCCCTGCTAGTCTTAAGTCACTTCTGGACTATTGCATTCAACGAAGAGACTCCGAAAGGCTACAGGTTAGGTAGTGACAAGTGTTGCAAACCAGAACAAAGCAGGTGGGAGGGAGGGGAGGGCAGAGGAACCAACTGGGTGTGCATGACCTTGGGCAAAACCCTCTGGAGTCCTCCACATCTGCCACGGTAATGTTTAGACCCAGCACTCCAGGTGGAAACTAGGCCAGCGGGAAGACTCTGGAATCAGCACTCCTGGACACCTGCCTTGAACAAGTACTCAGAGCCTCTATTTGCATGTAAAAAATGGAGCTTTAAACATCCTCCTCCAGGGTTCCTGAGAAAGGACTGAAGGGGACGGTGTCTATGCCGCACGTTGTGCCTGGCCATCAGCAAACACGCCGCAAATGCAGCCATCATGATAAGGACGCTATTCCACGGGAGAGTTTCTGCATTTGTGGCTCTGAAGTAGAGCTCTGACTATCTGAGAGGAGTCTGAGTCCTTGGAGGCTGTACCATACAGAAGAGCCAGGGGGGGAACCCACCCCCACCCCAATAGATGACTGAGGCTCAGGACCCCCGGTTCAGGACCCAGCTACTCAGCATGGTGCCCCCCATCCCCACCTGGTGCTCAAGGTGGGTGGGCCAGGAAGGTGGGGGCTAGAAGTCTCAGTCTACAAGGGCAGCTCACTTAGACACACAGGGAGCTCCTGCTGCCATGGCCTAGGGGGATTCTTTGCTGTGACAACAGAATGGTGGGGGGACCAGCCAGCATGCGCTGAGCACAGAGGCTGACTTAACCAGAAACTAATGAAGCTAGTCCTCCTTGCAAGCCAGGGCCAGATCATCAGGGTGGGGAGTGGGTCAGGAAGGCCTGTATGTTTCCTGAGGCAAGGAGTGCTGCCCCTATCTGGAGGATGGTGCCAGCTTTGAGCATTGTCCTGGGGCTGCAGGTGGGGCCGAGTGACTGATCCCACTCCCCACATGCGCACCTGGGTCCCAGTAACAGCCTGCCCCAGGTGGACCTGGTTGAGCACCCAGGAGCTGCCCACCTGAGGAAGGACTTTACCCAGATGCTGCTCTGCGCCCTGCCCAGGGGTCACAGTGATCCAGGTTTCATAGCCACCTCGAACCCCATCCCTAACCCCTCCAGGGTCAAAGAGCTGGGTCCTCTGAGGGAGAAACAGCCAAGAGATGTACAGATGTGGCACCATTAAGTTGTGAAGCTCTAAGAAACGTTTCTGAACGCTCAGTCACAAAAAGTAATGTTGGTTAACCGTGCCAGAGGCCAAATGGATTTGTTCTTTGTCTCAATCAAAAATGATACTGCATGGGACGCCTGGGTGGCTCAGTTGGTTAAGCAGCTGCCTTCAGCTCAGGTCATGATCCCAGCGTCCTGGGATCGAGTCCCACATCGGGCTCCTTGCTCGGCAGGGAGCCTGCTTCTCCCTCTGACTCTGCCTGCCGTTCTGTCTGCCTGTGCTCGCTCTCTCCCTCTCTCTCTCTGATAAATAAATAAAATCTTTAAAAAAAAAATGATACTGCAAAATCGTTGTCAGATAAAGAGGTAGTCTAAGACTATGCAGACTATGACAGCTGCATTAGGCAGCTAAGTAGACTAATCATCTTTCTATGATTTTCACATCATTTTATTATGATGTCGTTTCCTGGATTTAGTCCTATTTGAAGTATTTGTCAGTGTTATTTGCTATGTTATATCTTCTCGTATTCTAATCTTCATTTCCATGCTAATACTGTACTCGCAATTCGGAGTTCTTTTTCTTGAAGAAGGCTTGGAAAATGAAATAAGCTTCATTCAGGCCCTTCAACACTTGGATGCTTGCCCTCTGAACTAGGCCAGGCCCTGGGCCAAAAGTTTTACCAGTAGTCTCTCAGATGCATCTCACAACGACCCTGTGAAGTCACTCTAGCAGCATCCCCGTTTTAAAGATAGGAAAATGGAGGCTCAGAAAGGTTAAGTAACTTGCCCATTGTCACACAGCACAAAGTGGCAGAGATGCGATTCAGGCCCAGGGAGTCAGGCTTCAGTGTCCACCCTTTTAATCCTCTTTTCTCAAAAAGCATGAAGACTGATCACCTGGGGCTCTCTGACATATCCTTTCCTCTTGTCTCTCTTGATAATCACACGATAATCACTTGGGTCACAACGGACCCAGAGCTGGCCACTCACAGGCTGGACTCCCTGAGGGGCCAGCTTCTCCTGGGGCCAGCCGGTGAGTACTGGCTGAACAGCGCTGCCATTTCTAGGTTCCTCCCGTGTGCCCGGTGGGTCCTTCCTCACCCGCTCTACCTCGCTCGTCCCTCATCGTGGTCAGAGTAGCGGCTTCTAGCTGAGCAAACAGCTTTAACACAGACTGAGGTCACTGCGCTCACCCAGAAGGGGAGTCTGAAAAGCAGCCCCTCTGTCTCTCAGGCCCCGCTCTCAGTAGAGGAGGCTGCCTGGGGGTGAGGAGGGGAGGGGGCCCCTTGATCTGAAAACCCCGCGGCAATGGTGGGTGTTACACGGAAATGTTCCCCATTGGAAGAAACATGGAACAATCTGGGGAGGGGGGTGCTTACAGAAGCTGTTTCCAGTGATGTTTTCCATTATGAGGCTCAGAGTAAACACAGGCAGAGGAAATGAAGAGTCAGGTCTCAGACTAAACACAGGACTAATTGTCGCTCCAGCCACCACAAACGGAACAACCTGTTCCCTGAGGTACCTCTTGTGGTGCCTTTTCCTGAATCCCCTTCAGGAACTCTTAAGGCCTGGATCCAGCAAGCCTGTCCCTGCTGCCTGGCCCAGGAGTCACCATGCCAGGGTTTTCCCAAGAGAAATATGGCAAATGAAGTGTGCAGTGCCGTGGGAGGGCTCTGGGTCTACCCACAACGCCAGCCCCGGGCCCTCCAGCCTCTGCACAGCCCTTGGAATCCTAGAGAGAAAAGCATAGGCCGCAGCCTCGCCAGCCAGCCAGCCAGCCAGCCCCTGGGGGAGCAAAATAAAGAGCTTACAGTGAATCCCGGAGCCAGCGTCCCACGGCTCCAGCTTCTAGAGCAGGAAGGGAAGACTCTGTCTTCTTCTGGGACTGCTGAGGGCACCAGCAAGAGGTCAAGGGGAGAGCAAGTTTCCTCCCCCAGGTGGGTCCATGCCTCGGAGCCTGCTTGCACCTTCCCCAGTGACCCCAACAAGGCAGAAGCAAATAATTTCAACATTTCACATACCTCATCGTCTGCTTCTCTCCCCGCAGAGTAAAAGGCAAAACAACAAAGTTCTATTGAGCTCCGCTCTGCAGAAGGAGGCAGGGCTGGGAGGAAGGGAAGGTGCAGCCTTCCAACTCCTGTCAAAAGAATAAACAGCTGTTTCAGGAAGAGGGGGGTAGACGGATCCCGCAGCAGCCAGGGGCTTTGTTCCTTGCTGGCCCCGGGAAATGGGCTGTTTATCAGGCCTCGACTCAGAGCTACATGCCAAGGCAGAGATGTTTCTCTTTGGGCCCACGAGTGGCCGGGCCTCCCTCACCCCGTGAAACTACAGGCCCAAACTAAGCCTAGTGTTGGAGGATAGAAGGCCACCACCTTGAGAGGGACCTGCAGGCTGCCCACATTGCCCACTCCCTGGCAAAAATGGGAACTGTTCTGAGCCCAGAAGTCCCCAAGTGACTACTATAATAAAGAGCCAATGGAGAGGTTTAAAAAAAAAAAATGCAGGGGTGGGTGGACAAGGGGGAGAGTCCTCAACACTCTTGTCGAAATGCTACCTAGATGTTCCTCAAGGTTAAGCCTCTCCTCCACATCTTTTGAACTTCGGAAGTTGTTTCGTTTGAACACTATTTTTACAGAATGTTATGAGATCTCCCGCATCGAAAACCAAGCTATAAGAACTTTAAAAGGTCACTGAGGCCCAACCCTGCTCTTTGGCTGAATAATGCTTAACCCTTCCTACACCCACCTCCTGCTCCCAAAATAGAACTTTCCAGCTGGAAAGGACCTTAGTGCAGTGGATTTTCAAACACTGAAACAGCTCAAACTTTTATTAAAAAACAACAACAACAACAACAAAAAGCCCACAGGAAGTCATTCTCAGAACACCGCTATGCAAAACAGCACACAGAGTGCTTTGGCTGAGGCAGGGAAATGAAGCTCAGAGCCCCCACGTCCCTGTCCCCGCCCCAAGCTCCCCCCAACCCCGCCTTCATTCCAACCCTCCTGAGGGGCCCCACATGCCTCCTGGGAGGACATTCTGGAAACCCCAGACTTGGGAGAGGGGACCAAAGTCCAGGAGTCCAGTCAAGTCCAGCCTCTTACAGCTGTTCTGAACCAAATTTCACACCCCCTGTTCTGGGAGCATGAGCTGGTTGGCCACAGTGTTTAGGGTCTGGAAGTCCCAAGAACGTGCTTGTGAACAAAGGTGTGCCTTGCAACCCAGTCATTGTGCTCTAGATCTGAATGCAAAAGAAAAAGCCTGTAAGCTCACCAAGAGACACGGGACCGGAACGTTCATAGCACAGCAAAAACTGGAAACGACCCCAAGGCCCATCCTCAGAGCAGCTCAGTCCCGTCCTAGAGTACGATTCTGCACACCATGATGAGAACGAGCCAGCTGCAGCTGCTAAGACTGACAGGGTGACTCCCACACACAGAAGGTCCAGAGAAAGGAGTCCTGGGTGAATTCATTTATTTAAAGTTCAAGAACAGGCAAAACCAACCTGCAGTGCTAGAAGTTAAGGACGGGGTTGGCTGAGAGTCGGAAAGGGCCCAGAGGAGTTCCTGTGGGGCTGGTCCTGTTGCTTCTTGGGCTGGGTAGTGGTTATACAGGTGTGGCCACTTCATGAAACTTTGTCATGAATGTGCCTTTTCCATTTACCTTTACTGAGCACCACTGGGTTCCCTACTAGGGTCCAGGGATGATCTACTGCATTCAACGATCCAGAGACCTGGAGCCATGGTCAATGCAAACAGGAAAGATCACAGAGGTTGGAGGCTAAGATAAACTGGCCCCTTTTCACACACAAGCACTTCTCATAGGCCCCACTTCTCAGATGACAAGGCAGCCCCTCCTGGTGATCCTCAGAATCACCAACAGAGTGGTCGGAACAGAAGGAGGCTCTGGAGCCTCCGGGATTTGCTCAAGGTCCCCAGCTGGTGAGTCTGGGGCTGCTCTTTCTCCCTTGGCAGCCTCCATGAGATGCTCTGCAGGCCATGGGGTTAACAGGCTCCAGGCTGGCTAATAGCAGCTTGACTCAGTGTGCAAACCCGGAAGGCAGAAAATTCAGCTCTTAAGGATCTGGTACGGTCTTCCTCCTTCCCCATCTATGGTCACGCTCAGACTCTCAAAACAAAGGAGCATACACTTGTGGTCACTCCTGGAATTGAGAAGGAAAAAACCCAGCAAATGAGCCTCGGGCCATACAGCTGTGCTGCTCGAAGGAGGCCAGAGGCCACCCAGGGAAGAGCTCAGACAGGGCCTGGCTGGGGTGCTTCATCTCCTTATTCGTGGTAACTAGGGCCCATCTGGTCCTGGCCGCCCATGGATCTAGGAGCTAGCAGCGAGCATGCGGTAGCTGTCCACCGGCCACACCTCGAGGCAGAAGATAGCGGGACCTCAGAGTTATGGCCAAGGTGACTGCAGCCCAGGTGTGGAAGGCCTGGCCCAGCACCCAAGACCACTTCTGGCTGGGAAAAATGAAGGTCAAGATCCCACCCTGATTATCTCTGCAGAGGAATGAGGATTAAGCGTCCATGACAACCCTATAGACCAAATGTTTGCAAGCTGGCAGTGTTCGTTTAGGGCAGTCACAAAAGACATTCTCGCCTGGGAGTGACACAGCAAACGGGTTACGTGAAGTACATGCTCCTTCAGCTTTGCTTAAGTGTCACCTCGTTGGGGAGAAATTCCTGGATTTAGAATGACTTTCTTTTTGTAGGCTCCTTATTTATCTTTTCCTTTTTTTTAAGATTTTATTTATTTATTTGACAGAGAGAAAGAGAGCACAAGCAGAGGGAGAAGGAGAAGCAAAGCAGACTCCCCACTGAGCAGTGAGCCTGATGCAGGGATCGACCCCAGGACCCTAGGATCATGACCGGAGCTGAAGGCCGACGCTGAACCCACTGAGCCACCCAGTCGCCCCCTTGTTTTTCTTCAAAGTATCTTTCTGCTTCTACCAGAACGTCAACTCTGTGGGCAGATACTTTCATTTTCATCAAAACTTTCATTTTGTACCAAAGCGAAACAACAGCTGATGCTCTGTGCCGCATGCGTCGCACAGGGCTTGGCACCTGCATGTTCAGTAAATGTTAACTATTCTAAAAAGTGGACGGCTGCGATCCGAGCGCTACTGGCAGTGAGCGGTGGGATGGAGGGAGCGAGGCGGAGACGAGTGCAGTCCACGCTACTGCAGGTGTGGACGCTTGGGTGTCCAGCGTGGGCCCAGGTCAGTGTCCGCACCAGGAGTCCGATGAAACAGCCGCTCGCAGCCTTTGCAAGCTCTGCCCTCGGCTGGTGCCCAGGTTTCTGGGTGCAGCAGCGGAGCGGACCAGTACTGGTGCTTCTGAAGAATGCAGTGCGAAGGGTGGGAGTGTGGGGAGCTGCTGAGTTCTGTCCTAGGTGCCTCAGGTTCGAAGAACCTGCTGGAGCCCACTCAGCAGGGTGTCCTGGAGAGATTGAGGCCGGGAGGGGTGCAGTTTGGGAGATGCCGGCACACAGGCAAGAGCGGGCAGGTCTGGTGAGTGCTCAACCCAGCAGCATAGAGGGCAAAGCGGGACATCCCTAATAGGCACCGCCCTGAAACCAGGCGGGCACTGCTAAGAGGCAGGGCATGGGGGCGGGGGGTGGGAGGGGGTCAAGCCAGGAACAAAAGGAATTGCGACAGCCCGAGAGGACCCTGGCAGCCAAGACAGCCACGGGAGGGCGGCAGGCAGAGAACGGTGGGGACATCTGGAGTCCCAGCTCTCGTCGGACCCCCTCAGGGCCCCCTGGCCGCTGGACAAGAGGAGAAGGCCACACACATGTGTCTGGGCAAGGTGGCTGCTGTCTTGAGAATTGCAAGGAGCGCCACCCCAGAGGTGGTTCTGGTCCTGGCTCTGCGTCCCATTTCAGGCAACTCCCTGCATGTGTGGGTTGTTTCCCACGCTTCCCCCCCTCCTCCCCCTAACCCTCCACCTCCTGGCAGATGAAAAGCTTAGGCTAGGGTCTCCTGCTCTGCCTGCATCCCAGCCATGGGGAGCCGTGGCCCCCCTCCAACCCGGCCACAGACTCCTGGCTGCAGACCCCTGCAGAGGGGTGGCTGGGGCTTTCAGAGCCCTAGGCTGTGATGGGGCTCCCAACACCAGAGACAGAAGGGGAGGCCCCAGCCTTTGGCTGGAGAAAGGCACTCTGGGTGGGGCGCAGAGCCAACAGGTGTGCCTAATCCACGGCTTCGTCTGGCTGAGATCACAACCGCCGAGAGGCAAGTTCCAAGCAGCCTTCTCCTCCCTCAGCTGCGGTGGGAGGTCCTCCCGCAAGCGAGCATAGCACCGGGAGAGAAAGGAAGGTTTTCAGGCTGGCCCCTGCCCGGGTCCTCTTCTCCCTCCCACCGGCAGAGCCTGCGTCTCAAGGGGCCAGCTCCCAGTCCCAGCCTCGCTGCCCCTGTGTGTTGCCCTGGCTGGTTGACGTCTGCCAGGTGACATGAGAGAAATTAACAAGTCACTCTCATCCGCAAGAGTTCAAGTCCCTCTGGCTTTTATGCCAGTGGTAATCTGTCAATGCTCCCAGGGTCTCACTAGCCAGCCTGTCCCCAAAAGTTGTTCACCACTGACAGCATGCATACCAGATAGCCTCTGCTTGAAGGCTTCTAGTGACGGGGAACTGTTTCATCTCTAGACTTTTCTCTCTTTTTTTTAAGATTTTATTTATTTGTTTGAGAGAAAGAGAGAGAGAGAGAGCAGAAGCAGGGGAGAGGGGGAGAGGGAGAGAGAAAAGCAGACTCTCCGCTGAGCAGGGAACCCGCTGTGGGGCTCGATCCCAGGTCCCTGAGATCATGACCTGAACCAAAGGCAGACACTGAACCAACCAAGCCACCCAGGTGTCCCGTCTCTAGACTTTTCTGATGGTTTAAAGCACATCTTTTCAGTGTGTCACCGATCTCTGATCTCTGCTTCCTAGAATGTTATTAGTAAGGATAAAGGCTACCATATCATTCATTTACATGCGCCATTTCATCTGATCCTTACTCTGATCAGTGACGATGCTCTCCATTTCCCAGGCAGAGAACTGGGGCTCAGAGGTTAAGTAACACAGACAAGATCACAAAGCCAATAAGCTCTCTCTGTCCACAGAGCCGTGCCTTCCCCACCGAAACCAACAGCTCCTCGGAGATCCAACTATTTCTTCTGCAAGCAAACACGCTCTTCCTCTCACACTTCAGCAAAGCCATGCCCACCAGCGTTCATTCCAGCAATACACATGTGGAGGGCATTTCCCCCGTACCGGGGACTGTGCTGGGACATAGCTATGCACAGGTTGAATCAGACCTGCTGCCTGCACTTTTCCAAGTCCATATCTGGTGAGAGGAACATGTGTACCTACAAATGCCAAATGCTGTTTACAGGTATCAGTTCCTGATTCTACCGTCAGGCTACCCGTGCTGGCCTTGGCACAGAGCCAGGCCGTGCGCGCGACCACTGGCAGAAAGAAGTCAGCACTCCTCTCTCCCTAGGGGTCTGTCTCCTGTTCCTTCGTTTTTACCGTCCCCGTTTCTATCACTTGTGCTTTGCCTTTACCGGTGTCATCGGTAAGAAAGGCCCTATAAAATCAGGGCGACCATACAGATGGCGTTCCCGCCGACAGTTCCGGTTGACATGTGTTGTGGGGCAGTTAAAAGGTTAACCTTCTACAGTCCACTTTCACTTTCAAAGGTGTGCCCATCTGCAGGTAAATCACAGGGTCACTCTATGTAGAAACGGTTCCATAATATAAAGAGAGTTCAATGAAGTCCTCTTCAAGATCCCTTCCAGCTAGAATCCAGTGTTTAGAATCCTTGTGTTTACCACCTGCGGGTCCCTTAGGATCCTCCCCACCAGTATCCATAGACTTTCCTACAGCTGCTCAGAGGTGGTGGAAGCCCAGCCTCTCCAGATGCGTTTCTGCTCTACCGATGCCCTCCACCTGTCCCCTAGTGCCTTGGCTGGGAGTTTCTCTACTCTCCCTACTTCCTCCATGCAGCCTAGAAGGTTCTCAAAGCCTAAATATTTACTGGTGAATGGGGGCACCTGACTGGCTCAGTCGGTCAAGCATCTGCCTTTGGCCCAGGTCATGATCTCAGGGTCTTGGGATCAAGTCTTGCTGTCCAGCTCCCTGCTCAGTGGGGAGCCTGTTTCTCCCTCTTCCTCTGCCTCTCCTTCTCCTGGTTCTCTCTGCCCCGCCTCTTCCATGCTCACTCTCCCTCTCTCTCTCTCTCTCTCAAATAAATAAATAAAATCTTTAAAAAAAATTTTTTACTGGAAAATCCAGAGGTGGTCTCGTCCCCCACCGCTAGGTTTTCCCATCTCTCTTGTAATAAACTGACTCTTGTAATAACTTGACAGTAAATTGACTTCCAAGAACTCAACTCTACAGATGAGGTTCCAGGAATCCTAGCTGTAAGTTAATAGAACGAAACAAAGCAAAACAAACACCTCTGAGTTGAGATCACAGTGGAGATGGCTTTTTCTCCTCCTTTTCTTGGAATGAGACAAGGCCTGGATTCAAATCCCAGTCCCACTTACTTTCTTGCTGTTCTGACCCTGGATAAGTAAGTCACTCCACACTCTGTGAGCCTCAGTTCACCCACCTGTAAAGTAGGGATAATAATTCCTTACTCCTTGAGCTGTTGAAAGGATGAACAATAACATTTGTAAAGCTCCCAGCCCCTTGTAGGTACTCGGGGAAAAGGAACTGTCAGTGTCTTAGAGACAAGTGCCATCACTGCCACATCCCAGCGCCAGGACGCAGCATGGCATGGAGCTTGCAGCCCGCCTGGGAGTCAGACAGGCCTGACATGGACTAAATGCGTGACCCTGGGCAAATTCCATGAGCTTCCGAGACTTGGTTTCTCTCCTCTGTAAAATGAGAGTAACAACGCCTTTCTCTTCAACCATGGTGAATGACAGGGTACACAAACAGTGCGTGGCACAGGGCCTGATGTTGGAACAAGTGCTCAGTGGCAGCTACTTAATTCCTAATAATGATTATTCCAGAACTCTCCAGTCATAGCATCCCCTGCTCTGTGTTCCCAAAGAATCTGCCATGTTCCTGGGTCCTAAAAACAACCAGCCCGTCCTTTGGATGGGGCCTTTTCAAATCTTCCCACCTGCTGGAGCCTCCCTAGCCCATGAGGCAGGGTGAGTACTGCTCCTCCCACCAGTAGAGGAATCTGGGGACTTGCCCAAGGAGACTCAACTTGGGCCAGAAGCTGGGTTTGGATGGAGCCAAGAGTTTCTCCCAACCTGCTTCTGGCCCATAGGAAGTCTGAAGGTCACTGCTTCAGTCAAAGTGGAAGGGAATGATGTAGTCCCTTGTTTATTCATTTATAAAATAAGTACTGATTTCGTGTCCACTTGGCCCTGCTCAGCCTGCTAGGTCTACAAGGATTAGCCAATATGGCCTCACTCCCATGGAGCTCTGGAGAGAAGCTGAGCCCAGAATCCAAGTATTGTGCTGCCAAATGCATTCTGTGATCGAGGTGAATGTCCCAACACAGGAAAGACAAAGGAGCCCCCCAACATGCAGCCACTCCCTTACTCTGAGCTCCACAGCTTTCTGGAAGAATCGGACCACAGTCTCACAAGCCACCTGCCCATGGGGCTGCTGGAACATCCTTACTACCTAAGGTCACTCTACCCTCAAGCATGCCCCCTGTCTCCTGAGCCTTTTGTAGCTGAGAAAACTGAGGCTCTGAGGAAGGGAAATGACTGCTCCGCCTGGCAATGACATGAGATCAGGGCTGCTACCCAGGTGTCTGGCATCTCTCCAGGACAAGATGCCTCTAAACCACAGCACAGAAAATCGAAGGGCTCAGGGAGGGGCTGGAGGCCGCCGTCAACCGTCTTCTTCCCAACTTTCCTTATTTGTGGCCCAGAAAGCTCCAGAAGCCTCTGCCAGCGATGGCCACATCATTGTTCTTCCTCTCCCGTGGCCCCACTGCTCTTGAATGATTTGGGGATGCCAACGGTGGGCTTTCTGACAGAAAGGTCACTGGGAAAAGGTGAGCACGGGATGGGCTGAAGCTAAGAGAGGCAACCAATTCAGAAAAAAACATCCTCACGCATAAACATAAAACAGCTCAGAAATGGAGCAAAACTTTGTAAATATGAGCTCCACTGAGGCCACATCACATGAGTCTGTTATGAAGAATGTGGTGTGAAAGCCCAGTTCAACCCTATTGCCTTGGCCTTGGTTGTACGCTTAGGGCCTGGAGCTCTGAGGAGGTACTGCCTGCCCTCCTCACGGGTCCATTCTTCACTTGAGTTTCTGCTTCTGTTCTCTCCAGACATGACGGCAGCCATGTGTGCCTTTCTGTTTTTCTGTCTGGGGCTGAGACGTGGCCTTGGGGTTTTAATCGGGTTGTGGTTTCCTAGGACATACAATGCAAAGTCCATAGGCTGCTCTGTCTACACCACCTGGGCTGCTTACCTCAGCTAGGCACAGAAGGGAACCCCCCACCCCCCACCCCCCACTGCCCAGGTCTCACTAATGCTGTCCCACCAAATATTTCCAGCTCCCCATCTTCACTACAGGATTTCATTTCCTGGTCCCCTTGTGGCTGGGGACTTGCGACTCATCGGCCCAATGTGGTAAGAGTGGGCTATTCAATAGCCAGAGAAAGACCCCCTCTCTTATCTCTGTGCCATGGAGTATATTCAAGAAGGTGTTCTAGCAGCCTGGTTCCCAGGCTGTGAGGGACACAGCCACCAGCTGACCCTGGATACCGTATCTGTTAGAGTAGGAAATAAACCTCTATGGGTCTGGTCCCTAGCCTCGAGGGGCTACTTCTCGCTATAACCTACTCCATCCCGACTCAGATATGCAGCCCATCTTGCACAGAGTAGGCGACTCTCGAGGTCTTGGTCTACCCTCTTCCCTGTCAAAACCTCACCTTCCTCATCACTAAGAGCCCTGCATGGCCACACACAAGGCAGAGGAGGTGAGAACAGTTCTCCAATGCCCTGGAGAAATCTTCTCCTCAAGTCCCAATGATGGCTGAACATTCACCTGCTTTTTGAAAAGAATAAGGAAGATGAATGGGTTGTTGTCTACAGACTCCCCCTATCTGAAATAGCTAGATCATTTGATAAGAGCAGGAGAGACTGCCCCTGAGAGCCTGCAGGTGAGCAGCAGGTACCAGGAGTGCTAGGAGGGGAAAGGGAGAGACTGACCAGGGACAAGGACCCAGGGTGCCAAGCAGCCCTGGAAGCCTCCTGGGGTCGGAACTGGGCTGACCACATGGTCCCCTTCACTGATCAAGGAGGCGAGAAGGCAGGGCTCACAGTGGGTTCTACTGTTATCCCACTTTACAGAGAAGGAAATCGAGGCCCACAGAGATGATATGGCTTGCCCAGCTCCAACAGCTAAGGGTCGGAGCCAGAACTATCCGAGCCTGGCGGGCCCAAAAGCTTAGCCACTACTTTTACTCCTTCAGCCGGAGCCATGGCACTCTCTTGGAGCTCCCCTTGGCCCTTTATCAAGCTTTCCTTCTGCACCTGAACTTCTCCTTCTAATTACTACTTCATATGTATAGCATTTCCCAAGCCATATCGTGAGCTCCAAAGAGCAGGAATAAGTACTTTATACAATAACTAGTAATAGTAGCTGTAGCAGCAGCAAATGCTCTCTTTATTGAACACACAATATGCCAGGCTGTGTTCCAAGCACTTTACACTCATTCAGTTCTCACTCAACTCTGAAACACGTACGAATCACCCCCATTCTGCAGATGCGGAAACCTCTCATTCTGAGCTGAAACTCGACCTCTGCTCTTAGTATTTTAATAATGATAGTTCAATTTGAGTCCTTTCTGCTATAATCTCATTTATTGTTATTTTTCAGATTTTAAAACATTCTCAGGGGTCTGTGGGCTTCCCCAGATGCCAAAGGAATCCAGGGTGGAGGCACGTGCCTGGGTTCCAGAAGCAGGATTCGATCCCCCCACCTACCCTGCAGAACCCAGAGCTCCTGGCTAGGACAGGGCAAGCAGAGTAAGGGACCCTATGCCATCTTCCTGCAAGGGCCGGGAGTGAATCACTGCTCCTTTAGCCCATCTGCACATCATAAATACCATAAACAACCATAAATACTTCAATTTCCGTAGTATGAGCCCATGTATAACAATTCCTCATTGAAACAAACAAGTCACTTGTTTCCCCAATAAAAAGAAAATTTAGCATCCAGTGTGCTCATCAGAAAAGCGTCAGTTGGTGGATCACAAACTGGAATACCAGGCGGGTTTGTGACAGCTGCCTCTGGATACAATGCTGGCTGACCCCCAGCCCCAGCTATGCATCCTCGAGGGTCGACGAGCTGGCCGTCCCCCACTAGCCTTGCCTTCTTAGCATCTGTGCACTGCCTCAGATGAAATCCGATCCTACCTATGCTGAAGTTTCATAAAGCAAATTTCAGGCATCCAAACCTGCACGCTGAATCACCAGGCAGGCAGAGCTCTCTAAATTTTGGAAAATCTGGGCTATTATAGGACTCAGGGATAAGGCAGCTGGGGCCAGTGCTCTCTGTCCAGACCAGATAGCTGTCCTCCTTGGCAGGTGGCCAGTACCGAGGGCCAAGCCTCAGGACATCCAGTGCCAGTCTTGGCACTGCTCCGATGGGCTATCTGACCTTCCATATGTTGCAGCTATCTGATTTTTTTTTTTTTTTATCCTCCAGAGATGGGGTGTGTACCAGATTCAATGCCAGCCCATCAAGAATCACAAAGCACCCAGTGTATGCCTGGAGCTGTAGAGAATGCAGAAATTATACACAGCCTCCCTAAGGAGCTTACATTCTAGTGGAGGAGCCAGGCCTCGAAGAAATGAACTATTGCCTACAGTGATAAGAAATCAATGCAAGTGGGGAAGTTCTGTTTTGGGGTCAAGGAGGAAGGAGGAAGGTGTACCGCACAGGGTTGTGTGCCAGGCTTCAGAGAGGAAGGGGCTCCGTTCGAACCCGGCGTCTGAAGGGTGACTGCATGGGGAGGAGTATCCATGGGTTGAAGGACAAGCATGTGCAAATGCAGGGGGCTAGAATGAGAGCACCCCCGGTGTGGACGGGGGAGCGAAGGGTCCAGTCCTGCTCTCTCCCACATCTACTGCTTTGGAATCCAGAAGAATCCCTGGAAACTGTATTTTTTTTTTTAAAGATTTTATTTATTTATTTGACAGACAGAGATCACAAGTAGGCAGAGAGGCAGGCAGAGAGAGAGGAGGAAGCAGGCTCCCTGCAAAGCAGAGAGCCCGATGCGGGGCTTGATCCCAGGACCCTGAGATCATCACCTGAGCTGAAGGCAGAGGCTTTAACCCACTGAGTTACCCAGGTGCCCTGGAAACTGTATTTTTAACAAGCTCTCTAAGTGATTCCAACATGCAAGCAGTAAGTGCCATGTGTTGGAAAAAAAAAAAAGAAGACTGAATGAAGTACAAAAATGAACTTGTCCTCGGGCAAGTCCCTTCCCTGCTCAAAATGTCTTCTCTTCTTTAAAATAAAGGCACTGGGTCGCCCTGGTATTTTTTCCAACTGTGTTCTAGAGAACCCCAGAATCTCCCAAAGGCCCTCGGGAACCACAAGAGGGAGATGGGGAGGCCGAGAGAGCAGGGCTCTGAGCCCCCAGGCCACCCTTCCTTGGATCATCTCCCCTTTTCTCTGTCCGTTATCGTATGCTGTGCTTCCGTGTGCTATTTTGTTTGCCGTAAAGTTTCCTTGGCTACAGAGAACTTTTAAAACCACGGAATTGGATGATCACCCAAGAATCCCCAAGGAGAAATTTTTAAATTCCTTAAAGGCAACAACCTACTTTTGTGGCGTATTCCTCAGGCAAGTAGGGACACAGCACGAGCCTGCTCACCGGGGTTAGGCATTTTAAAATCGTTTGCTGCAGAGCAGAAATCAATGAGTGGAGGGGGAAACGTGGGGACAGCAGTGCAATGGAATATTACACGATCTTTTAAAGAAACATTGTTTTTGAAGAAACATTGTTTTTGAATGGGAAATTAAATGAGAATGCCAGACACCAAAATACACATAGACTATGATCTCAACTCTGGATCTAATATATCAAAATTACTGGACAAGTATGGCGGGTCCTCAAAAAATTAAACATCGAATTCTCATATGATCCAGCAATCCTATTTGTGGGTATATACCCCCCTAAAAAACTGTAAACAAGGACTTGAAGGAGTAATTGGGGTTTTTTGGTTTTTTATTTACTTATGTTTAAAGATTTTATATATTTATTTGAGAGAGAAAGCGCAAGCTAGGGGAGGGCCAGAGGGAGGAGAAGCAGACCCCTTGCTGAGCAGGAAGCAGGCATGTCCCATCCATGGGACAGGATCCCAGGATTCTGATCATGACCTGAGCAGAGGCTTAACAGACTGAGCCACCCAGGTGCCCCCCTGAAGAGCTATTTGTGCACCAAAGTCTAAGCAGCATTATTCACAATAGCCAGAAAGGTAGAAACAGCTCAGATGTCCATGGAAGAATGGATGGATAGACAGAGTGTGGTTTATCCATACAATGGAATAGGATTCGGCCTTGGAAAGGGAGGAGGTTGTAACACCTGCTTCAACAGGGATAAACCTTGAAAACATTATGCCCAATGAGATAAGCCAGATGCCAAAGGACAAATACTGGATGATCCTACTTAGATGAGGTGCCTCGAATCATTGAATTCACAGAGACAGAAAGTAGAGTGAAGGTTGCCAAGGGTTGGGGCGCAGAGGGAATGGGCAGTTACTGCTTAATGGGTACAGAGTTTCCACTGGCGAGGATGGAAATGTTCCAGAGATGGACGGTAGTGACGGTTGCACACTGATGTACACGTATTTAATGCTAGTGAATTGTTCACCCAGAAAGTGTTATAATGGTAAGTTTTACGTTATGTATATTTCCCCAAGGTTTAAAAAAAAAAAAAAAATACCAGCCAGAACCAGATTCACGTGGTAATGGTGGTGAATCGTGTGAAGACTGTGGGAAAGCCATCACTTTATTCTTTCCACCTCCCCGCATTTGCAAATGCTCTACAATGAGAACAAATGACTTTCAAAACTGGACAAAAATCCACTTAATTAAATAAATCTGGTGGTTCTCTGACACTTTCCAAAAATGCATTGTTGCCTTTTATGTAAATGGAAGCAATACTTTGTGTACTTAATTAATAAAAGGAGCCAAGTTCAAGGATGTCAACTCAAGAACACAGCAAGCCACTCAGTCAAAATGAACAACAGGCAGAGTGCTTCCCCTTTTTAAGACAGCTGTCCTCACCTACATTTAAATAAATTTCAGATAAAAACAGAACCAAAATATAATTCTCTAACGAGCTTCCCCAAAAGCTGTCTGGCTTGGGAAAGCTCAAACACACACTGAAGAGAAAGAACACCACAGAAAAGTGGGGGACAGCCCATGTTTTCTTCAGGACATTCACACACCAGTTGGGAAAGCGACTTCGCCAGTCAATTTCTATCCCTTATGCTTCTGGAAAACACTCTTGGGCAGAAAGAATTACAAATCCAGGAGAGCCCCGCCTTCTGTGTTCACTGCAAACCCATTTCCTCCAACAGCCCCCAAATATTTAAAGGATCCTGGCTGGAAGGGCAGCTGATGGGTCTCCCCCCCAAGGTGCCCTCTATCCCGCTACACCCGCCTTTACTGACTCCTGGGCCCTCTGGGCAGGGTGAGGCCCCGGCTACCCCAGAGCGGCTTGTCACTGGCCATGGGACCTCAGGCAGTCCTTACCCAACCCAGGGGAAGAAAGGCCCCCACCTTGTAGGGCCGTGGCAGGGGTTACATGTACAGTGTCCCTGAGATGCTGGGCACACAGCAGGTGCTCAAGCTTCTACCTTTCTGTCTCAGAAGTTCACCGTTCAAGATTCATGTGCACCTTGGGGGAGCGTGGTAGTTACCAAAGGTAGTTAATGCTGAGCGGTGGGTTTCAGGACTATGGTACAGCAGTGGGGTAAACAGAGGCTCCTTCAGACCCAGGGTTCAGGGGCAGCCCTGGAAGGCAGGGGACGGGAGCCCAGCAGCCCCCACAACACCCAGCTCTAGCTCTAACACTGGCCGGCACAAAGCTCTTACATTGGAGTCCATGTGAGATCCTCAGAGCTGGAAGGTGGGTTCCATTTCACAGATGAAGAAACAGAGGTTCAGAGAGGCTATCTGTCCTATTCAAGGTCACATGGTTAGGGAATGGCCAGATAAAGGGTTTTCTTTAGGGGCACCTGGGTGGCTCAGTGGGTTAAAGCCTCTGCCTTCAGCTCAGGTCATGATCCCAGTGTCCTGGGATCGAGCCCCACATCAGGCTCTCTGCTCAGTGGGGAGCCTGCTTCCTCCTCTCTCTCTGCCTGCCTCTCTGCCTACTTGTGATCTGTCAAACAAAAAAATAAAATCTTTGAAAAAAAAAAAAAGGGTTTTCTTTAAAACTCTCTCGGCATGATGAGGTTGGGGGTGGAGGCAGGGGTTCCTGGTACTTTTAGCTCCACCACTAACTCCTTCGTCCACTAGTTGTTTACCTCTTGCCTCTCTCTTTAGAAAAAGTTTTCAAGAAAAGGCAGGGAGGGAAACAGGAAGATTCTGAGACACTAAATTAGGGAAGTTGCCAATTTCTGGGCTCTGGCGTCCTCATCTGTAAAATGAGGCACTTCCTGCCTCAAGACCTTTGCACATGCTCTGTCAGGACCCCTTTCCCTGCCCCCTCACACCTGCGCACCCTCCTCCTTTCCTTTAGGCTTCGATGACAGTGTCACTCCCCAAGGGACATCTCCCCGTTAAATTTTTAATCTCCCTTGCAGCAGTGTATGCCTCTCCTTTGGGGGCACTGTCCCCTCTATCTGGACACACGCCTCACCATGAGATGGAAGATTCATCATTAATCAGCCGGCACCGAGGAGACAGTCAATGGTTTTCATTGTACGATGTTTCAAAAAACAAGTTCCTCTCGAGGCTCTGAGCTTCAGAAAGCACCCTCCTGTCCCCACCCATGGCCACGCTGTCCTCAGGTTCTCATCTACACAACAAGGGGAGGTGGACAGGGGACGTATTATTTTTCTGCCAGCTCACCTGTTCTCTGATTTTATCCCCTCAACCAACCAACCCACCAACCCAACACAACATCCTTTGTGAGTTCGGCGCACTGGACAAGTTTGCAGAACAGGTTCTGGAATTCTTGGGCCTCCCTTTCCCCATCTCCAGAATGACGCATTCAGGTCCAACCTTCTGGGCTCTTCCCACCCTCGACAATAGTGATTCCAGTAAGGAGGCTGCCTCCTCCCCTTGCCTTTTGCTGGGAGCAATACCTTGGACACAGGAAATGACCCCCAGCTTGTTGCTTGCAAGCATGGCTGGACTAACGCAGAAACAGAGTTTCTGAACCTTCTACTAAAGCCAAGACTCCATGCCCAAGACCTTTCTCCAACAGTGTGGGCAGGGCACCCTGTTGGTGCCCATCTGGACCTCCCTTGCCACCCCCACCCTGGAAGGTAAGACCCCTGGGCTCCGGCCCACACCCCATGTGACCACAGGGAAGCTCCCACCCCTCTCTCGGCCTGCGTTTCCCATCTGTTGAGTAACGGGCCTGGATGTGGGGGCTGCACTGGCTCCCGGCTCAATTCCAGAAGGCAGCGCGGTGCCACGATGAAGGGCACCATCTCCTCGCCTGTGTCTGGGTCCCCAAATCTCTCCTTTGCCATGTGGCCCCAGGAAATGTCTTCACCTTTCTGTGCCTCAATTTCCTCATTTGCAAAGCTGGGCGGTGGTTCTCTGGCTGATGAAAAGCCAGGCCTCCCGGAGAGCTCCCGGGCAGCATCTGAGGTGAGGAAATGCCCGGGGAGCGTGAGTGTTTGTTTCATTACCACTCTGGCTTCTGGATCGCTTCCCTTTCTCACCTTGTCCAGACCCTCCTACCGGCCCTGCCAGTCACGCCCGGCCCCGTGCCTCAGAGAAAGCCAATCGGCATCTCGGGTGCAGTGAAGCTCATCCCAGAAAGAGAAGTGTAGGGCCAACGGCAGAAAGTCCTAGCGTGCTTCCCCAAAGCAGATGGATTTGGGGGCCAGCTGCTACCCCAGGAAGGTCTGTGGGCGCATCCAGATTCAGCAGCCGGGGGAGGGTCCTGGGGCCCCCCTCCACTCACCCGGGAGAGGATGGCTGTTTGGGAAGATCGATGAGATGCAGTAGAAGATGCCAGGTGTGGGGTCAGCTCTGTTCCCGTCTCGGTCCTGAACATCACAGGTGAAGAGGAGGTTGGACTCAGTCATCACAGCCCCCGAGGAGCGGGCAACAGGGGACTCTGTCTGTCTCCTGTGAGAAGTGCTAGTCTCTCCCCTCCAGGGGCATGGGAGGGGTGGGCAGCGCTGCCTCCCTCTGCTCCTCACAGAGTGGTCCGGAACCACGCCCGGCCTCAGTTTCCTCACTGGCTGCTTCCGCCGGCTGCTGTGGGAATGAAAGGAGCCTGGGCTGACGTCCCCCAGAGCTGCGGCCCTCAGTGCTAAGCCTGCGGAAGGATGCTATTTTCTCCTGCACGAGGAGGCAAAGAAATTGACAGAATACTCATTTTACTGTATTTTAACAAAGTATCATCCACGGAGGATTAGAAACAGAGGAACAACGAAGGACTGACTGTTCTTCCACACTGTCCTAAGCCCTAAAGCCTGGTGCAGGAGACACAGGGTCACAGCCTGCCCCCTGCAGCTGCCCCGTGTGGCTTCAGTGGGTTCTGCGTTCAAGGTGGAGTCTGGGCTCCGATCCTGCTGGAACAACTCACCCAGGCAGACCCGCCATCCTGAGCCGAGAGCATTTCACCCAGTGGCAAATGCCATTGGCCTTGAAGTCTCGGCCGCCACGGCACAGGCTCTCTCAGCACAGTCCAGAAGGCTGGGCAGGAACCACTCATGCTGCTCAAGGAAAGTCCCTGGCACTTAGGGTTAAAAAAGCTGTCCGCAGAGGAAAGAATAAAACCGACGGTTCCCAAAACCCCTGCACTATCTCCCTTGACTGTCTGCATTGTGTGGATGGGGTGTCTTTCTCAGGGACAGACATGTTTTATTTTATTTTATTTTTAAAGATTGTATTTATTTATTTGACAGAGATCACAAGTAGGCAGAGAGGCAGGCAGAGAGAAAGAGAGAGGAGGAAGCAGACTCCCTGTTGAGCAGAGAGCCCGATGAGGGGTTCGATCCCAGGACCCTGAGATCATGACCTGAACCAAAGGCAGAGGCTTTAAGCCACTGAGCCACCCAGGCACCCGACAGAGATGTTTTAATAGTGGCGGAGAACCTTAGGGGTTTCCACTCAAACCCTTTTCTTTTGCAGCTAAAGGAAGAAGCTCAAGGAAAAATGCCCTTTATAGCAGAGGCAGGATTTGAACCCTCAAAGGCTCCTTGGCTTACTTCCATTCATTCTACGGATCCACGACTACGGAGGGCCTACGGCCCAGATGTGCTGTTCTAAGCACTGGGGACATGACGGGGAACCAAACAGGTTCTCTGTTCCCACAGAGCTCACATTCCAGTTGGTAAGCAAATCAAACTAATAATTATAATTAACGAATAATTAAGGATGTAATTTCAGGTGGTGGAAAGAGTCATAAAGCAAATAAAAGATGTGAACATGGGGCGCCTGGGGGGCTCAGGTAAGCATCCGACTCTTGATCTCGGCTCAGGTCCTGATCTCAGGGACCTGGGATGGAGCCCCAGGGGCTCCGTGCTCAGCAGGGAGCCTGCATGAGATCCCCTCTCTCTCTTTCTCCCTCTGCCCCGCCCCGCCAACCTCACGCTCACTCTCTCAAATAAATAAATATTTTTTAAAAAAGAAAAAAAAAAGTGTTAACATGTTTGAGACTGACCGTGGGGGCAGGGAGGGCTGTTTGGGAATCCTGTTTGCACTGGCCTTTCTCCGTGGTCCCCAGGGACCTCCCAAGCCAGGAGCATGCTGAATTTGGCTCATGTTGGCTTGCAAGAGCCAAATGCTAAATTTTCAGGAATTTGGCAAGTGAGTTGTTAAACACAGCCATCATTAAAAATTAAATTGTGTAACCTTACAATTAAATGATTGTATTATGAACAAAGGTAATCATCAAAACTCATCACTTCCTAATTGTTTTATTACATGGTATACCCTTGAGGTTATTTCCAACCAACCTTATGCAGACATGGAGGCAAGTGCTAACAGTATGCTCCCAAGTCCTTAACTGGTGGCTTGAAACTGGTCACGGTGGAAATATTTGTGGAAATTGGCAAATACCATGTATCAGGGCTTTTTCAATTCTCCAGGAGCTAGTCATGAAACATTCACCAGCCTGCCTCCGTGTCTAGATCTAACCCGGGTGTTCTATGTCTGTGGGAGTCTGTGTTCTTCCGGCCAGAGGGTGTGGTGGTGCAGCCCCAACTCTCCTGGGGATTGGGGGGTTGCGGGGGGGGGGGTGCCTCCAGTCACGGGGCCTGAACTTTCTCTTCCTTTTTTAAGGCTTCCCCAGTGAGGAAGGGAAGCCAGACTAGGATCTCTAAATGGATCTGTCTGTTCCTGCAAAAGAGCTGGTCTCTTCAACGGGACTTTTTGAGGGTTCATCCTGCAGTTGATTGAATTTTGGTCACTTAAGTCCTACTCCTACGGGAAGTATCTTGAGGCAGCAAAAATTTAAAGGAACCCTGCAGAGAATCTGTTTGTAGGAAAGTTTGTGGTCCACTTCTGACTTCTAGATTTTCCTAAGTTGGGTTTCCTTCCTTTGAGGGCACAACTGTTCTGGTAACAGCTGAGTGAAGTTACTTCCGCTGAGTGTAACGACAAGGGGAGGTTCCCATTTAAGAACACCACGCCACGGGGCACATTTGTCTCTAAACTCCGCCCCAGTCCACTCTGCACCACAGAATGCTGAGGCCCAGATGTTTGATAAGGTGACCAAGGCCAGGCTGCCCCTTTGAGAGCTCTCCAGAAGCCTTGTCCCTCCTGCAGCTATGGCCCTGTGACTCTCCTTAGGCCTGCAGGGTCCCGAGAGCACTGAGGGTGCCCCAACTCTCTCGTGGCTTTGGTGGACTCTGTGGCTTCTCAGCCTCGTGTCAACAATCACTTCCGGCCACCAGAGCAGAAGGGGCCAGACGCTCTCCCATCCACCCAGGTGTCCCCGGATTAAAGGAGCCTCTCCTGGGCCTGACCAGTTAGGGGGTTTGACATCGCAAAGAAGTGCACGAAGGTTCGGAAGCCTGTGAAACGTTACAGCAGTTCCGGCGGCGGCAAGAGCTAGAAGCAGCTCCTGGGCAGGACCCTAACTGTGTTGTTAGTGGCCCACGTCTACTGCTTCTGGTCAGCTTGGTGTTCTGTCCTCCCCAGGGATACTGTGAGCGGTAAAAGAAATCCTTCCGACACATGCCTTGTCTGCCTCTGCGATCTAGAATCTCCAGCTGTTGCTTCCAACCGTGATCTCTGCCCAGTACACATTCTCAGGTGCTACTCTGTATATTAACCTCAAACATTTACTGAGCACTTGCACGCCCAGAAAATAATTCTTAAGCACTCAGTTGAATTTGCGCATAGGAATATTACCCGGCCCTTCCTCTGCACAGCTCTGGCTAACACACGAAGACAGAAGTCGCCATACAAAATACCACTGCAGAGGCAACCACAGACTTAGTCAACTCAGTGCACCAAGACCCTGCCCCTGATTCGGAGAAGTGTCTTGCCCTCCCCACAGAAGCCGGGCAAGTCCTCTCGGGGACAGCTGGAAGGCCACTTGAGGACTCGCGGTTCCCTGAGGGAAGAGACAGGGGGGCAGCTACTGTTCTGCACACAGACGCTACCAACCCCAAAGTCATCCCTCCAGGCAGCAGGGCCGTCATGCCAGGCTTGCTGCCCTCTCTGGGTGCCTCTGGGCACCAAGGCTGTCCGGGTTCTGGAACAGCCAGCAGGATATCAGGATGATTGGTTCTTACGGCCTCTTCCCTCTTCCTGAAACACTTTCCTCTTCACCCTCTAACTCCTGTGGGGCTCGGTTTATAGGTCACTTTCTCAAGGAAGCCCTCCCTGACCACCTCTCCTGACAGGTGCAGGCCCCTGTGAAACCCACCCTGCGCTTCTCCTTCACGACTCTTGCTGTGCAGTCTTTCTTTTTAAAGACTGTCTCTCCAGCCGAATCCCAGCCTCCCTGTGGTCAGGGACTGTGTCTCTGATCGCTGCTCCCTCCCAGGCATCTAGCCCAGCACACAGCAGCTGCCCAGCAGATTCTGGGTCTGTGGATAACTGAGCGAATGAACTTATGGTGGTTCAGTGGCTGCTGAACGAATAGCTAATTTCAAAGCACGGTCTCTGGCACAGGTGCATCTCCTAGAACCACAGTCCCTGGTGTCCAGCTGGCGAGAAGGGGCCAAAAATGAGGACTCCCTCTGGGCACACGACTGCTTCTCCTTCTTGGCTTTTACTTTTGAGTGTTCATTGCCCAGGGTGGTTGGACTTGCTGGTTAACAGCAGGAGTTGCTCACAGAGAAGTTTGCTAGATCACGGCCCCAGGCCATTTTGCTGGCGGAGTTGGGGGCGGATTGTGGCCCCCAACCACTCTTCCCGCTGGCAGCGTGTGTGCTGTGTACAGGGGACGGCCAGATCAGCTCACGTTCAGCCCCGACTCTTCCCACCGTCCTGCCCCTAAGTGCACATTTATTTTAAAAACTTTTTTTAAGATTTTTTATTTATTTGACAGAGAGAGAGAGATCACAAGTAGGCAGAGAGGCAGGCAGAGAGAGGGGGGGGAGGAAGCAGGCTCCCTGCTGAGCAGAGAGCCTGATGTGGGGCTCAATCCCAGGACCCTGGGATCATGACCTGAGCCAAAGGCAGAGGCTTTAGCCCACTGAGTAACCCAGGCGCCCCCCTAAGTGCACATTTAAAAGCAAGTCTCCTGAAGACAAGAGCACCTAGCCCAAATGCAATTAAAACTTCCATTGAGAACTCATCCCAAGACCTGGCCTCTGTCTCCCGGCCTCGTGCAGACACTGCCTTTCACTCTCTCTGGATGATTTGTCTGAGCAGCACCAGGGAGCAGCCGTGTCCTGGGAGGCACATGGCTCTATGCCCAACACCCCAGAACCTTCAGACCCATCTTCGCTCCCCCTGCCTGTACCCCGCCAGGGTCTCCAAGCCACACCATGTCTGCAGCCGGGACTAGGCTTTCATGCCTCCCTTCTGCTATGGGTTCTTGAGAGATTTTGGCCGAAACATTAGAACTCCCATCCCTCGGTCCGCCCCTCCCTCCATAAAATGGGGACCTAATTTCTAATCTGCTGCCCTCACAGGGCTTTTGTGACCCTCAAGAAAGATGGAAATATGACTTCACTCTTCGAACTGCCGACTGGCATAGGGAACGCTAATAATAATTCTATAATTATTTTTCTGTTTTCCCCGGGGTTTTGCTGTCAACCCGAAGCCAGCTGATCTCTTCCAGGCTCATTCCACCCAACCTCTCAGCACTGTTCCGTCCTCCTGACAACATCCCCCCGGGAACCTTGCTCTGCCCCCACCCCCGCTTCCCCAGACCCTCCAGACCCTGGGCTCTCCCCCTCCCTCTCAGATCACTCGCTCTCCGAGGTGGGGGCTGGCCCAGGTGGGCGAACCACCATCTTTCCTGCCGTTCCCACCTGCCAAGCACTGGTGGCTCGAGAGAAAAGACACAGGCTGCACCCCCCCCCCCCACCACCAGCGGAGCAGGCTTTCCCCGGTGCACAAAACCCGGGAGCACACAGCTCCACCCTCCCCCAGCCATCACCACCTCTCCCTTATGAAACTCTGTTTGGCAACAAAAATGAGCAGAGTGGCTGCTGGAGCGCGTGTCCTGGCAACGTCCCCAGCCGGGTCCGCCAGCCTGCAGCCGAGGTCCGTGGCCTCCACACTGGGGCGGGACAAGCACAGCTGAGCACGTCAGCTCTCTGGTTGGCGATTTACATGACATAATTTTATTTCCTCTATTTTGAATGGACAGGACTTTTAGAATTCTTGGTTAAATACACAAAAAGACAACCCCTTTGCCTTCGGTACATGGACCCAATCTACATCACTTTGGCTTCCCCAACGAACTCAGCCAGCCTCCCTCTCCCAGGAGCAAAGATAAAACTTCTGGGAGAGGACCTTCAGCCCACGCCAAGCGGTGAGGGGCTCTGCTCCTCCTGGAGCCAGAGGACGGCCAGTAAGAATAGGAAGTCAGGCAGTGGGCCAACAGGGGCCACACTTCACCACCGGGGGAGCTCTCGGTCAAGGAAGAAAGGACTGACCACAGGTGACAAAACGTAACTGCAGGTTCCCCAGGGTAGCTGGGCAGGCAAGGGAAGGGCGGGGGTGGGCAGGGCAGCTCCTGACTCCTGGAAAGCAGGATGAAGAGACTGGCTTCCCAGAAAGGACGATGATCAAGCTGGGTGGTGAAGCATGAGTAGGAGTCTGCAGGTGGATTTGGCGAGGAAGTGAAGAGGGCGTTCCAAGCAGGGGTGGGCAGCATGGGAGAGAGCCCAGAGCCATAAAGCCAGGAGAAGGTTTCAGGAACTGAGGCCTGAGCAGAAATTCAAAGGGGAGGTGGGGGGTGGGTGGGATGAAGGGTGGCTGTGAGGGCAGCTGCCGCTCCTGCAAGATCCTGGCTGCCCCATAAAGGAACAGGGGCCTTATACCTTGATGGCAGAGTGGGGCCTGGGAAAAATCAAAACCCCAATCGGCTCGGTGTCTGGCAAGGCCCGGGTTCCAGTGACGAGATGTACTAGAGGACACGAGCCTGGAGCAGAGAGCACGGAGCCATGGCAGCAGCGGTCTGGGGGAGCGGACTGCCCCTCAATGAAGCAGGCTCAGCGGCGTGGAAGTACAGGACGACAAAGAGGTAGGACTGCCTGCCTGGACGGGGTCAGACACTTGGTTCCAGGGAGACTGCCAGACGGAGGGACCGTGTGCACAAAGCTACACGGACTTGAAAGCACACTGCCATGCCTGCAGAGAGTGCAACTGTCCCAAAGAGTAGACCGTGCAATGGGGACTCGTTCTGAGAGACTAAAAAAAAAAAAAAAATCAATGGAGACTTGTATTGAGTTATGAACAAATATGTGTGCTTAACTGGAGTGCTGTTCCCAGCATCATTCCCTGCCAGAGAGCAGAGTTAGAGACATACCCCCAAGATACGGCAGGTTCGATTCCTGACTACTGCAATAAAGCAAATACTGCTACCAAGTGAATTGAATGAATTTTGTGGTTTTTTTCATGCCTATAAAAGTTATGTTTATGCCACACTATAGTCTATTAAGAGCATTATTTCTTAAAAAAAAAAAAAAAAGAACAGCGTACGTGTCTTAATTTAAAAATTCCTTATTGCTTAAAAAAAAAAAATGCTAGCCAGTATCTGGGCTTTCAGCAATTTGGAATTTTTTTGCTGGTGGAGGAGGGTCTTGCCTTGATGCTGATGGCTACAGATCAGGGTTAACTGGTTGCTGCGGGTTGGGGTGGCTCAGCAATTTCTTAAAACAAGAAAAGAGGGAAGTTTTCTATATCAATGATTCTTGCTTTCATAAGTGATTTCTCTAGAGCACAAGATGCTGTTTGCTAATATTTTGTTCACATTAGAACTTCTTTTAAAATTGGAGTCAGTCCTCTCAAATCCTGCCTCTGCTTTAACAACCAAGTTGATGTCATGAGATTGCAGCAACTCAAATATAGGAATAATAAGAGTTTGTTGAAATAATGAAAACATTGCAAGAACTACCAAAATGTGCCACAGAGACACACTGAGCAAATGCTGTTGCAAAAAAAAAAAAAAAAGAAAGGTACAGATGGGGCACCTGGGTGATTCAGTCGGTTAAGCATCTGACTCTTGATATCAGCTCAGGTCATGATCTCAGATGCTGGGATGGAGCCCTGCGTGGTGGGGCTTCCTGCTCAGGGGGGCATCTGCTTGTCCCTCTGTCCCTCCCCCTTACTCGTGCCTATATATCCATCCATCAGTCTTCCTGACTTTGGGCCCGTTCAGAGCACGGGCTTTATGAGACACGCCACCCTTCCTTTCTTCCTCCAGCTCTAACCACAAAAATAACACCTACCGGATCGAGGCAGGTCCTTCAGCCTGCGTTCTGAAGGGAGAAGACACATGGAGCAGATGTGTCTGGCTGGCACCGGGAGCACAGCCACGAGACCACGTGGCCTCCTGCTCTGCAGCAGTCACATAAGGCAAACCATGAACTTTAGCGGCTGTCAGCTAAGACTGGAGGGTTGTTTGTTACACAGCACAGCTGCAGCAAAAACTACCCGATACACACGAGCCAGGTGAGATGAGAAGGGAGCAGATGGTGAAGAACCTTCCACGTCACGAAGGTTGTGCATGTGGAGGGTCAACAGAGAATTCTGTAGCTGATAAGCTTTCTCCCCTTCATTCACTCACATCCAGCCTCAGAAGTGGAGACATCCATCCTTCTTCCAAACCAACCTCCCGGCTCCCTCCTACTCCCCCTAGCACCTTGCTCTATCGGCCAACCTTCCCTCTCCTGGACTGAGTCCTTCCCCTGAGCCTCCATTTCCCTTGTCCTTTGCATCCTAAAATCCCTTCCTTCCCACTGTCTTTGGACAACTGTAGCTCAATCTCCCTCTGGCCTTTTCAAACAAATTTCTTGCAAGAGCTGCCTGTACTCACCATCTCTGCTTCTTTCACTCTCAGGTCTCAGCGATCTAGCTTGGCTGCCCTCCATTCCACCAAAACTACACCCAGCAGATTTCAGTTATCTCCTGACTGCCCAGTGCATTTTCCTGTCCTTACCTTCCCAGACAGTTCTGCACCATTTAGCATGGAGCCAAATACATTATCCCTGCCCTTGACCCAAACATTCCTCTTTATATATTCTCCCAGTGGTGCCATCATTCATCCAGTGACCCATGATGGAAAGCCAATATGAGATGATGAGTGCTATTCCATTCTTGTCAAGTCTGTAGTGTGGCTGAGACCTCCAAGAAGAGATGCTCAACGGGCAGTTAAACATGTGAATCAGGGACCCAAAACAGAGATGTGAACTGGAGATAAGATGATTGTCCTGCAGGCTGCATTTAAAGCCATAAGCATGGACGAACTTGCCACGTGTACAGAATAGGAGGACCAGGTCTTAAATCTCAGGTGATACACGGAGAGCTCAGCTGAGCCCAGAAATCCACACTCCTAAGGTCACAATTCCAACTACTGGCCTCCAAACTATTATCTTAGTCCATATTCTGTCCCCAGTTCATGCTGTCTCCTCCAACAACCTTTACAATTCCATTGTAAAAATAGAAGGTATGAGATACCATCACCCAGCCCCTAAAATAACTAAAATCAAACCACTGACACCACCAGACATCATCAAGGGTGTGGAATAATCACAAGCCTCATACATTTCTGGGGAACACTCCCACAAATGTCTACAAAAGGATTCTACAAGAAATTAAGAGCTCGACTGGAAATCACCCAAAATGTTCATCAACAAGAGACCTAATACATAAGCCAATTGTGGTATACCCATCCGGAATGTGTACTACTCAGGAATAAAAAGGGACAAATACTCATATATGTAGCAATACAGATGACCTTGAAAACCACTATGTCAAGTTAAATAAACCTGAGATAAACAGTACGAGTCCATTTACGTGAAGGCCAAGAGCAGCCAAAATTAATCAATGGTAATAAAATCAGAAAAATAGTTGCCTGTAAGGACAAAGGAAAATTAGTTTGGCGTGGGAACTTTCTAGGATGATGCAAATATTTACATTTCATTTTGGGTAGCAACAACACGGCCACAAACGACTGCCAAGACATGTTTGAACCGAACACTTAAGATCTGTGGATTATCCTTTAGTGAAAAATTAGAAAAATAAAATAATTTTAAGTATCTACAAAAAAAAAAACCCCACTAAACTAAAAAAGAAACTACAGTGCAGAAAACACACCTGTTTCAAATACGATTACATTTATAGTATGAAGGCCCAGTCTCCCACTTAATGCTCCCCCCTTTTTCAGCCCGTCTCCCCACCCCTCACCCTTGCTCCCATCTTAATGACATCTGTCCATTAGCCATTTTTTTTAATCCATCATGAGAGATAACATAATGTACAGAGGACAAGATGTAGAGTCAGACAGAGCTGCAGTCCAATCCCAGCCTCGAGTTAAAAGCTGAATGATGGGGAGTGGCCTTGGCCCTTGGCCTCTCTGAACTCCCCACCCTGTCTGGCTGGGCTCAGATGGGGCCAGCTCCTGCTGAACGCGTTTCTTTTTTATCTCAGCCTGTGAAACCACGTCCCATGTGCAGTTCCACAAAAGTCGTAAGGAAAAACAAAACAAAACCTCAGACCATGCGATTCTTCCAGGAGCAGGAGATGGACCTGAGGCCCTGGAGTTAGGGTCCAAGCGAGCCGGTGCTAACAGCTGGCCGAATGGCTGCCCAGGGCCAGGGAAAGGGGCTCCCGGCCCAGGACTCGGGGGACAGGTTTCCTGGCAAGGTCTGGCCATCAGACTAGTCACACTAGTCACACTAGTCACTTTGCACACCTCGTGAATCAGTTTCTCCACTCAACACGACCAACTCAGACTGGATCTGAAGAACGTGATACTAAAAACAGCCCCTGGGGTTTCCCAATATATAGAAGAGATAAAGGCTTCTAGAAGGAAACTTGGTTCGTCTGAAAGAAGGCAGGGAGGGGTCAGAGCCCTGCCCAGGAGGCCCTCCTCCCTGACTATTGTGCTAGGCAGCCAGGACCTCAAGACTCCCAGAGGCACAGCCCGAAATCTCTCGGACTAGGTAAAAAGGTAAAAACCGTAGGGACTTTTTCAAGCTCTGCTTTCTTCAGTCATTGAGAATCTGCCACTTGCAGCAATAACCGAGATCTGCACCTGCCCCCCATCTGGTGCTGTAGGTAAGGTAAACCTAGCAAGAACTTGGAACAAGATAAAAGTCCTTGCTTAGTGTATCCACAAAGGCACAGAAGGGCAACAGAATAACCATGTCCCCACCCAGCACGGCTCACACAGGCCCCTCCGCACTGGCATTTTCTTACTCAGAACAGCATCCCCATTTCATAGTTGCAGAAACTGAGGCTGCCCCTGGGCAAGCGTCGCCCAGCTAAGAAGCAGTGAGGCCCGGGCTCCCCGGGGCATCTCCTGCCTCCTGAGACGTACCTATTTCCAGGTAAACGGAGGAGACAACGAGGCCTGTGCAGGAGCCAGAAGGCGCGCAAACGACAAGCAAAGCCACGGAAGCAGCCGCCGGGTCTCCTCTCCTTCCTGGGCGAGGGGGCGGGGAGGAGCCGCATTGACACCCTCCTCGCCTTCCTCCTGCTTCCCGCCTGCCAGCGGGAAGATTGGGAAATCTCAGTTCGTCCTGCTTTCTCTCCTCCAGCGCTGACAATTTTTTCCACTTTACTGTTTTATTGGATGCCTTTCAAGAGTTTGTGCAATCATTCTGTTTAGCTGTTTTTCTGCCATTTTCAAAGGCGGGTGGTGTCCCTTTCTAGCAGCAACGGGGTAGTTTGTAAAGTCGAAGGGACCCTGTCTCCTCCCTTCAACCCAGCGCAGCAGGCCCTTTTGCTGCCAAAGTTACAAATGTTTGAAACTTTCCCCGCGCAGCGCCGGCTGTTTGGCTCGGTCCTCCCTCTCGGACCACTCCCCCTCTGTGCTCTTGCTTTCAGGGGCTCGCCCGCCCCTCGCTCTACCTTCCCAGGCTCCCTCTTCCCAGGGGCATCCTCTTACCGTCCGGTCCTGGGCCAGAGCCATCTTCTGTCCCGCCCGACAGGAGGGGACAGACCCCTCACTCCTTTCCAGATTCCTCAGGGACGGGGGTCCTACCGCCGTGCCCTCCCCCAAAGCCTCCTCTCTCCCGCCCGCATCCCGCGGACCGCGTGGGGAGAACCCCACCCGCAGCCCCTCTGGCGAGTCTGTAGGCTGGGCAGAGGCAATGACGGGGACAGGATGCAGACAGGGACAGGATGGGGACAGGGACTGGGGCAGAGTGATAGCGACAAGAACAAAAGCGAGGACACAGGCAGGGCAGAAACAGGGCAGGGCCGGAGCGGTGGCCCGCTTCTCGTCCCCGCCGCCCCCACGCCACGCCCGCAGCCCCTGGGCCGCCGGAGTCCAGCTCCGGCTGCCCCGGGGCTCGGGCGGCGCCCCGCGGGACCCACCTGATCCGCAGAGCCCGGGCGCACGGGGGGAGCTGCACGGAGCCTCGGCCCCCGGCCCGGCGGCGCCCTCGGCCGCCCGCACAGTCGCCGCGCCGCCTCTGCCGGAGCCCCGCGGGGCGTGCCGGGGCGGGGTGTGCAGCCTGCGCTCCGGCGGGCGGGCCGCGGGGCGCTGGCCCCGGGCGGCGGGCGGCGGGCGGAGGGCAGGGGCGCGCGCGGGAGCCGGCGAGCGCTCGACAGCGTTGGCGCTCCCCGCCCGGCGCCGCCCGCGGCCGTGTGTGCAGAGCCGGGCCCGCCCCGGACACTGGCGGCCGGGAGGCCGGCGGCGCGAGTGCGTGAGTGCGGGTGCGTGTGAGTGTCTGCGGGCGGGGAGGCGGGGGTGTCTGTTTCATTTTCACTCAGGCAGAAAAAAGCCTGCAACCAGCAAAAAAAGAAAAGAAAATCCCTGGTGACGGTGGCTGGGCCTCTTTGCCATCTCGGGCTGCACGTGGTGGGGGTGGCGGGGGGGAAGGGGGGAACTCGGAGCTTCGGAGAGTGGGGTGGGGTCTGTCACCCCGTACTGCAGGGAGGGGCCTCGGAGGCCCTGGCGCGCCGCCAAACCCTGGGGAAGCGGAGAGCCTGGGAGGTCTGATCCACCATTTGTTTCCTGGGGAAGGAAGAGCGCAGATGGGCGACAGCGACAGGCGGGCGGGCTGCAGCCTTCGCGGCTCTTGCCGGAGCCCCCCAAGTCCTGAGCTCCGGAAGTGGGGGCTGGTCACTGGGTATCTGGTGCGGGTCCTGCCCACGCGCCTTGACAGACTCCCGCCCAAGTTTCTCAAACGCCCTACACACTCCCTGGGGTTCTCCACTGGAATTATTTAAAAAGGAGCACCCCCCCCCACCCCAACAACATCTATTGGAGAGTTTGTACCTCTGCGCCCGGTATGACGGGCGGCTACTCCTGGTCAGTTGGTGTAGGCACATCCGGCTGCCCTCCCTTAGCTTGCCCGCTTTGAGGAAGACAACAGGCGTCCTACTCCCCCTCTGGGGCCCACCACCAGGTTTTTTGCGGGTGAACGGTCAAAACTTCCTTTTGCTCGGATCCTTTGCCATTGAACGTCAATTTGAAGGACTGGGAAATCAGCTTCTTAAATATTTTAATGCATTGGAACTATACTTTGACACCAGGGAAGTGGCACAAAGCCTGGGTGTAATGTACAATTTTAATTGTTTCATGCTAACCAGAAGGGAACAGAAGCCTGGTTGGATCCTTGGAGGACACACAGAGGCTGTCAGTGGGCCAGGTGCCTGTCTTCCAGCTTGGAAGAATGAGATTTCCTGATGGGTCTGATGTGGGAAAGAAAGGCAGAAGGAAATGCAGATAAAATTAAATGTCCTTATAACCTATTGCCCATTAACAAATACTTGAGACAGGCAGAATATAACCTTCCTCCAGGAAGCTCCTTACTGTCTTAATGTTAATGACTTGCTAGAGGGAAAAGCAACCTTAGCTTGACAATCCAAGGCCTCTGGTAGCCTGTGAGTCTTTGGCACCTGAAAATCCTTTTGGAACTTCCATTATCTTGACTTCCACCAGCCCCACAGTATATAATCTTGTTGCTCCTTACAATCCCAGGGCAGTAGCTCCTTCTGCCCATGGCTTCTGTCCCCACACTTTAATAAAACCACCTTTTTGCACCAAAGATGTCTCAAGAATTCTTTCTTGGCTGTGGACCCCAGACCTCACCAGCACCAGGCCTCCAAAAGCTACAACGAACAGTCCAGTGGAGTGAGATGGTGGGAGAAGGAAATCATCAGCCCCACACAGCAGCTCAGGAATGAGGAGCTCTCCGGCAATCAGCACAATGGGTCCTTTGCTAGAGCATAAATTGGGCCATTATTGTCTTTGGTGAACACACTTGTAGTCAGTAGTAAGTATCACCATAAATATACAATAAGTAATAAGACACTAAATGCATTATTTCCGTTTCTCATTAGTGCATTGGGGAACGCATTGTTTAAGTTGCTCAGCCCATCAAACTGGATTATAAATGAGGATTTTTGTTTTTGTTTTTAAGAAAACAATGAAGGTAACTCTGACCGTGGTTCAAGGGATGGCTCATCAAGATCAAAATCAAAAGACGATGACACCGGAAACATAAAACATGTAAAAACATTACTCTGCTACTGTTAAATCCCAATGTCAGCCATTGGATTTCAGCCATACCTCATCAGTTGCATTCATTAAATGTTGTTAATTTGGATTTTCTTGGTTTCACAGTTGGGTGTCTGTTTCCTTAGAAGATTTGTTGGGCTTTATGGTTGATTTCTAGAGCTGTGAGCTTGAGGAACTCATGCTTAATCTAGTTTTATCGCTATTTCTGGAACCATAAGATAAATATAACTTAAGTCAGCAGTGTGGGTCTGGAAGTTTTGTTTTGCTTTGAGAGGATCCGTGTAGTTCTCACAATTTAACCTCAGTTCTACTGACAATATCTGAGCTGGAAAACACCTTGAAAACTCTACTCCCTGGGCTTAGGGTGGGAAGTTCTAGGTTTAAGTCTTTAGATTAGTCATTCTTCTCTTCGGAGTTTCATTTGCCTTATATGCAAAATGGCGTAAGATGACTAGATCTTGGGGGAGGTAAAATCAAAGTTGGTGGCCTTGGAACGTGCTGCCACGTCCCAGGAATGTGAGACTGGATTCATGGAGGGGAGGGGTGGGTCAGGTAGGCAATTGGCTAGCGCTGACCACTTGTGGGCTTTGCTGTAAGCACTCTAGCCATACCTGAACCCCACCCTCTTAATCAGCTCATCCTCATCACATCCCCATTTTCCAGGGAAGAAAGCCAAGGCACAGACAAGCAACTTTGTTCTCCATCTCTCTAGGTATTGATGGGGGACATAAAAGGCAGAAGAGAAATTACTAAATGTCCTTACTACTTGCAGCCCATTGATGGGTACTTCAAACAGGCAGAGTGACATTCCTCTAGGAGCTGCCTCAATGTTACTACTTTGCTAAGGGCAAAAGGCAATCTTAGCCCAACCCCCAGGATCTTGTGAGTCTACTTTAACATATAAAAATTCCTTGAGAAATCCCCCAAGATCCATGTTGGCAATCATCACCCAAGCATGTGACCTACTGATGTACATCTGAAGGGTCTCATGACTAAGGTTTTCTTAGACGGTAATAAATGACCTTTTCCCAATAAGAGCTAGCTCCCTCAAGGTCCTGGAAACCTTGCTTCCAAAATTCTTCAGAGACTTACGCCACCCCTAACCTCCTCCCAACTTGAAAGTATCTAATGGGCCATTTCTCATGACCCCAGTGCAGCTCTTTCTGCCCACGGGTCCTGTCCCCGTGCTTTAATGACACCACCTTTTTGTACCGAAGAAGTTCAAGGATTCTTTCTTGGCCATCGGCTTTGAACCCTAATTTCTTTCTTACATCAGTGTGGCCCACGTACTCCAGGGCCCGGAGACCTTCCTCCCTTTATATCCTTTATTCTTGTAACAGATATGTCCTGGCATCCCACTGTGTGTCAGTTCCTCTTCTTCCAGTGGAGGAACCGAGGCACACAAGCAAGCCAGCTTCATAGCCCCAAAGTGTCGGCAGTCCAGATGGTAAATCAACACCCACCCAATTAATGAATTCAGGACCAATGATCAGGGCTCTGAGGGAGAAGTACCCATGGAGAGGATCTGAGCTTGGAAGAAGAAAGAGTTTGCTGGGTGAAGGGCTGGGAGGGGGCCCAAGCAGTCATGTGCCAAAGTCCTGAGGTAGGAAGAGAAGCACCCATGTGTCTGCTGGGAAGCCTCACCATCATAAAGGACGCAATTTCTTCCCTTCAAGCCAACCTCTCCATCCAAAACAAAGCTTAACGGAGTTTTTGTAAACCTTGATAAGCTACTCCCAAAGTTCATGGGGGAGAGCCAAGGTCCAGATTGAACCAAGACAGTTTTGGCAAAGCAGGGGGGTGGGGGGGGTGAGCACTTGCTCACCCAGATATCGAGATGTACCGTGAAGCTCTGACAGTGTGCACTGCTACGGGGATGGATTATCAGACCAATGGAAGAAAATAAGTAGCCTAGAAAGAGACTCACATGTATGGAAAATCAGGGTCTGACGGAGGGGGGACTGCACATTCTTGGGGGAGAAGGAAGTGGGCAGGAAGAACAGAAAATGTTGCTGGACCCAAAAGGATGGAAAACAATTATGCAGACAAAATTCTGTACAGGAATGTCCATCACATCACTAGAATCAGGAAGAAGTGGAAACAGCCCAAGAGGCCTCAGCTGGAGAGACAGAATGTGGCGCCTCAAGCCAGTGGAGTACTGTTCGGCATAAAGAGGAGGGGGATATTGGGATTCATGGGATAGCAGGGCTGAATCCAGTGAAGGACTAAGTGGGAGAAGCCAAATGGAAAAGGCCACCATTTTGTGTGATGCAATTTATATGACAGCTACACGCCATTTTTTTTTTTAAAGATTTTATTATTTATTTGACACAGAGAGATTACAAGTAGGCAGAGAGGCAGGCAGAGAGAGAGAGGAGAAGCAGACTCCCTGCTGAGCAGAGAGCCGATGTGGGACTCGATCCCAGGACCCTGAGATCATGACCTGAGCCGAAGGCAAGCGCTTAACCACTGAGCCACCCAGGCGCCCGCTACACGCCATTTTTACAAAATACCGTGAATAGGCACATTTCCGGAGTCAGAAATCAGGTAAGTGGTGGCCGTGGGCTGGTGGGGGGCAGGGGAAGTAGGAGTGCCTGCACAATGGGTACATGGTTTCCTTCCGCGCTGACCAACGCGTTCTGGAACTAGACCGGGACTGAATGGCACAACCCTGCGGATGTGCCAGATCCCCCTAGACTGTGCCCTTAAACACAACCGAACCATTTCAAATGCGAATTTTATGTTACATGAATTTTATATAAGAAAGGTTTCTGAAATTGGATAGCCATATGAACAATAAAATTAGATTCCTAACACGTGCGCACACGCACGCGTACACACACACACACACACACCACAACAACAGATAGGTAAACAGAAACTTTAAAACTTTTACAGGAAAATATTATTTTGCTTCAATCCTTACCACCTCAAATAAAGATAAGGATTGTTGGGGTGCCTGGGTGGCCCAGTCCTTAAAGCATCCGCCTTCAGCTCAGGTCGTGATGCTGGAGTCCTGGGATGGAGCCCCACATCAGGCTCCCTACTCAGCGGGAAATCTGCTTCTCCCTCTCCCACTGCCCCTGCTTGTGTTCCTTCTCTCGCTGTCTCTCTCTCTCTCTCTCAAAAACACAAATAAAATCTTTTTTTAAAAACGATAAGGATTTTTGAAACACTCGTACAGCACTGACCATCAAGAGAGCTAGGGATAAATTTGACCCCATTAACATGTGAATCAGGAAGGATGCCCGAGCCCATTCATGGACAAAGCACAGGTTGGGAGATGCTTACCATCTAGGTAAGTAACAGAGGACAGGTAGCCAGGGTAGAAGAGGAACTCCTGCAGAGAAACAGGGAAAGGCAAACATTCTTCCGTCTTCACACCTGACTTGAGTCCTGCGTGAAGGGTCACTGGGTCAGGGTCCCCGGATGTCCCCTTCACGGCCCTTAGAAGTACCCGGAATAAGCTGTTGTTGGGCCGCGTTGCCCCGTAAGGTCAGTGCCTTTCAGTGCCTCTCGCATCGTGCCACGTGGAGTCCCCAGCACCCACCGGGCCCTCAGGACACGTGGGCAGAAATGGGTTGACTGAATGGAAGAAGGTGTGCAGAGATGAAGGACACGTAATGAGATTCTAGACCCTTTTGCTCTTCTCTCTGAACAAGGTCCCTCCTACCTCAGATTCTCCCTGTCGGGAACGTGGACGTGAGGGGACCTCTGGCAGGCAGAGTTTGGAATGTGAATCCAGAGGATTCTTGGCAGGGGAAATTGCCCTGAGACCTTGGGGGGGGGGGGGATCGGGGGAGAGAAATATCAACAAAGGTGCGTTTGGGAAGAGGGACCAAGGTCCTCAGAGTCCGACGACGAGCCCTCCCCACGGAAATAGCAGACCAAGGAAATGGGAAACTTCCAGAGAAGCCGAAAAACACATGGCCCCGGAGCCCCTGGAGATGGTCAGTACGACCGCTCAAATTATAGATGAGGAAATGAGATTTGGGCGGGGGAGGGATGGCCTTGACATCACAAACTGGGAATTTTCAGAGCTGAGTGTTATAGTCAGCTCCCTCTGGAGCTCCTCGGCCCCAGACAAGCTGAGAAAGTCCCAGGTCCAGAGGGAAAGGTGTTTTAAAGCAGCGACTTGGAAGCAATCGAGCGAGTCCAGAGAAGCAGAAGGCAGATGGAATTGCTGAGTCTTGGACGAAGTGGAGACAAGGAGGGAGCAGGTAGCAGGGAAAGTGACATGTGCACAGGCTCAGAGGACTGGACTGGCGAGGTCCCCAGGCAGCGGGGCGTGCTCCCTGGGCCATCAGCCTCCCTGGGGGCTCGGAGCTCAAGCTGGAGTCAGAGCAGAGAGGCTTTGAAGGGGAAGACCAGGGATTCACACCTTGTCCTTTCCACAGAAGGAGGCCTGGGGAGGATCCCCAGGAAGGGAAGGTGGCGTGATGGAGCTTGTGTTTGAGGGATCACTCCCACAGTCACCTCTGAAAAGTGAAGTCACCAGGGAAGGAAATAGAGAAAGAAGAAAGGAAAGAGAAAGGGAGAGCCAGGAAGGAAGGACGGCGGGGAGGAAGGGAGGAAGTTTCGAAAGAAGGGCCAGCTTTCTGACTCGAGCCGGGCAGCGGATAACTGCTTTCCTCCAGCTCGATGGTAATAAATGAGTTGGAAGTGATGCGAGAGCAGAAGGCAGGCTGAGGACAAAGCACAAGCTACCCCACCCCCAACGCGGGGTCCTTGTGACGTTCCTCCCGCACTGAGGGAAGGGAAACCCAGAAGGTTAACTGATGGGAATCCCAGTCCTGTACCAGTCCCCACCAGTTTACCAATGTCTTCGTGATACACAAGGAAAAAGCATTCTAATCAGTAGCCTAACTTTCAGAGACCCGTGACTCCATCTCTCCCAGGGCTCTACCCTCGCACGCCCCGCTCCATGAGTGCTGCGGGAAACAGAGGCAGAAGGAAATGTCAACAGTTAAGTTTCGTTATGACCTGCAGCCTAGTGACAACGACTTGAAATCGAAAGAGTCTAACATTCCTCCAGGAAGCTCCCGACTACCCTAATTTAATGTTAAAGCCTTACTAGAAGGAAAAGCAACCTTAACTTGACAACAGCCAGGCCTCTAGGATCCTGAGGGTCTTCTACCAAAGTCCTTTTGGACACTTCCCTTTCTCTGTCCGTCCGCCATCTCCCGAGTATATAATCAGCCATTCCTCACAAGCCCAGGGCAGCAGCTCTTTCCTGTCCCTGTGCTTTAATGAAATCAGCTTTTTGCACCAAAGATGTCTCAAGAATTCTTTCTCGGCCGTTGGCTCTGGCCCTCACCAGCATTCCAAAAACAACATCAGAAGGAGTTGACGAGCCCAGGAGACAGAAGGCTTAGAGGCCCATCAACCTCCCTGTCCTTTACTGAACCAAGGAGATGCTGCTAAAAATTTCCACGAAGGGCTATAGCTTCTCTTTTATCTGGTGTTGTATTTGGAAGTCATTGGTTTGCTTATGATATTAAATTCTGTCTCTGACACATATATCTGATTTTCAAAGGCAAGAACACAGAGAAAGCCCCATATTTTATTGCTCTTGGGTTCACTTGGTTGAAAAAGCCGTCAGGGCTCCCGGGACTAAAGAGCTCTATTCTACCTATGCAACCAAACCGAAGCTGCGTTCCATGAGTTTTAAAAGTGTATTGCCCTGAACCTCTGAAACAGGCCCTGAAGATATCCATGAGTGGAGGGGAATAAGAGTGGGGGAAGGGAAACTTTCAATAAACCTCTTCAAACTTTTGGTTGTTGTTCCATGAGAATAGCTTATCTATTTTTTAAACCAAGTAAATAAATAAAATAAAAACACAGCTTTAAAAAAAAAAAAAAAAAAGCTAACATACTGGGTCTTCTCAAGAGTTCGAATGCTATCTTCCACGCTTTCAAAATCCAGTGTTAGTAGAACCAGCCCGGGATTGGTCTGGGTTCAAGTTCTGTTCCTGCAATTCCACAAGCTGTGTGACCTTGAGGGAAAATAAATCCCTCAGCCTCTCTGAGGCTCAGTTATCTAAAATGGGACCCTTAGCGCTTATCTCCCGGGGATTTGTAAAGGTAAAAAATGTTCTTGCAAAAGAGATTCTGAATACAATAAGACACCAAAAGAATGGGTGCTCTTATCATCAATTATTGGAAGAGAACCTTTGAATTCTTCAGGCACTAAACCCTGCAGGAATGGGGTCTTCCTATCCGACATGCCATTCCGTGTGCTCCTGGCTACCCTGTCCCTGCAGCTCTCAGCCTGGCACAACCTGGCTTCCTGGTCCCCTGCTTCCTGACACTCTTCCCACACTCTGTGCTGGTCCCTCAAACAGGTCAAACACAATCCAAACCTGGGCCTTTGCACCTCCCATTCCAGGGAGCAGGGAGCTTCTTGGGATGCTCCCCCAGACCCCTTCCAAAGTCACTTCTCACCTTATTGTAAGCATGTACTTCTTAGGTTTTTGGTTTTTTTTTTTTTTTTTTTAATTAAGAAAAGGCAAAAAACCTTCTTAAACTAAGAAAGTCTACTAAATTCTGTCTCTGGTGGTACTGGTTTATGATCCATGGGGCTGTCAAGAAAACACGTGCTGAGAGCCTGTTTTCTTTTTCGGTTTTGTAACCCTGGCAGGAGGTCCCTGCTAAGAAGCTCCGTGCCTGGATCTGTGTGTCCCCCCATTAGGCAAGGTCACTTCTCCACCTTCTGTCTTACCACCCGTGCTATCCGAGGCGCACATACCCTGGTCCCTGGAGGGGGCCCGCTGCGAGAGCCGTGTGTCACCCCATTTCTGGAGGCGGAGGTCACAGAATGGAGGAAGCCAGAGTCACCAGGGCTCGTCCCAGGGAAGACAGAAAGTCCTGAATTCTAACAAACCGGGTCCCCATCTTGGTGTGACCATTACTAACTGGGGTTTTAGGCAAGATGCTGCTCTTTTCAGAAACTCCGTCTCTTTATTGGTGCAACAAGGAATCCTACCTCTCAGGAGCCAATGAGAGGGGATGCGTGGCACACGAGGCACGTACGAAGCTTTGACGATTATCAGGACACTGAGGAATGAATGTCAAGTGGCCAAATGTCAGGAATTGGAAGAGGCAATGGGGAAGGTACAGGAAGGTGGATGGGCATCCTTGGGCCACCTCAAATTGTAACCCTAGGGAACAACCAATTTGCAGTCCTGGGAAGCCAGCCCTGTGTGTCTTTTTGCACAGAAAGTGAGGGGACAAGGGTCATTCTGAACGCCGACTGAGGGAGCTGCTCTCTCCCCACGGTGTATCTGCAGGTGCTGGGGTCCTGGACAGAACTGAAGCTGCCTGGACCACAGATCGTTTCTAAAGGACGGCGATGCTTTTGTCCATCTTCGAGTTGACTGTGATTTTTTTTTAAAGATTCTTATTGTGTGCTTTCTTTATGCCAGACGGGGTCCCTGGGATACAAGTTGACACACCTGTGTGCATGCCGACAGCACTTTGAGTTCTTTCTCAAGCCTGGGGTCCTATCTCCTTTCTGGATAAGGGGGTGACCGGCACTATCTGAGCCCCTGCTGGGTGCCCAGCTTCCTGCGGTAAAAGTATATTCATGTATATTCTCCGCTGACTCCACTTCCTGGGTGTGACCAAGTCAGACTTAGCCACACCCCCTTCCATCTGGGAGAGCCCCAGCTTGATTGACTTCTAGCCTCAGAGCTCTCCCTAGAAGAGATCTTGCCACAGGTCCCTTCCCCGGGGTCCGCATGCCCCATAGGTACAGTGACCCAGAAGACTGGGAAGATCTCCCCATCTGGCTTCCTGCCTAGGGGGGTTAAGCAAACTTCTGCCTCTTTCCTAGCCTCAGTCTTTTCTTCCAAAGGAAAGGGACTTAGGCCGGAGAGCTAGGGTCAGGAATGCCCCCTGTAGCCAAAGACTAGATCCTGTTCTTGTTCCTTGAGCTTTCCAACCAAATTCTCCCAACTATGCGTTCCAGGACTGAATTTTATCAGGTCATCAGGGTCTGGGACTGCCCTCAGCTAGAGGCAATCAGGTTGATCTGAACAAAAGAAAAAGGGTCAGAACAATGCAAGGGAAGGCAGAAACCCAGGCCCACAAGATTTTCAGGATCAATTTCTTACAAATACAACAGCACTGTGGCCACCCCTCCCCTTACAGGAGACCAACGAGAGAAGCAGGGTGGGAGGAAATGGAGAAAGGATGTGGGAGGAGGGGTTGCAGCGGGAAGTGGCCAAGACAACACCTCTCTTGAAACAACGCCCCTCTGTCCTATTCACTTACTGAGGCATCCAGCTGGGTGTGGGGGCCATTACATGTCAGTAAAGCTGGAAAACAAAGCTGGGCGTGTGCCTGGAGAGCAGTTTGTGTTTGTGATGTGCGTGAGTGTTGTAGGCATGTGTCTGCTTCTCCGTGACTGTGGGTCTGCTTGCGAGTGCACCACTGTGTGTGCAGACATATTTCACTGCGTCCGTGTCCGTCTGTCTGCAAGCCCAGACAAGGCCTGGCACGTGTTAGGGCTCAATCAATACTTGATAATTGAATGAATACCTATGAGAGAGCACGTGTGCCCTCTCGAGGGCCTTTGTACAGCTATGCACACACCCAGTGCCGTAGGTTCATTCTGTGTCTGTGTGTGCTCGTGTTTGGAGGGAGGCCTGCGTGCCTACTGGTGTGCGAATGCAGCTGTGTGTGAGCGAGATGGTGCTTATGTGCATTTGCGAGCTTGTCTGCAAGAGTGGTTTGTGCACGCCTCTTGGTGCGTGCTGCAAGTGTGTGCGTGTGTGCGTGAGTGTGCTCCTGTGTGTGTACGCGTGTGTGCTGGGTGGGTGGACGCCTGGACACTGGCAGGTGAGCCTGGCAGTCCTGGGCTGCTTGTCCCTTCCCCATGTCAGGAAACGTCCCCCGGTGTGTACGATTGAGCAGTTCCCCTTTCACACCGACGGGGCCCCAAAGGGCACCTGACAGCCTCTCCCCCACTCATTTATTTCTGTTTCCTTTGTGGGAACCAGAGAGAACAAATTTGCAAAAGCTCAGCTGAAGCTGGTTCCCATAGGCCCCAACGCTGAGGGTCTGGAGGAACACCGCAGCTCTGGCCCCAAGGGAGGGACCCCCCATCGCCATGCCCCTCTCCCATGATGCCCTCCCCTCCGCTGCTGGGCTGCATGGCAGGGCTCTGCCCCAGGCAGGGGAGCCTCAGTACTGGCAGCAAGAATGAATGGGTCAAGAGAACTGGGGGTTGACAGGTTGGGTTCAGGTCCTGCTCCCACCCTCGGGGGGGAATGGGAGGCTTTGGACAAGTAGTTGAAACCCTCTGAGCCTCCACTTTCTCACTGGCAAAATGAGGTGCCTGATACCAAGGGTGACCCCGCTGATTCCAGGAGGTCTGAACGGAGATGCTGAACGTGAGTGGTGGACGCCGCCGGGGCTGTCCACGTCTCCTTCCCCCCGGTTGGTGCACTCAGCTCCCGCCTCTGTGAATATCGGCTCCTCAGGTCACAGCTGCCCTCTTCTTGACCTCACCCAAATGGGTGCTGTTTGCCTGGAAGGTCCTGTCGCTCCTCCAGAGTGCCCAGCCACCGAGGACTACTGACTGCCATGGCCTCTATAGAAAGTTCGCCCATTATCTCAAGATGAAACCATCTCCATGATGGGATCCACACTCTAGAGCTCCGGGAGGCTCAGGCTAAGCTGATCGCCAGCCCAGACCACAGCCTTCCTTAGCTTTTTTAGTGAAGGAGAAAAAAAAAAAAAGTGAAATAATAAACAGTAAAATTTTTTAGAGTTGAGTTGTCAACTCAACTTTGTCAACTTTGTCAACTTTGGCTGCTTCATACCATTTCCCCCATCCCTCTAGCTTCTTGAGATCCAAGGGGACGAGAGAACTCATCTGAGACACTCATCCCACGTTTAACTCCCCCCTACACAGATATTCTTTCCAGGCAAATATCAAGTTGCATTTGAATGTTCCTCACAGGTGGAGGGCTCACTCCCTCCAAAGTGGCATCTTCTACTTTTGGACAATGTAGTGATTCGTCTTTTTTCATTCAGTGGACAAATATGTTTAAGAACCCATTGTGGGCACCTGGGTGGCTCAGTGGGTTAAGTCGCTGCCTTCGGCTCAGGTCATGATCTCAGGGTCCTGGGATCGAGTCCCGTACCGGGTTCTCTGCTCAGCAGGGAGCGTGCTTCCCTCTCTCTCTCTCTCTCTCTCTGCCTGCCTCTCTCTCCGTCTACTTGTGATCTCTCTCTTTCAATAAATAAATAAAATCTTAAAAAAAAAAAAAAACCCCACTGTGTACCAGGCATGGTACTAAGCCAGCACAGCAGCCCCTGTCCTTGGGGAGCTTACAGACTGTTGGGAGAGAAAGTGCAACCATTAAAAGTGTTGTCAGAGACAATACAGCCTGCCCTTAAGCGCTTCGCGTGGGGGAAATCAAGACTCCTCTAGGGAGGCCGGGAAAGCTTTCCTGAGAACATGATCAGAAAGCATGAGTAAAAGGTAACAAGGGGCTGGGAGAGGGAAAGGCGTTCAAGGAGGGAACAGCATGTGCAAAAGGCCTGAGGCAGGTAGGACAGAAGGGCACACATGCGGGGTTAAGGGCAAGCTGATGAGGCAGGTCAGAAACAGGCAAGGGGGTCCTGGGTAATGTGCAGCCGGGAGGTGCTCCGGGGTTCAAACTCTGTTCTCCCGAGAGCGGCAGAGACAGAGGGTTTCAGGCAGGGCCCTCCCCCTCCAATCTTCTGAGTCTTGCTTTCCAGCTCATCTTCTGACAAAATGACGTCTCTCCAAATGGTTGCGACACGCCTCTCCCACCAGGATTCCTCTGCGTGTTCCAGCGGGCCCCCTGCATGCCCTGACTGACTCAGGATGCAGGCATTTCAGGATCTCAGAGACACACCTGGAAATAGCTGTTGTCGCCACAAGCTCCATCTGGGACCAGGGACTCATCCACCAGGATGGCACAGGAAAAAGAAAGGAAAGTTTCCAGGAGTCACTAGAACCCACCTGAGAAGCCTGGGGCTCTTTTTTGGGGTACCCTGACTGCCTCCCCACCTTCATTATACAAACACACACCCACACTTCAGACCTGGGTTTTCATTCACCTGCCATGAAATTCTAGTCCCCACTTCCTGCTCCCCTGACCCAGGTGTAAAATGCAGACCCCTGAGCCCCAGAAAGTGATTGCACCCAGCTCTGCGGGGGCGGGGCGGGGATTGCAACAGGGCGTGGGAGCAGAATACTGGGCCCCCAGCACGTCCCCATTCCAACTTCCCAAACCTGAGTGTGTTGTGTCACATGGCAAAAGGAACTGAGGCCATAAACTGGCAAGTCAGCCAACCTTAAAAATAAAATGTAAAATTCTGGGTTATCTGGGTGAGCCCAGGACAAGAGTCTTCAACAGCAAAAGACAGAGACAGAAGGATCCCCGAAAGAGCAGAGGTTGGAGTGGTGTGATGCCAGGACTCGGTCCCTCCCTGGTGGCTCTGAGGACACAGGCACCATGAGCAGCCTCTGGAGCCGGAAAAGGCCAGGAAACAGATGCTGCCTACGGCTTCCAGAAAGGAACACGGCCCTGCTGACAGTTTGGTTTTAGGTCAATGAGGCCAGGCTGTCCAACTTCTGAGCTCAGAATGATGAGATAATTAATGCATGTGTTTTAAGTCACCAAGTGTTTGATAATTGTCACAGCCATGGTAGATAACTAATCCCCCCACCCCGGGGTCCTGGCAATGGTGGCATGTGGTCTGGGAGGTGCCAGGCTTCCTGGGGCCAGCCCAGATCCAGCCCAGCCTTGGCTGTAGGAAGGCAACTGTCTAGCTCAGGCGGAGGCAGGCTGCGGGGGAAAGAGGCCTCTGGTTTTGAAGACGTCCCGCTCTGGGGGCCCCGATGGACTTGCTTTCTGTTATAGCACCGTGCGCACCTGTTGAAGCTGGGAGCTATTCATCATGTCGTTGCCCCGAAGGTTCAACGAACACAGTGATGAAGAAGCAAGGGACCCAGCTTTTGAGGAGCTGATGGGCAGGAGCAGAGAATAGATGCGTGAACGAACTGGAAATTGAAGACCCCATGAAGACCCGGAATAACGAAGTCCCAGGACAGAATATTTGTCCCTGGCAGCAGTGACGATGAAGGCACAAGGGACCTTCCGGGTTCCGTCATCAGCCGCATGGCCTGCCTTGTGACGGGACAATCTGGAGTCCCAGCCTTACGTGCCCCGGGGCAAGCTGCTTCCCTTCCCGGGGCTTGGATTCCCGACCCCCGTAAGGCAGACCCCTCCCTTTCTGTCCTCTTCCTTCTGCCTCGGGGACCCAGAGCCAGAGAGGGCTGTCCTAATAGTCGCTCATCCACAAATAGCTTAGCACCCGGGACGTGCCCTCCTCCAGCTGCAGCTGTCACACGCGCATTTCCAGTTTTCCTCCAACACTCCGCAGCCGTTCTGCGAGCAGAGTTAGACACGGAGCGCAAACACCATCTGATTCCACTTGCACGAGGAACTCAGAGGAGTCATGTTCAAAGAGACAGGGAGGAGAGGGCGAGTAATCAGGGCTGATGGGAGGGGAAAGCGGGGAGTTACCACTTCATGGGTACAGAGTGTGGGTTTGGGCTGATAACAGTGCCCGATAAGGATGGTTGCAATGTTTGTGCAACAGTGTGAATATTTGAATGCCCCTGAGCTGTGCACAAAAATGGTTACAGTGGTGAGTTTTTTGTTATATATATGTTAACCTCAGTAAACGTTTTTGAAAACACTGTCAAGGATCAATGACTTGCCCCATTTTACAGATGAGGAAACTGAGGCTCAAACAGATTAGTTGACTTGCCCCACATAGCGGTGGCTAGAGAAAAGCAGAGCTGGGATTTGCACCAAGGTCTGATTCTCAAGCCAGGGTCGGGTTCTCCGACTATCTGCGCTCTGCTCTTTCCAAAGGTCCTTCAGGAGCATCTCCTCTGGGGGAGTCCCTGGACTTCCCGCACAGAAAAGTGGAGGAAGGGGTAGAAAAATAAGGCTGAGGCGGTCTTACCGGAGCAAGGAAATGAGGAACAGGCACTTAGCTCTGAGATCATGTGCTGGCCAAAAGTGGGAGGCTGGGGCCTGGCTGTCTCGCTCCCACCCCCACAACTTGACAGCTTCTCTGAGCTTCCCTTGACCATCCTCATTTTCCATGGCAACAGTGGAAGCAGCTGGCCCAGGAGACCAGCGAACCAGAGGCTCCTTTCCAGGGAGGAGAAGCTGTAGTCACTCTTCCTGGTTTATAGCAATGATCCTGAGAGAGTGCGCGCTCTGCATCCCTGGCCATCCTGGGAGGGAGCCAGAGGAGGCTCAAATGGCCACCCAGAAGCACAGAGCAAACCTATAGAATTTTGCAGAACTAGTACCTGCCAGGACCCAATTCTGGGCTGGGCCATCACCCTCTGTCCAAGGGAGATGCCCCAGACTCAGCGGATGGCACATAGAGAGAACCCCCCTCCCCAGAGACCCCATGGGATGGACACGCGCTGCCCTGCCCCAGAAAGCCTAGAAAATCGAGGGACAGACGGTTGGAGAACAGGCCTACTGACTGTAAGCAAAGCAGAAGACAGAGGAGCCAGGAACCATCGGCGCTGGTGAGGGAAGAGGGCTATCATGGCTTAATGCATTATGCCAGCATTTAGGGCCTTGAAACAGCAAACATTCATTATCTCCCAGTTTCCCGGGTCGGGAAGCTGGGCACGGCTTAGGTGGGGTGCCTCTGGCTCAGATCTCTCCTGGCAGCAAACTGTACTTTCCACTGAAGCCTCCCGTGGGGGAGGACCCATTTCCAAGCTCGCTCAGGATTTGGTTTTTCAGGAGCTGTGGACTGAGGGTCTTAGTTCCTCCCTGCTGGTTGCTGGATGGCTCCCTGAGCCCCTCTCTCTCATGGCCTCCCCACACAGCAGCTCGCAAAGGGTCAGCTGAGAGCAAGAGACAGCCCCTCACAGGGAAGGCATAGTTGTTTCAGAATTGGACACACACCGCGCCGGGGGCTGGTCCCCACTCTCCCCGTGCGTGACCGTCCTGGGCACCTGGGGCAGTGCCATCTGTCCTCAGGAAGCAGGCCCAGGACCAAGAGCAGAGAACTCCCAGGTTGCAGGGTGTGGGTCCAAGGACAGGGCAAGGGAAGCTCTGAGAAGGTACGTCCCTTTGGACCTAGGACTCCTCCTCGCACAGAGAAGGCACAGCTGGAGGAAGACGAAAGTGTCACTGGGAATCCATCTCTGGTCTAAGAGCAGCCCTACAAGGGACTCTCTCCTTCTCCCTTCCCCCACCGCCCTCCACACCACACCCTTCCCTCCTACCTCTGCCTGGTTTTCAAATTCCAGATTGTATCTGCGCGGTTCCCAGTCCCACCGCATTCCCAGCCAGCCCAGCTGCCCGCCTCCCCCAAGCCCTGCCCCCCAGAGTTACCATCCCTCCGCTTCCTGCCTTTGCACAAGTGACAGAATGGCCTTCAAACTCCCATGCGACGCTGGATTGGGGAAAAGGATGGGAAATTCTGGAACGAGTTGGCCGTATGAGCTCCACTTCTGTGTTACCGTGGGTCTAGGTGCCTAAACGGAAAGGATTCTGGATAGACAACAATGACATAACCGTGAAATTACCAAAAAAAAAAAAAAAATTAAATTTTTTTTTTTAAAGAGATGCATTCTTTTTTTGGTGTAATTCTGCATATGTCCTTTGGGTTTTTTTTTTTTATAATTTGTATTTCATATTTCATACAGACAAAAATACATATCATGTTATGAAGTCATAAGGCAAACACCTGCACTTCGGCCACCTGTGCCGGACCCGAAAGTGACCGATGCTGTCAGAGCCACCTGGGGGTTCCCGCAGACTGTCCTCCCTCCCCCGCCTCTCCGCAGCTGTAACCACCACCTAAAGTTGTATTTCCAATCCCCTCACTTTTCAAAAATAGTTTTACCACAGCTATATCTGCCCCCCACACAATATATTTTGGGGCTGTGCTTGATTCTGAACCCTTTTAGAGGCAGAGTGTGGTGCTTTACCCCTTCTGTGATTTGTCTCTCATCTCTTTCCCTTGACGCTGTGTTTCTCAGGTTCATCCGCATCGTGTTTCCAGGTGAGACTTCTTCCTGGCCACTGCGGCATCACAGTCCATCATGGGAACAGAAACGGGAGGCATACATTGTGATCTTTTCTTCTGGGTTTTTTTTCTTTTTTTTTCCCTTCTTCTTCTTGGAATGTGAGCAATCAATCCTGTTTTAGGGAGGGCTGTGAGTACGTTCTTCCTTGCTCATCTGGTGTTAAACTTATGTTGACAGCCAGAATTGTTTTTAAATTTTAATTTTATTGGTTCCCGAGACTTCAGAGGCCGGAGTCCACTGGTCCTCAGCGTCCGCATTGTTCAGTCATCTGGCCTCTGCTACAGTCCCGCTAGAAAGTTCTTTCCCAAGGCTTTCCCTCATCGGTCCTGCTTCCTTCCTGCTGCCCCTCCCTGCAGAACCGTCTGCCCCTTCTGCACCATGACAGCCATACAAAAGAGGAAACTAGTTCTCTCCCACCCCTAGCCCCGCACCCTACGCACACCCCCACTCTCTCCCCAGGCTCCACCAAATCCCACGCCCTCCCCTCCCACAAGACCGGATTTCCAGTTCTCCGCGCATCCAATCGCTATCTGGCACCAGCTCCAATCTTATTTTAGTCTAATCCAATGTTCTCGGGTCTTTTCCACTACGGAAATGGACAATGTCCCGCTGACAGTTAATCTCCAGTGCTGTGAGTTGGAAACCCTCCTCCTGCTCACACAGGATTCCCTGTCACCAGGCGTGTGATATGATCCCTCCTGAGTCAGCCCTGGGTGCCACTTCCTGTCACAGCCTTGGCCAATGCTCTCGCCATTAGAAAGTGAGAGATGCTGATGGCATCTTCCCCCTGCCTCTCTGAGGCTCTGCCATCGAGCTCGGGCTGTTGCATTGCCATGTATGCAGACGGGCCTCCCAGGGCTGCCACCGCTTGTCACGTGTCTGCAGATGAGAAGGCTCGCTGGGCGCTGGGCGACACGTGGTCTAGGGGCCCCACGGCAAGGCTGCATTAGCCATCAGCGAGCCAACTCCTGTGGTTCCCATGAGGACCACCAGGACGAAGGCAGGTTCCAACAGCAGCCACTAATCCTTGTGTCCCCCTTCCTGGCCTTGCTGGGGAGTCCGCGATGCCATGCCAAAGCCCTTACCCTCTGGGAGAAACGCTGAGCGCCTTGCCAGTGGCTCCCTTCCTCTTCCTCCTTCTCCCCCGCTCTGCCACACACACCTGCTTCTGTCAGAGCCTTGATTGTGGCCATGGGTCTCCTCCCAGGGAGCTCCCCAGCCCTCGTGTAAATCCGTAAATCTGTGGGCACAGGTAGCCCAAGGCTGGATGGCACGTATCCCTTAAAGGGGCACACGTACCGGGGCGCCTGGGTGGCTCAGTGGGTTAAAGCCTCTGCCTTCGGCTCGGGTCATGATCCCAGGGTCCTGGGATCGAGTCCCGCATCGGGCTCTCTGCTCGGCGGGGAGCCTGTTTCCCCCCTCTCTCTCTGCCTGCCTCTCTGCCTACTTGTAATCTCTGTCAAATAAATAAATAAAATCTTTAAAAAAAAAAAAGGGGGGGCACACGTACCAAGGTGTCAGAGTCTCAGCTCTGCCCATCGAGCACTCCCGGTGTCTCCGGGTCCTCACCCCTGCTGATAAGCCGATGCACCCGCAGTTTTGGGTAAGTGAAGGCAAGAGGAGAAAAGATAGTTTCTGAAACTTCTGTTTGTTTAGTTTAAGCCCCTAAGCATGTTCCAGCTTCTTCTGATAAAGAGAGATTAGCATTGACTTGAAAGCCGTCAATCCAAGAGGCAAGGCTGTAAACCCCCTCGGCCCTGGGTGGGGGAAGTACAGAAGAAATTTGGGTTGAGGAAGTCACATTCCTGCTGAGGAAATGCCGTGTTTCGCCAGTTCTCTTTCCGTGGTTCTGACCACCATCTGCCTCAGAGTCCCTCCTTGATGGGAGAGACTTTGCGCGTGAGTGTGTGTGTGTGTGTGTACGCGCACCTACGCGTGTGTGCGCATGTGTGCTCAGTGCCTGGAGGGCAGGAACCATGTTTGACCCTCTGGGTCTCTCCCAGGACCCAGCCCAGGGCTTGGCCCATAATAAACACACAATCATAGGAATCAAGGACGTTGGAAAAGGAAAAAGACATCTGGGATCTGGCCATGTCACTTCTCTGCTCAAAAACCTTCAGGGGCGCCTGGGTGGCTCAGTGGGTTAAGCCGCTGCCTTCGGCTCAGGTCATGATCTCAGGGTCCTGGGATCGAGTCCCGCATCGGGCTCTCTGCTCGGCGGGGAGCCTGCTTCCTCTCCTCTCTCTCTCTGCCTGCCTCTCTGCCTACTTGTGATCTTTCTCTGTCAAATAAATTCTTAAAAAAACAAAAACAAAAAAACCCAAAAAACCTTCAGTGCTTCCTCATGAACAGCAGGCTAAACTGTAAGCCTTTGGCCAGACCTTCACGACTTTTAGGTCTGGGGGCCCAGCCCACCTCTCTATCCTCATTCCCCATTACACCGCCCCCCCCCCAATCACACAGGACTTGGGGCATCTGCTGGGGTTCATTTGGAGAAGCAGAACCACCTGGAGGGGCCGAGAGCAGGGCTGTATTACGGGGAGCCGACCGTATGCAATCCTAGGAGCAGAACGGCTGCATCAGCGGCTCCTGCCCAGCTGTGACCTCTGCACCCGGGGCCGCTGTGAGCCCAGCAGGGTGGGCAACAGAGAAGGAGAATGGTCAGGAGTTGGGGAGAGTATGACGAAAACAAACTAGAACCCACACCTGTCTTGCCTGGCGTCCAAGCCTCTAGCTTCCCTCGTGTCACCGCCCTGCGCCAGAGGCTGGAGACTTTGTTGGCAAAATTGGCCCAAGAGACGAAGACACTGAAGGAGCAGGTCCAGCAGGAGCTAGAGCAGGTGCGAGCTGCTACCACATCACTTCCTCTCTCCCCTGCCTTACACGCTTGCACATGCCCGTACACACACACACACACACAGAGCACATCTGCGCCGTATGGACGAGCTTCAGGCGTGTCTGCTGACAGTCTGAGAGCACAAGCTCGGCTGCGCTCATTTCCCCTTTCCAAACCTCAGGCAGATTTCTCTCATGGCCAACCCCAATCCAAAGGAAATTCCAGAAGACGTAGTGCCAGCTCGGCTAAATTTGACCAGACACATACTTCCCCAGCCCGTTTCCTTGGCCTAGAATGTTCTTCCCCATTCTCCTCAAGAATAACTCCTAATCGCCTATCAAGGCTCCAGAAAAATAGCTCTCCAACCCACAGGCGCCTCTTATCAGCTCTGGGCAGCCTCAACCAGCCCCTCCCTATGCCCCCAGGAGCCTGTCGGGACCCGCCTCCTCTAGAACCTTAGCACAGGGCCTGTCAAAGAGCAGCCCTCACACGGGATCTCTGTCCCATCTCGGTGAGGCGGGATCTGTGTCCTCTCTGTGATCCAAGGGTCTAGATAATACAGCCGCGGCCAGGGGGAGAGATGGCCTGCTCGGGGCTGCATGGCCAATAAGGGACAGAGACAGGACCCAGCCGTCAGGCTCCAGAACCAGAATGCTTAATCACCGTGCAGCTACAAAGGTAGCAAATATGAAAAGGACGGGGTGAGCGGGGTGACCAGCTGTCCCAGTTTGCCCGGAACCAAGGTGGGCTCCTGGAATGCTGGACTTTGCCTTTAAAACTGGGGTAGTCACAGACAAATGAGGATGAGTTGGTCACCCGAGGAGAAAGTGCTCTGGCTGCTCCAAGGTGGGAGAGACACTGGGAACCCGGGGAAGGGCCACCCTGAAGCACTGAACTTGAGCCATGACCCCAAGACCAGAACAAGAATAGTCTTGCGATTAGCTTTGGTATCCGATTTCTTCCTTTCTCCATTTCTTCCTTTCTCTAGAACTCAGCCCTCTCGGCTGTTTGGAAAGGAATTTCAAATTGCTCTTTTGTTCCATTGGAGGCCCATGGTTGCTGCCTGCACAGGGAATACAGCTGGGGGAGATCTTGGCAAGGAGGACAAGAAATACATCTCCTTTCCTGCAAAATCCACCAGGAGGGGATGCCTGGGTGGCTCAGTGGGTTAAAGCCTCTGCCATTGGCCCAGGTATAATCCCAGGGTCCTGGGATCGAGCCCTGCATCGGGCTCTGCTCAGCAGGGAGGCTGCTCTCTCTCTGCCTGCCTCTCTGCCTATTTGTGATCTCTCTCTCTCTGTCAAATAAATAAATAAAATCTTTAAAAAATATATATATATACCAGGAGCCTGTTGACAGGTTGACCAGGAGTCAAAACAGATTCATGAGGCCTGAAAGGGCTGAATGGGGTGTGGGGTGCTTCCCTGGATCCAGGCCCTCCCAAGATGCCTAAAGAAGCATCAGCAGGCTCAGTGAAGATGGGATTCCATCATCAGTTGTCATCAGCATTGGGAAGAACAGGTAGATTCAACCCCATTGTTAGCCTTGGGAAGGGATTTATCCAAGGTCACAGGGTCATCAGGAACAGAGTGGGAGCTAAGACTCAGGTTTCCAGACTTCTGCACCCGCCACAGTGTTGGAGACTACCTGGGCAGGGGCCAGTGGCCTGGAGCACTGCTAACTTCAAGCAAGTTGCTTCTCTGTCTCTGATGCCCATGTTCTGTATCTGCAAAATGGGGAGAACTTCCAGGTCCAATAAGAAATGCACAGCCCAAGGACCATGAAGACCACCTGAGAGACACCAGTACCCTTCTCCAGCCACACCCAGGCCACAGCCTAGGTTTCTAGAGCGAAGACTCTGCAAATGACCAGCTGTTCAAGGGAGCAAGTTTTTCCTTCTCTTTAGTGTAAAGTGAGGTGGCAATGCCTGCTCCGGGAGTTACTAAGAACATAAACAGAGAAAGTTGTCCTAATAGCTGGCATCTCTTATCTTAACAGCCAGGAACTGTCTTTGTTCAGGGGGAAATACCTCACTAAGCTTGGAGCGGGCTGGTTATGGTGGGGTGGGCACCTGTTCAGCATGATGTTTGGGAAGACTTCCTTTGGGGCAGGGAGCTCTTGAAAGGGAGAGGAAGAAATGGAGGCAGGAGATGTGGGAAATAGTATTAAAGATAAAATTACCATATGACCTAGTAATTCCACTACTGGGTACTTACCCAAAGGAAACAAAACACTAATTCGAAAAGATACGTGCCCCCTTATGTTTATTGTAGCATTATTTATAATAAATAGCCAAGATATGGAAGCAAGCCAAGTGTCCATCAATTGATGAATGGCTAAAGATGGGGGATATATATGTATCTAATGGAATACCACTCAGCCATCAAAAAGAACGAAACCTTGACATTGGCAACAACGCGGATGGATCTAGAGGATATAATGCTAAGTGAAATAAGTCGGAGAAAAACAAATACCATATGATTTCACTCATATGTGGAATGTAAGAAAGAAAACAAGCAACACAAGGGAAAAAAGAGACAAATAAAACGCAGACTCTTGGCTATAGACAACAAACAGGTGGTTGGCAGAGGGGAGGTGGGTGGGCGGTTGGGGGACCTCGGGGGTGGGGATTAAAGAGTATGTTAACGTGACGAGCCCCGAATCATGTACGGAAGTGTCGAAACCCTGTATTGCACACCTGAAACTCATATAACACTGGGTGTTAACCATACTAGACTTAAAAATAAAAGTTTTAAAAAGAAACAATAAAGAGATGGGGTGGGGGAGGGGAAGGGAAGGGGCAGGCGGAAGGGCCAGCACTGGGGAGCGGGGAGCAGTTAGGCTTCCAGGCAAGAGAGCGTGACTGCCCTTCCCCAGAAGCTGCCACCTGGCCCCAACCCTTCTACAGCCCCAGACCATTCAGGCCCACAACAGTGTGTGTGTGTGTGTGTGTGTGTGTGTGTGTGTGTAAACCAAAGAGCACTCAAATTCCTGTCTGAGTCAAGTGAATGAGAAACAGAGACCACACATCAGGAAGACAAAGCTAAGGGCTCTGAGAAAGCCTGGTTTGGCAGAGACCACCAGCTCTCCGTGGGGAGCCGCCCCCACTTCCTGGGCTCCCAGCTCACTACATTTCCCAGCCTCCCCTTGCAGGGAGGCCTGGCCCAACAGGGGAGCTGGTGCCGGTGGACTGCGTGTGGAAGTGATGAGGGCCGCGTCCAGGCCTGGCCCAGAAAGCCTCCCGGCACCAGTCCCTTCCTGCTTCTCCTTCCTGCCTGTGGGGGGGCCTTGGGAGCCATGTGTGGCCAAGGGCAGAGATCCCCCCTGCCCCCCACCAGCCTGGAATGTCCTAGATCTTATCGGGAGAGGAAAATAAGCTTCTATTGGGTTAGGTCATTTCTTTCTGGGTGTGATGGTTAAAGAAATTCAACCTACAGCAAACAATACACTCGCAGACGGTTTTAGACTTCCAGGGACTGTGACATCGGGGTGGAGGGTGCTGGACACATTCCAACAGAGCTCCAGGATGCAAGCCGACTGCTGGTGGGTTACACACAAGACGTGTTTTGTGCGCATTCCGCAAGTGACAGACCTTCTAATTATGATAAGGGTCATTGGAAGAGCCTGTCTCTCCCTAAAACAGATCCATAAACCCCACTTCTCAAAGGTGTTTGGGTGTTTGTGGGCTACGGGCTGTGGAGAGGGCCATTAGCACAGGAGCCGTTTCAGAGACAGCTTAATCTGGGTTTTGTTTTCTCAATGCTAGGGGAGAGTCTCCTTCACCGAGTTGATAATGAGCAGGTATGTGATGCAGGGGGCACAGACTGTTTGGCTCTGGAAGGAAAGAAAGATGTTCTTCCCCTCTGGGAGGCCTGAATTCTCCCCCACTAAGGACAGCAGACAAGCCTGGTGCATTTCTAAGTCCCTGGCTTCACTGAGAAGTCTTGATGCCCCATGAAAGAGAAAGGGACAGAACATGCCCTTAATGTTTCTAGAAGGTGAAATGGAAAGCACGTGGCCTCTGGGAAGGCTCCTGAGGGTCCTCTCGCTGCCCCTCGGGCCTTGTGTGGTGTGGACACCTAGGCTTTGAGTCTCCCAGGTTGGGTCCACCCACCCATGCCAAGCAGGCTTTCCCTGGCCCAGTTCTGCTCCACGCTGAGGCTCTCGGCATCTGCGGGCATCTCAGGAACCCTGGAGACCTTACAGTCCATGAGCGAAACAGCCCAGGCAAGCAGGAGCTCTGGGGCCCCAAACAAGTGTTCTGGGCTCAGAAGGAAAGCCACACAGCGGGCGGCAGGAGCTGGGAAGGCAGAGCAACAGCGGAAGGAAATGAGCTTCTCTGTTCCTTGAGGGCTCACGTGACTTCTTATGGGAATGTCTTGGAATGGGAGAGAGGGGGTTGAGTGTGCGAATAACATCGCCAGGGTCCCCTGAGGCTCAAAGGTCCCCCAAGTCCACCTGCTTGTAGATCAGCCCATTTATCCCCGAGATGGAAGATAAGGCCTGGGATGGAAGATAAGGCGCCTCTTGGGTTCGTGGTACCCGGTTTTCCAGGAGGCGAAGCCAGCATTCCAGGGGCACTTGGCTCCCACACCCCATAAGGTTTTCTGTCGCAGGAAGAACACAGGCAGCCAAGGTGAGTGGCCCAGCTCCTTCACTAACTGGCACAGCTTTGGCAAATCACTTCATATCCCCGAATCTCAGGTCCGCATCTGTAAATTGGTGATTATGACGCTTGCGCAGTAGGGCCGTGTTGGGGAATCAGCAGGAAGACAACACGAACACGATCTGTCATAATCATTCTCGTTGGGACTTATAGAGTGAGCATTTGCTCTGTGCCAGGCCTTTTCCCTTAATTATCTCCTTCAGTCCTCTCTGTGACCCCTCTCCACAGATGACACCGAGAGGAAGAGCAGTTTTCCCAGCATTGCTCGGCTTCCAAGTGCACAAGCCTGGACTGAAGCCCAGGTAGTCTGACCCCAGCCTCCAGGCTCCAGGCAGTCGGTTCCCATCCTGGGGATGGAAAGCTGGTGCTCACTGGTGCTCAGAGTGAAGCTGAAATCTGCAGCCAGAGCGGGAAGAAAGCAAGCGCCATTCTGAGAAAGGTTTTTGGAGGGGGCAGGATCTGAGCTGCAATTTTCCAGGGAAAAGCAGGGTATGAGTGAGAGGAGTGGGGGGAGGGGAAGGCACTCCAGGCTGCTGTGGTTGGAGCCAAGGCAGGGAGGTAGAGACACAGGGCAGACAGAGAGCGACAGGTGGATGGTGGGGCTGGAGTGGAGGCCTCCACGCAGAGAACCTCGTGCGGGCGTCACAGCTGGAGTCTTTCCCTTACTGAAAGGAGCAGCCACTTTTCTCGGGGACCCTTTTACAAATCCCTCAGACTGCAAGCTTCATGAGGGCAAGACGAGGTCATGGCCTGCCCTCGTGCCTGGACCGAGCCTCGTAGGCACCAGACACTGAATGAGCTGGAGAGGGGAGGATATGTATTCTTGTCCATCTCTTATTTTGGCAGAACTGCTCCCGGATTGCTGTGCAGTCTGCTCTCCCCCTGCAAGGGAGGTGGACTGTCCTGGGTGGATGGGGGGAGGGAGGCCAGGGAAGGGTCAGGGATGGGACTCCGCCCCTAGGTACAGACGCCAGGGGGCCGAGACCCCAGCCCTCACCTCTTCCCCACACCTGTCCCACCAGCATATTGTGGGGAGACCTCTCTCCCTGGGCCTTTCGACTGTCGCAAGCAGAGCCCATGACTGCCCCTCGTTCTAGACGATTCTTCCAAAGATGTTTACATAACGCACAGCCTTGGAAGAGGGACCTTTCTCTGAATCAACGGGTCCGTTATAAAAGTTTGGTTTCTCTTGTATTACAATCCACTGCATGCCAGGCATCCAGCTGGACCCCTCTATGCCATCCCTGAGTAGACTTGCCTGTTAAATTATAGGACACCAGTTAAGTTTGAGTTTCAGATGGGCAATGAATCCTCTTGTACAAGCATGTCCTATGCAATATTTGAGACTTACACACAAAAAAGTCTCATTCATTGCTTATCTGAAATTCAACTTTAATGGGGTGCCCCATGTATTTATTTTCGAAGCTGGGTGACTCTACCCCCAAGGACCTGGGGGAAAGAGAAACTGGTCCGAAAATGCTGATGCTTGAGGTGTGGATAACAAAGTCCTTTCTCTGACCCTGAGTTCCGTGTCTTCTGCCCATGTCTACATTAGTTAGCACACAGGGCAGAATGTCATGCTCCCTCGCAGGTCTTGATAGGCATCCCCAAGCCTTAGCTTGGAACCTGGCATACTGTTAGCGGTCCAGAATATCCACAGGAGGAATGGTGGTTGTCTGTCCTGTAGGAGTCACTGCCAAGTACACAGAATTCCTCAGGGATTTAGAATGGGTTCCTGGAGGTTGGGACATCCGCTTTACATCACACGAACTCATTGTCGTTACCATGGTTACTGTAGCTACCGTAGGGCTTTGCAGCTTCCAAAGAGCATTTTCATGCATTATCTTATCCAATTTCCCCAATGACTTGCTGAAATATGCATGATTATTCTTACTTTAGGAACTAGAAAACTGAAGTTCGGGGTCGAGAAGTATATCGCACAAGTTCACACGGCCAGGAAGCAGCACAGCTGGGATCACTCAACCAGAGAGCCCAAAGACCTACTGTGTGCCTGGCACTGGCCTAAGCTCGTTACATCCTTTATCTACCATAGGTCTTGTAGGTTCCTTAGGATGTAGGCATAGTTAACCCAAATAGGGGTCTTATCACTGGCCCAGCTTTACATAGCAGCGGAGTGGCAGATTCAAAGAGGGAACCTACTCCTGTTTAATGCTAAAGCCTGAGCGAAAGTAGTGGGAGGCTGCAGGGGACAGGGAGGGGATGAGGGGTGGCAGAGAACAGCATTCCAGGGCCGGGCAACCACAAATCCTAGGACTTCAACAAATACCACAGTTCATTCCAGGGCCCACAGGCTGGTGGGCTGAGCTGTGCCAGGGTCCCAGCAGTCTCAGGGATGGAGTGGGACTTAAGCTGGGAGGGACAGGAGGGAAAAAAAATATTTCTACACATGGTTAGGGCAAGTTTGGCTTTTGGGGGGAAAAACACACCCTTTGGCACCAGAGTTTCCCAAAGTGTGTTTTCCTAAATCCTTAGTTGCAAAAAAAAAAAAGTGGGGAGGGGGGATTTCATGAGTGAAATAAGTTTGAGAAAGAGTCACAGCTCATTTCTACCTCTTAGGCAGGGTCTGAATCAGTATTTTTTTTTTTTTTTAGATTTTTAAAATTTATTTATTTGATAGAGATCACAAGTAGGCAGAGAGGCAGGCAGAGAGAGAGGAGGAAGCAGGCTCCCTGCTGAGCAGAGAGCCCAATGGGGGACTTGATCCCACGACCCTGAGATCGTGACCTGAGCTGAAGGCAGAGGCTTAACCCTCTGAGCCACCCAGGTGCCCCCTGAATCAGTATATTAAAGGCTCTGACAAGTCCTATTGCAGAGGGAGTTGCTACATTTTACCTAACCTGGAATTTCCTGAAAATATGTTTGGGACATTTCTTTCTCATTTTTAAAAATAATGTCTTGGGGGGGTCACAGCTTGTGTGAAGACATTTCAGGAAATGAAATTTCAAGAATTTGGAGGCATAATCTTGCCTGAAATTTGCCCTTTGCCTTATTTTAAGTGGAACAAGTTCTTGATTTTTAGCTCAGGAGAGGGAAAGAGGCAGCTTTGGGATCGCCGCTGATCCTGGATCCATTTCAGGGGCCTCAGCCGGCGTGGACTCTGGAGAGGCAGATCTGTTGTATTCCCCATGATCTCTGAGCAGTGCCTCTTGGGGATGTGGGAGGCAGCAGTCCCGGGCAGCATTTCTCATCAAAAAGAGGTGTTCTCGGGGCGTCTGGGTGGCTCAGTGGGTTAAGCCTCTGCCTTCGGCTCAGGTCATGATCTCAGGGTCCTGGGATCGAGCCCCGCATCGGGCTATCTGCTCAGCGGGGAGCCCGCTTCCTCCTCTCTCTCTCTGCCTACCTGCGATCTCTGTCAAATAAATAAATAAAATCTTTAAAAAAAAAAAAAAGAGGTGTTCTCCTAGAACCTCCTTATCTCTGGGGTCTTTGGTATGATTACACCTTCCTGATTACAGGCAAACCAGGACAAATGCAGCTGAGGCCAAACTCCCCTGCTGCGGGTTAAAGGGGAAGGAGCATCATGTTGGCTCTCGAAACCAGAACCAGCCAAGGGAACAAAAGAAGCAGCGTTGACTGCCTTTGACATGCAGGGAGCCAGGCGGGTCCTGATGCCCTCACCGGCTTCCCTGGCAAAATTCCAGGGTCTGGCATCCCCATTGCCAGAGTCACCTTTTGGCCCCTGGATGGTTTCCAGGCTGCCAGCCTCCTAGGGACATGTAATTACCCCCAAAAAGAGAAACCCTCTGGGTCACATTGCCCCTGAAAAACTCAAGGGTGATACTAAGGTTCGGCCCAATATATACATGGGCCGTAAGCAGATGATGCAAAGGAAAACGTTTCGTGCTTGCACGAGTTTGGGCAACTCAGCATCTGGGCAGCTGCAGACGCTCTGTGGAAAGTCACGGAGCATTCGACAGCACTGGAGTCCTGGGGGAGAGCGGCTTTGGCTAATTTGAGCACAAAACACTATTTATATGCAGCAGGAACGGGAAATGCTGGACATAGGAGATGTGGTCATCAATCCATTAACAGCCAGGCTCACAGAAACATGCCGGAGAGCAGGGAGAACGTTCTACCAAGCATAACCGTGTGGATTCAGAGGTCGGGCAGATCTGAGTTCGAATCGTGCTCCACGAGTTAGAATCACGCAGCCTTGGGCAAGCAACCGACACTCCCAGACTCAGTTCTTCATCTTTTAAAGTAGGAATGATAGAAGTCTCCACGGCAGGTGGTTTTTGTGAGGATGACATGAGGTAATGCATAGGCAAGCGACCGGTAAATAATCCTAGCAAGGGGCACCCGGGTGGCTCAGTCGGTTAAAGCAACAGATTTCGGCTCAGGTTATGATCGCACGGACCTGGGATCGAGTCCCACATTGGGCTCCCTGCTCACCGGGGAGTCTGCTTCTCTCTCTCTCTCCCTCAGCCGGCCACTTCCCCCCATTTGTGCTCTCTTTCTTCCACACTCAAATAAATATATAAAAATTTAGGGGAAAAAAAAGAAGTCCTGGCTATTATTGTCCTTGTTGTGTGTTTATTATTGTTGGTGGAGAGGGAATGGAGAGGCAGACAGCAAGAGGTGGGAGGAACCGTGAAAGGTGAGCCGAGAAGCGGTCAAGCCCACATCTAGCTTGCTGTCTTTGTTGTGTGTCCTCCAAGGTCAGAGCTGGAAGAGCCGTCCTTCGCTCATAAACCTAAGACAGCTGAAATCCAGAGAGACGAAGAGATTTTTCCCCAGATTACGCTATGAGTTAGTCTCCAACCAAGAATTCATTCATTCGTCAGCAATTTACTGAGCACCTACTCGACCGTACGGAAGCAATTGGTATAATCTAAGAAACGAATGTAGCGCACACCAGAAATCTCAGGCTTGGAATTTCCCTGAAATGAACGTTTGCCAAATGTTTTCGAGATAAATGTATTTTTTTTTTTAAGGAGCATAAGAAAATATACATCAATTCACTTGAGCGGAAGAGACACAGGAAGGATCAACGAGCGCCCATGGGATTGGTTCTCCGCAGGGTGTAGGTGAGGGCGGGGGAAATGGAAACAGGATGGGAGAGATAGGACGAATGACCTTTCTGGGCATCCACTCATGTACACCTCTGCCTCGGAGCCTTGGTAACCATCTACAATCCACCAAACTAACTGGCTAAACAGAAGCCACCAGGATGTAGGGGGAGACCCGAAATATTGTCCAAATAGTACAGAAGCCACCAGGATGTAGTGGGAGTCCCAAATGTTGTCCAAACAGTAACAGACCATATGACAGTGGGACATACCAATAACACTGCCACACTGAAAGCCCCAGGGAAGAAAGGAATGAACTTGAGTGACTTTGGAAAGTCGTTGTTTTGACCGGATAGAGACAAAACGTCTGTGAGTCGGAAGTCAACTAACTGTGCACCAAGACCGTGTTCCAGTGAGTAAATCTGTTTTTTTCACAGCAGTATGGGGCAGCTGGTCTGTATATCCCATGCAGGTACTGGGACTGAGCAAGTAGGGCCAAGCACTGTGGGGCCAGGCTTTGTGGTGTTGGAGGGAAGAGTCAGAAAAAAACAGAGGAGGAAGGTTGGAATGAGTTCTGTGGTGTTGGCCGGACATCAGAGGCATCCCTCTGTGTGTGTGTGTATGTGTGTGTTTAATATATATATTTGCATCATATTACAGTATCTCCCCACAAGACACGTATTAATCACAGAGAGAAATAGTATCATTTACTACGACAGACGCTTCCTGAGCCAAATAAGCAAAATGAGCATCGGCAGACGTCATGAACTTTCTGATAGGAGGCGCTGAGAATGGACACAGTATGGCTCCATGGTATTCTTGCCCCCAGCACACAGTTTAATCATGACAGCCCATAAGATAAACACCCATGGAGGTACATTCTGGGAAACCGCTGGCTAAAACTCTGCCAAGGTGTCAAGGTCAAGAAAGAGGAAGAGCTGTCGTGGTTCGGAGGCCTGACAAGGGAATGTCACGTGGGATCCTGGGTTGGATCTGCCAAGAGAAAGGGCACTGATGGGGAAACCGCTGGCTGCCATCAGGTGTATGAGGTTAATTTCCTAATGGGGGTAACTGGACTACGACCATGTAAGATGTCAACATTAGGGGAAGCTCCGTGAGGAGTGGACTATTTTGGGGGCAACTTCCCTCTAAGCTGACACTTATTTCGAAAGAAAAAAGTTTTTGAAAAGATAAGAATGTTCCTTGCAGCGTCATGTACAGTAGTGAAAAAACAAACAAGAAGAGAGGTCACTGGTAAGCAATATTTATTTTTATGCATGTATATATTTTTAACCTTAGAAAGAATCACAAGAAACTAACAGTAGAAGAAAGGTTTTGGGGGAGAGAGTGTTGAACTTCATTCCATTGCTGTCTGTACAGTTTTTTTTTTTTTAATTTTATTTATTTATTTGACAGAGAGAGACACAACGAGAGAGGGAGCACAAGCAGGGGGAGTGGGAGAGGGAGAAGCAGGCTTCCTAAGGAGCAGGAAGCTCCATGTGGGGCTCAATCCCAGGCCCCTGGGATCATGACCTGAGCCAGAGGCAGACACTTAACGACTGAGCCACCTAGGTGCCCCTAGTTTGCACTTTCTGATCTGATTTTTAAAATATGGTTTCAACAATGATTGTCTGAAGGTAGGATCATGGGTTATTTTACTTATCTTTATATTTCTTTGTGTTTGATACACATGCACACACACACACACATATATATATTTAAAATCTTCCCCTCTTTATCTGACTTCTCTAGTTTTAATTGAGCATCTATTCTGCTTCCATTGTCCATCTTCTCTTAGCGTATCAATTATGCTTTAAAAAATTTTTTTTCTGGGTGCCTGGGTGGCTCAGTGGGTTAAGCCGCTGCCTTCGGCTCAGGTCATGATCTCGGGGTCCCGGGATCGAGTCCCGCATCGGGCTCTCTGCTCAGCGGGGAGCCTGCTTCCTCCTCTCTCTCTCTGCCTGCCTCTCTGCCTACTTGTAATCTCTCTCTGTTAAATAAATAAATAAAATCTTTAAAAAAAAAAAAAAATTTTTTTTCTTTGGTGGTTACCCTAGAGTTTACAACATACATTCACAATGAATCTAAATCAGCTTTCAAATAACAGGGTGATGAAGTCACCCTACAATACTGTAATTCAGAGCCCCCGACTCCCCCCACCCCATCTGATCCATACACCCCAGGAGACAGCACCCCTCTGCTTCAATCATCCCAGGGCAAGGTGGCAGGCAACTAGAGGACACCTCTGTAGCCCAAACCACCCCCCACCCAATTATTCAAACCAGCCAATCATAAGCTGTTCATTCTGCCCAATGGGACCGCCAGTGAAGGCCATGGCCTAAGCATGCCCTCCCTAGTCTTCAGGCTTCTGACCACTGGGGGGCGGGGAGTCCTTCCCGAGGGGCACTGCCTACCCTGTGCTCAGTGCCTCCCATCTCTAGGACCTGAGAGTGCCATAAACTTTGTTTTCCTGACCTCTCCTGTGTCCTTTCTTGCAGCCACACCTGACCGCCCCCCCAAAAAGATGGAGAAACACCTTCTCTGATGCTCTTTCTTCACGCAGATTCTAGTCGCCACTTGCCTCATTTCCCTTCTTTCTGAAGAGTTTCTGTGAACATTTCTTGCAAGCAGGACTTCTGGCCACAAATCCCCTGTTTTTGTTAGTCTGAGAAAGATTTGTTTATTTTATTTTATTTTATTTTTTTTTTTTTTTAAAGATTTATTTATTTATTTATTTTGACAGACAGAGATCCAAGTAGGCAGAGAGGCAGGCAGAGAGAGGAAGGGAAGCAGGCTCCCCGCCGAGCAGAGAGCCCCATGTGGGGCTCGATCCCAGGACCCTGAGATCATGACCCGAGCTGAAGGCAGAGGCTTTAACCCCCTAAGCCACCCAGGCACCCCCGATTTGTTTATTTTAGAGAGAGAGGGAGAGAGCATGAGCGAACAGGAGAGTAGCAGAGGGAGAGGGACCGAGAACCTCGAGCCGACTGTACGCTGAGTGCAGGGACCCACATGGGGCTCCATCCCACGACCCTGAGATCATGACCTGAGCTGAAACCAAGAGTCGGACGCTCACCCGCCTGAACCACCCAAGTGCCCTGGAAGACTTTATTTCTCTTTTGCTTCTAAAGGATCATTTCGCTTTATCCAGAACTCTGGGCGGGCTGTCTTTTTTCTTTCAGTAACGATTCCATTCCATTCTCCTGCCGCCTGCATGGTTCTGACCAAAGTCAAATGTGACCGTTATCCTTGTTCCTCTATAGGGAAGGTGCTTTTCATTTCTGGCCTCTCTCAAGATTTTTCTTTTTATCTCTGGGTTTCTATAGTTGGAACATAATATGCCTTGCTGTCGTTTGTTTGTTGTGTTTTGTTTTGCTCTGTTTTCGGCATCGATCTGCTTGCTAGTCTCTGAGCGTCTTGGATCTGAGGTTCAGTGTCTGTCATTAATTTTGGAAAATTCTCAGCCAGTATTACTTCCAAAATTTCTTCTGCTCCTTCCTCTCTTCCTTCTCCTTCTGGTGTTCCCAGGACACATACGTTATACCTTTTGTAACCGTCTCACAGTGTTTGATCTTCTGTTCCTTCTCTTCTCTGCACCCCCCGCCACCTGTTCTCTTTTCTCTTTGCATTTCAGTTTGGGATGTTTTTATTGACATAGCTTTGAGCTCACTGATTCTTTCCTTGGCTGGGTCTCCTCTACTAATAAGCCCATCAAAGGCATTCTTCACTTTTGCCTCAGCGTTTCTGACATCCAGCACTTTCTTCTGATTCTTAGTGTTTCTGTCTCTGAGCTGTTACCCATCTGATCCTGCGTGCTGTACACTTTTTCCATTAGGGCCTGAACATAGTAGCCATAGTTATTTTACATTCTTTATCTGATAATTATAAAAACTGCCTTGTATCTGAGTCTTCTTCTGATGCTTGCTTTGTCTCTTCACACTTTTTTTTTTTTTTTTGGTCTTGAGCATGTCTTGTAATTTTGTGTTGAAAGCTGGCTGTGCTATATCTGGTGCTAAAAACCGAGGTAATCAGAGCTTGATTTATTTCTATTTCTTTTTTTAAAAAGATTAAAAAAAAATTATTTATCTTGGGGAGGTGCACAAGCAGGGGGAGAAGTGGACTTCCCGCTGAGCAGGGAGCCCAGTGGGGGGCTCGATCCCAGGACCCTGAGATCATGACCTGAGCCGAAGGCAGCCACTTAACCAGCTGAGCCACCCAGATGCCCAATCAGGCTTCTAGTGTGAGATTCTATATGAATCTGGCTAGGAGCAGGACTGTCTTTCATGTTTGTTATAACTGTTGGTGCCAGAGGCTCTGGGTTTTCCTCTAGTTCCTTGCTATTTTCTCTCTAGTTGTCTTTGGTTTTCCTTAAAAAATCTTTCTTTCTTTTTTAAAAGATTTTATTTTTAAGTTAATCTCCGCACGCAGTGTGGGACTCAAACCCACAATGCCAGAAGCAAGAGTCACATGCTCTACCCACTGAGCCAGCCAGGTACCCCCCAACCCCGCAAGTCTTTCTTAAATAATGCATTTGTCTTCAGCTTTCTACATGGTAATCTACTGTGATTAGACCCCTTGATGTGTTGGTACAGTTTTGGGGAGGGGAAGCTTTCTATAATCTTATGATTAAATCTCAATTGTGCTTTGTTTTGCTTTGCTTGGTTTTCTCTGGCCTGAGTCCCTGCGGGACTGTGACCTTCAGAAGCCTTTCTTGGCTCCCCCCACCCTCTCCGCCTGTGAGACCGGAAGGCTGGAAGTGGCTAAAGCTGTCTAATTGCCCTTTGCCCAGATCAGATAAGATGCTGGGGTGAAGCAGTTTTCCTAGCGGGCAGGCCTTTGTTACAGACAACCTTCTGGATGGTTTCTCAAAGTGGTTCCTCTTTGGCTGTCGGTGCTGGAAGCATGGTGGGATTTCTCTTCAGGCTTCAATGGGAGCCCCGGGTGGGGTGCTGAAGATGCAACCCTCAGACACATGGGGTCCTGAAGATCGGGCCCCTGGGAGTGTTGTTTAACTCTCCACTTAGTCTACACCGAGCATCGAGCCGTCTATCAGTTACCATCGGAAGCGCTCCTGCCAGTTTCAGTCCAGGGCTTTCCGTTCCCCGAGGAGGCTAATCTGCAAGGGATTCTCTGTATCCCTGGTGTCACCAGTGTTTGGAGTTTGCCCTGTGACCTCAGCTTTCTGATGGATCTGAGATTGGCAGTTCTGGCTTTTTCTTATGGAGGATGGAAGGGATGACTTCTGGGCTCTGTGTGTGTTGGCATCGGAACTGGAAGTCTGTGTGTGTGTGTGTGTGTGTGTGTGTGTGTGTGATTTTTTTTTTAAACATTTAGTAAATGTCATCTTCAACATTTTTGGTTATTGTTATGTGCAGGCTGACAGACTCCTGCCCTTAGGGCCCCTAGCATTTGGAGGGGGAGGCAGGGAGGGAGTGGCCGTCACTAATTTTGGAAAAATCTCGGCGGTTATTACTTCCAAAATGTCTTCTGCTCCTTTCTCTCTTTCTCCTCCTTCTGGTGTTCCCAGGACACATACGTTGTACCTTTAAATTGTCCCACTGTTTTGATATGTTGTTCCTTTCTTTTCTTTTCTTTTCTTTTCTTTTCTTTTCTTTTTTTTTTCCTCATGGCATTTCGGTTTGGGATGTAAATAATGGCGTGGGAAGTAAAGGGTCTAAATGGTAAGGGGGGATCTGAGAAGCACCCCAGGAAGGTCTACGAGGGAAGGCTGGGGGTGGTTCAGCCGGGGTCTGAGGGCGCTGGGCAGAGAGAGGTGGCAGGGGACAGCCTGGAGGAGAGAGCATGCCTAGCTTTTCTGCCTCCTGGCCCTGAACTTCTGCCTCCTGGCCCTTAATTCCTCCCTCCTCACTCACCTGGGCCTTCAACTTGCTTCATCAGCTCTATGGAGGTCGGCTGGGCTGTTGGTTGGAGGTGGTTTTCCCAGTGGAGCTGCTGTCTAGACCCTATGCTGCGGGTCTGGTAATACTCCCCCTCGCTTATCTGAATAAAGCTGGATGGCAAGGGCCGGAGAAGTTAGTGATTCTGGGAGAAGAAACCCACCAGGAGTGCTCTGGCCTCCAGTTGTTACCATCAGCTTCGAGAATCGCGAGCAGAGGTAAGAGCCAGCATCCTGTTTGTTGCGGGATGTTCTTGGATGTGTTAGGTGCTCTTCTTTGACAGCAGAGCCTGTGAGGTAAGCATTTTTATGCCCATTTTACAGACAAGAAATCTGAGGCTCAGGGGGTGCTCATTTGCCCGGGCTCCAGGCAGCTAGAGAGGGGCAGGGCTGGGATTCAAACCCAGGTGTCCTGACTTCGGGCCCAAGCTCTCTCCCCGCCACCCTTGCAAAGGCCCAGGCATATCCACTGTGAGAGAGCCACGGCTTCAGCTGCCGGCCTCTGTCCCCAGATTTATACGCAGATGCTGTGGGGGATTTAACGGCAGCCCTGTTGGAAGTTTGGCTTGGAGCCTCCATTGTCTCAGCATGTTGTAATCTGGCCCCGGGCAGGGGGCTAGGGGTGGAGGCCACTTTTCCTGGGAACTCAGGCAAGCAGGGAGTGTGAACCATCAAGCTGGGACCCAGGCCAAGAGAGAGAGAAGAGCACGGAGGCTTGGCTGAGGCTCTGGAACCTCGGGAGCATCTAGCTGGACGGGGCCATGCGGGCCCAGCCAGATGCAAGGCTGGTGACTCCCTGTCTGCAGGGGAGAGAGACAAAGAGCAAACTGAATGACAATCCAGAGGGTAAAGTGCTGCCAACCTGGGAAACACAGGGGCCTCTGGTCACCCAAGCAAGGAGCCCAATCCACGACAAAGGAGATCAGAGGCTCCCTGGAGGAGGGGGCCCCGGTGCGCCGAAACCCAAGAGATGAGCACAGTTTGGCCAGGATATAAAGGGGACGTGGCCCCTCTGGTGGAAGGAACAGCAGATAAGAGGAGCCTATGGGTAAGAACATGTCTGACCCATTTGGGGAAGTTCATCGTCAAGCAGTTCAGTCCCTCTTGAGGGTCAGAAGTGAGATGAAGGGTAGCCAGAAATGAAGTTAGGTGTATGGAAAGGGTCCAGACGTGAAATGTGGCATGGATGAAGACATACTCAACACACACACAGAGTCATTGTTTATCTGAAATTCAAATGAACTGGACATCCGTTGTTGTTTTTTGTTTTTTTTAATTTTTATTTATTTTTTTGCTAAATCTGGCCATTCCAGCCTTGGGACAATTTGGACTTAATTCCTAGGTAGTAGGGAGCCATCAAAGGCTTTTCAGGAGGGGAGGACATGATGGGATTTGCATTTTAACAGGAGATGACCAGCGTGCAGCATGAAGAGGGCTGGACTAAGGCAGGGAAGCCAGCCTAGAGAGAAGCCGGCGGATGAAGAGGGAAGTCGGCAGGCAGGGGGTCATCCCAGAGGTCAAGCCAGTGGGCCTCGGTGACTAACTGAGTGTGGAAATTGAGAAAATGGGGCCGTCAAGGTTGGCATCCACCTTTCAGGGCGACTAGAGCGATGGTGGTGACCTTTCCCGAGCGAGGAGCAAAGAAGCATGGGCAGGTTTGGGGAGAGCCAGAGGCCAAGTCCAGCTTTGGATGTGGGGAGACCCAATGGAAATATAAGCTCCTCCTGGAATGCCCACCATGCCCTACCCCAAGCAAGAGGTTGCAAGAATTGTCTCTTAAGCGACTGTGTCCCAAAGGGTGTGCCTGCATTGATGACAGTGGCTGGAGGCCAAGATGCCAGGGGGAGAAGGCTGATGGGAGGTCCAGCCTGGACCCGGGCAACTGCCAGGCAGGAGTGTGTGGGGGGGGGGGGACAGGGGGCTCTGGAGATAATTTAGGAGGCAAACTTAGTGCGGGGATGTGGTGGGGGGATGACTTCTAGAGATAGAGCCTTGTGAGGACTGACGGGCCATTTCCCAGCACAGAAAATGTCATCCCGGGCAGGATCCTCAGGGGACGGCCCAAGAAAGAATTCTTCAGTGACAAGGGGTTTGCTCCAAGTTTGGGGGCAGAGGTGAGAGCCGAGGGTGGAGCTAGGCTGCTGTGAGGAGCCCCAAGGAGAACTGAACTTGGTTGGGAAGCCCTACTCTGGGAGGCTGGCAGAGGAGGGTGTCTTTCATCTCGGGGAGCAGGGGGTCAGAGCCACGAGCTGTCAGGGAGGTAAGAGGTGGTGACGTGGCCTCAGAAACTGAGGATCATGATGTGCTCCCAGGGTCAGCATGGAAGAGGGCGGGGCCTGAATCTGGCAGCCTCTTATGTTGTAAGTGACCCCAAACCCAGACTGGCTTACCCACAGAATGGTGCCCATCTTATACACATCTGGCCTCCACATAAGTAGATTCAGGACTCAAACAACATCGCCCGAGTGGCTGACCCCAGCCTCCTTTATGAGGGTTGCCTCCATTCTCTGGCTCTGTCAGGTGACCCCCCACAACTTCCATGACCTCAACACCAAGTCCAGGGGAAGGGACAGTGCTCTTCCTCCTTCTCTCACACTAGAGTCCTGGGAAAGAGTCCTCTTGGTCCTGATTGGCCTGACCTAGGTCAAGGGCCCATCCCTGAACGGATCATCACGGCCAGAATCGTAGACAGCACTGATGGGTTTAGCCCAGATCATGTGTTCCACCCCCAGGACCGGAAACAGGAGTTGGTGACTATGAAACATGTTGGCTGGGGCCCGAAGTCCCCTAAAAGCAAATCAGGGAACTACTGTCCCAAGAAGAAAGAGGATCATAACTGATGTCTCTGTCACAGTGTCCTAATTCTGGGGAATCCCTGATTCTAGGCACTCAGTACATGTTTCTGTGATGAATGGATGGATGAATGGACAGACAGACAGATGGTCGGATGAAAGCATCTTTCCAGTCCCAGGGAGGATAAATTATTTCCCTCTGTAGCTCCCTCTTTACTTAGCCTTACACCAGCCAAGCATAAAATCACCTTTGTCCTGTGCTCTGCAGTACCCCTAGGACCCCACACAGGGCCTGGCATAGAGTAAGGGCTCAGAGAACAATTGAACGAACAAATAAACTCATCTACAGACAGACCCTCCAGTTTGGCCACTTACCTCTGAGCCTCAGTTTCCCCATCTGCAGTGGGCGCTACCCTGGGCATCAGGCAGCCATGGCAATGTGTCCAATGGCTCCATGAACATGAACTCTGACTGTGGACATCCCTGGTCCCGGCAGAAGCAGCCTCCCCCACTGGTCACCAGCTCTGCAGGCCTGGCATGGAATTGGTTAACTGTCCTCCTAAACCACAGGACAACTTCAGCTGTACCCCACCCCCTCTCTGGCTTTCCAGATCCAGAATCTAATTTTGCACTGGCTGGAGGACTAATCTATTTAGCAGAAGTCATGGGGAAGGGAAGTGAGGGGTTAGTGATGGCCCCCAGATATCAAGGTTTGGAATACATTGAACTCCTGGGTGGAAAGCTGCTGGGAGACGAGTCCCAGCCCTACACAAAGAAGGGTGTGGTCAAGGCCAGAGCTTAACAGAAGAGAAAGAGCTTCCTCAGAGGTGGTGAGCCTCCCATCACCAGAAGCATTCAAGCAGACACAGGGCACACACTTAGAGGGGACTAAGGACTAGAAAGAGTACTTCCTTCTATTCCTGGATTCTTAGGATTCCAATCCAGCCCATGGTGACAGGACATCTTCTGAGTGCTGACCACTGTCCAAGCAGCTGACACATGCTGACTCCCTTCATTCTCCCAACAACCCAGGGAGGGAATTATCTGTAGCCCCCCATGTATCAAATAAGGAAATGGAGGCTCCCCAGGACCAAGGTCCTTGCCCAGGTCGCTCCTTGAAAGGTGGCCACGGTGATATGCACGTTGACTGGGACAGGAGCCCAGGTGCCAGGACCAGCATCCTACTAACATTAATTCATGAAATCAACACAATGGTTCTTCTCTCCATGTTCAAGATGAGGAAACTGAGGCTTGGGGAGAGTAAGTAATCGGCCCCAGGTCAGAAAGTGTGCAAGGCAGGAACATCTGGATGCCTGCTCCCGTCTGAGCTCTGACTGGCACTGCAGTCCAGGCTTTTCACCAGACCGACGGTTATAAACTCCAATTTCTAGTTCTTTGTTATTCTTCCGCTGAGGCTCATTGCTGGGGACCCCTGGGCTGCTGGCAAAGCGCCCCTCCCGCTGGCTTCCTCTTCTGGGAGAAGAACCAGAAGGACAAGGGGAAGTGGAACAAGCTGCCGCTGTTCTTACCATCTCTCTCTACCCCCTGAATTTCACCATGGAAATTCCCAGGAGAGAGGGGCTCCCAGCGCCAGTGGACGAACATCTGGCAACAGTGTGGTCCTGGGTTGGGCCCCAGACACCAGTCCTATAAGGAGCAAAGCTACTCGTTCCTGCAGGACATCATGGACATTTCCTGAGCACCTCTCATTCACTCCTGACATTGACCTGGAATACTTAGCCTGGGAGGCCCGAAAATCAGCCCAGCCTGTGGGATGATGATTGCTGCTGCCATGTCTCAGCTCTCTTCTGGCCCAGCCTCTTCCCTCTGCAGTCCTCAGGGCCTCCACGGTCCACCCAATACCTGAGGTCCGTCCATGCAGTACCTGAGGTCCCCTGGCCCTGACCCTGGTGGGAAATTTGGGAGCATCCTAGTGCCACCTTCTGGCTAGTGCTGGAAGGACAAGGAGCCTGGCCTCGGAGCCCAGCAGCCCCACAGCAACTAGGCCGAAGGTTGATTTGCTGCAGAAAAGATCTTGGGCAACTTCCAAGGAGGCCAAATGCACCCCCAGAGCGGGGAATAAGGGTGTGGGCAAAGGAGAAGGAAGTACAAGAATGGGGACACGGAGGAGGCGAGAAGGAAGTTAAAATACGGACTATAAGGATTGACTGTTTTGGAAATAAGACCACAGGCTCAGAAAATTGGAAATTGGCTTCTGCCATCTCCTAAAGGCATAGAGAAACGCAGGAAGCAATCAGCAGCCATGATGAAGAGATAACTTATCTTTGTTCTGCCCCATCAGTTCATAGGTTTCTCTACACCAGGGTACAGAGCTCGCGGGCGTCAACTCACACACACACACACACACACACACACACACACAGAACTCACCACATCCTCTTGTACAAGGGAGAGAGGCCCTTATAATGTACATTTGAAAAATGATACATTTTGTAAACAAGGAGTTACAGTAAACAAAAAAAGCTATTCACATGAAAAAGATCTAGACATACATTTGAAAAGACAATATTCTTGAAAAAATAACAAAGGGAATATAGTTTTGAAGGATTAAGTGTTGAAGATATTTCTGTCAGGTGAATGCTTAGCTTTCAGGCTACATGGTGAGACATTCTCAAGCTACGAGGGGGCTAGATTCCGCCATCCCTGTACCTTGCTGTGGAGGGTCACGCCTTGGCTCTCAGCTTCTAGCAGGGGCACAAAAGGGGGTCCATCACAGCCGCTTACACAATCCCAAAGTCTTTGAACGCAGACAAACCCATGGCTCAGGAAAAGCATGACTTTGGTGCTAAATGGGAATGAGTTGCTCTGGGGCTGTGTGAAGGGTCCAAAAGGGAGAAGAGTTAAGATGAGTGGCGTTCTCTGTGACAGCCTCCCCTTGAGTCACTTCATGGAGTGTTGTGCCCGATACCACCTGGGCTTTAGTCATGGCTCTGCACTTATTAGCTGAGGGACACAGGACCCTTTACTTTGTCCATCTGGATCTCAGGGGCAGGTCCAGCCTCCCAGGTAGTGCTTCCAGAACTTTCCTGAGATAAGGCACAAAGAACACTTAGCACAGCTGTTGTGGAAAGCACTCAGAACCACCATAGGACCCAGAAATTCCACTCACAGGGGTGCACCCCGAGGAATTCCCAGCAGGGACAGATACCTGTCCACCTGTGGTCATAGTGCCATTATTCACAATCTTCAGGAGGTGGAAATAACCCAAGCCTCCCCCAGCAGATGAACGCAGAGACAGAAGGTGGAGTGTCTATGCCATGGGATCTTATTCAGCCTTCATTAAAATGGAATAAAATTTTGACCCATGACAACACGGACAAACCTTGGAACCACTGTGCTAAGTGAAATAAACCAGACATAGCAGGACAAATAGTGTATTTGTAATATAGTGTATTGTATATACATACAATATAGTGTATTGTAGTGTATGTTTCCACATAGGTGAGGTCCCTAGAACAGGCAAGTTCATTGGCACAGAGAGAGAGCAGAGGTTACAGGGCAGAGGGCAGAGAGCGACGGGGAGTTCCCACTGAATGGGTACAGTTTTGTTTGAGATGATGAGTTCTGGAGGTGGGTAGCGGTGATGGTTGTCCAACGCTGTGAATATACTTAATGCCCCTGAATGGTGCACTTATAAACAGCTGGTATGGTAAATTAAGAATAATTTTTAGATAAAAAAGTATATGATCTTAAAAAAGAAAAAAAAGAGGAAGAAGACTGAGCACAGAGCTTGGCATCGGGCATGTACCCTCCACCTTTATCTCCATTCTTAATTGTTAGATGGGGAGTCGAGCCTCCCGGGCCACTGTGGCCGGCTTCCACTAGGGGGGGCACATGCTCCTTGCAAAGACCTCAGGAGGCGAAAAGGGAAGAGGCGGGACTCTGAGGTCTGCCCGCCAGAAAGGAGGTGTTGCAAGCCAAGTGGGCTGAAGTGGTGGAGGTGGAGGCAGGAGCCTGACACCTGGGACCAGGCCACCTGGCTGGAAGTCCCAGCGCAGCCACTGCCTTGCAAGGCACCCTCCCCTCTGCAAGCCTCAGTTTTCCTGTTATAACCTTCTGCTTTCCTGGTCCATAAAATGGGAATTGGGGGTCCCCAGAGCGCGCTTCTCAACTTTAAACGTGCCTTTGAATCACCTGCCTTTTTATAAAAGGCAGATTCTGAACCAGTGTGTCTGGGGTAGGGCCTGGGAAGCTGCATTTCTAACAAGCCTGAGGTGGGGGGAGTGCCCATACGGCTGGCTCTCGGATTTATCTCTGGGAGACCTGAGATCATCACCTTTGATGACAGGTTTTGTTTGCTTGTTTTAATTCCAAGTAGGCTCCACATCCAACGTGGGGCACCAACTCGACCCCGAGGTCAAGTTGCATGCTCCACTGACTGAGCCAGCCAGGTGCCCTGACAGGGTTTGATTTCTTTCTTTCTTTCTTTTTAACAGATTTTAAAGATTTTGTTTATTTATTTGACACAGAGAGAGCGATCACAAGCAGGCAGAGAGGCAGGCAGAGAGAGAGGGAGAAGCAGGCTCCCCACCGAGCAGAGAGCCGGATGCAGGGCTCGATCCCAGGACTCTGAGATCACGACCCAAGCCGAAGGCAAAGGGTTACCCCACTGAGCCACCCAGGTGTCCCTGGGTTTGATTTCTTTTAAGGCTTTATTTTTAAGTGATTTCCACACCGAACGTGGGGCTCAAACTCACGACCCCAAGATCAAGCGTTGCGTGCTCTACCAATGGAGCCAGCCAGGTGCCCCAGCACTTTGGTTTTTTGAGTTGAGTGGAGAAGCCGGGCTAGTGTTCCAAACCCTTCTGCAGCAGTTGCTGTTTCCATATTCACTCCCTCCTTCCTCCCTTCCTTCCGCGAGCACTTTCTGGGCCCATCCTGCGCGTGAGGAACTCATGCATACAAGATCCAGAAAGTCCAGCCTCACACGCCCAGTGCTGGTAGGGGAAGGAAGCCCCGGAGGGGCCCCTGGCCAGACAGTGCAGGGGATCAGTGAAGGCTTCCCAAAAGAGAAGATTCCTTCACCTACTCTAAATGAGTGGGCAAGAGGACGCCAGACCAAGGTGAGGCTGGGGAAGGGAGAGCATGTTCCAAGCAGAGGAAATGCACGTGCAAAGGCCTGAAGAAGAGAGAACCGGGCTTCCCGAGGTAACATGTGCGGTGAGGGCGACACGCAGGTGTACAAAGCCAACACGCCAACACGCCGCTTGTGGGTTAAGAGGCAGTATCCTCAAAGAGATGATGATTCTCTTCTCTTCTTTTCTTTTTTTTTTTTTAAAGTAAGCTCTACACCCAACGTGGGGCTTGGGCCTACAACCCCGAGATCAAAAGAGTTATCTGCTCTAGTGTCTGAGCCAGCCAGGCGCCCTGAGATGACAGTTCTTATTCGGGGAACCTCCGTGAGCTCCAAGGAGTGGGTTGTTGTGGGATGGTTTCCATGGCAACTCTCTGCTTTCCTCCCCCAAAGACTCTGCAAGGATGCTTCCAAGGGCTCCTCTGACTCCGTGGCCCAGGCTCCCTCAGCTGGGGAGGGAGTCCACTCCCACGCCTGGCTCTGGGTCCCCAGGCCCCGGAGAACCTGCCCCCCTGTGAATGTGCTGTCACACCCAGGGCCCACTCTGACCCCACCCTTTTCCTCTCCCGCCCTAGCCTTTGGGACACAGTTCTGCCTGCCCCCTTAGAAGGTGACTGAAGCTGAGAGGGAGGTGAACATTTCCTGAGGTTTGAATTCTTTCCACCTGGGGTGGGAATGTGGAGGGAGGGTGCAGGCTTCCAAAGGTCAAGGTCTCAGAGACCCCTAGCCTGACCTCCACCCCAAGGTCAGAGCACTTGGTCATCCATCCCATCCACTCATAGCTACTGAGCATCTACTATGTGCCTGGCCCCTTCCCAGCCCACCCTGGACGCAGACCCAGGCCCAGGAGCTCCTAATCTAGTGGGAAGAATGACTTGGAACAAGTGATCATGGGCGTGGTGGGCTCTGCCCATTTTGGGCTCCACTGGGGGCAGACAGAGAAGGATGGGAATCCTGAAGGCTGGATCTGAGAACCCAGGCCCGGGAGGGACCTAAGAGCCCACTGCTCTGAAATAAATTCTTGTGTCCCCTTTGCTCTCTCTTGGATCACTCATTCTGGGAAAGCCAGCTGCCACACTCATCGTCCCTAAGGAGAAGGTTACACGACCCTCAACTGAGTCCTCTTGCCAGTAGCCGGCACCAACTTGAAGTTTTTACTCACTTTTTATCTGCTTGCTCTATCGATTACTGAAAGAAGGACTGTGGAGCCATCTCAGAATCAAATTCTCCGGCGCCTCCCTACAGCCTGGATGATGATTGCAAACTCATGTACGACCCAAGCCGGAATCCCCAGCTAAGCTCTTCCCAAATTCCGGACCCGCGAACAGTGGCATAAGTGGTTTTTGTTGTTTTAAGTCACAGAGTTTTGGGAGAGTTTGTTATGCAGCAACAGGTCGCTAATATCCCGGGACTGATCCGATATATAAAGAGAAGCAAAGATATTACCAACTAATGGAAGCCAGATTTCTCATCACTGGAGAAAGAAATGCAAATATGGAAAAGGAGAAAATTAGAAAGACCTCGTGGTGTCAGATAGAAATTCAAGCTCTTGGTTGTTCGTATCTGTACACAGAGGTTGAATGGATATAGATGTGAGTGTGTGGGGTGGGAGGGGATGTGTAGATACACGTGGATAAACACACACATACTCCCAGCTCTGTCCACTGAGAAAACAGCAGAACGGTGACATACCAGAGGTAGTGGGCACACTTAGTGGGGTTTTATTTTATTTTTTTATTTTTATTTTTTTTCTTAGTGGGTTTTTTAAAAAAGATTTTATTTATTTATTTGACAGACAGAGATCACAAGTAGGCAGAGAGGCAGGCAGAGAGGGGCGGGGAAGCAGGCTTCCTGCTGAGCTGAGAGCCCGATGCAGGTCTCAGTCCCAGGACCCTGGGGTCATGACCTGAGCCGAAGGCAGAGGCTTTAACCCACTGAGACATCCAGGTGCCCCTCTTAGTGGGTTTTGAAATACAATTTTCTATTAGGGGTACCTGGGTGGTTTAGTCCTTTAAGCGGATGACTTGATTTTGGCTCAGATCATGATCTCAGGATCCTGGGATCAAGCCCTGCGTTGGACTCTGCCCTCAGTGGGCTTGAGGATTCTCTCTCTCTCCCTCTGGCTTGGCCCATGCACTCTCTCTCGAATAAATCTTTAAATTAAAAAAAAAGATTTTATTTATTTATTTGAGAGAGAGAGAGCATGCAAGAGCATGGGGGTGGGTAGAGGAAGGGCAGGCTCAGTTAGTTAAGCATCTGCCTTAGGCTCAGGTCATGATCCCAGGATCCTGGGATTGACCAAGGAGCCTGTTTCTCCCTCTACCTCTACCCCTTGCCTTTCTCTCTCTCCTCAAATAAATAAAATCTAGTAAATAAACCAATTAACTAAAAAAATAAATTTGAAAATTTCATTCTCCATTAAAAAGAATCAAGTCTCCTTTGGGAAATGACTGATTTCAGGGCAGGGAAAAAACCAAAATGAGCTTGAAATGTCAAACTGCAATCAAAAGTAAGCAAGTGTACAAAGAATAAGGAAACAAATCTAAAGGAGTGCCCCCTGGCCATGTCTGAAAATATCTAAGTGTCAAAGTATTGACATTAATAAACCAGTATTGGTCATATTGATATAACCCATTGAATGAAACAGGAATCCATGACTGTATACCAATAGCAATAAATAAATGAGTATATTGAAAGCTTGATAAAGAGTTGGATATTTATATATTCAAAGTAACTCCCCCACAAAAATGCTCTTGAATTACAAATGGGAAAAGAGTAATTTTACAGTGGGGATGCCTAACAGACACCATCTTAAATCAAGCTATCAGAAATGACACAAGTGACAATCCAGAATCACCTGTTAAAATGCAATGGAAAAAATGCAGGATCCCCGTGATGTTCCTGTGGATGTAGGAAGGTTTCCCAAATTTTTTATCTGAGTGTACTATCAATTACTGGAAGAAGGATTGTGGGTTTATCTGTTTCTCCTTTTTGTTCTCTTAAATTCTGCCTTCTATATTTTGAAGCTACCTTATTAGTTGCATACAAGTTTGGAAGTATTGTATCTGCTTGATGGATTGAACATATTTTTCCCACTGTGAATAGCTCTCTTTATCTTTAGCATTACTTTTTTTTTTCCACTGTAAACTCTACTTTTGCTGACATTAAGGTAACTACACCAGTTTACTTTGGGTTAGTATTTTATATATATATTTTTCCATCTTTTTCCTCTTTTCATTTCTGTATCCTTATATTGGACATGTCTGCTTCATAAGCAGCATATGATTGGGTTCTATTCATTTTTTATCCGATGTATCCATGCTTGTCTTTCAACTGGAGTATTTAATCTGCTTACATTTAATATAATTGCTGACATATTTTGCTTTATGTCTCCCACTTTCCTGTTTGTTCTCTGTTTGTCCCACTTCTTCTCTGTTGCTTTTGTCTCTTTTCTTCCCCTCTCTTGCCAACCTGAAAGTACATACCCAGCAAAGCTACTCTTTTGAAAATGAAAATGAAGCAGAGGTATTCCAGGCAAATAAAAACCATAATAGTTTGTCACCAGCTCACCCCCATCAAAGGAATTAGGAAAATATGGTTTCCAGGCAGGAGAAAATGGATCCCAGACAGAAACTTGGAGATGCAGGAAGAAATGATGGCCAATAGAGAGAGAAAATATGTGGTTAATCTAAACTAATATTGTCTGTATAAAACAATAATAATATCCTCTTGTGGAATTTGAAATATATAAAGAATTAAAATACCAAATGGCACCAGATGACAATAGCATGTAAGTCAGGAGGGGGTAAATGGAATTTTAAGTGGCTTAAGGTTCCTGCATTTTCCTGCAAGTAGTAAGAGTACTAATTTATGCTAGACTTTAATAAGTCAAGGATGCATATTGTCATCTCTAGGGGAAGCACTGAAAGAATAGAAAACTGGCAAGCTAATAAAGAAATAACATGTAGTAATAAAAAATACCAAATCAATTCAGAGTTAAGTGAGAAAGGAGAGAAAATAAATGTGTTTTTTTAACTGAAAAATAAAGTAACATAGAAGAAACTTCAGAGGTAATAAAAATTTTAAATTGGGTAGGGAGCATGTAGTGTTCAATTCAACCTGATTCACATCCTTTACATACATGAGGTAAGTATTGTTTTTTCTCTACTCTATAGTTAATAAAAATAAATTTATTTATTTTTAAAGATTTTATTTATTTGTTAAAGAGAGAGAGAGCACAAGCAGGGAGAGGCAGGCTCCCCGGGGATCGATCCCAGGACCCCTGGATCATGATCTGAGCTGAAGGCAGATGCTTAACCCACTGAGCCACCCAGGTGCCCCAGTAAAAATAAATTTAAAAAGCAAAGCAGGGGCACCTGGGTGGCTCAGTGGGTTAAAGCTTCTGCCTTTGGCTCAGGTCATGATCCCAGGGTCCTGGGATTGAGCCCGGCATCATCGGGCTCTCTGCTCCGCAGGGAGCCTGCTTCCTCCCCCCTCTCTCTCTGCCTGCCTCTCTGCCTACTTGTGATTTCTCTCTGTCAAATAAATAAAATCTTAAAAAAAAAAAAAAAGCAAAGCAATTGGCAGAAACTAGGCACATATAATAGGATCTCATTTGTTTATGTATACATAGGGGAAAAATAAGGAAAAGGAAACGGAGAACAGGTGGGACAAAGGGAAATGTATACAGGAATTTTTTCTGTTGAGGAAAATTTCGAAGCCTATTAGCCAGGATGCAATCCGCGGATGTCTGCGGGGGTGGACGGCCTGGATGCTGGGAGGAAACTCGATCGCAGCTTTGTATGGTCTATCGAGTTTGCCTATCTCTTTCAGTAAGCGTATACTCTTGAAATAATTTTAAACAGCCCGCAAATATACGTCCATTCTGGAAAACAAATTTTAAAAATCTAATGAGAAAAGGACCTGGTGTGCCTTGCAGCCTGGAAGGCCAGTGACCCACCCCGTTCCTTCCCTGGCCCAGCGCTGAGTACTTGGAGTTGAGCGACAGACTTTCCGCCGTGACCCGCCTCGCCCACACGGTGGCGCTGCGGGGCAGGCGCAGCAGCTCCCGGCCCCGGTGGGAGCGGGGGTGGGAGGGAGGGGGGTGATGTCGCCGCGGGGAGGGGGTGGCGCATCTTCGTGAACAGATTTATTTCTTCAGCATCCTGCCGACAGGCTTACCAGGTGGCATCCGGAGCGCTCGCACGCAACAAGTCAATCGCCCCCGTAGGTGGCGGCGCTGCATTCCAGCGCCAGCTGCCGGGCCATTTTCCACGCCGTGGTGCGGCCCAACCCACCTCGTGTGTTAACCGCGGTGCGTGTTAAAAGCCCCGGGGTATCCAGATTGCAAGACTGGATTCTCGAAACGTGCCTGTGGGGTTCTGACAGGGCTTGTCACATCATCATTGAGGCCCGGCTCCAGAGGTAGTGAGGTCTAGGTCCCTGGAGGTGTGCAAGCCCTACTGACCTACCTCACCTGTGAAGGGACCTACACGAAGGTGGAGGGGATCTTGCCTTGGATGAGATGATCCTGGGTCTTCCTGGGCTAAGACTGGGTGTTTTCAATTTCTGTCTGTGAATTCTCCCACATGTAAATCTGAGCAGAGCACTGCCTGCTTAAGACATTCCATGGCTCCCCATCGCCCTCAAAGTCCAAACTCCTGAGCCTGACTCCTGAGTTTCTTTCCCATCACCACACCCCTGTCCAAACCACTGCCACCTGGAGGCAGCGTGCCCTGGTTCTAATACACTGACTGCTTCCATTCCATTCCACCTGGCACTCTCTCATCTCTGAGCCTTCAGCAGGCTGTTCCCATCCACTCAAATACTCCCCCCCCCCCATTTTTTTCTTGTCTAACTCTGACTCGTCCTTCAGACCTATAGTTTCAATGTTGCCTCCTCCTAGAAGCCCCCCGGATCCCAGCTGCCCACCACCCCATCACCCCCCACCAAGCTTCTTTCTCCAAATACCACTCTGGACTCGATTTATACATTTACTGTTTGCCTCCCCTGGTGGCACCTTGACGGCAGAAGCCAGTCTGCCTGGGTCTACCTAGCCTGCTGTCCCACGGCTAGGATGGCATCTACCAGGCGCTCCGTAAATCATGGTCCCTTGAATGTTCAAGAGCGCATATGAATGGCGGGGGCCCCTTCCTTCCACGGTGCCTGAGGGGTATGACAAAGGCGCTCTGTGGGCTGCAGAGGGGGAGGGACATGGGAGGAACAGCCATAGTTACGACAGCTCGTTCAGAGGAACCGCTGGGCTCCCCCTGGGCTCCTGCTGCCAGGCAAGAAAAACCACAACAGCTAGAAGCTGCTGGGCCCCTCCCCAGCACGCAGCGTGTGGCTGGACACAGGCGGGCCTCGAGCTGCAGCAAAGAAAGGGATGGGTGAGGGGCTCAGCTCCACCCGGCTCTGCCCAGCGTCCTCCCTGCACAGGGAGGTCCCTTCCAACCCCGACGCCCAGCCCGCGTGCACACTGACATCGGACATCTCCCCTGGAACACCCTCCGCACCCTAAACTCATCGAATTAATCACCCGTCTCCAAATTGCTTCTCCTGCTGGCTCCTCACTCCCTACACTGCACCCCCACCACTCACCCAGCCCCAGAGCCTGGTCTCTAATCAAGGACCCCACCATCTGCTTTGCCATCTCTCCAGGGCCCTGTGAGGACAGCGCTCCCTCCGCGTCGGCCCCTCCCGCGCTCCACATTACAGCCAGACTTTCTTCCTGTCAGTTCCTCAAACAAGCTGACTGCTCTCTCCTCTTGACCTTGGGCTGACCCCTCAGCCTGGACACCCCCTTTCTACGTGGCAAACGTGTCTGTGTCCCTCTGGTTCCTGCATAGACGCTCTTCCTCCAGGAAGCCCCCCCAGGTCAGGTGCTCTACCTCAGGGGTCCCACGGTTACTTGGGCTTTCCCGTCTCTGCCCAGCTCGTGCTGTGTTGTCAAACCTGGTGGTCACTGTTGTGTCCCCAGCTCGCTGGGCTGCTCAGTACCACCTGACCCAGCTGGTCCTGTCCTCTTGCCAAAACCCCTTTTGCCCTGGTGGATGGACAGAGGGAGGGAGGGATGGGCGAGTAGGGGGACAGGTGGGGGGCTGGGTGGGGGGCTGGCTGAATATGGAGAGATGGAGGAAGGCGTTGACGCGCAGGTGTGCCTCTGGAACCCACAGTCCTCGAGGAGTGCTTGAGAGGCCGCGGTCCCGATCCTGACTGGCCCCCGTAGGCCTCTCTAGGCCCCAGAGGATTTGCTCTGCTTGTTCCCAGTGGTGAGGAGAAAGTGCTCCAGAATGCCACACTGATCCGCATTTTAAGTTCTGGTGCCTTTTGACACAGCAGTTCCGCTTCTGAGGATCTCTCCATCAGGACTGCCAGCACGGGGACACAGAAATAGGTACGGTGTCGAGAAGGTCGTGGCAGGGCTGCTTCTAATCCTGTGACACGGGGACCAGCTTGGCGGTCCGTCAATGGGCCCCTGCTGGTGAGGTTTGCTCGGCGGCTGGTGCAAGGGTCCAGAGGACATATCCATGTGACTAGGAGGGAAGATTCGGGGTTGAGTTGCTAAGTGACAAAAACATAGTTGGGGCGCCTGGGTGGCTCAGTGGTTAAGCCACTGCCTTCGGCTCAGGTCATGATCTCAGGGTCCTGGGATCGGGCCCCGCATCGGGCTCTCTGCTCAGCAGGGAGCCTGCTTCCTCCTCCCTCTCTCTCTGCCTGCCTCTCTGCCTACTTGTGATTTCTCTGTCAAATAAATAAATAAAATCTTTAAAAAAAAAAAAAAACATAGTTATACAGGATGCGCTACGTGTGGTATGAATAAACACACTGTGTGTGTGTGTGTGTGTGTGTGTCCTTGTGCACAGGAAAGAGGTTGGGCTCACACTCGCCCGCCTCCTAACCATGGTCACCCCAGGGTATACAGTGGGATCGGAAAGGCCATTTCTTTACTAGTCTCTCTACCGCACCAACTTTTCCTGTAACAATAAGCCTGTATTCCTATGTCATTGGACATGCACGTTTAAAGAAATCGTCCTACTGTACCTTTCAACACTTGACTTGATGGCAGTTGGGTTGGGTGGGAAGGGGGGTAGATGGGTGAGTGGCGAGTTCCCCCAGGGCGGTGGGGGTGGGATGTGTCACCAAGCGCTGACCAAGCCTCCCCTGGGCTTTCCAGGCTCACTTCTACCCAACTACGAGCACAATCTCCCAGGATTCCCAAACACATAGAGCGGGGGGGGGGGGGTTGGGGGGGGCAGCAAACTGCGGCCTGCGGGCCAGATCCAGCCCAACAGCTGTTTCTGCGTCGCCCCTGGGCTAAGGATACTTTTTACATTTGTAAATGGCCGGGAAGTAATCAAAAGGAGAATGCCATTTCATGACACAGGATAATTATGTGACCATCAAATTTCAGTGTCACCAAATAAAGTTTTGTTGGAACAGAGCCATGCCTGTTCATGTAGGCATCCTCTCCGGCCACTTCCGAGCTCCAACGGTAGAGCTGAGAAAATGGGACAGAGGCCGAACGGCCTGCAGAACCCGGGTGTTTACTGTCTGGCCCTTTGCAGACACAGCGTGCGGATCCCTGATAGCTTCTGTCCCAAGCAAATCAGTGGGCTAAGTGGACCCACGGCTTGGCCTTTGCTCTCGGGTCTGTGCCCCCTCCAGGCTCGCTCGCTCTCTCTCTTTCTCTCTCTGCCACCTGCCTTTTTCTACCTGCTGGAAAACTAGCCATCCTGAATTATCCTTGCAAACCCACCAGCAACCAGCTGGGAGAGCTCCCTCTGGTGGTCCCCACGTCTGGCTGATGCCCAGCTGCAGGTACACCCGCCTTTGCACCATCCCACCACCCCTGTCCCAGTGGGGATCCTCAGGGGCAGGGACTGATTCATTCCTGGGTCTCGGGCTCTTGACTCGGTTTCTGGCTCCAGTTGGCCAAGTGGCATGAATTGCCGTCATTGCTTTGTGGGTAAAGTGCTTCCAGGCTTCAGGGTTTTTCCCTTGACTCACCACAAAACCTGAAAGCTAGCCAGGGGGTGGGAGTGGGGGGTGAGGTTCAGGGGGAGTGCAGTGAGCTGAGCTCATGGGAGGCAGGAGGCGGGGGGTGTTCTGATGATCACAGGGGCTCTTCCCAGGGCAAAATCACGTGGTGCGACCATGGAGAGCAAAGCAGACCAGCGCAGAGCAGTAGCAGGAGGACATAGCTTGACTCGAGTGGGGACCTGACTTTGGAGTCAGAGGGAATTGACCTCCTGACAGAGAGTGAGTTCCCCATCTCTGAAGGTAAGCAAGCAGAGTTCGGATCAAGAATGTTATAGAGGAGATTCCTGCCCTCTCAGGGGACTGCACTGGATAAGCCTCTAACCTGGGGCTCTTAGAAGCCTGGGGTCTTCTCAGGGCAAAGATCAGGCACTTTGGGGCCAGGCATAGGGCCGAGATCTGGGGGTTTGGGGAGAAGACGAAGAGGACTATCCTTGCCAGCTGCTAAAGATCCACCCCCCCTTCATGCCAGCCTGTGTCTCAACCCTGCTGCCCACATGTGGGGCCTACCCACATCAGCAGGACTTCTCAGATGGACCTCAAGGCAGGGCTCTGGGACCCGGCAGCTAGCTAGGATTTCTTGATGGAGCCCATGGTTCATCACGAAATTGATGACTTCACAGAACCCTGGGGACCATGACCACTGTCCCCATCCTCTCAACCCTGGAAATCCCCGAACTCCTGGCACTGACCTAGAGCTCGCCTCCTTCCGGGAAAGATCTGAGGTTCCTTAATGAGAATCCAGCCTCACATTTGTACCGCAGGAGGAAGCCACGGCACTCTGTGGTTCAGAGTCCAGGCCCTGGAGCCTGCTGCAGCCACCAGGGGCAAGTTACCAACCTTCCCATCAGGATGACTTGAATTTCTCATCTGGCCCCAGATTTTTGGGACCCGCTTCGGCCATCTCTTTGCCATGTGAGGCCGATGAGCGTCTCTGGCCCCTGCTGTCCTGTTGTCCTCAGTGTTTAGGATTCTCGGAGAGCACATGGGAGCTCACGAGGGCCCCACAAGGGCCCCGTGCACACCCAGGGCTGCCGTCATTGGAAGGAGCCCAGCCCCTTCTTCCCGGGTGGAGGTGACGACAGGGCCAGCCCGGGACACGCCCTCATGCCCCGCTGGTTGCCTCACGCCTTGTCCAAAGTTGCCAACCCTCAGTTCTGAGGCCTTTCGGTGAGCCACAGAAACAGAGCCACCCCTCTCCTTAAATATAGGAGATGATGAAGGACAGATGTTTGGAGAAGAAGGGGGCAGCCGGGAGGGAAATCGAGCCACCAAAGGCTGGCCTGTCCCATCTCTGAGCCTCCCTGCCCCCCGCACCCAGACCCATCCCTAGGAAGCCCCACCGGGTGCTACTGTGGGGCCAGTGGGGACTTCCAGCTGGGCTGACACGGCCTCGAGCCCCAGCTTGGAGTAGCCTCTCCGTGTTCCCATCTATGAAGTGGGACTCAGAAAACCTGCCATGGAGAGCCGATGAGTGACATGCAGAGGACACTCGATTCACAGTATCTGCGTGGCCCCCGAGGGGAGAACCTCTGGTCTCCCCGCTGGGGCCCAGTCTGTGATGAGAAGGGAGGACCGGTCCCACCAGATAGGCGTTAAGAGACAGGGAGACACATAGGAGTCCGCACGTGAGGTGCCCTGGGGCTCAGCGGGAGCCCCCAGATTGTGTGCTTGTAGATCAGGGCCAGAGGCAGTAGGGGAAGGATGACCATTACAGCGGACGCTTAGTTCCTCCACAGAGGTTTTGTCCCGTGCATATTTACTGGGGGCCCAGGACACTGGGCACAGTTCCAGGTGTTGGGGGTACAGCATGGTGCTCGTATGGAAGCCAGGGCCAACAGACAGGACACAAATATATAAGACAATGTCACATGGGATGCTAAGTGTCAGGAAGAAAACCCAAAGGTTGGGGGGAGGGGCAGGGATGGTGAGAGAGTGATGAGAAGGGGGGGGGGCATGATATCTCAGGGAGGTGGTCATTGACCAGAGACCTTACCATAGATGGGGTGAGGCTCTGGGGGAATCTTGGTCCAAGCAGAGGAAATGACCAGGCCTCAGGGGGAGAGTGGAAGGGGCAGTAAGAAAAGCCAGGTGGTGGGGCTGTAGGGGGAGGAGAGAGGGAAGGCGGAGCCCGGGGGGGGGGGGAGAGGGGGGAAGGAAGGATGAGGGGGGAGGGAGAGAAGAGGGGAGGAGTGAGGAATGCTTCCCCAGGCCCTGTTCTAAGTTCTGTCTGCACGAACTCACTCCCCTGCCAGGCCTCCGGGGACTGTCCGTACCCTACAAAGACATTCAAGGAAACCAGAGCTCTGAGAAGTGGAATCACTTGCCCAGGGTGGCCCAGCCGGTAAATGGGGAGCTGGGATTACCTGTCCTCAGCCCCAACACTCAGCCAGGAGGCTCCGGAGTGGGCTCTGGCCCACGCTGGCTTGTGTTCTGGAGAGGGGCGCCGTGCAGGGTCAGCTCAGGAACCCCGGAAGAGCCAGACACTGTGGGCTCCCCACGGGCTCCATTTGGGCTTGAGCAGCAGGATTTAGCTAGAAAACCAGCCCTCAGGGGAGAGAAGGGCTAAAGCTCTCCCGGCAAAGAATGTGGGCCGTTCCGTGTGATAGGACAGTGTCGCCTGGCCTTACTCCTTGCATCTGCCTGGCGAACTCCTCTGCATCCCTCCCAGTCCCATTCAGCTGGACCCTCCTCTGCAAGGCTTTCCTGATTCTGCTGACCAGATGGCTCCCTGTACATACGCTCTTCTAGCCTTCACACCCTTGGGTTTCTGTTCTTCCCTTAGGTCTCTGGCTCCCCGGCTCAGTCCAGTCTCGGGTGTGGCAGGGGAAGAGAGAGTGAGTGGTGCCAAGAACGCATCGTCCCCAGCAGGGAAGGCAGTGGACTAGCTGACCACGGGGAGTCCGCGGCCAGGCACCCCTTCTCCCTGCTCCTTCCTGCTGGCTTCTCTCCACGGACACACAGCTTGGGGCCAGCTGCCATCAGTGACTCCTAGTTTCCTGTCTTTACACAGAGTGACAAGTCCTGTCTGGAACCGGGGGATTCCTACCACCGCTGGAGCTGGAGCGTGCATCGGGCTGGCGCACTGGGCTATGTCCGGTGCTCTAGCAACCCCCTCTAGACTCATTGCCCCCCACCCCAACTGCACTCCACTCCAGCCTGTCGCCATGGCCTCCTGGATGTCTCCATGTGTCCGTGTGAATTTCCCGCAACACAGTTTCCGGGTCTCCCCCAGCTCCATACACCAATCTGCAAGCCTTGGCGTCTACCTAGTCCTTTCTCATCCCTTTCTCCATGTCTGATTGGCCTGCAGCACCTAGGGCCCTACTGGATCTTGAATGCATTTGCCTTTCTCTGTCCACTCTGGCCCTCTTGGGGTCACCTTGCCCACAGCAGCCTTTCAGGTCCCTTTCCTGCTTCAGCCTGCAGTAGCTCCCACCCCCCCCACCCCGCCACAAGCCCCTCCACAAAGTTGCCTCTGTGCCCTTTCTCTCTCTGTGACTGTTCCCCTGACTGTCCACCCAGGCCCAGTCACACCGGTCATTGTCCTGTCCCTCCCACTCACCAAGCTCACGCCCACCTCAAGGACTTTGCGGTAGCTTTGTCCAGTGCCGGTTGCTTTCCCTGCACATGGCAGCCAGGTCACAGCTCAGATGTCACGCTCTCGGAGATGTCTTCCCTGACCACCACCCAGCTGCAAGCAGGGCTCTGTCATGCTCTGTCATGTGGCCCTGATGAGCACTCCTCTCTGTGTGACACTGCACCTGTGTCCCCGTGGCTAGGACGTCACTGCCGCAAGAGCAGGGATAAGGTCGTCCTACCCGCTAACAGAGCCATGCACAAAAGCAGTGCATGAGCAGGAGAAGGAGTCAAAGAACCAGATGGGGCTCGGATGCCCCTTGTTGCCACTCCAGGAATGTACACATGCTGGCAGTTTTGGACCCCGAGAATTCACATCTAGGTTTTTACCCTAGGGAGGTCAAGTGACGGATGCGCAGAGAATGTTCGCGATACCCATCCCAGTATTGGCTCTGGCGACAGCCTGGGTGTCCATCATTAGGGCACTGGCTCAAAGCAGGTACAGCTCAGCTCCCACGGAGCTGCCAAGAAGGAGGCCGATCTGTTTGGCATCACTGTGTCGTCAAGGGAAGGACCTGGAGACCCATGCTCCAGACGCATTTATTGCAAAGGAATCCCTGAGTTCCGAGGTCTGGTTGCATGGAAACATAGCTAATTCATAAAAACAGAGAAATGAATTGGGAAGGTGTGGGAGCCGCCAGGTTCCTCCAGCTCTGACCTTGACCTGTGAGACAGCACTGGCCTGGGAAGGAAGTGCCTGGCTCTGGCTCACTCTGCTGCCTGGGGGCCCAGCCGGACCTGGAGCCCAGGCCCCCTTCCCACTGAGCCATGGCCTCCTGCTCTCAGTGGGCCCTGGGGCACAGCCCGGGGAGGAATGCACCCTGCCCCCCACCCAAGCCCCTCGAGGCAAGTCCCTTCTTTCAAAACCTCAGCTTCCTTGACTGTACACCTGCCTTCCCCACATTGAGGCTGTTAGGATGCCCAAAGAGGAGATTTACCCTTCACGGAGTACTTCACAGGTGCCCGGTCTGGTCCGGTCCTGCAGTAAGGCTCAGACCCCGCCATGAGGAAACACTACAGGAACAGCATTCTACCCGTGAGACTCCCAAGGAGGCTGGCTCGTGTCACCCAGTTAGTAAGTGGCAGAGTCGGGTTAGAAGCCTAGAGGGTCTAGAGGGTAATGCCCCCACTCTACCTAGAATGTGACCCCAACCCCCCCAAAAGCTTCAGGGCCCCGGAGAGCTGACAGGAGAGCTGGACCTGAGCTCACTTGCTGACTGGTGGTCCCAGGGCCCACCCCTTCATGCCTAGATGCCTCCCCACAGGGCAGCCCGCCCCCCCACGCCCGCCGAGAGGAGAGTCTGAGAGCTGGATGCCTGCAGTTGCCTGGGTAGGGCCTGGCCTCCCTGTAATTAAGGCAGCGGGAGGTTGGGAGCTGGAGCTCTGGCAGCCGAGGTTGGAGGGAGGGGTGAAGGGTGACCCCGAGGCTGGGCCGACCACGTCAGCACCCACTGGCTGCTCTGGGAGCAGCTGGGCCGCACAGGGTGGCTGGGAGGGGCCCAGACGGGTGTTTGCTTCGTGCCCTCCCCGGCCTGGGCCCTCCTGCCAGCCTCCCAGCTTGTCCCCCTGTCCCCCCAGCTCCCTCCTCTTGCTGTCCCCTCTGCCTGGGCACCAGAACCAGGGCATGTCTCCAAAAAGCTAGTCGCAAAGGTGTAGCTTGTAATGATCTCACAGTGCTGGGGGGCAGAAAGCTTTCTCCTGCTTTGTGTGTTTGTGTGTTTGTTTTATGTCGGAGATCTCTCTCCTGCTTTTAGCGCAGAGCGTTACAAAGCCTGGGAAGGGGCTGCTAGCAGGAATTCCCAGGCATTCCTTAGAAAGGAGGCCTCTAGAATGCCTTCTGAGGCTACCTGACACCAGCTCCAAGGTAGCTGGTTCCGGGTCCTCCCCACTCCAACCCCAACCAGCGCATCTCCGTGACCTTCTTCCAGGGTCTTGTCATCCCCACTGCAAGGCCACCTTCCATGCCTCTGCCTGTGCCATTACCTCTGCCTGGGATGCCCTTACCTTCCCCTGCGCAGCCCATGCAAATCCTGGTCTTCTCTTGCTGTCCAGTTCACATGCCTCCTCACCCAGGCAGCCTTCCCTGATTGGGCCAAAATGGTGCACTCCTCCCACAAGCCTATGGTGTTGGTCTGTATTCTGGGTTGAATGTAGATTGAATGAATTACTGCATCTCTGTCCTCCCCGCTGTCCCCCAGCACCAAGGCTGTCACTTCCCTGGGGCCCAGGCCTGCCCTTGAGGCCACCTGCCACCTTGGACGAGTCACTTCTGTCCAGGCTGCGCTGTCCTCATCTGTAAAACAGGACAGCAGAGCTTCTATGAGGGACCACCGGGCAGTGCATGAGACCACGTGCGTAAATGCTCAGAATGGCGGCCGGTCCCTGTGGCTGCTCCCTGAGTGGTACCCAGCGTTCCAGCCACTCCCGTGGCTACAGGAGCCAGAGAGGCCTTTCGAAAGATGGCTTGGAATGCATCACTCCCACAGACCATCCTCGGGGTCTGGCCTGAGAACATCCCCCTGAGGCCCTGCCTGGCTCTCGCCTTTTTCCCTCCCTGGTTCCATCTCCTGGCACCACCTCCTCGATCAGGCTCTGTTCCTACCACCTGGAACTTATCGGGGGGGCTCTGAAGACCCCACATACGCTGTCCGCTCAAGGTTCTCGAGCAGGTCCCTCGTTTCGCCTGGCTCGCCTTTCCCCCTCGCTCCCTCCTTCACCCGACTGACTCTTACTCAGCCTTAGGTGCCCGTTTCCAGGAAGCCTTCCCTGACCACCTCCCACAGCCAGGGGAGACATCCCGGCTCTGTTTCTGCAGTACTTCCCCCTCCCTCCCACCTGGCCTTGACCTGCTTACCTTCGGGATCCACGAGGCCAGACGCCGCTGTGCCTTGCTCCTTGCTCGGCGCTGTTAAGCCAGCACCTGGCAGTGTCTGGCGTGGAGTAGATGCTCAGAAAAAAGTTAATGACTAACTGAATGGAGGGATGAGTCAGTTCTGCATCCCCCACACTGCAGGAAATGTCTGTAGAACAGATTTGAGTGGGAGGTTCCAGCAGGGCCTGGGAGAAGCCCCTGGGGTTTGGGCGCTGGGTGGCGAACAGAGCCGAGCCCCCCTCCCCAGCCCCTCCCACGGGTGGGTCAGCCGGCACCACCCCCCACAGACCCCGGGGGGCCCCAGAGCCAGCTTCCAGATGCTAAGCCCCAGCTCAGCCTCACCTCTTAGCTTTTCCATCTGCACAGCCCCGGCCAGACCCCGCAGCCAGCGTCGCAGGCAGCCAGGCCAATCGTCCCGGCGTCTTCCTATTTTAGACATCTCGCTGCCTCGGTCCCTTCTAATGTTTCCAGCCCGGCTGCGGGGGGAGGAAAAAGAGGTTACTGCTACTTTAAATGTACTGTATGAAGGCGAGGGCTGGAGAAGGGCCTGCTTGCAGGAATACCCAGTCATCTAGTTGGAAAAGCCGCCAGATGGAATACAAAAGGAGAAACCCAGACGCTCATGGAGACAGCCTTGGTTCATAAATCAGGTGGGGCCAGGGGCTGGGGGCCCATTCGCCATGGAGCCCGATTCCCTCCTGGACCAAGACGACTCCTACGGTAAGAGGGCCCCGGCCCCTGCAAAGTGGCAGAGTTGAGGATTTGGCCGCGCTGCTCCGCTGCTCGGCAGACTTTTCTCTGCTTGCTGCAGGAATCCGAGTTGATGCGGGGAGGCCGGCAGGCAGCTGGGCACCGTCTGGTCCTGGGGCCTCTGGGTGGGCATGGGTGCTCTGGGGGAAAGGCTACAAGGCCGAAGCGTTCCCCCTGGGCAGAGCCGGGGGCAGCCCCTTGGACTCTGGACATGAGTAGGGTCAGGGGAGGGAGAGGGAGTTTGGGCTGCTTCTGTTTTGCTCTTGGCCAAGAAGGAAAGGAAGGAAGTTTGCAGCCCCCCTGCCTGTCTGCCTCGCTCGGGTCCCCAAGCCTGCCGGGTGCTGTGGGGAATTTAATGAGTGAGATCCTGCAGATAAATATAGATGGACCAGGCTTCAGGAACGCACCCTGTAATTAACGCCCGGCTGAAGGCACGCCCCACTTTGCAGGCCCCCCGGGGGCTACCACGGGGGCTGCTCCTGCTGCCTCTGCTGTAGCCTTTGGGGTGGCTGGAAACCCCAGGGAAGATTGCCGGGGGTGGCTGGAAACCCCAGGGAAGATAGCCTTTGGGGTGGCTGGAAACCCCAGTTGCCAGGACAGAGCTCTTGCTGCGAGCCTGGGACAGGACTTGTTAGACTCGGAATGGCTCGGTCGGGGTTAGGTTCTGCAGGCTTGGAGCTCCAGGGACGCAGGGAACAGGAACCCTTGCTCGGCCTGGCCAGGGAGCTGCCCATCATCGGCTGGCATGCCAGGGCGCCCTGGCTGTCTCTGGGCAATGTGTGCCTGAAAAAAGCAGGAGGGCCAGGGTGCCTGAGGGGCCGAGGCAGGGTGGGGGGGGCAGCAGATTTGGGGGTTCAGCAAGGAGAAGGCCCTGTTGGTCAAAAAGGGGGCGTTGAGAAGTGGCCTTACTCCAGCTCGGAGCTGCCTTTGGGGGCCCAGGTCCTCCTGGGACCACAGTTCCTGCGAAGAAAACGGAGTTCTCCCTCTGGACCCCTCTCCCACCCCAACCCCAGCCAGGCCTGGCCTCCATACAGACTCAAGGCCAAATACCCTTCCTTCTGCAGGAGCTCAGCTCTTTCCAGGGAGAGGGGCCCTTTGCCATGTTCGGGGCTGTGATCCTCCAGGGAGATCTGGCAAGGCCCAACCATGGACCTGGCACTGCTGGGCAGTCAGGGGACTAGAGGATGTCTGCTGAGTGACCCCTCCCCCCCCGCCGCGTGCCCAGCTGTGTGCCACGGGCACGGGCACAGAAATGATGAGCTAGCTCAAGCTGCAGAAATAGTTTGTGCTTACTGAATGGAGGGAGGAAAGAGAGAAAGGGGAGGGGGGAGGAGGAAGGGACAAAGAGAGGCCCCTGACCTGGAAGAACTCCCAGCCTCGAATGGGAGACAGACAGACGAATAAAATGAGTCTGGATTGAGCGATGAGTTCTCTGGGGAGTGGGGCACAGACAGTCTGAGATATGCCCCCGGAAAGTGCTCACCTGAAACTTGGTATAGCCTTGCCTGAATGCAACTCTATAGATGGCACAGACCCTTCGCTGGGGGACCAACCCATGGCCAAGTGAGGCTCTCTCACTTCTCCCAGGGCTCCATCTCCCCACCTGGGACCCAGAGCCCCGAACTACTGTTTCCTGGTTTTCGAGCAGCAGCCTCTGGGCAGGGCGAGGCTGGTACCCTGGAAATGGTGTGCACCCTAACTAAAGGGCCCCATGCATGGCGGGGGGCACCTTGTCTTTACCTGTTTTGGGAGACTGTTGCTGGTCTTCTGGAAGCTGGTCAGGTTGTAAGGTGCCTAGGAGCCACGAGGAAGAGGCAAAGGGACAGAGGGAGCCTTAGGAAGGAGTTAGGCAGGAACGGAGGAGAGCCCAGGCTCTTGCAAGTGATCTCGGGTCCAGCCGAGAGGGGTCTGGCTCCAGCATGCCTGGGAGGCCCAGAGCAGAAGGAGCCTCCTGGACCAGGCCAATGAAGGAAAACCATGGGCTCAGAGTCACTTCCTCTCTATGTAGCTAACTACTTTCAGGTCCTGTGTTAAGTTTTGGGGTTGGAAAGGCAAGTGAGACCTTATCTTTGCCTTCATGACATTTCTAGGTTAGGCTGGGAGAAAGGAGAGCAGCCTGGTGGGGGAGATCAAGGCACTGTGGAACCCCTCACCCACATGTGGAGTCCAGGAAGGCTTCCTGGAGGAGATGACTCCTCCACTAAAGAAGCTGATGACTCTTTCCTTCATGAAACCCTTTCTTCACCTGGCTGCTGGGAGAGGTCACTCTCCTAATTTTCCCAACCTATTTCTCAGTCTCTTCTTCTGGCTCCTTCTCTTGAATCCTTACTTTGTCTTGCTACCCACACAGTCCCTTGACCAAGATCTGCTGCTTCTGCCTCCCTGCATGATCTAACTCTTTCTCCTTCATGCACCTACTCCTTAGACTCTGGTCCTACTGATCTGAACTTGCTCACAATCATCAAAGTCGTTGTCATCCCAGGGCCTTTGCACATGCTGTTTGCTTTTCCGGGAACACTCTTCCTCTCACTCTTCAGTAAGCTAATTCCTCCTCCCCCTCTTATTCCCAAACTCAACTGAAAAGTCACTTCCTCAGAGAAGTCTTCCCTAGATCATGTTCCTGCAATCCATCAAATGAGATCTCACTCTTACTTTCTCTTTTCCTTGATATGGTCTGCTCCTCTCTGTATAGGACGTTATTGTGTGTGCACGTGTGTGTGCTTGAACTTGACGTATCCCCAAGTCTCTGAGCTCTCGGACAGCTGTTATCCCCTGAGCATAACTCTCTGCCTGGCCCAGAGTAAGCATCCAGCACACATGTCGAATGAGTGAGTGAACAAATTCCGTTGGCCCAGGCAAAGAGGTGAGGAAAGGCATTCCAGGCAGATAGGACAGCAGGTGCAAAGGCCAGAGAAACTTCTGAGGGTTCCCTGATACTTTCAAGGAGGGTGGTGCTTTGGGTCGGGGTTGACAAGCTGAGCTCCTTGGGGGACTCGGAAACTTCAGTGGGTACAGGGTTGGGAGAGGCACGGCTGGGAGTGGGGCTCTGGGCCCCCTTCCATGGCTCAGATCAAGCAAGACTCTCTCCTTCTATCTGGGGGAGAGCCTGAGCTTTGATTCCATCCACGTGGTGCTCCAGGAATGAAGGGATTTGGGCTACATCCCAGCCACTGGCGCAAATGCTCTGGAGGGCGGCGCCGTGTGGAAGGGGCCTCAGAAGACAGGACTGAGCAGTGCCCTATTAGATGGTCCTGAGGTGAGAGACCCTTGGAGCAAGGCCAGTGAGGGCTGAGGTGGCTGAGGGAGTGGCAAACACAGGAGCAGGGGTTTCTTTACACAACAGTCAGAAACAGGAAGGCAGGGAGCAGAAGCCCTTCATGGGCAGGCCTCATGTGTAAATCGAGGCAAGGGTCAGACAAGATCTGGCTGACCCCCTCTGACTACCTGACAAGTCTGGCTCAGAGAAGCTCTTCCTTCCCTTCTTTCCAGTTGCTGAGGAAGAAAACAGGAGGGCCCTGTTTTCTCACCCTGTAGAACATTCTCTGGTCGGGTTCTCACGCTGTCCTGCCACTCCTCCACTTTGCCGACGTGGCCTCCCACCCCTGCCTGTGGCACCCCTTGGTGCTTCCCTGATGAGGGCATGTTTTGATCGCCTGGTCGCTAGTCTGACTCCCATTTAAGACCATAAGGTCCTTGAGGGCAGGGCTGTGCCTTGGTTGCTACTGCATTTGCTGTATGAATGAATGAATGAATGAATGAACAAGTGAATGAGTGAATGCCCCTGCTGGATCCCGCCCCGGACGTGCTCTGTGTCCTCAGGCATCATCCCCCACTCTGGGCATGATGTTCCCTTCGTGGTCGTTTATACCCCACACCCCGGAATGATCTGGCTCTGACCATCTAAGATTCTAAATCCGACTCAGCACTTGGCGCCCTGTCCCCTCCCCGCGGCCCGAGCCTCATCCTGGCTCCCTTCGCCTTCGGGCGCCCTGGACCAGGTCCCTGCTCCTCGCTCAGCCTTGGTTTCTTTGTCTGACAAATGGGCAGACTTGGCAGGGTCCTGCCCGCCTCCCTGGCTGTCTTGGGGAGTGACAAGGTAAAATCTCATGAGACTGGACACCTGGGGCGGGGGTGGGAATCTGTGATTCCTGGAGGGTGTTGGGCTTGGACAGAGAGCCGAGATCAGTGCTCCGGAAGGGGCTGGTTGCTCGGAAATCCTGGGGGCAGAAAAGGCTTCAGTTTCTTCCTGGTGATAACCAGCGGGGACATCTGCCCCCGTTGAGGGGGTCCCAGTAGGCTGGCAGACGGAAGTGATTTTATAAACTTCCCAGTGCTGCAGGTTCAACAACCAGGCCTATTTACTGAGGCCCTTTTCTGGCTGAGGTTCCATGCAAGGTCCTTCATGGACTTTGTCTGCTCAAGTCCTCAATACCATAGACCCGTTGTTGATAGTTCCATTTTCCGGATGAGACAACTGAGGCTCTGGGAAGTTAGGTGATGGCCAAGGTCATACAAGGTGATTTGAACCCAGGTTGCTCCAGAGCTCAGGACAGAGCTGTATCATTGCCCCTCCGGGTGGCCCCTTCATGTCCCGCCAAAAAATCCTGCCTCCTGGGAGGGTTTGTTGGCACAGCTCTTGGGAGCAGCCCAATGCGGCAGCAGCCATAACCGAAGGCCATATGCACCCAGCTGGGAACAGCGAGCAGAAGCAGCTGTGATGGGACAGGGTCAGTCTAAAGAGAAGGTTATTTTGGGCTAGAAGCTGTCAGGGGTCTGATGTCACCACTCGCCAGCCCTTCCCATGAGAGGAGGAACCGAAGATGTCAGAAGCAGGTTTGCCTCAGCTGGTAACAGATAGACAAAAACCGTAAAAGAACAGCTGTATGCCTGGTCATGCGCCTCCCTTTCATCATCTGGCTTCCCCTCGCCAGCACCCTGTGGGGTGGGGGTTAGCATTCTTGTGTTAGAGATGGGGAAACCAGCTCAGAGAGGCTGAGTGACCCACCCAGATCACACAGCTAGTGAGTGGCAAGGCTAAGAGTCATGTAGGTTTGTCCCACCCCAGAGCACATGCTCTGAACCCATGCCCACTAGGTCCTTCTCTAAGGCTGTGTCTATGCGGGTGGACTTCTCGGGAAGGGCGTTCAGTCCTGGCCTGCCTCTCAGGACAAGAGCCTGGGACCTCCTCTTGCTCTGCCACTTGGCTAACCCAACAGGTCTTGGGCAAGGACCTGGGTGGGCCCTCAGCGAGCTTTAGCTTCCCTGTCTGGGGAACTGGGTAGTGATGCCAGGCTGGCCCACCTGGGCTGGGGAACGAATGCCAGACCCTGATTCCTTCCATCCTGCCCTGGGGCTCTGCCCTGGGCCTGCTGGCCACCGAAGGAACAGGAATAGCCACGCTCCTACCCGGGGCCCTTCCCCAGGTGGACGAGCAAGGCCAGTGAGGCAGAGTGGGGGCCCCATTTACTGAGCACCTAGTACGTGCCAGCTCTGTGATGTGTTCCACACGGAGTCACTGGCTCCTGGCAGAGGAAGGAGCGACCTCACTGCGCACACGAGATAATCGAGGCTTAGAATGGCCCACAGACACAGGCTCTAGTGGGGGCACTCAATTCAAGCGCAGGACTCCAAGACTCCTGTGCCTTTTTCCATATTCTAGGCTGTTCGCTGGGTACTCTGGCCCCCAATCCAAAGCCCTTCCCATGCCCAGGAAGGCCTCGGTCCCACTGGCCAGCCATGCCTGGGCCTCTGACCCTCCCCCCGTCGGGCAGGTGGACGGGGGGGGGGGGGGGGTGGAGCCCCCGCCTTCTTGCCCCATTGCCTCATGGGAGTCTGGGGAGAGGCTAAATCAGGAAAAAATAGTCAATAAAGAAGAACAATGAGGATAGTCGGGAGGGGCTTAAATCATTTATGTGCCCAAGCCTCAGCAGCTGGCTGCACGAGAAGGCTCGGAAGTGGGGCCCAGGGAGGGGGTCGCAGAGGGCAGCCCTGGGTCTGGAGCTGGGCCAGGCAGAGCCAGGAGAAAGCTCAGGAGAAAGGAGCTCCTGTCCCCCAGGGAGCAAGGCTCCTAGTGGGAGGAGGGAGGAGCTCCTATTGTTTAGCAAGCAAAGACATCCCCCTCCCTCCTCTCCACAGGCTTCTGGTGGGCTCCCTCTGGAGCTGCTGTTGGCAAACACGCCCAGGCCTCAGCTTCTGGCCTGGGCTACTTGGCTCTGCTTATCGGAGGGCTGGGGATACTAGTAGCCACCTCCCACGGCTCCCACTCTTGAGAGGACCCCGCCAATAGATCGTGCCTTCTTATGCCGTCCAATGGGCAGGTGGGGGCCCCCGAGGGAGGAGGAACCAGGAAACACTCAGGGTCCATCCTACCTCCTGTGGACCCTGAGATCTACCCTCGCTCCAGCTCCCAGCCCCTACCTCAGGCCAGGCCCCCCTTTGGACTCCTAGAGGGCTGCCTCACCCCATTCTGGGTCTCCCCATCTCAATCCATGCCCCAAACTCATCCTCGGTGTGCAGCCGAGGGGACCACTCACCGGCATCTTAAAGTCCCACCCCACTCACTGCAGTCAGAAAAAGTGTAAACTCATTGACACAGCCTCCAGGCAGTCCACCACCTGACCCCAGGTTGGCGCCTCTGCCCGTGTCTCCCGCCACACCCCTTCTTTCTCCCCACCCCCATCTCCATGAATCAATCACTGCCTTGAATGCGCTGTCCTTCTCCTCCTCCCTCATCTTTGCTCTTGTGTGCCCCCTGCCTGGACCAGTCTTGTAATACAGCTCTCCCTACTACTTCTCCCCCAACCTGGCCACTCTTACGCATCCTGAGCTCTCAGCTCAGGTGTCATCTCCTCCAGGAAGCCCTCCCTGACTACCTTACTGGGCTCAAAGGCACGCTGAGCTTCCTGCTATCCTGTCACACACTGATGAGTACAGTCCATTTACTTTCCTGCTTGTCTCTCCCTCTGGGCTGTGAGCTGCTTCAGGAGCCAGACTGCAAACTTGGAGACTGAGACCGGTGGGGTGGAAAAAGAGGTCAGGATGACTTTGCCTCTGGCCCGTGGCAGGAATGTTGGTGTCCACACCAGCGGGGGACGTGAGTGGAAGAGCAGCTTCTCAGTGGGAGTGATGTCCTGGACTTACTGTGTCTGAAAGGCCTGTGGGATCTTCCGGGGGTTTTCCGTAGAAGGGTCTGTGATGGTCCTTCCAGATGTGACCTGGGGAGAGGCCCCAGCTCAGGGTAGAGGACAGGAGTGGCTGAGGTCTTCCCAGCTGTGTAAGTTCCACTCCCATTCCCAGGCTTTTTGAAACCTTACTCATCTGCCCAGCCAAGGTCTTGCCACCTCCTCCAGGAAGCCAGCCTTGATCAGCTTGGCTGAAGCTGTTTGGTTTTCTCCTTTACCATACCCTCTTGGCCATTACCGCATCTAGTCCTAAGGCATCCCATGACGATGTGACGATGTGACGATGGGGTCACAACCCTCTGTCTCTTGTAGCCTCCACATTGTCCTGCATAGGGCCCCCTGACACAGAATAAAAGGCACGTGGCGCACCACGGACAGAATTGCTTCCCAGCAGTCTCAGCCAGTGGGATTCTAGGGAAAACTGAACGGAAGCCTAGAGAGGCTTTGGGTCAGATGGACACAGGCAAGCCGAGGGGGAGGTGGGAGGCGGGAGGGGTGGCTTTCTGTCCAATCCGGAAGCGTGTGCCGGGTGGCTAGATCCTCATAACCCCCGGCCCCAAGGCCCTGCAGCCAGTGACCTACATCCCGGCGTGCCTGTGTGTGCGCGGACGCACACGCATGAAAGCACGTGGAGGGCGTAAGCACGTGTGAGCAGGACAGAATGCCTGCGAGGGGGCCTCTGTCCTGGCTGGCTGTGGGGGTCCCACATGGGTACCCCGAACTCCCACTGACTCTGCACCAGAAAGCCAGCTCGAGGTTGCACGTTTCCTGAAGTGGCAGCTGGGGTGTCTGTCTCCCAACCCCCACCCCTACTTCTGCCCTGGACTCTCTCTCCCTTGACCCAAATCTTAGACAAAAGGCCTCCCTTGCCATAGCTAATGGTGGGGTGGAGGGCGGCCGCTAGGAGGAGTGGCAGTGGAGGGAGACAGCGCGCGGCTGTACCAGATGGTACCAGAGAGGTCGGGAGGGCAGGAGGTGGGTGGGCTCCCCAGCAGAGGCTGAAGTGGGGGGGTTGCCTTCAGGGCCCGACTCAGGAGCCTTCTGGGGGCTGGCCCAGATCTGTCCCTGCTTTCTCTCCGGAACTGGGGGTGGGACTAGAAAGGGGAGGCCCGTCTTTGACCGAATGGTCATGCCAATTCCACGGCCCAGAAGCCAGGGTGCCTGGGAGGGTGTCTGCTAGGACAGCTTTTAGTCTTCCCTCTTGCCAGCTCTGTGGTGGGTGAGGAGGGGTCCCCACGCTCTCTCTCCTGGGGCTCTTCCCCATCCTGGGCCTCTGATAGCTTGGAGGAGAGGAACAGGACCCCCTCAGTCTCTCTCTCTCTCTCTTGCTGTATCTCTGTTGCGCTCTGTCTCTTGTCTCTGTCTCTCGGTGTCTCTTTCCATCTCTCTGTCTCTCTGCCTCCTTGTGAGTCTAAGGGGCGACAACCGCTGAAGTTGGAGGGTCATGGAGCCTGGGAGCTCATGTTTGTTCTCTCTCTCTAGCTCTCACTGAAGTTGACGAACAATGTTATATTGATTTCAGGTGTATGACATAGTGACTCAACAATTACATACATTACAAAATGCTCACCATGAGAAGTGTACTTACCATCTGTCACCAAACAAAATAATCACAACATTCTTGACTGTATCTCCCACGCTATACTTTTCATCCCTGTGACTTATTTCTTGGATAACTGGAAGTTTGCACCTCTGGATGCTCTACACCTGTTTCGCTCACCCTCACCCCCCTCCAACTACCTGTTCATTCTCTGGGTTTATGAGTCTGTCTCTGTGCTGTCTCCCCAGAATTCCTAAGATGCCAAGCCACCCCTCTGCTCAACGCAATGCCCCGTCCCCTGAGCCAGCTCGGCTAAGTCGGGGTGGCTGCCCACCTGTGGGAGGTCACGGTCCCAGCAGGAGAAGCTGAGAAGGGAGGCCAAAAAGGCCAGGAGCCAAGAGGGTGGTCACTCTCGTGGCAGGGGGCACTCAGCAGGGCCTGCTCAGCTTCCGGTTTCCACTGCTGTGGTCTCAGGGGTCTCCATTCCCCAAAGTCCTTGGCAACCCAGTGCAAGCTCAGCTTCTAGGGGGAAGTAAGAGGGCAATTAATCCTTGTCCTCTCGGCCCCAAGAGTAGATGGCTGTCCAGGCGCACCTTGACAGGATAGACCAGCCGGACAGGGAACAGGGACAGGGACAGGGCACCGCACAGCTCATGGAACTCTCGCCAGAAAACCCATTTTATAAAGGAGGAAACTGAGGTGCAGACATGTTTGGTGATTAACTTCTGGTCCAACTACTAGGAAGTGGCAGAGTCAGGATTCGAACCCTGGCCCACTGGCTCCAAAGCCACATGGGTCCCACTGTGTGCCAACTGAGTGTCGCATGTGCCTAGCATCCCGGGGAGAGACAGGAGGGGCTGTGTCTGTTCTATTGGGGGGGCGGGCTGGGGTCTCCACTCACCTCGCCCATCCATTATGTAGATGAGCCAGCTGAGACTCAGGAGGGCCAAAGCCGCAGGATCTGATCCAGACGGCTTCTAGAAGGGGCAGCTGGGGCGGGTGTGGGCAGCAGCGGAGAGCCCCCATGGGCAGAGGGGCTGGAGAGAACTGAGATTTAGGTAAGTGGAAGGCAGCAGGGAGGGCACCCCGACAGGGGCTGAGGTGGGAGTGAGTGTCTGGAGTGTCCCAGCCTGAAGCATGGCATGGGGGGTTTTAACCTCAGGCGGGGCCTCTGACCTTGGTACTGGTGCCTCTTGGGGCTGGAGCACTGTCGAGCCGGCTGTCCTGGGCCCTGAAGGATGCCCAGTAGCATCCCAGGCCTCCCCCAACCAGTCGCCAGCAGCATACCTGCCCCTCACCCCAGGACAAGCTGTGACAACCAAGAATGTCTCCAGACATTGCAAACTGTTCCCTGGGGGATAGAATCCCTTCTGGTTAAGAATCAGTGCCCCAGAGTAAGCAGGAGCCCTGGAAGGGAGCCAGGGAGGGACAGGATCCAAACTGCCACCAGCGATGGCCTGCACGCCTGCCCCGGGTCCCGGACCCTCAGTGCCCACTAGTTCAGCCTTATCCCGTGGCTGACCTGAGGCCAAGTGAGTGCGGATGCCAAGACAGGTGCCCAGCTGAGTGGTGGAACAATAGGGCTTGTGTTTGGAGAAGGAAACTCCTCCTCTCCCACCGCAGCATGGGGGGTGGGGAGGCAGTGATCCAAGAGCCAAGAGGGGCTGCAAGGCTGGGGCAGGGGCTTGTCGGAGCCAAGAGCTGGATAGAAGGGACTAGAATGGGGCGGGGAAGCTAACTTCCTGCCTGGGCTCTTGTTCACAAACAGAAACCCTAAAATCAAAGCATCCCAGCCAACTGGGATGGAATTTCCAACTTTCTAACCCATCTTGACCCCATGGTCCTGGAGCTGAAGGGGTCAAGGGCTGCATTCCAGGCTGGGGGCCTGGCCAAGGTGGGGACTCCCTGCAGCCTGAAACCCCTTTTCCCTCCTGTGCGCATGCAGTGTCTCCGAGGGAAGCAGGGCTCCCTGGAGGGTGTTGAGGGCAGGTGGGAGCTGGAGGGAATGAGGGGAAGGAAAGCCCCATCGTCAGGGTCTACCCCTTCCCCAACCATGTATGCAGCCAGAGGATCTAAAATGTGCATCTGATCCCTCTTATGGCTCCGTAGACTGCTCGACCCTCAGGAACCAGCCCGCCGCCCTTAGGACAGCCTTTCAAGGATTCTTTTCTCACTCCACCTGCCATTCCCCAACCCCCACCGCCCCCCCCCCACCACCACCAAGTTCACACTTCAGCCATGTCGAGTGATAGCCAGCCTCCCCGGCCTCTCTTCTGAGCCTGGAACGCCCGCCTCCTCCCAATGCAATGTGCCTTACCTGGGCTAACTCCTACATATACGTTGGTGCCCAGGGGTAACCAAAGCCTCCAGGAGGCATTCCCAGGCACCATGAGTGTTGGGCCTGGTGATTGGGAGCACTGATTCCTCCAGAACACAGCTGTCCCTGAGCATTTTAGAAGGAAGGATGGGGGGGGGGGGTATTAAAAAAAAAAAAACAAATATGTTTTTAGAGAAGGGGCAAGACAGAAGAGAGGAAACAAACAGACATAGACAGCAGTGGGAGGGGAGTCACCTGTCTTCACGGCCACCGGGGAGTGTGCCTGGATGGGCTGGCCCCGCAGCCTGTGCAGAGAGGCACAACCGGGTCTTGCTGACATGCCACTCTTGGATTCGGCCCCTTGATGCCCCTAACAAGGCCAGGGGAGGGGCCCACCCTGCACGTCGTTGAGTATTGCCAGCACTCAGTGGAGCTCAGATTCCTTGGACCTACGTCCAGACCAGTGGTTTCCCAACCGTCAAAAGAGTCCTGGGGTCCCATGGAGATGCCAAAAGATTGCCAAGTAAGAGAGACTCCCCGCCTTTGCCCCAGCACAGCTCTGCCCAGAGCAGCTGGTTGTCATCTAAATATTGGCTTTGCCTGAAATTTTTCATTCGAAACGAAGGTTCTGTGGCTCCACCCGTTTATAAAGAACCCACCTCCTCAAAGAGCCGGGAAGGCCCAGGCCCGGTGAGGAGCAGAGGGGCCGAGGCGCGTCGACCTCCTGGCCCTTCCCGCGGGGGGGCTCAGCCCTTGGCTGGAAGCCTGAATGTGAGCGAGTGATTGGAATCTGGAAGTAGGTTTTGTTTGGTGACAGTGAAGGACAGCAAAGGACACTTGGTTTCTGTGGTGGGGGTCGGGGTGGGAAAGAGGTACCGCTCCGGAGTGGAAAGGAAAGGGCAGAGCTGGGCGGTCGGTCCCTATGCTCACAGTTTAATCACGACTTAACTCCATTTCCTCACTTGACCTTGGCCAAATTTACCCCTTTTGGAGACGCCGTGTCTTCCTCAATAAAATAGGACGACACTCCCATACCAGAGTTGTTGGGAGGGGTACATGAGAACATAGAGGAGGGGCTCAACAATTCCTGGTGGGCTCAGGATTCTCCCTGGTCCATGAACTCGAGGGAGTTCACAGTCCAAGGTTCAAATCCCAGCTACGCCCCTTACTAAATGTGTGACTTGATGCAAGTTAACCTCTCTGCCTAGGCTTTCCCATCTGCAAAGTGGGGACCGTAGTCGCACCCACCTGCCTCATGGGAAGTAATGACTGTATAAGCACGAAGTACCCAGAACAGGGCTGCGTACGTTTGCTATCAATAGTTGTATTCAAGTAACAGCGGAGACCAGGTCTTGCAGAGGAGAGAGCCCAGAATCGGAGTCAAGGAATCAATGAGATAATGAATGAATACGAGAAAAGTCAGGGCCCCCTGCAAATGCCTCCCGGTCCTCAAGACACCATTAGTGGTGTCTTCCAGCTGCTGCTCTTGGCTACGACCTCCCCGCCACCCCGCTCCCTGTGGCTCAACCTCGCCTTGCATTTTTCTGCAAACCCATAGAGGTAGGATTCCCATTCTGCCCCTCGATGACTTTGGGTGATAAAGAAGTAACTTCAGCCTCTTTGAATTGAATCTTCTCTCCAGAATGTGTAACAGACCTGGAAATTGGAATTGCCCTGGAGCTGATTATTCTGGGAGGGCACCTCCTGGCATTAAAACTAAATTAGATCAAGGTACCTCTGTTATTAGCAAAATAATTCCCGACGATTACAGAATGCGGCCATGAATCCTGATGGCAGGCGAACTTCAGGTGACTTACTTGAGACAAATAACTGTGCGGAAATCACAGGCTCATCTCATTGCTTCTCTGTAGTGTTGCAGTCAGGTAATTATGCTAATGGTTATAAGAAATCACCTTCTGTGGTCTGGGATTGGGAGGGCTTGAGGCAGAAATGTGTGGGGTGGAGATTACCTGCTTCGATCCAAAGTGGCCAGGCGCCATGTTTGGTGCTAAAACGGGCCATTTCTGGGGAGCTGGTTTGGTCCCTTGTCAACCAGGGGAGAAACCTGTTATGCGATCGGAATTGCAGGGGCTTCATTATTCATCTCTCTTTTCAGATCATCTTAATATAGGAAATTGAATTTGTCTAGGTTCCACTGTTGGGCATGGCAATTCCGAGAAGCAAATTAAGCTGTAAAAGCTCAGGACCTTTGCAGTTGGTTCTGTTCGGCTAATGTGTATTTGTGCCCACTGGGTGCCAGGCTATGATCTAGGCATGCCCAGGGAGAACATGCCAACATTTGAGAGTGTGTCTGGTGCTCTCAGCAGCCTGGCAGAGGTGGTATGGTCCCCAGTGCAGAGACAAGGAAACGAAGGTTCAGAAACATGAAGTGACTTGCCGAAGGTCCTTCTGCTACTGATCCGTGGACATGATTACTTCCATTCTCCCAGAGAAATCTGGGAGGCTTCCTGGAGGTGTGGACACGGGGAGGGCATAGTGGGGAGGCAGAGGATACAGTGTGGCAAACACTCAGAGGCAGGAGATTAAAGGGGGTTTTCAAAGGTGGGAGATGGGATGGCTGAGGGTCATGCAGTAGAGGACCCCCAATGACAGCTGAGGGTTTGGATAATGGGAGGGATACCACAGAATCTGTTCCGAGCAGTACAGAGCTGCAGTTTGGTGGGGCCCACTACTGGGCTGCTGGCAGGACCAGGATAAGAAGGTGAAAGTAAATAATGGATAATTTTTGGGATAAGTATGTCCCAAATATTGCATAAGACAAACGTGTACTAAAAAATCATTCAGGGGCGCCTTGGTGGCTCATTGGGTTGGACCTCTGCCTTTGGCTCAGGTGGTGGTCCCGGGATCCTGGGATCGGGCTCCTCACTGGGCTCTCTGCTCAGCAGGGAAACTGCTTCGCCCTTTCTCTCTGCCTGACTCTGCCTGCTTGTGATCTCTCTCTCTCTATGTCAAGTGAGTGAATAAAATCTTTAAAAAAAAAAATCATTCATCAGTTATGTGAAATTGACATTTTATTGGGCATCCTGGCTGTCTTCTGGGTATCCTAGTCCAGCTGGGTTCCGGGCACAAGCTGTTTCCTCTGCCTTATGTGACTTTCCCTTACGGGCACACCTCCTGGCAAACTCCTATCCACCCTTTAAAGCCCTGTGCTCCTTACTATTCCTGTGGCAACATTTATCATGCACTCTGGTCATTAATTTCTTATGCGATTCTAATATCTATTCATCCTTTGAGGAACCAACCTCACTTCCAGCAGCATAAGAAAAAAAAAAAAGTTAAGGTCATGTCTCGCTCCACTTCTGGACCCCATCCCTACCCCCAACTGCCTCCAATTTCTGTTTCTGTCTCCAGATGAGCCAGCCTCTCTGCCCCTCCTGAGAACCTGCCTGTTTCTGTGAGTAGCAGTCACCTCTCTCATTGGCTCTGGCAAAGTCACAGGGTCTCCTGGGTCCCTCCCACCGGTGGGATACTCAGCAAGTGCTTCCCTTTCTCCTTGTCGCAGGGTGGGTTTCCGGGGGGGAGCCGGCTCAGAGACTGTTCTGAGGCTGGCGGCACCTAGGGACAGAGGGGCCCGCAGCGAGGCAGGGCAGAAGGAAAGAGGAGCTGCCCTGCATGGGGCCTGGGGAGGGCCTGGAGCAGGGCTGGCCCTCCAGAGTTGTCTGGGTAGTGTCAAGGGGCTCAGCCCTCAGGTGATCCATCACAGGACGCAGGACACCCTAGGAAAGGAGTGTCACCTCGGGTTGCAGTGGTTTCCTTTGGCAGAGGCCGCCCCCAAAGGGAATTGAGAGCTGAGGGCCATTTTGTAACAACCTCCACATGCCTGGGGGAGTGAGTCCTGCATTCTGGAAGCGGGGGTCTGGGCGGCATGTCCCAGCATCCACCAGTCCCCCACCCCCAAAACATTCCAAGCTCCTGGGCACAGCATTCAGGCCCCTCATGCCCCAGCCCCACCTCCTTTGCCTCCGACCTGTCTCACAGCCGCTTGCTTGGAGTTCCCAGGGCGTGCTGGGTGGCTTCACCTTGCCCTTCTCTTAGCCTGGGCTCTTCCCTCTTTGCCTGGCTCGTCTCTCTCTGCTCTGTTAAGACACGCTCTGAGGTCATCTCCTTAGAAGACTTTTCTGGAGCCACTACTGTGGTCCACCAGCCCAGCCCTGCCCCCGCACCCCACAGCCACCCACCCACCTCCGGCAGTCAGGAGCACTCTGGGAGCTCCTCACCTGCGGGCCCCAGGGTCCATGAGCAGCCTGGGCACTCCGGGAACTCTCGGACGGCAGAGAGGGTGTGCCAGAAACCACAGAGAGGGAACCATGGCTTCCAGGCCGACCACACCGGGCAGGGCTGTGCCCCTTGGAACAGTGCCGCCCTGGGAACCAGAGCCTTTCTCCCTTTCGGGGTCATCAACTTTCTTCCACGCACAGTGTCCCACTCCAGCTGCATTCTCTCGAGGTATCTAAATCTTCAAACACCCCAGAGCTGGAGTGAGGTTTGCACATCACCGCTGTGGCTCCCTGTGACCTCAGTGCCCCGCAGGCACACAGGAACGAGCTCCCTTTGGTGCCCTCCTCTCCTTCCATTCACAGCACCCCTGCCCCAAGTTCCTGGGGGTCTGGGGCTTCATCACACGGTCCATGCTAAGGCAGACCTTAAGCTGGGCAGGATTCCCACCTCGCGTGGTCATTTGCATGGGACAAAGTGGCAGCAGTAGCCCACGTCCACATCACCGGGGTAATATGACGTCGTCCAGTGTGATCTGGATCAGAGGATCGGCTCATTAGTTCAGAAAATCTCATCTGAGCCCATGAAGCACAGAGCGCTGTTCTTTTCCAAGGACCGTACTGCCCTGCCCACTTTGTGTATTTGTTTCTCCCACAGCATGTAACACTGGCCAGCTCATCTCCTAGGGTGTGGACCATAAGCAATTTGCCATCCTGTATGTCGCCTTGATGGAAGCCCCCGACAAGAGGACATATGTGGATTTTGCGTATATGCTGTAGACGATGTATTTGGTAGTCTCAGACGCGTCCCTGGGGAGGGTGCCGCAGGCTCTGTCGCCCCTGCAGATGGAAGCTGGCAAGGAAAAGACGGGTCCAGATTGAGATCCCTGGGCTATGTACGAGAACAGATTGGAGGGGGCCAGAGTGGACGTGGAGAGACGGGGAGGAGGGCTGCGTTTCTGAAATGCTGCGCAGCCCCCACCCCAGGGTAGCGCAAAGGACCAGAGGAAAGAGGACCAGAGGCACTAACCTGGGGCACACTTCTGACTCTCCCACCTCCAGGGCGGGCTCCCGGGTGCTTGCTTTTGTGCAAAGCCGGAGGACACTCCCTGGCATTTATTTCTAGCCTCCTTCTTCGGTGGTAGGCAGCCCAGTTGGGTCCCATTCACCTTCCCCCGCAAATATCTTCCTCTTGGCCAACAGTCACATAATTGCTACCTGTTCCCAAAAATGGGGTCATGCATTTTGCCTCTATTACCTCATTGACTCTTCATGAGAACCCCTTGCAGTCAGCCCTAGCCACCGTCCTGGCTGTGCAGACACAGAAACTAGGGCTCAGAGGGAGGTAGCAGCCTGCCGCTTCTCTTCCAGCGGACACGTGGCTCAACGGAGAGGGGATCCCAGGTCTCTCTGACCCCAAAGGTCACATTGTATCCCCAAAACACTCCATGAGGACCAGGCAGTCCATCTGCAAAGTGGGATTGCTCTCCTTTTGAGAGTCTGACATGACCCTTTCTCGTCTGTGAGCATTTGGGTCCACTTGCCCCCTTTATTCATTCATCCAGCCGTCCCGAGGCCAGGCCTTCTGTAGGTAGTCAGGCTGCAGAGGTGGCTCAGACGAGGCTGGTGACTGGGAGGAGCTCCCAGTCCGCTCAGGGAGGGCACAGAGCCATAACCAGGTGTCACAGGGTACAACGCGACAGACGCGGACAGCGGGGTGGGTGGATGCGGGGAGAGTCGTCTGCTTGCAGAGTGGAGGAGGACCTCACAGGGGTTCCCCACGGGCTGAAAGGCCAGTGCTGGATGACAACAGAAGGGGGGGGGGGAACGGACGCTCTAGGAAAAGTTAACAGTCTGTGCAAAGGCACGGAGGCAGCACAGAGGCTGGGGGGCTTGGGAGATCCTGTTGCATAGAGTGAGGCAGTCTCCGCTGGCTGGGACTAGGGAATGCAGGATCCCGGGGGAGTTCGAGGAACAGGCTATACGTGTTCTCAAGTCTTACTGAGCATTTCGCCGTGAGTCAGACTTTGGTCTGATCACTTCACAGACACGATGGTCATATTATTGAAATGAAGAAACTGAAGTTCAGAGCATGACTGCATTTTATGGGGATTTTGTGTTTTATACTCTCCTGCTTGTTCTGTATCTTTAAAAAAGGTCTGAAGAGTAAAACAAACACCCCTGACCCAGGTCAAGAAATAAAACCTTACCAATATCAACAAAGCCCCGTCCCCTGACCCTTTAGGTCTCCCTCCCCGCCCCCCACCAGGCAAACACCTCACTACATGGTGTATTCATCATTCCTCTGAATTTCTTCAGACTGTTACCAAACATGTGCATTCCCAGCAATATGTGGTATCATTCTGTTTCGCATGTTTTAACAATCTCTAGGAATGCTGTCTTCCAACGCGGTCTTCTCCAACGTACTTCCCATCCCCCCCCCATCAACTTATGATCCATAAGGAACCCCCACCGATGTTCACGGCTGTACAGAATGTCATGGATTGGTCCACCATTTCTTTGTGCCTTCTGCTGTTGGGCATCAAGACTGCCTAAGATTCATTACGAGGGTAAACACTGTGGCTGTGAGCAAGTCCCAGGTTTATCCCAGAAGCCAAGTTCTCTGGGTCACTGGGGTACGTAATGCCATCTTCAACGTTTCTAGACACTGTCAGATTATTCCTGAGAATGTGGCACTCATTTCCCCTCCCCACCCCCCCCACCCCCCACCCCGGTGCATGAGAGATTTCCCTGTGCCCTATATCTTCACCCACATTCTGCCTTCCTGCCTCTTTGGTTTGGGCCAATCGCACAGGTGTGCAAAGGTACGTCTCTGGGGTTTGACTTTGCATTTCCCGGATGAAGAGTGAGGCTGAATGTCTTTTCATATGTTTATTAGCCATTCATGGTTTCCCTTCCTCAAATTGCCTGTTCATACATTTTACTTCATTTTCTCTTGCTTCTTTTGAAAATTGATTTGTAGAAGATCTTTGTATGTTTTGGAGATTGTGTTTCAAATATCTTCTTTTGACAGACAGGAATTTTACACTTTTTTTTAAAAAAAAAGATTTTATTTATTTATTTGACAGAGAGAGAGAGAGATCACAAGTAAGCAGAGAGGCAGACAGAGCAGAGAGCCGGATGTGGGGCTCGATCCCAGGACCCTGAGACCATGACCTGAGCTGAAGGCAGAGGCTTAACCCACTGAGCCACCCAGGCACCCCTTGAATTTTATACTTTTTTTTTTTAAAAAGATTTATTTATTCACTTATTTGAGAGAGAGAGAGAGAGAGCACATGAGCTGGGGGAGGGTAGAAGGAGAAGAGGATCCCAAACAGATTCAGTGCTGAGTGGTGGAGCCCGTCATGGGCTTGATCGCAGCACACGGAGATCATGATCTGAGCCAAAACCACGAATTGGAAACCCAACCAACTGAGACACCCAGGTGCCCTGAATTTTATCCTTCAATTAAGTGTATCAATCTTTTCCTTGATAGTTTGCTCTTTTGAGGTCTTTTTTTTTTTTTTTTTAAGATTTTATTTATTTATTTGACAGAGAGAGAGAGTGAGCACAAGTAGGGAGAGCAGCAGGCAGAGGGAGAAGGAGAAGCAGATTCTGGGGAGCCTGTTACAGGGCTCGATCCCAGCACCCTGCAATCATGACCTGACCTGAGACAGATGCTTAACGACTGGGCCACCCAAATGCCCCACGCTTTTGCGATCTTTAAAAAATCTTCCCCTATTACACAGGTTCTTTGTGTTTAAGTCTTTAATCCACCTGGAATTTTTTTTTTTTTTTAATGGAAGGTGTGAGGTAGGGATTTCGTATCTTTTTTCCGCAATGTGGATATCCAGTTACTCTAAAAAACATCCTTTATAGAAAAGCCCACCCTTTTCCAGTGACGTGTAGCACCACTCTTGCCGCATACCAGGTTTCCATACATGTGTGAGTCTATTTTGGCAGCCCTTGTTCTGGTCCACCACCAGCCTCTTGGTCTCTCCCTGGGCTAGTACCACACAGTCTATCTGTACCTTATCAGGGCTTAGCTAAGGCACACCTTCTCCCTTGAATTAGAAGAGCTAGTGGCTTTGTGAGAGCAGATCTCCATCTTCTTCCTCTTTGAATTTCTTCATTTCTCGTTACTGGGGCATGCCCCTCAGGTTTTTGTTTTTGTTTTGTTGTTGTTGTTATTTAACAAAGCCTTTCTCAGATGCTATCTCGGGCTTCTCAGACTCCTTTTATGCATAAAGGAAACAGGCAGAGAGATGAGAAGACTTGCCAAGGTCATACAATCAGAAGGTGTTGGGTGAGGGTTTCTGTAGGATAGCGAAGCCACCCCGTCCATCTATCCCATCTTGCCTAGGCTCTGAAGACCTCTACTTGACCCTCTGGCTAATCTGATACGGGATTTTCACTTTTCCTTCTTTCAGGAAAGTAGCTCCTGAGTCCCGGGAGTGTGCCAGATTCTGTCGGTGCTGGGGACCAGATCGCATTGCTGGGGGGCTCCTCCCAGTGCTGGACACCAGTAGGAAGGGTGGGCATTTTATGGGAAATCGGCAAAGTCTGCAGAAGGAAGGCAGGTGGAGTTTCAGATTCGATTTAAAGAGCCCCACGCTGGGCGTGCACTTGGGGCCCAGGACTGCCTTCAGAGAGGACGCCGGCTTCCCGGGGGAATTAGAGGCGTCCTCCCTCCCTCCCGCCTCGAGAGGCAGGAATGCGAAGGATCAGCTTTCAGCAGAGCTGCGGCTGCCTTTCCCGGGAGCTCCCGGTGCAGGCCCTTCCCGAGCGGCCGAATTAACTGGTTCTGTCTGTCCAACTGGGAGAACAGCTCCAGCTAAAAATAGCGCCCTGCCCTGCGCTGGTCGCCGAGAGCCGGGGCCGCGACCGTGGGAGTCCGGGCCGCCACAGTCCAAGGAGCCCGGGGAGCCCCGGACGCCCCACCCCGGGCCTGGCCCCGTCCCAACCCCCGAGGCCGCGGCGGAGGCCGCAGGCACAGCGCTGTCCGCACAGGTGCCGCCGAGGGTGGAAGGCCGGCGGGCGAAGGAGCGGCCCCGGCCGTGCGGGATGGGAGCGGGCGGCGCGGCCTCCCGCGCGCTCGCCTGGGCCTCCCTGCCCCTGCTGGGGCCTCCGGCCGGCGCGCTCTGTGAGGACACGCTTTGCTGCCGAGGTAAGGCAGGGCGGGCTGCCGGCGTGCTCTCCCTCTTCCCGGCACTTGCCGGCGCCTCTTTCTCCTTCCCCACCCCAGGTCCGCCGCGGGGGGCGAGCGAGGGAGAACCCAGGCGTCGGCGCCGGGCTCTGGAGGGGAGCCAGGCGCCCTCCGCAAACTCACCTTTAGTTTGAAAAAGTCGCCGTCTCGCCACCACGACCGAGAAGGTTTTGTCTCCTTTTGGCCTCTCAGTCTTCCTATCTGGAAAATGGAACAATAGAATCGCCAAGCTTTAATATGTGTTGTGACCCCAAGAGAAGTTGGGGGGCCCGCTGCAGCAGATCGCAAACGCCCTGGCGAAGTTTGCCCGAATCCAGACAGGATTCCCGAGGGTTTATGTTGGTGGGAGGGCTGGAAGTGCCTTGCCTATGACCTTCCCTCACCCTGCCATCCGCCCAGAGCTCTGCACCTAGCATCAGCCCGCGGCCCCGCCGTCGGAGCCCGAGGCAAGCTCTCTGCGAAGTTTACGGGGTCAGAGGACGCGCGAAAATCCTTGAGGGAGAAGAGGATGTGGAGTAGAAAAGGGGTGAACCAAGCAGAGTCGCAGTCCACTCCTCAAACCTGTACCCCTATGGTCCCCAGGCTAAAGCCAGGATTTTGTCTTTGACATCCTAGGGGTTGGGGAGCGAGCGCAGTCCGGGCGCACAGAGGGCCTCCGCACGCTGGAGGAGACAGCGGCGCGCTCGACCCGGCCGGGTCGGGGTTGGGGCTGGGGTGCCCAGCCTAGATACCGGGTCCAAGCGGGAAATGGGCGGACGGTGCCGAGAGCAGAGGGGATCGCCCTGTTCAGTCTGGCAGTGTGGCCGGGGCGAGGTGGTTTGTAGTGGGGTCGATTGGCCAAACAGGTGCGCCCCCGCCCCGCCCCTCCCCGCCTCCGCTCGGTCCCTGCCGGGCGGGCGGAGCTGCGGGTGGCGGGGCCTGCGATTGGCGGGGCTGGGCCGGCCGGGTGGCCTGGGGGAGCCCTGCTGCCAGAGCACCGCGGCGCAGGCGGAGGCACGGAGCCCGCCGGAGTGCGCTCCTGCCCGGCCCCGCCGCCTGCTTGGCCCGCTCCGCCTGCCTGGCGCTACGGAAACTTTCCTGCGTCCCCGCGACTCCGCCACCTCGTGACCCCGGTCCGGCGTGCTGCTGGGGCTCCGGCGCCTTCGGGATGGCAGAGCACAGTGGCCCCGCCGGCGCATAGAGGTAAGAGCTGGGGCCCCCGAGCCGGTAGACGGGGGTCCCCGGAGCTTGCAGGGGTCCCAGAGGCACTTGAGGTTCGAGAGGATCTGGGGGACCTAACGGGAGGTATGGGGGTATCAGACTGAGGAGTGGGCTGCGACTTTGCTTTTCTACCCTACAGTCCCCCTGTGCCGCCAAACGGCCTTTGCGAGGTGCGTTGACCCTTTAAACTTCCCAGGGCGCCCTGCCTAGATCATTGGATCCTTGGGGGGAGAACCACGCGCTCTAACAGGGAAGGCTCCCCGCCCCCGTCAGGGGCCTGCAGCCCGCAGGGGTTAGGGCGGCGGTTTTCTCCAGCCTCCCCACCGCAGCGCTTCCAGTGGTCTCCCCAAACTTAAGACCCTCCTCAGCTCACCCTGGGGGCTGGTGGTTGAACAGCAACTCCTCCCATCCCAGAGCCAGTCACCCCGGGGCACCCAAGTTTGAGGTGTTGTTTTGTTCAACCAGTAGCCACTCCTTGGTGTTGAGGGGGCGGGGTCATTGAAGAGAGGTCTGTTTTTGGTTTTCTGGGCTGCCCTGACCGGTGAGCTAAACAGGGTAGGAAGAGGGACCAAAGGAACTTAGGTTCCAGTTCCCAGCCTGGTGGAAACGATTGGGTTTTCTGGTTTCCAGATGCTCCATTCTTCTAGAGCTGTCTGGCTTGAGTCATATGGAAACTGACCCCCCCCCTTCTGCTATTTAGGGTTGAAATTAATTTTGATTCGAATTTAATTTTAATTGAGGCTGGGTGAGTAGGTAGCTTGTCACCTACACGAATCATCGCCTTTAACATTATTTCTCCTCTGTCAAAACCAAACATCTTTTCTTGACCTAAGACTATGCAGCCAAGAGTTCAAACCAAATCAGGCACCAGCTCTGAGGCCCAGAGAACTTGGGTGTAAAGCCCAGTCCTGCCACTCACTAGCTGTGTGTTCTTGGGGAGCTTACCTAACCTCTCTGAGCTCAAAGGTCTCATGCCAGGGGGATGTAGTGAGAATTTTGAAAGAGAAGGCATGGAAAGCACGGCTCATAGGACAACAGCCTTGGGCTCCAGTCCATATCCCGGAGCTTGGGCCCTCTCGCAGCCTGAGCCACCCAGACCCCATTGTGCCTCAGTTTCCCCTCCACTCAAAAGTTGATATGAACCAGCCCCCTCTTAACCAGCTCTTTTGAGAAAAGTGCACAGATGCACATATCCTCTGAGGCATATGATTTCAGTATGTTTGCAGGCCTTGGTTTAAGACAGACCCATCCATCTCCCTCCTTGCCAGGAACTACTCAGAAGGCAAAAGCCTTTCTATCCACCACTGGCCTCTCCCTATCCCTTTTGGATTTGTGGAGGTAAAAGTTGTAAAGGACAGGACAGTGCAAATGTCCAAATTAACCAGCATTATAGGGAGAGGGACTGACCTGTAGACCCTAACCCAAAGTCACCTTCAAGAGCACCAGGCCACCCCCTCCCTTCTTCCTTCCCTGATGTGGCGTCTCCTGGTGAACATCTCGGTGTCTTCTTAGCCGCCATCCTCTAGTGACAGCAGAGTAGGCAGCTGGTTTCATGATGGGCCAACTCTAGTCTGATAACCAATTCTTCCAGTTTGGAGCAGAGATCTGTGTCCCCATTACTTCTACCCACTGGTTCTGGTACAACCCTTTAGGTGTCTCTTCCTGGCTCAGCGTTGTCCTGCGGTCCCCTGGTGCCTGGTGCCCGGTTCCTTCCCTTAGGCATTTGATACATGGAACTGAGTTTGACCGTGATGGTGACACCGTTTTTTGAGTGTTTATGACATGCTAGGTCCCGTGCTGAGCACTTTGCACATTATTTCCTTGCATCCTTAAGACAACACCTTGAAGCTGATTCTTTTCTTGCTCTCATTTTGGTTTAGAGAGGTCACGAAATTTGCCCAAAATCATACAACCCATAAGGAGCCGAGGTGCATCCCAAACCTGGCATCTGCCTTTGGAGGCTGCGCACCTACTGGTCCTTGTTGTCCTGTGCTGGTCCGTGTCGTGTGCGCCCATGAGTGTGTGCACGTGCGGGTGTTCCCCCGGGCCTGTGGTGAGTGCAGATGGTGTTTCCTCACAACCACCCGGGGGCACCTGTTAAAATGCAGATTCCACATCTCCACTCCAGGGCTAGGCAGCTGTACTTCGAAAAATTCGCAGAGCCGTTCTCATGCACCGCACAGCCTGGGAACGTGGCCTCTCAGGTGTGCTTCGGGAGAGACGTGGGATATGGGTCCCAAGTGATCTAAAGTCAAGCCTTGGCTCTACTCTCTTCAGCTGGTTAGTTTTCCTTTCTGGGGCTTTCTCCCGATTGTAAAACGGACAGGATGTTATGCCCACTGGTGGGGCGGTGGCTCTCTGGGTGGATGTCAGGCATTACGGGGAGGCCCTTGGAGGACTGAGGCCACTCCTGCCACAGGAAGAGGAGCATGGCAGCAAGCCTGTGGCTCCCAGGCTCCTGCTCACCCCACCTCCCTCCCCTCAAGGCCTGTGACCTCTGCTTTGTAGAAGGATTAGTGCACCTTGGGTGAGAAACTTGTGCTCATGTTTCTTAGCTGGGGTGGAGAGGTGGGCAGGATCACCCCCCCCAACACACACACACGTCCCCTTCATCCTCCATGGCCCCATGATGACCTCAGTCAGGGGGAGCTGGGGGACCTCTTGGGAAGGGGAGAGGGGTAGGTCTGCCAGGCGTTCATCTGGGTTGTAAATCCAGTCGCCGTCCACCCCTTTCCCTGGAGGGCTGCTCTGCCAGCCGGTGGGCAGTTCTGGGGAGATGTGTGACTTAGGGCGGGCTGGGCTGGGCTGGGCTGGCTTCCGGGAGGGGTGGAGGGTAAACCCGTAGTCTGCAGCGGTGTCCCAGTCCTGACCGCCTCGCTCGGCGGCACACAGGGCTGTCCTTCCACCTTGGTTCTGTTGGATCCTGCTGAGAGCTCGGACTTCCCGAGCACCCATTTTATGCAAGAGTCGCTAGAGTCCGGGAAGCTGCAGTGATACGTGCCCGACTCTGATGTCTGCATGCGTAAGGGAAGGTGATAAAGCCGGAACTCGAACCTAGGCCCCTTGACAATAAGCATAGGCCTTTTGTGTGCACTGTATCCGACATACCCTGGTTCTACCGCCCCACCTGGTCCTGGCTTCGGTGCAGAGCCCTCCTGGGGACTTGAAGATCTGTCTCCTGGCTGGGCCACCAATGGGCCGTGTGATCCTGGGCAGAGCTGGTCATCTCTTAAACTTTTAGTTTCCTTGTCTGTAAAGGTTGAGGCGAAGGGGTCTGGGGGATGGTCAGTGACATCGCTGAGATTCCTTCCTGTCTCGATACTCATGGGTGACTCTTTTCTTTTCAGCCTTTCTGGGGAGGGGGTTCCGTGACGGGCTGGGGGCAAGTGAGATGTTGGGTTGGGTTGGAGGGGTACACTGGCTTATTGTGAAACCAGTCAACGAGGCTCTGTGGGCTCATGTCCAGGGGGCTCAGGGAGCTGGGGGCGGGGGCACGGGCAGCAGGAGGGAGCCCCAGGTGTGGTCAGGGTGCTCACCTCGGGAATGAAACCGTAATCAGCACTCTGAGCATTGCAGGGGGGTGATGATGGCTGGGCCTGTGAGAGGGGGCCGAGCGGGAGCGTGGGGCCCCCTCAGCCCAGCAGAACCCCACCTCGGCCCCTCAGAGCCTTTGCTGAGAGGCCAGGTTGGTGTGGAGTGGTCTCTTGCCTCCCTCCCAAGCCACCACGTGTCTCTCCCCTGGGTAGCCCTAGCATTCCTTGAGGCCAACCCCTCCCAGCTGGGGTCTGTGCCAGCCTGGCTAGAGGCTCACTCTGGGGCAGAGCGGCTGGCTCAGGGGATCCGGTTGCCTGTTCTCCACGCCCCGGGGAGCCCCCAGCAGCCCGGCTTCCTAAAGCGGGGTCTTGTTAACTCCCGCCTCCACCAGCCTCCTGCCCTCAGCTTCCCTCCATCCTGTTTCTTCCTCCCTCCCTGGGTTGGGGGGCTCCCTGTTACCCACCTGCAGGGTCAAACCCACGTTCCGTGCCCGCTCCTCTCCCTGCCTCTTCTGCCTCTGCTCTCCAGGCGGCCTGTCCCGGTCTCTGCCCGTGACTCCTGGACGTCCTTCTCTTATGGCCACTGCTTCACTGCGCCAATTCTTCCTGCCCCTCTGGGTCTGGCCCAAATGTCACCTCCACTTGGTCTCATCACTCCCCTAAGGGTGAGCCCTCGCGCTGTGCAGGCCTGGCATGTAGCTCCTACCAGCCGCCTTGCCTCATATCTAGTGTCCGGCTTGCCTGTCTTCCAAGACGGGCTCTGAGCTTCTTAAGGGCAAGCCCCGGGCCTTACTTCTCGTCTCAGTGCCCACGGAGCGGGGTGGAGCCTGGCCAGGGCCTTCCTTGGTCTAGTAAAGGTTCATAAAGCCTTGTAGGGTTGGACTGACTTGTCATTGGACTTGGTTTTTCTGTTCCTGCCTCAGAGCATTTTTTGGGAACCCTGCTTCCCCGTGCAAACCGTCTGGGTCCTGTGTGTGCTCTGTGCTAGGCTGCCTGCAGGTGAGGAACGAACCCAGCGATGCCTTTGGTTTGCGGAAAGACTTCCCTGACTCCTTTGGACTGTTCTTGATCTGCTTTTTAAAAAAAATCTATTCTGCTTTGTGGCATCAAAGACAGAGAAGCCCGGAGAAAGGTCTGAAAAGGGCACATCATTTCCTGCCCGCCCTCCCCCTGCAACCCCGCCTGCAGGCTGAACTTCGGGTCTCAAATGAGCATTGCCAAGATTCTTTAGAATTCCTGAGGGAGTGTGTAAAGTATTTACAGAGGGTCCGTGGGGTCGTTGGGATTGTGCTGGGGGCTCACAGATGTGGCCCCAGAGGCACTTAGGGGTCACATGATTTTTCTAGGGTTGTACTGTTATTTGTGGTCAGAACCTTCAGGGAAACTGCCTGTCCCTGAGGTCAGCGAGGGTTGCTAGTGCCAGGAGAAGGCTGACCAGCTTGAAACCTCTCTATTTGGAATGAGGCTTTTTTGTCTTTGAAACTCGTGTGTTGGGGTCCCTTTCTCTGCTGGTATCTGCTGAGAATGAACTTAGGCAGTGGCAGGTGGGTGAGGTGTGTCCAGGGAGAATGGGCAACGTCCTTGTGAACTTGATCCATACCCACAGGCGGGCCAGGGACTGGGGAGGTGTTCTCTCTCTCCCTGAGCTAGGAAGCTCCTGTCTCCTCGCAGGTCCCAGTGGCTGATTAAAGACCCATCTTGGGGACGCCTGGGTGGCTCAGTTGGTTAGGCAGCTGCCTTCGGCTCAGGTCATGATCCCAGCGTCCTGGGATCGAGTCCCACATCGGGCTCCTTGCTCGGCAGGGAGCCTGCTTCTCCCTCTGCCTCTGCCTGCCATTCTGTCTGCCTGTGCTTGCTCTCTGCCCCCCTCTCTCTCTGATAAATAAATAAAATCTTTAAAAAAAAAAAAAAAAGACCCATCTTGGAGTGAGATTCGAGGGATGCCAGGGGTGCCCGGAGGAGGGGAGACGATTGAGGGAGATTGGTAATGGTCTGTTTTCCTGTTCCCATGCTGCTCCATGCTGTTCCTTTCTGGTCGGAGTCTGGCAGGGACTTTGAAGTCCTGTGGCCTCCCACAGAGCCTTTGTTACTAAACATGCTACTCACGTCCACCTTACTGGTTTACCTGCCTCCAGCCCTGCCTCTGCCCTCAGACAGAGCATCCTAGCCCGGGAGCCCAAAATCCCAACGCTTCTGGGGGAGGCTCGCTGGCCCCCGGCTCCTCAGAGGGCCAGGAGGGAGTGTGAGGGTACGAATGGATAACCCCCCCCAGCATGGCTGGTGACCCCGTCTGGCTGTCACTGGCGGGAGGATCCGTGACAACCGAGTCCACCAGGAAACGGCTATTTGACGCAGCGGGGACCCAGCCAGACATCAGGGCAGCTGGCCCCGTCTCTCTGAGCCCTTCCCGGCAGAGGTGAAGCCATCAGAGCTGGCGATGCTTCCGGGAGGAGACAATTCCCAAAGGGCGCTGCCAGCCCCCCTGATAGGGATCTGAAGGCGTGTGAGGGATTTGTTTTTCGGCCAGGATGTGGGGAGTTAAAAATAGACATCCTAATCCCCTGGGTTCGTGTCACACTTGAGGCTGTGCAGAGCCCTTTGGCTCCATGAGCTGTCCGGAGTGGCTCGCAGCTCGGCAGCTGGTGATGCAGGCAGAGGTCGCGCCTCCCGCCTTGTCGGTGGGCATATGGAGGCAGGCACCACCACACTTCCTCGCTTGAGCCTGTACCTGCGATCTGGTGGCTGAACCTCGGTCTGTTCCCTCTGTCTGCCTTCTTTATTCTCGCAAGGAGCCCAGTGAAAGTCCAGAAGTCAACGGATGACAAGAGGAAAGGGGGTCCCTCAAACCAACAGGCACAGATGATGAGGAGGAGGATGGTTTAACTTAAATGCAATGAGTTAACATACAGTGTATTCTTAGTGTCAGGGGTAGAGTTTAGTGATTCATCAGTTGCCTATAACACCCAGGGTCATTACATCACATGCCCTCCTTAATGCCCATCACCCGGGGACCCCAGTCCCTACCCCGCCCGCCTCCCCTCCAACAGCCCTCAGTGTGTTCCTTAGAGTTAAGAGTCACTTCCGGTTTGTCGGGGGGCAGATTATTAAGGGAAACAGCAAGGGCAGTGGGAAGCCTGAGGACAGATCAAGGCCCCAGGGGGCAAAGGCTCCTGATGGGAATATAGAACAGGAGGGCAGCAATGCAGGGGTGGGTGGGGGCAGGGCAGGGATAGGGGTGAACAGGTCCCCTTGGGAGCCCAAACTGAACACCTTGAAGGCCACAATAAGGAGTGTGAACAGGACACAGTGGGCAAAGGGGAGGCTTGGAGGCTCCTAGCACACAGCAGCTACATGCTTCATCAACAGTGCCCGGCAGTGGCGGGTTCCCCTAGCTTGGCTGCAGGGGCATCTTCTGGCCTGTGGTAGAGCAGATTTCAGAGAAACTCTCAAGAAGACACCCTGTCCGTCCCCACCTCTCCTGGACCCTGGCACCGTGGAAGAGGGGGGACCCCACTTCCTGCTGCCTCGGGGTTCTGGAGCAGCCAGCTCTGCCGCAGAGTCTGTGTCTGGGTTTCTCGGCTTTTTCCTAGTTGTAATCTAGGTTCTCCTGATTGCCTGTCTACGCCATGGTGGGAGGAATTAAGTGAGAAGGAGGAGGCGTGGGCTGAAGTTCTGGGGGAAGGCTCTTTTCCTTTCCTGTCCTGATTCCCTGGAATGCTTAATAGGCTGCTCTGGTCTCTGGCACTGGGCTCCTTGCTCCTGACCAGCCTGCAGACCACCAGGACTGGTTTTCTCTTCTTCACCTCCTCCCAGCCCTCTGACCCCCCTACCCCGACCCCCTAATCCCGCCCAGCTTCTCCTGCAGCTTGCACCGTCCACTCCAACAACAGTGGCTTCTTTCATGCATTGTAGTGTCCACTTCCTCTAACCTGTATCTTTATTAGCTCTAGGCCAGGGGTCTCTAGTGGGCAGGAAGGGGGTGAAACCAGATCCAAGCTGGATGGACCATTGGAAACCTGTAATCCACCCATATTAGGGTTGGAAAGACAGAGGCCTGAGTTTGCTTATTAAAACTGTGTGAGAAGTTCATGGCAGATCTGTGACTCGAACCCAGATCTCCTGGCCCATTCTGGTCTTTGGCTGCAACACGGCCCTGCGTTTCAAAGCCACTTGGATTCTCAACACCAAGAGCAGGGATTCCCAGCTCTGTGTGAATCCCAGTCTCACAGCCTTGGCTCCACCTGGGGCTCAGAGCCAGCAGTGCCAAGCCCGCGGGTTCCCAGAGAGGGCTCTTGGCGTCGGTGTTGGCTTAGTCACAGGGATGAGGTCACTACTCACCTCTGCATGGAGAAGGGTGCCAAGGTTTGGGAACTTTCACTCTGAGCCACTTGTCGAGTGTGTGTGTGTGTGTGTGTGAAAAACAAACCTGTTGGTTGGGGCTTTGTACTTGGCCTGGGAATTGCAGATGTGGGGAGGCCACGGGGCCATGAGAGCTCCTGGGCTGGGCCCTCTCATATTCCTCAGTGGCTCAGTGTTGAGAAAGTTCTTGAACCAGGAGCCAGAACATGGTGTTAGTGTTTGCTTGCCTTACACTGACTCTGTGCAAGGTGCAGGACCTGTCTGGGCTGTAATAATGATTCCCAGCAGCCCACACTTACTGAGTACTACCCCAGGCCAGGCGCTGGGCTCAGGACCCAGGACTTTCCAATGTTAGCACATCTGGTTCTCACGGTAGTCCCACGAGCTCCTGTCGTCACTTCCGGTTTGCAGATGAGGATACTGAGGCCCAAAGAGAAGTGACTTGCTTAAGATCGCCTAGCCAGGAAGGAGCAGAGCTAGAGTTTGAATGAAAGTTTTCACCACCCCACGGCCCGAAGTGTCCGGCACTGTGCTTCTCTGCCCTCCAGCTGCTGTGAAAGTATAAATATGAAGAAATTAGGTGTGATTAAGGTGATGAGGAGCAGAAAAGGGGTAAATGAAGAGTCTTTTTCTACTTGGACATCATCCCTCATGTTCCCCCTCTAACACTGGCCTTGAGCAGTCAGAGGGGAAACAGAGGAGAGCAGGTATGGCTGTATCCAGGGCCCACCAGGGAAGGGCACATTAGAAGCCATGCTCTCACAGACAGCCAGTCCTGGTCCCGTCTCTTTCTACCTCCTTTAGCTCTTGGCCTTTTTGATGTTGGTGTTAATTCCATTCCTCTCTGTCCCCAGAAGTTCCCTTGAAGGATGGGCAGTTGTTGGGGCCATTTCCCTTTGAGTGGAGTGACCAAGGAAGTGTTGATTCAGACCGGGGGTCTGTGTTGGCTACTGAGTCCTGGGTTTGGAGTGGGAGGTGGGGGCAGAGCCAAGTAGCTTGTTCCCACCCCAGAAGGGCCTGGTCTTACAGAGAGGCCAAGGGTGGGGAGTGGTCTGGGACCCCTGAAACTGGAGTCCTGGCTGGCTCGCCTACCAGCTGTGTGACTCCGACAAAGCTACCTCACGTCTCAGATGCTCAGTATTTTCATCTGTAAATTGGGCATAACAACAATACCTGCTCCTGAGGTTGCTGTTAGGTTGAAATTAGGCATGGAGCTGAAATCCTGGTCAACTGCTAGTGTTTCATTAGGACTCAGCACTATTTGCGCTGTGATCCTGAGGGCCTTCTCCGTCACCTTTACACTGGTCTTGGGACACTCTGGCCAGTGTTCCTTTCCAGAACTTACTGCCTCTGGTGAAGGCAGTTCTGGGTGTGGAGAAGTCTGAATTAAAGAGACTATATGAATTGCTTATTTATTTCTCTTGTAAAGATACGCAGCGCCTCAAATTGCCCAAACAAAAAGGTTTTTGAATATGGGCTTTTAAGTGAGCCACAGTGATGAATAGAGACGGGGGATAATAGAGGAAAAGATTTCTTTAAGGCACTTGAAGTTTTATCTTTTGCACGGCGTTCACATTCCGCTAGAGCTTGTTTCTGCCGTTGAAACCACAGGGGCGCGTGTTTGTCGGAACAGACTTGCCTGGCCAAGGTGGAAGGGACTCAAACCAGCGTGAGGTTCTGCTTTTCCTTCCCTCTCGAGAGCCTCTGGGGTTCAGTCCTAGAGAGAAAGCGTGCCCAGTCTTTGGAGAGCCCACAGGCTCATGTGTCAGGGAGGGCGAGAAGTCAGGGAGGCTTCCTGGAGGAAGTGTGGCTGGAGGAGGCCCTAGGAGGGCAGCTGTCCAGGTTTCTGCAAACAGGATTGCAAAATCACTTCGCCCAAGCTTGACTGCTTCTCTGGGGCAGCCCAGCAGCCAGGTCAGCTGGGAGACCCGGAGCCAGGCGGTCTAGATGCTTCGGGAGGCGGGAAGTGCCCAATCCTGCCTCAGTTTCCCGATTTAGATTGGAACCATCCCTAGAGGCCCTTTATCGTAGGCATGCCTTTGGAGAGGGAGCAGAGGGCTCTGGCTGAAGAGGTAGGTTTGAAATCTGACCTGGGTTTGTCAGTTGCGCTGTGTGCTCTCCAACGTGTCCCTGCACCTCCGTCTCCTCCTCTGTCAAATGAGGATAATAGTGACACCTACGTCACTGAGTTGTTTTGGGGCATGAGTTAGGTAATGCACGTAAAGTGCTTATCAGAGAGCCGGCCCAGGGTAAGTGCCTATCATTATGACCTGCTGCCTGCCCACTGTTGTTTTTAGCTCGAGACACACCTCTCCCCACCTTCACCTCTCCCCTCCGCCAGGGTTCCTGTTGTTGACATCCTCCTCACCAACCAGTGCAGGGATTTCAAGTATTTATATCCTTGCTGGGATTTCTCTTTGCATTGTCTGGTTAATTACCTAATTGAATTAAGGCAAACAATTTCGCTTCCTTTCCCGCGCAAGGGCAGGAAGGGGCCTGGTGCCTTCTTTACTGTGATGGAGATGATTATCGAAATATTTGATGATGATGATACCTCCCTCCCTTGAGAGGTCTGCTTCCCCACCCCCCACCCCCCACCCCGCCCCAAGATAGCTCCGCAGGCCCCGTAAATCAAGTGGCAGCCACGTGTTTGGGAAACATAAATCTTGTTGAGGATGTCAATGGGCTCGGTCGCACGTTTCTGTCAGTGCCAAGCTGTGTTTTGGCACTTTCTTGTCTATTCCCAGAGGGATGGTTGGAAAGGCTCCCTTTAAATATTTAGAACTAATGACCTATGTGTATATTTGGGGAGCATCAGCTGATGGAGTATAAATCAGAAACCAAATCATAGGGACAAAGCTTCCCACAGCAAGGAATGACTGACCCTTCTCCACACTTTGATGGTGTTGGTGGCACTGGGTTCAGCCCTGTCCCTTGCAGCTATGGGGTGGGGAAGCTCAGTGGTTAAGGGCGTGGGTTCTCTGGTTGAGATGCTGGGGGCTTCAGATCCCTGCCCACCACTCAGTAGCTGTGTGAACTGGGATAGCCCCTTAACTTGTCCTTGGCTCTGAAGAGACAGATACCCTAGAACCTGCTTCCTAGGGCTGTTGTCAGAATTGTACTTCGTGCTGTACTGCCCACAGTAGCCACTTGTGAGCAAGCCAGCATCAACTCAAGGACTTTCAAAATACCCTCACTCTGTTCCTTACCCCAAGACCCTCCCCCCCCCCACCTTTCTAGCCCTCCCTCCCCTCCAGGAAGCAGGTAAGGCAAACAGCTGGGCCCAGCATGACCAAGGCTCTCCCACACCTAGGGTTCTTGGTTGGGCAGTTTCTTCCGTGGGGGATGTCCCCTCCCTGTCTTTGCCCCTCCTTTCTCCTTTAGAATGTATCTCAAGCTCCGTGCCCTCCATGAGTTTTTCTTACAGCTCCCTAACCAGTCCCCTTTAAATGCCTTACTACCGCCCCGTTATGCCTTTTTTCTGTACCCACTGCTGGCCTTAGTGTGGTCTATGGAACAGCAGTCTGGGGAGACACGTAGTAGAAAAAGAGTTTTGAAAAAGGCTGCATACTGTAGGTGCATTCATACAGGACCAGTCCACATTAGCAATTATGAAGGCTCTGAGAAGTTCTGCAGTGAAGGGACCAGTTGAGCTTTGTTTCCCCCTGGACTCCTAAGCCTCTAACCAGAGGACACTTTTCTTCTTGGAATACCTCTTCACGGGGCTTTGTGATATTCTTGGGGCTGTGATGTTGTAGACATCTGTATGAGAGTGTGGTGCTACTTCTGCATTTTACCATCAGGAAAACCAAGTAATGGGCCTCGGGAAAACCTGTGTGGCACACCTTCATCGCCTCCTGGATCAATGGGCATCTGGGGCTGGGTGGCAAGGAGAAGCTGGTAGTGTCAGTCGAGGACCTGCTGTCAAAGAGCTTCTGTCCTTGTTGAGGGGATGAGCTGGGCACGTGGAGTAAGAGATTAACTGCCCAATCATGGATCGCTGTGCCTCTGTGTAACTGGAGCCCTGTCCCTTTCTGTGTCCCTGCTCAAGGAAGGACACAAGAGTCAAATGTCCTCTGAGAGCACAGCACTGTCTCTAGGGCCCAGGACCCTGGACCTCGCCTGCCCACCTCCCAGCCCCATCTCCGTGGATTTCCGAGACATTGTGGTTTGGTCCCGAGGGAGCCCAGCCAAGGAAGGGTAGGGAGGGCAGAAGAGAAGAGAATAGCTTTCTGTTTATCAGTGCACAATCTCCCCTTCCTTTCTGGGAGAAAAAATGCTCTCTTTTTGATTCCTCTTTTATTATCTGAAATTCTCTGGGGAGCAATTACCTGACGGTGGGAATTATCTGTGTCTTTATTCTAATGCCTGTCTGCCTGAGCCTTCTCGGAGTAATTGATTTGGGTAATTCCGAGCTGTTGAATGTGGTTCTAGGGGAGGCTGCTGAGGCAGAGGCAGGGGGATGCCCAAAAAGACATTTTCAGAGGTGGTCTTGTGGCCAGCGGCTCCTGGTGATGGTGATGGTAGAGGCGGGGCGGGGCCTGGAGACAGTGTATCTGGTGTCTCATACCTTTGAATTTGTCCCCTCTCGCACTGAAGACACGTGGGCTGCCCTTCTCCTCCCGAAGACGCGTGAGTTGCACGGGAGCCCACCTGACTGTGGAGCTGGGACAGGCTTATTGTAGGAAAATGAGGAGCAGAAAGGCAGGGGTCAGCTCTAATGGGTTTGGTCACTGCTCACCGCAGGCTGTTCAGTCCTGGGCATTGGCCCTGACCCGACCCTGATCCTGACCCTCACCCTCTGGCCTCCTGGAGGGTGAGGGAGAGCCTTTAGGGAGGGCAGCTGCTGTGAACTGGCCTGACCTTTCCCCTCCGGGCAGACAGAGGTGTTGGCTCTGGACCCTGCTTCCCCAGGGCGCCTCAGAAGCAGCAGGAAGGGAGGACCTTAGTGTGGGGAGCTCCAGTGAGACTGGGAGATTTATCTGCTCGGTGGATAGAAAGCAGTGCTGTCCCCCGACAAAGGCCTAGGGAAGACCGGATTTCCAGTGAGTGAGTGCTAGAAATGGGAAGAAAAGCTGGAACTAGAAGGTTCCTCGGGTCCCTCTCCTCTGGGGCTTGTGTGGAGGAGGCAGCCCAGTGTAGGGGGTTTCAGGGGAGTCTCTCTCCCGTGCCCACCCCGCCCCCCACCCCTTCCCACCCTCACCCAAGAGAAAGGAACCTCCAGACCCAGAGTCGGTTGTCCTAACCTCCATCCTCCCCTGGGAGGCTTGGACATTGCAGCTCCCTTCCCTGGCCTGCAGCCTGGGTGTCACGGGGCATTTCCACCCCATTTTGCAGATGAGAAAATCAAGGCCCAGGGCGATCTGTCTGAGTCCCCACCGTGAGTTAATAGCAGGGCTGGGCCTCACAGTATTCTCCTGACTCCCAGTCTGGGACCTCTGTGGGCGGTGGTGGGGGTGGAAGGTCGTCAGCGGCCCAGTGGAGGAGGGGCGGGGGGTTTTCTGGTTCTATCATGGCTCGTAGCTGTTGACACTGGGAAGGGTTACTTGAGTCTGTCCCACCGCCTGCTACACTGGGAAGCTCCTGAAGGGCAAGGACCCTTTGTTGTCTTGGGATCACGCCTCGGGGCTCCTTCAGGTGCAAGAAACAAAGCCCTCTCCCCCTCAAACTGGCCAAAGTTAGACGTATTTTGTGAGCTCATATATATAAAGAATCCAGGAGGCCCAGGGAATCCTGACAAAATGAATTAGTTAGGTGTTGGCTGTTTGCCGTCCCTAGTCTGGTCTGAGTTTTGGTGTTACAGAAGGGCTTTCAAGGATTGAAAACAATTGGGTTGAACCTAAATGATTTTGAAAGACTCCTCCAAACTGTCAAAGGTCAAACACATGTGCTTAGAACAATGCCTACAACAGCCAAACTATGGAAAGAGCCCAGATGTCCATCAACAGATGAATGGATAAAGATGTGGTATATCTATACAATGGAATACTATACAGCCGTCAAAAACCGAAGTCTTGCCATTTGCAACGACGTGGATGAACTAGAGGGTATTACGCTGAGTGAAATAAGTCAGCCAGAGAAAGACAATTATCATATGATCTCCCTGATATGAGGAATTTGAGAGATAAGACAGAGGATCGTAGGGAGAGGGAAGGAAAAATAAAATGAAACCAGAGAGGGAGACAAACCATGAGAGACACTTAATCTCAGGAAACAAACTGAGGGTTGCTGGAGGAGAGAGGGGGTGGGTGGGATGGGGTGGCTGAGGATGGACATGGGGGAGGGTATGGGCTCTGGTGAGTGCTGTGAATTGTGTAAGACTGATGATTCACAGACCTGTACCCCTGAAACAAATAATACATTATATGTTTATTAAAAAAACATACGTACTTAGAAGCTCTTTCTGGCCAGATATAATACTATCCTATAGAACCGATGGGTAAATTATAAGGTGATGGGACATGATGAAGGAGTCATTGCCGAAGAGTGTGGCTTTTGGCTCCCTGAGGCGCCAGGGAGGACTTCTTGTTCCACTAGTGAGCTACAAAGCTCTTGCCTGGAGGGGCATGATTTTACTGAGCATCTGCCATGTCCCAGGCACTGTTTCAGTGCAGGCTGAGAACTGGTATGATTTCAGAAACTCCTATAAACCACCTCTGGTGCCTGAAATTCCACCATTAGTGATTTATTCCTTTGGGTTAAGCATTGTACTTTTTAACTTAGGTGTTAGGTACTGAGGAGATAGTGACTGGGGACCTCATTCATCTCGAAGCCTCCCTTGGGTTACAAGTTATTATTTGGAAATGTGGAAATAAAGGAGTTCAACAGGGGACCGGGATACGACACAGGGTTGGGGGCGGAAGTCAAGGTTTGCGCATGATACATCATTGTGACTACCCCACCCTGAGTGCTAAACTTAGCAACAGTCAAAAATTTTAGTCATCAGATCACTTTTAGCGGTCATTGTTTTCCAACTTTGGATCGTAAAGGCAGAACAAGAACTAAAGGTCCTTCCCGGCTCTGGCTCCCTGCTGCCGTCTTCCGGATCCTTCCGCTCAGATGGGCGGCTCCTGCTCCAGCCGTCTGGGCCAGCTGCGGGAGGAAGCTGCTAGAGCCGCCCTCCCACCCTTTCCAGCTGGTCACCTTCTGGCCTCTAGGAACCACCCCCCCACCATGAAAATATCCCACGGCGACGGGTGAGCGAATACTGATCTCTCCCTATACCTCATTATAGCGGTTAAAATGGTGTGTGGGTTCTGGAGTCCGGCTGGGTTCAGGATTAGGCTGGACCAGCTGGGGATTGAGCCACTCTTTGCTGACTTTCTCATCTTTAAAATGGGATAACTGGACTAGCTCCAAGGGGTTTGGGAGGTGTCAGGGAGGTAGATGCTGCGTGTCAAGCCCCAAGTTCAAGGCCTTGCATGTGAAAGGGACTCCGTATGTGGATCTTTGAGGATTATACTCTCTCCCTATTGCCCAGGGCTTTGGCCAGCCTTCCTGGGGTCAGTCCCGGGTGGCTGGAGACCCTTCCTCGCCGGTGGCCCCCCCATCCCACCTGCGGGTGCTCCTCTTTTCACCTGCTAAGCTCCCACCTGGAAACCCCCTTCCTCCCGGGGTGTCCATGACTCCTGAACCTGAGCCACTCCCATTCCCGATTGGAAATCTCTTCCCCTGATCCTCTTTCCTGAGTTCCAGATGGAGAAGTGATTATCACCAGATGCTCTAAAGTCACATCAACTGCCCAGCAGGGAAGTCCTTTTCTTTCCGCGGAAACACCCTCCTCCGGTCCTCCCCACCCTCCCCGCTTCCCTGACAGCCTCCTTTCTCAGGTGTGTTGCCCTGGCCAGCCCCGGGGCCAGAGAATCCCAGCCTGGCAGTTTCCCTCCCGTCCTTCCTGCTTTGTGCCAGACTAGCAGCTCCGCTTGGCACTGGGTCCTGTCTCTCTCCCAGCCCCACTGTCCCCTGGGGATAAGCAGGCTGCAGGCGCCTGTCACACGGCCTGCCTCCCCATCCCTGATCCCCCTCGACTCAGCTTCCAGGGGAGCTTTCTAAACCTTGGTCTGACCAGTCCCTCCTCTGCTCAGGGGCCTTCAGGGGCTCCGTATTGCAGGCCAGTCCCCTGCCTCCAACCAGAATAGCATGGTTATTTGTGCTTTTTACCCTTCCCTTGGCTCCTGGGGAATGTTCCTTTCAAAGAGTCTATAGCATGTATAGCTTGATTGATGGGGGCTCAGCCTGGAAATCTCTGGGGTCTACAACAGAAGGGTCTGGCCTGGCTAGGAGGACCACTTCTCTAGAGGCAATGGGTGACTATGAAAGTCAAGGACTTGAAGGGGGCCAGAATGGGGACCCCCAGTACCAGGCACAGATCTAGCTGCCCTTCCTGTGATTCCGGGTCTAGAAGTTCACGTGGGTTTGTTGGATGCTGAGGGCCCAGGGACTGTGAGCCCTACCCCCTACTAGGGCGAGGGGCCTCTGCTTCCCCAGCTTCGGCCTGGGAGGGAATATTTCCCCTTCTCAGGGCCTTGGCTACTGATGGATTGAGCAATGGTGTGGGTGAAAAAAACAGAGGTGAACAAAGTAATAATTAACAAATGTCAATTGTTAATAGCTTAAAAACACCACCAGCACTCCACCCCCACCCCCGGGAAGGGAAGCACACAGTCCCTTGGCCTCTTGGAAGGGACTGATTCACAGCCAGCCTGGGACAGTCCTGGCTGAGAGAGTGACAGGTACTGCGGGGTGTGTGGGGCAGGGGGCGGGGGTCAGTGCCGCTGGCACGGCTGCCGGGCTTTGACTTACTTTGATTCCTGCGAGTTTTCTTGGGGTGAGGACAGGGTCTGCTGAGTTAAAGGGCAAGGTCAGAGGGATACTCGGGGAGCATATGAATCTGTCCATTGTGCAGGCTGGCTGGCTTCCCCAGAACCAGGCTGCTGGCCCATCTCCTGCTTGACGGCAGGATGCTGCTAACTGGGCTCGGTCCTGCTTGTTGGCCTCCCTTCTGCTCTGTACTCTGTAGCCAATGTGCGTGTGCTGTTTCAATTTCCCGGAGACGGGTTCGTGTTGCTCCCAATTCCCACTGCCCTTACAGCCGCGGCTAGCCGGGCCTTGGCCCCAAGGTCCTGCTGGGCCCACCTGGCTCACAGTTTTATAGGTACATGTACGTGGTAGTGTGTTTATAGTTTCTTAATGCTTGTTTTCTGTGTCTTTCCAGTGGACTGAAAGGCCATGAGGGGCAGAGAGGCTCCCTGGCTGACTTTTCACCGTTAGCCCCTGACACAGTTTCTGGTTCGTAGTAGAAACTTCATGAGCATTTTTCCGATGCGTGCGGGAGTGAGTACATGAAGGAGTCAGGAAAGTCCAGCCTTTGGCTAGGGGGACCAACCGTCTCGGTTTGCTTAGGACTTGGGTAGGGGATGTTCCCAGGATCTGGGACTTTCTATTTTAAACCAGGACAGTTACAGGGAAACCAAGATGAGCTGACCACACCACCCCTGACCCCAGTGTCCATCCCTGGGGGACAGTTATTGTCTCATAATTCTCGAGGCTGAAAGCCCAAGATCATGGTGTCGGCAAAGATGTTTCCAGCGAGGCCTCTCTCCTTAACTTGTAGATGGCCACCCTCTTGCGTCCTATTCACACAGCTGTCCTCTGGGGACATGGGACCCGGTGTCCTTGTTGTGTTTCTAACTCCCTCTTATAATGACACCAGTCAGTTTAGATGAAGGCCCACCTGGTGGCTTTATTTTACCTAATCATCTCTTTAAAGCCCTTATTTCCAAATATGGTTTCCTTCTGAGGTTCTAGGAATTGGAACGTTAACAAGTGAATTTTAAGGGAACCCATTTCAGCCCTAGGCCTGAGTGACACTGTCTCCCCCGCAAGGATGGCAGCTAAGGCGGTGATGGTGCCAAAGCAGTGGACCTTTCCCCTGGCAAGAGGTCTCCTCTTCTCGGGGGCTGGGAGGGGGAGAGTCCCCAAAAGTAGGTTTTAAGCTTTAAGGTTTTGAGTTTTCTTCACCTCCATCATGTTTAGCTCATTCATTTTTCTTCCGTATTTGCATATTCCTTCAAGAGCGAAGCTAGTCTTCCATTCTCTTACCTGCCCTGAGTCAAGCCTTGTTGGTTCTGTCTGGACTGCAGTTCCCAGCCTCTGGCCTCAAAGCTTGAGGGGTCTTGGGTTCGCTCCCGGTGCAACTAGCCCAGGGCTCACCTGCGCACCTCTGGCTTTGCTTCCCCTCACTTTTCAGCTTTGACGCAGCTCTTCTGGGCAGAGCCTCTGTGCCCTAGGCTGCCCGGAGCAGGAGCTGGTCTGTCTCCTGCTAGTCCCCAGACTTGGTCAGCGCTGGCAAAATCACAAAGATTTGTGCGAAGGAGGCAGGAAGGGGTGCTGGCTGAAGCAGCTGTAGTAGAACTGTCTATAACCAAATCCAGGCTGGACCACTGACTAGGTGCCTTGAACAAGTCAGGTCACTTCTCTGAGTCTCAATTTACTCATCTGTAAAATGGGGAGGTAATAATAATAATTACCTTCTGGGATTGTTGAGAAAGTGAAATGACAGGAACTTACTGGAAGCATTTAACGTGGCACCTGGTAGGTACTGAGTGCCCTGGGAGTGCTGATTTCTGTTATTTGAGGAATGTGGTGGTTTTGGAGAAGGGCATGCATCTGTGAAAGGCCTCGGGGGGCCACTCTGAGGCTTGTCATTCCCCATCTCATCAGGAGCGTGGTCAGAGGGCCAAAAGAGAGGGGCTTTCGTGCTTTCGGGGAGGGTGGTGTTTGAACCGTGAAGGTACAGGGACATCCTGGTCAGAGGAGAGGGCGTAAGCAGAGGTGCGGGGCTGGGAACTCCATGGGGCTCCCCGGGCGTGAGCTTCACCCCCTTTCTTTCAGGATGATGTGAGAATAGGCTGGGACTTAGGACTCACCCGAGAGTGATGAAGGCACAGGGAGCCTCAGCCAGGAGGAGTGCAGGCGGTGGGGGGAAGTTCTGTGTGGTTTTCATTTCCAAGGGCTTTTACTCCGTTCTTCTTTCTTTTTTTTAGACAGACGTTATTTCTGAGAGCCGTTTTAGGTTCACAGCAAAACTGAGTGGGATGAGCAGAGCTTTCCATAGACCCTCTGCTCCAGGCTACGCACACCTCCTCCGCCACCCACATCTGTCACATCCGTCCGTACCAGGATCTGTGTTCTAATATATAAAATCGGTATACTCCGGGACTTAAAAAGAAAGTGGTACAGAAGGGTATAGAAAGAAGACTAAACCTCTCTCCTTTCTTGCCCCTGCCCCACTCAACACACACCACACACACACACACACACACACACACACACACACACACACCACTCCCTAGAGTAACCACTGTTTATTTATTTATTTATTTATTTTTGAAGAATATGCAAGAACCTGTTTCCCTGCATGCTTCTGTGTCTGCCCTGGGGGGTTGCCCCATATCTCCTGTCTCCTCACATGGAGCGTACCGTGTCGGTACGCATGTCTCTGTCACACACTGCACAAGAGCCCCCTGGAATTCCCTGTTCAGAAGGGACCATAATTAATTCAGCCGGGTCCTCTGTGATGGACACGGATGCTGTTTACGGGTTTGTTTGTTTGTTTGTTTTTTCCTGCTGCAAACGGGTGTGAAACATCCTTCTACATCTCTTCTTGCACACTTGTGAGAGTTTACCTGAGGGACAGGATTGCAGAAGGAGAATATATGAATTTAAAACAGACATTGTATGGATCTGGACTTTTGATCCACATGGCTGAGTTGCCCTCCACAAAGGGTGTGGCAGTGAAGGCTCCTGCCTACTGTGGGTGGACACTGGTTTGCTCATGATCTTTGGGGCGTCAAGAGCTGGGGTAGAGTTTAGGTGTGTTCTTTGGGGGCAGGACCCAGCTAGGAGCTGGAATGGGGGCCTTTGGAGTACCCTTTTCTCAGGCTTCTTCTATGCCCTCATCTACACAGATGTATACATAACACATCTATGATTCTGTTTAACAGTTTTTTTTTTTTTAAATCATTTATCATTTTGCAATTTGCTTCTTTTGCGAAGATATTTTCAGAAGGTTTTCCTGGTCAGGACATGGACCTCTGCCTCCCTGTTTCTGTCTGCTGCATGGAGCTTTCCACAGGCTCTCAGGCTCAGGTGCCAGCGTCCCTCTGTCTGGGGTAAGCACGTTTGCTAGGAAAGTGCTTGTTGCCGGGAACAGCACTGCTGTTATTCCTGCCGTGAACTTGGAGCAGAAGTCACGGTTTTGCCTTGGCTTTGAAAATGGGTCTGAACCTTCTGTGGGCTCTTAGAGGGCAATGTGTGGGTCCAGTGCATCTGCTGACTAAGTTTCTCCAGCCCTGGGCTTTTCTCTGCTCAGAGTGGCTGCAAAGTCAACTCTTAGACCTGTGGCCATCTTGGTTACCTCGTCTCGTGGACCCCCCTTCTGATGATGCCTGTGAACAGATCTGTTGCTGGTGGAAAGTTGGTATGAGCCATGGCTCGTTCATTCATCTACTGCATGATTTTCCTCATTTTTCCTCTTGGAAGAGCCCCTGTGGGGTGTATGGTTCTGGCTGAGCATATGGTGGTAGAGGTGACGAAGGAAAAGACCCGCTAAGCCCCAGAGACAGTGCTAGTGGTATCTCTGGCAGCTTCTGCTAAGCACTGGAAGACTTCTGACTCCACAGAGGGTGGGTAGTCAGGGAAGACTTCCTGGAGGAGGTGAGACTGGGACCACTTGGGTTTAGAGACAAGTCTCTGAGGGAGCCCCTGGGCAGAAATAAGAAAGGGAGGGGGGGCCTCAAAAACCTCTGTTAGAGAGATTCTCTGGCCACCTGTGATTGCAGGGGGTACTGTGTGGGGGCTGAAAAGCTGCTAATAGGGAGATTTGGAACCAGACAGACTGGTCTCAAAACCTGGCTCTGTCAGTTTCCAGCTGTGCCTCCTTGGGCCAGTCACTTAACCTCTCTGAGCCTCACTTACTGTGTCTATAAAATGGGATAATAACAGGTCTGACCTCTTGCCTGGACAGTTGTTGGCACAGCCTGCCCAAAGTAACTGGCGGGGTGGGGGGCTACCATGCAGGAGACTCAGTCTCCTAGGAGGGGGGTGATAGCTGGCGTTGGCAGTGGGGTCTGGGTGAGGCTAGAGACACTTCCCTAGTGGAGTCCGTAGGACTTGCTGATGGACTTACGCTGGTGAAGGCAACAAAGGCGATAGGTTGATTCCCTTTCATTATCACGTCCCACCCCCAGCTGGGGAGCACTGTTTGGGGGCCCTGTCTGCAAAAAGCAGACAGTGGATAGGTCAGGGGTTTCTGGGGAGATGACCCAGGTAAAAAGGTAGCCCTGTGGGGTGGGAATCCTGAAGGGGGAGAGCCCAGCCTGCCAGGGACAGAGGGTGGGAAGGGTTGACAGTCGGCCCCTGGGCTTGGCGCTACACTCAGAAAGTGTGGCCAAAGATGATTTCTGAGCAGCCTTTGGGCGCGTCCTCATGGCGCCCTTTCTTCCCCGGTAATTAATGTGCTTTTATCCTTTCTGAGAGGGTGGCGGTGGGTAGCAGGGTGGCTCGTCGGGCGCCGGGCAGACGTGAGCCCACTCCAGCCTTCCTTGGCAATTTATCACCTGTCAGCCCTGGTCTTTCGGGACATAAAACAAGCTTCCTGGGAGGCAGCCAGGGGCGTTGAGGCCCTGAGCTGGGCTGTCTGGGGCATCGTGGCTCCAAGGGGGCCTCTGTGAAGCCTATCTCACTAAAGGGCTTTGGGATATGCCCGAACAACAAGGCTGTGGGCATGGGCCCTGGTTCCTCCATGGTCACACCAAGGCAGGTGGACGGATATGGGACTCTGAGCCGGTCGGCGATGTGCTGGGCAGCACACAGCCCAATGCTGGGCTCCAGGACAAAGCCTCCTGTTTTCCCTTGTACCCCCGCCTCCGCACCTCTAGGCCAGGGGTTCTCAACCAAGGACCCCAGGAGTCTCTGGGTGGAATCTCAGAATGTGGGCAGGAAAAAAAAAAATCCCACCTTTATTTTCTCTGACCTCTGATGATGGTTACAAATTCTAATTCTTCCAATTGCAAATGTGGGTGATAAACCACAATGGTATTAGCCCTTCAGTGATTTTGCAGGAATCATAGAAATCACAGACACTATCACATCACATCATAGTATAGTTTTGTAGGGGTCTTGAAATAACATATTTGTTCATACTTCAAAGTAACAGTAGTTATTAGAACTAGATCTTATTACTTAAAGCATTAATAAAAAGCATGTATGTTGTTATGTCTTTTTAATAATATTTTGATAGCTGTATTTCAGTGTAATTGGTTTCCTTTGTAATCCCTGGTATTTTATTTTATGCATCTAAAAACATTTTTCTGAGAAGGGACTCTTAGACCTTCTAGAGGCCACAGGGGTTCATGGCCCCCCAAAAGGTAAAGGACTCATGGACTGGGCACTCAGGCCACTTTTGCTTCTTCTCACTCACAAGGTCAAGGTGTCATGTTGTCAAGTTGACCACAACTGCACCGAACCAACCTAATCCTCATGCCCAGCTGCATGAAGGGATCAGAGGAAGGAGCTTCTGGAAGGAAGAGACCCTGTCCCCAGGAGCTCCTGGGCTTGTTGGGGGTTGCGGTGAGGGGAGAAAGACTCCCTCCAAGGAGGGAGCAGCCATTTCTACTGTAGGGTCCTGATCCTGAGACAGCTTCAGGCAGAAAGTGGCTTTAGATTGGGGGAAAGCACATCAGGCAAAGGGAGCAGTGTGAGCAAAGGCGTGGAGACAGGATGCCTGGGGCACAGGTGGTGAATGTGGAGCTGATGGTGGGAGGGCAAGCAGGGGGAGACGGGGAGGGGACCTTGCATTCTGCACTGTCAGCCCTGGGGACCATGGTGAGGGTTTCGGCAGCCAAGGGACGTGATCGGATTCAGGATCTGGGACAGTCCCTCTGGCTGCTGGGTGGAGGGAAGGCTGGAGAGGATGGGGATGGAGGCTGGGTGGCCGTCAGGGGGACTGGTGGTCTTCCAGTGGATGCAGAGGTCTAACCTGAACCCAAACAGAGGGGCTTCAGGGCGGTAGGAGCTGGAGTTGTCCCAGTTGTGGAATTAGGTGGCATGGGAGGACCTTGGCACCTCGGACCCTGGAGGCTGACCGGCAGAGTTTGAATCCTGGTTCTGTCGGTTGTTGGCTGCTTGCCCGAGGTGTGTGGGTTACTCTCTCAAAGGCTCACTCCCTCCTCCGAGGCACGTGATGGTAACAGCACCCATTGGCAGGGTGGTGTGGGTGTGACAAGGGACAATGTGTTTAAAGCCTGGCACAGAGTAAGTGGTGGACATGCTCTAGCCATGACAGGGTGTGTTTTTTTTTGTTTATTTTTATTTTATTTTATTTTATTTTTAAGATTTTATTTACTTATTTGTCAGAGAGAGAGAGAACACACAGGCAGGGGGAGCAGCAGAGAGAGGGAGAAGAAGGCTCCCTGCTGAGCAAGGAGCCTGATGCGGGACTGGATCCCAGGATCCTGGGATCATGACCTGAGCCGAAGGCAGATGCTTAGCTGACTGAGCCACCCAGGCACCCCACCAGGATGGTTTTTATCACTGGTGATAAAATAGATGGTTCTAGGGACCCATTGGACTCGAGGGCCTGCAGAGAGAAGAGAGGCCAGTTAGCGGTCTCAGATCGGCACTGAGGCCTGGACCTCCGTTGGAGCATTTGAGACCAGATCTGCCCCGCATGGGCCCTGGGTGCTCCTGTCTTCCCCTTGTCCCAAGGGCTGGGCAGGGCAGCCTCCTCCCCAACCTCTCGGCAAGGCTTCCTCTGGCCCCTCAAGTGTAGCCCCCCAACCCTCCCCAGGAAGGGTCAAGCAATAACTGTGTCTCTTTCCCTGTCTGGCTGGGTCTGACCCGGGTCTTCTCTCCAGGACTTCCCAGGGACAGAAGGTGTGGAGAATGAGACGGGTGCCCAGAGACATGAACTTAGGAGCTCTTTTTTGATTCTAAGTCCCTGAGCAGGAAGCATCTAGACCCGCATCCTGCATCTAGCATCCGAGAGCCCTCACAGGGGGGCAGGGATGAAGGCAAAGTGGGTAGGGGACCAGGACAGGGTCGTCCAACATGCAGCTTCGCACACTCCCCCTGGACCCTCCCTGGGCATCCCCACATCCCCCGTGGCTTCCCTGCCTCCCCAGGGCGAGGGGTTCCAGCGTTCACTTCCGTGAGTGATTGTGCTGCTCCGGGCAGTGGGAGCCCACTAATGCTGGAGGATAAATTTGCTGTGTTTTGTAGAGCATGCGGAAGCATATTTGGGGGGTTTAATCTTCTTAATAAATCGTTCTCAGATCGTACACTATTAAACCCCTGGAAAATTCATGAGCACGCTGGGAATAGAGACCTCATCGGGAAGGTTTGACATGAACAACACAATAAACGCAGCTTCTAAATTGGGTCAGGGAAGCCTCCAAGGCCTAGAGAGAGGACATTCCGGCTCACTTGGCCCTCCCCAGGCCTATAAATTAATCATGCACACAAAGAGGGCCTTGTCCTCTCTTGTCACGGCCAGGGGTGGCGTCTGTGCCCACTGACCCACCCCCACTCCCACCTCTGCTGCAAACAGAGCTCCCGGTGAGGCCTTTTAGCTTCTGTGCTTTGTTATTCCTGTGTCTCCAAAGCAAGGTGGGTGTACATTTCAGCAAGAGAGATGTAGGTTAGATAGGGGGAAGAACTTCCTGGCCAGCCACGGGGTGGTGTGAAATCCTGGAATGGGCTGCTCAGGGAACTCAAGGAGACTCTTTTCTTTAGAGCTTTTAAGACCTGGCAGGCCCTGTCTCCTGGTGGCACTCTGGGGCTACTTCCCTGTGATAGCAATGATCAGAACAGACATTGCCCCAGGGTCTGGTGTCAGGAGCCAGGTTAGAAAGTGCCTCTTTCTGGGCCATCTTGCTGCATTTATCACCTGGCTGGCCTAAGAGCCCCAGCTGATTAGACACGAGGCCAACATTCTCCAGACCCAAATCCTCACCATGGTCTAACCACATGGCCTTTGGAAAAGGGAAGTCAAGTTAAGTCTTTCTGTGGTTCCTAGGCTGCTGTGAAACCTTAGTGGGTCCCCTCCCTTCTGTCATGTCCTCTGCCTGTTGGAGTCCTACTCAAAGTCCTGGCCCAGATGCCACCCCCTTGACTTCCACCTGGCCCGCCAGTCAGAATCAGTTCCTGCCTTGCCTTCGTTATGCTTCCTCTACCTTGGGCGCTTGTTAGTCGTTCCCTGGGGGAGTTCGTGTGTCCTACCAGACTGTTGGCTCCCTGAGAATAGGGACTGTGCCTGAGTCCCCTTGGGTCCCTCACAGGACCGTGCTGGTATTTGCATGGGTTTTCACATGCCAGCTCCTGGAAAGTGTCTGTTAAGCATCCCGTGTGGGGGCGGAATGGCCTGGCTTCCCAGTGCCAGCTGTGGGAATCCTGGGCTCTTGAACAGGGAGCAGAGGGAGACAGAAGGGCAGGCACAGGAGGGAGTCCTGGGCAGGCCGTGGCTGACCCTGTCTTCACTCACTTGGTCCTGACATTTCACAAGTCTATTCGTTTTTCTCTGTGCCTTCTTAAAGCCCTCTGATTCTGCAGCCCTTCGGAGGGAAGCGAAATGGCCCTCAAGTGTACACAGGAGCGGCCACAGCCCCAGGCGTCCCCTTGCACGTGGAAACCAGCCCTGTCCTCGCACAAGCCTGGGCAGGTGCAGCCTCTGTGAGCTTTTGGAAGGGGTGACGTGTAGGTCTGAGGCAGGGCGGGCAGTGGGGGTGAAGTTCACTGTCAGCACCAGAGAAAGGAGGGAGGCCCTGGTTGGGGGAGGAAGAGCTTTTGCTCTGGGGAGAGCACATTTGGAAGGTGTTCCTAGGGAACCCGCCAGACCATTAGGGGAGGGGGTGGGTCCCGCTGGAACAGGAGAAGGCAGCAGACAGCCCAGTGGGTGGGGGAGTCCTTTCTGGGGCTGCCTCTGGCCCCAGCCCTCAGCCCCCACAGGCTAGGAAGAAGCTGTCCCTCCACCTTGCCCCTACCCCAGGGCCTGGGCCTCTCCCTGCTGACTCGGGTCTCTGAGTGGGCGGGGCCCCACGTGTTTCAGGGGCTGTGTGTGTGTGTGTGTGTGTGTGTGTGTGTGTGAGAGGGAAGCTGGTGGCCCGTGACTTGGTGTGGAGTCAATGCCTCCGGAGGTCAGCAGGTGGAGAAAGAGAGCTGTGAGACCCGTGGGGTCAAGGAGGCCTTGGGCTATTCACCGGATGGCACTAATTCAGCGCCTAAAAATAATCCCGGACTCCCCACAGCACTTCAGAATTTTCTAAGCTCTTTCAGACCTGCAAACTCATTTCAGTCTCCAACAGCCTGGGAGGAAGTGAGTGCCATTCTTATGTGACCACAGGGAAGATAGAGTTCTAGAACAAATTGATGGAGAGCCCGCAGCAGGCTGGCGGTGGAACGCGGGCTGGAGCCCGACTCTGTGGCCCCAGGTACCACGTGGCCTCCTTTGGCCCCGCTGGGACATGGAGTGAGGGGACATTGGCTCGGCTTGCAGGGCAGAAGGCTGCCTTCTGGGGGGGATGGTTAGATGGTGGAGGACCAGATGTAGGGGTGTAGTGGGGAGTTCTGAAGGGGTGGGGACTTCCTGTGGGGCTACTTTGCAGCAAGGCCTTGGGAAAGGAAGGATTCCTACAAGCTGAGAGCGTGGGGGCAGGGGGGTGGATGTGGTCCAAACCCAGGGCGCTGGTGGGTGAAGACAGACAGGGGCAAGCAGATTTGGGCCCAGCCAGCTTGCCAAGCCCAGACACCCCCCTCCCCCAGCCTGAGCCTCTCTGCAGGGCCTGGCAGGCCCTGTGAGAAGGACAGTCACATCTGGAGATGCTTGCTGTGGAGGACCCTGTGGGCAGTCCCGGGTGCAGAGGTCTCTAGGGGGACACATCATGGCCGCACCATCCCCTGGCTGCATCCGGGAGGTCCACTCTCTGTCCCCATTCTCCCGGCCCGACCTCTTGCCCCAATCCACTTTTATTTGCCTGGTAGTATAAAGAAGAGAGAAACTTGCCTCTTCAGATGGTAAAGTGACTGAGGAGAGGAAGGCAGTCGGAGGGAGAGAGGCGGTTGCCATGGAAACTCTAAAGCAGAAGCAGAAACTTCCAGGAGCTGGACCGGGAAAGACAGCAGACTTAGTGGCCCCGAGGGCCATGGGCATCAGGGAGGGGGGTGGGGAGCAGGGCCAGGCCAGCCCGCCATGCCCTCTGCTCCACACCCTGCACTGCCCAGCCGGGATCTGTGCACGCGGGAGCACGGGGCTGCCTGGTCGCTCCCATGCCTTGGGATGAGGGGCCTGGGCCCAGAGGGAGGTAAGCAGCTTGTGATCCGAGGAGGAGCCTGGGCCTTCTGTCCAGATCCCGGCACGATTCCGAGGCAGCTGGCAGACTTAGCCCAGAGCTGCACCGAGGTTCCCTGCAGGTCTTTGCATGGTGTCTGCCTTCGCTGTTCCAACACGCCGGAATGACTCGGCCCCGCGCTGGACAGTTTACAAGGCAGCTTCCTGCATGTTGCCTCATGCAGGCCCCATGATCGTCCAGGGTAGGACAGTACTCTGTTCTCCAGGGTGGGAGAGATGAGATCCAGAGAGGGGAAGGGATTTGCCCGTGGTCACCTAGCTAGGCACTCCTAGCAGTGCGATTCCAACCCTAACCTTCTGAGCTCTCCCTGCTTCCCTGACACTTTTTTTTTTTTTTTTTTTTGAGTGGGTAGCGCTGCCTTAAGCTGTGTGCTCCCTGTAGCTTCTAGACCTTTCTCATCCCTAACATTAGTAGTATTCCTCTGGGATATTGTCATTCACTTCCTGTATAAACTTAGGAAAGTTGCTTCTCTCTGGGACTTGATTTCCCCACCTGTAAAATGGGCTTATAGTACCTTTGGCCTTTAAAGGTGGCTGGGCAAGCGCTTGGCACAATGCCTGGCACAGAGGCTACCCTTGGAAATCTCTGCTGGCTGAAGCTGAACCTGGCAAGCATCCAGTGGGGCAAGCAGGGCTGGCCTGTGATCTCCTGTATTTCAGAGAAGTTTCTTTAACTGCGAGACGGGTCTGATGAGTTCCTGCCTTCCTCGGGGAGGTAGAGCGGCAGATTAAGGTCCTGGCTGTGGAGTCTTTGGAAACCATGGAGGCTGGGTGGGAAAAGCATAGAGTCTGCAGCCCAGCCTTCAAACCAGCCACCAGGGCCCCCACGGGTACCGGACAATGCAGCTTATGTTGTCTTTGCCAGGCACCCTGCTAGAGGGAGGGCAGGAGGGCGGGAGAGGAGCTGGGGACCAACCCGGTTAGTCCTGAGCGCGAGGCTCTACCTGCTGGAGGTTTGAGTCTGAAACAAGCTCTCGGAATCCCACGTGGCCTCGTGGGCCTGCCCCCAAATTGGAGCCAAGCCTTAGATTTTTCCGGGGGGAGGCCAGTGAGCCAAATGTGTTATGAACTGGCAGAAAGGCAGCGTGCTGTGTGTGAAAGATAATAGGGGAAATTCATCAGATTGGCTCTAAATCACAGAATGAAAGCACCAAAACCTGCAGGGAGGAAACCAAGTCCGGACCTATGACTTATTGGGGTGGGGCAGAGGGCATCTGGCCCCCTTGGGCTTCATGATGCTCAGAGGTTCTGAGGTCTGTGTGTGGTGCTTGCCGGCATTCTTGACCGTGACCCCCTTCCCCTCTTGACTGGCAGCAGCCCCGTGACGGCACCGGGGCCGGGCACTGGGTTTACAATGGGAGCCGGCGGGCACGACCCCGGCAGGCAGGACTGTATCCTTGGGGAGGGCAGCACGCCAGGAGAGGGAAATGTGAGATGAATCACCGAAACACAGATATTATTCATTGCACGATGCGGAGGGCTTCCTGGAGGAAAGGTGTGGGGCAGGGGGGCCTGGAGAAAATCGGGTGTGCAGGCCTTGTGGGGGAAGCAGTGGGGTCGGGGTGCCAGGAAGGTGGTTTCTACTGAAATGAAGAGGCAGTGGGAGTGGGGCCAGGCGGCTCAGGAGGGCTGGGGTGGTGGAATGAATGGGCACGGGGGTCCGCAGGTGAGTGAGGTCTGGCGTGGCTGGGGCAGAGGGCTGCTTTGTGGAAAATCAGCTCGGGGAGGATTTGGGAGGACGAGTCAGGGGTTGTGGTTGTTCCCGAAGCTAGAGATGGTGGTGACCTGGGTTTGAGTCCTGTTAGTGGAGAGAGCTGGACAGACTCGAGTTATTCTTTGGAGCTGGTGGTAGCCTGCTTCACAGAGGGGCTCCGGGACTCGGAAGCCTGCCCTGTGTCCTCCGGGTGGGAACAATGGGCGCAAAGGCACAAGGAGAGAACTGGGGGCTGGAGGACTGGGGACCAGCGTGGCTGAGGAACGGGGAGGTGTAGGCGGTGGTGAGAGGTGAGGTCGGGGACCGGGGCAACACCCAGGGACCGCCCCCTGGGCGGGGAGTAGGAACCAAGGACCCCAGCTCATTGCCATAGCACACTTTTTTACAAAGAAAAGGGCCCAAGGACAGGAAAGGGGAGATCTTTTGTGGCAGAAAGAGATCCTTTGTAGGAGCCAGGCTACGTGAGGTCAAGTCCTGGGTCTGCCACAGTCACCTTTTTGTCCTTGTATGGCAGGAGAATAATACTGTCTACCTCTTAGGGGACTTATAAGGGCTCAATGACAATTCCGCCTGGCAGAGAGGAAGCTCTGTGTTGGGCTTAGTAACTGGGTCCTGTGTGACCTTGGGCAAGATCCTCTCTCTGAGCCTTAGTTTCTCCTGGCCAGTCTTTGCAAACACGTCAGGTGAAAGCTCTCTCTCATCTCTGTGGTGCTGTTAAGTGTCCAACTCCTGAGGGTGACCCAAGTGTGGCACCAAGCTGCCAGTGTCACCTCCGACGGGACCCTGTCCCTCCCAGTCCTGTAAAGGGACACTGGGTCTCCTGGAGCAGTAAGGGGATATTTGAATCAGCCCAGGACCTGGTACAGTCTCAGGGCACACAGACTAGGACAAAGAGGGCCAGTCAGGGCTGCCGTTGACCTGAACTGACCTGCTTGGCCCCAGAATCTAGATTGTCTTTGGAGAGCTGGAGAGCGCAGTGGAAGCTGGGGGCTTCTCCAAGGGATGAGGACTGTGGGCAAACTTTGTTGTTCTCCATTCTGAGCCTCAGTTTCCCCATCTGTACCGGAAGGCTTGGACTCCCTGCCTGGCTGCCACACGTGGAGTGCTGAGAAAGGGACAGGAGACTGGTGGCAGTTTGGAAAGGGGTTATGACACTGCTGGGGGCTGGAGTCCCGGAATCCATATAGAGCTGAGAGAGGGAGAGCAGAGGGGGTGTGTGGCCAGGGTGCGCTCACTCCCGGCTGCTTAAGAATGCAGACTCCTGGGCTCTTCACAGCTGGCTAAACCAAAAGCTCCCCAGTGGGCCTGGGCATCTGCATTTTAACCTGCTCTCCATGGGACTGAAGCACCTGAGAACTGAAGTTCCGAGCCATCCCCTTTGCTCCGGTGGCCATAGGGGCCCAGCGGGGTTGGGGGCGAGGGCCAGTCCACGTCACCCAGCAGACTGGAACCCTGTGCCATGCCAGCCTGGGGATCTCAAGGGACACAGCTCTCTTTGTGGTGGCACCGGCGCCGAGGACTTAGTCCTAGAGCTCTTCAGTCCAGCAGGGGGCAGCACCATGGGCTTTTCCAGAGGGCCCCAGGCTGCTCTGTGGGCCCTGGGGCTGGCAGGGCCTGGACAGAACCCACTGGGGCTGGGGGAGACCTGGGCCTCTGTGGGAAGCTGGGTCTGTGTGTGCCTGGGAGCCTGTGCAAGGGGGCTAGGGGAGAGAGGGACAACAGGAGGACGTAAGAAACACAAGGGCTGCGAAAGCAGGTCTAGAAAATTCTAAAGCACTCTTGCAGCTTCCTGAGGCAGAGGCTACAGGGCAGAGGATAGGGGCTGTGGGTCAGACAGGCTACAGAGGGGCCCTTGTACCCCAGGTCACCTCCACACTGTCTCAGTCTGCCTCCTCCCAGCATCCTCTGGTCTTCTGGGCTTTCTAATAAAGGTCAGCCAGATGTCAGTCCCCCAACCTAGGGGAGCTAGGCATTTTAGCCAGGAGGCCTTTGGGGGTGGGGCTGAAGCTCCTATTGGCTCCTCCTTACTGTGCCTGGAAGAGCTTCCTCTGTTCCTGGGAACTGAGGGAGGACCCTGGGCAAGTCCCAAGCCCTCTGAGCCCTGGGTCAAGGGTGGGCTGACCACTAGATCCCTGAAGGCCTTCTGCAATTCCTGCTTGTGGCAAGGCGCTGTCACTTGTAGATTTTCTGAGGAGGGGGCTGGCTGATGGGGTGGGGCGGGGAGAGTCATTTGGTAGTGAGCTTCCCATCATCAAATATGACAAATAGTTGTCATATTTGTCATATTTGATGACGTGTCATGTCAAATCATCAGATACGACAAATCAGACTGGGTGAATTTTGCTTCCTTTTAGGCCTTTGCCTGTGGTCCTGGCCTATCTCCCTTTCACACACCATCTGTCTGTCTACGTTAATCATTAATCAGGAGGAGAGCCCCACCTGTGAGAGGGGCAAGTCCCTGCCAAGGGGACTGCTGATTTCCAGGATGACCCTGAACTTGTTTTCCTTGGCCCCAAACTTTTAGCTACTTCCTGTTTGAGCAGGCACAGAAATTCTAGGGCCCCAGCCCTTCCTCCTCCTCTTGGTGGAATTTCCAGACAAAATGCTGTTCCCAGGATGGGGGCAGGGCCGGCATTGTTCTTGCTCTCCAGAGCCGAGGGGTGACAGGTTACACAAGCCACACTTAATTTTCACCTACATGGTCCTGGGACACCAGCTTTGGGCTGGGTGGGATCCCCAGGGAAGGCTGGTAAGTGTGAGAACCATGGTTCTGGCCCAACCTGCCCCTCCTCTAACACCTGCCGTGGGTCCCACTTATGTTCTGGACTGGGCACGAAGCTCTGCATGTAAGTGCCCAAGGGATCCCCCAGGCCAAGCCCATTATACAGGAGGAGAAAAACGGTCAGGGCTGCAAATGCATGGGGATTTGCTCAGAGGCACCAGGCGGAGCAAAGGCACGTACTCATCTGTCCCTTTCTTCTGGGCCAGCTCCAGGATTGTCCCGATCAGCTCCAGGCTGCTGCCTCAAAGTAAACTTTGCAGCCTGCTGTCTGCATGTCCGTGGAGGGGAGCCAGGCCCAGAGAGGGGAAGTGACTTGCCCCTTGTCCCACAGCTGCCCTTCTTGAGAAAAGAATGGGGCCTTTGATCCCAGCTCCCTCTGTTCCCTCATTCACCAAGTGGTGACCGAGGGCTTGGGGGACATGGCTGTGACAGGACTGGCAAGGCCCCTTCCCTCATTACAGTTTAGGGGAAGACAATTAATGAACAACCAAATACACAGATAAGATCGTTTTAGGAAGCAGGAAGTTGAAGAAAGTAAAACAGGCAATGGGACAGGGTGTGGGGATTGGGGCAGAGGCACGGAGATCAGGTGGCCAGGGAAGGCCTCTGATGGTGTGAATTTGAGCTGAGGCTGACAGACAGGGAGGAGCTGGCCATCTGAAGGTCTGGGGTTTGTGGATGAGGAAGAAGAGCACATGCAAAGGTCCTGAGGCAGGACTGTGTTTGGCATGCTCAGGGATCAGAAAGTCTACAACCATTTTAGCTAGTGGCTCCCCAAGAAAGCTGCTAGAAACCTGGAAGAATATGCATTCTTTGGCCCTCCGTACCAAAATTTGGATTCAGTGATGTTGGAGGGGTGCCCTAGAATCTGTTTCTGAATGTTTCAGTGTAGTTTGTGGGCACCTGCAGGCCCTGCCCTCCACCTGCAGGCCTGCCTTCTAAAGCCAGGCCATCCCTTATAGTTGCAGAGTGGGGATCAGAGAGGTCTATGACTTACCAGAGTCAGACAACCACATAGCTATAGAGCTAGGCCTAGAGCCTGATCCTCTGCCTCCCTGCTTAGGGCTCTTTCTTTACCACTTCATTTCTCCCCTTATGGAGGGGCTGCTTAGGCCTTACTGCCGCTTGGGTCTACACCCCATACAGCCTGCCCCGGAGACACCCCCTCATTCTCTGTTCCAGCCTCTCATTGCCCCCAGCATATGCCTTGCTAGTTTCTACCACAGGGCCTTTGCTCATGCTGTCTCCCCCTCCAAGAATATAGTCCTCTGCTCTCTACCTAGGCAGTCCCTACTCAGCCTTCTGGCTCAATGTCAGACTCTTCTTCTAGGACTTCTCCCTCCTCTGAAATCTTTAGTGCTAACTCCAGATCAGATGGGGTCAGCCACTTTTCCTGAATGCTGCTACCATCTCTCCTAGTCAGTCTTCCTGGGAGCCCACTCTGGGTTGGTAACTCTGCTGACAAGCTCTGGCTAACCTGCTCTCGAGGAGCCCAGAGGAGTGAGAAAAGAAATAGCCCAGAGGAGCAGACGTTCATCAGTGGGGTTTTGATTCCCTGTGTTATTTGACCTTCTACAACCTCAGAAAGTGTAAGTATCATTAAACCCATTCTGTAGTTGAGGAACTGAAGGCACTAATCTGGGGTCACACGGCCAAGAAGGGCTGGTTCCTCACCCCAAATCCCTCACTCTTGCAGCACCCCGCTTAGATGGGAGCTTCCTCGGAGCTGGCTCCCGGGCCAGTTCATCTGTCCTCCGCAGTGGGATCTGCAAGGATTGAGCGAGGCCCCTCCCGATGGGAACCCAGGCCAGTGCCAGCCATGAAGTGGTTCACAGATGACCAGGCAGGCCTGCCTGGGAAGGGAGGGGGCTTTCTGACCTCACACTGGGACCATATGCCACCCCCTCTGGTCACCCAGTGGGTGTGGAGCTGTCTGGGCCCATCAACTGGAAGGGGAGGAAGAAGCTCCGAGACCTGGAGCCTCAGCCCCAGGCCTGGGCCCGGAGAAGGAGGGGCTGGGGGCCCACCTGGAGCTTGGCAGCATTTCTGGGTCAGGGCAGGGAGAGGAAGTACAGGGAGAGAGTTGCTTCAGGCCTGGCCATCTGGGTTGAAATGCTGGCTGCTAGGGTGGGGGTGAGGAAGGAGGGCTGGGGCTGGGGCCTGGAGAGTGGATCCCAGCCTCCCCCAGCCCTGGAATTGGAGCCCTGAGCTCTGGGGGCAGTTGGCCTGGAGCGGAAGCCCAGGTCTCCTATGGGCGGAAGCCAGCAGGCATTCTGAGGGTTGGGGGGGCAGCCCAAGGAGTAAGAGTGGAAAGGGGGGGGGGGTCTTGGCAGTTCTGTTTAAGTGCCAAGGTGGCCTTGCCTCATGTGTGACATTAGGCGCGTCACAACCTGTCTCGGCCACCCTTTCCCATCTGCGGGGAGTGACTCTACCCCACCTTGACTGCTCTGTGCTGGGGGGTGAGGGGCAATCAGACCCCTATGTTTGGGGAGTTGATGCCAGATCTGGGCATGCGATGAATTAGGCAGCGTCCCCGGGGCAAGTGGTGGTTCCGTGAGGCCTCGGCTTCTCCGGCTCCATCACTCTGCTCTGTAGGTCCTTCTGGCTCTGACATTCCAGGATTTTATGACAGGTTGTTGACATGTACAAAGGAACTACATCTTCTCTGGGCTTCTGGAGGGCAGGAAGGAACACATAGGTGCTGGATTGAGACTGGGGGAAATTTCTAGATCCTGATGGAATCCTATGGAGGTGGGCTGGGAGGAGATGGAGATGTCTCATCTCTGTACCGCTCGTGGGAATCTGAGACCAGAGATGTCAAGAGCCTTTCTTTAAGTCACACATCACCCAAAGAAACACAGTAACCCTGGGATGCCTGGGTGGCTCAGTGGGTTAAAGCCTCTGCCTTTGGCTCAGGTCATGATCCCAGGGTCCTGGGATCAAGCCCCGCATTGGTCTCTCTGCTGGGCGGGGAGCCTGCCTTCCCCTCTCTCTCTGCCTCCTTTTCTGCCTACTTGTGACCTCTGTCTGTCAAATAAATAAATAAAATCTTAAAAAAACAACAACAAAGCAAAACACCGTGACCCGGACAACTGGCCTTCTGCTCCTGTAGGGCCCTGTTGTCTCCCAAGGCTCACCCTCAGCCCAGCTTTGGGTGATTTCATTTAGAAGATACACGCCCCAAGGGCTGTGTGTGTTCAAATATTCATACTTGACCAGGACCCCAGTTCCACCTGTATTGAGAGGGGCAGAGTCCTTCAAGTCTGGGGCCAGCGTGGCCCTGATGGGGCCATTTTCTGGGAAGGATGTTAATAAATTTGCTGGTGGCTTTGGGGAGGAAGTCTGGGGGGAAGTGGAGGTGGTGGACAGCTGGCTGGGCCTGAGTGTGACCTCGCAGGGCCCGTTTGCACTTTCCACTGAGTGGGGAGAGTCCCCGCTCCCCCACATCCTCATGAAGGTCCTGCTCCTGGTTCAGCCTTGCTCCTGGATGCATACTAGACACTGCCGGCCAGACAGGCCACCTCTCCAGACCAAGGCCAATGACCCTGACCACCAGCGCCCCCCACGGCACCCCCATCCACACCCCTGCTCAGAGCTTCAGCCACTCATGGGTCGAGGCTGGCCCAGGAGGCGGATGTGTGCTGGGCTGCCCGGTTAGGGACTTCCCCTGGTCACTGCTGCCTACCCTTGTCCCGACAGGAAACCCGACAGGTCTGAGCCCTCCGACACCCATTGTGTGGGGCCTGGCGTGGGCTCCAATGTTTCCCCTGTCAAGACTCCTAACCCTCTTCACCTCCTCCTGTTCCTTGTCAAAGCTGGCTTCTATGGAAAGTTCCAGACTCTTGCCCCTCCTCCTCTCTACATTAAAGTCCTGCTCAGCCTTAAGAGCTTGCCTGGGTTCAAATCTTGACTCCTGGTGCCAGCTGTGCAACATTAGAGAACTTCGCTCTCTGTGCCGCCAACATTTTCTGTAAGATGAAGATGGTAACCACTGGCCTCTTAAGCTTCTTGTGAGATTTAATGAGATCTTGTGTGTTGAATGCCCCCAGACAGGGTCTGGTGCACAGCAAATGCTGAATACAGCTTCTCAGTATTAGATCCAACTTCATCTTCAGACAGACCGCTCCAGGCCAAACTTCTAGCCCTGCTCCGTGGAAAGTCCTGGACTTCTGGGGTCCCCTCTGGGCGTGAACCCCCTCTTTTCCCCAGATGGAATCGAGCGTTAGGAGACCGGTTCTTGTTGCTCTTGTTTCCTCCTGCGCCAGATGGCCCCTCAATAAAGGCCAAGCCCTTCCACCTCGGGCTCCCCTCTGTCCTAACACTGCAGGAAGCAGTGTCCTTTATGGGCAATTGAAGGCTTTTCAGAGGTAATTCTGACAGTACGTATTTTTGTTCCTCCCTCACTGACTTTTAAACCTAACACCCCAGTAGGATGGGAGACTGCACTGGGCTGGCCCCCTTGCTCTGCATCTGGTGCCTGAGGGACCCCCCTGAGCGACCCCCACCACCCCTGGCCTGGGGTTTACCTGGATTTACAGCCCAGCTCTTAGGCCTCCCACCGCCTCTGCCCAGCAGGGTGTAATTCTTCTCGGGACACCCAGACAGGGATGGTTCTCTGCCCTGAGGCAGATTCTCTGGGTCCTTCTCTCCTTGATCTTCTTCCTTGTCCTCATTATACAACCCAGCTGGTGGGATGGAGTTGGGGGGGGGGGGAGGGTCTCTCTATGGCACTCAGACTGCTTTAATGAGATGATGTTTGAGCTGGGTCCTGAGGGGTAAGGACGAGTTCACCAGGTGCAGAAGGAAGGTCCTCTGACCAACGGGGCCAAGGCAGGGTGGAAATGAGCAGGGAGACTTTGATAGGTAAGGGGCTGGATTGGGCAGGGGTGCAAGAGGAGGTGGCCAGTTTGTGACAAACCTGGGTCCTTTTCAGTACTCTGTGCATTCACTTTTGGAGGCTGTTGAGGGCAGGTGAAGGGGGTGAGGGGGATCAGATCTGATTTAGCGGGCCCCTGTCCCCCTGCCTGCACTTACTAATCATGAAGTTTCCCAGGCCTCATCTGGAAGCATGGAATCAGGTGTTTTGAGGGAACCCAGAAATATACGTGTTTAATGTACTGGGGTGATTTGGAGGCTCAGGGGTGTGGAGGCCGCAGTCTTGAACCTGACCCAAAGCAGCAGGCTGAGGAGGTGGGAGCTGGGCCTATCCAGGAGCCCCTCTGGGGTTCAAAGAGCAGTGGAGAACAGACCCCTGACAGGCTGCCAGTCCTGTGGGGCTCCAGCTCACAGACCAGCAGGACCTGGGAAGCCCCTGTTGGCCGGGGCAATCACAGACGGCTTCCCCTTGGAGGGGGACTATTGCAGGAAATGGTGGTGGGGAGGGTGTTTTCAGATGCCCCTCTTCTCATCTAGGTGGCCTCCAGAAAGAGGACCGCTCCTGTTTACAGGGAGGAGGCCACAGGGGCAGTGAAAGGGGGTGGGTGGCTTGCTCCAAAGCGGGATTGATTCCAGATGCTCTGCTGGGGTGTGCAGGGAGCAGCCTTTGTCTGCCGGCCTGCCTCCTCTGTACCCCAGCTGGCTCCTACTCCAGACCCTCCAGAGGCCTGGGGAGGTGTTCAGCTGGACCGGTGGGCAATGTCCGCCCCATCCCAAGGCCAGGAATGCAGAAGCTTCTTCCTCTTTAATAGCTGACCCTGCTCCTTGCACTAGGCAGATAGGCTGGGGGTCCACCACTTCTCCTCGCAGGTGAGGAAACTGAGGCACAGAGAACTTGAGAGACTCAAGCATAAGCAGAGAGACTCTGCCAGGTCTTGGAGCCCAACTGTGTTTACTGGCGAGGCCCTGAACTCCTGGCTGCTTCCCCCCCCTTCCTCTACACACATACAAACGAAATCTACTGGTTGGGGATGCCAGGCCAAGACCACTTGTCTTAGCCACTGACAGTCTTTTGGCAGGGAATGTCTCATCCCCTCAAGGGGAGGCCAGACTCTGGCTGATCAGGGCATTCCTGCTTTGGGAAGGAAACTGGGCCTGATGAACTCCAGGCTCTTGTACAGGACCGATGCCCCGACCCTGAGCTGGACTTCTGGGAGGCTTCTACCCACCGAAACTGATGGGCCTGGCTGGAGAGCTCATTCTTTCCGGAAGTGCCAAAGCGGGGGAAGGTGACTGCAGGAGCCCCACCTGAGTGGGGAGATCAGGGGAAGGTGCTTACAGCTTTTCTCTGGGGCCTCTGCTCTGGCAAGGGAGGCTCCTGGGCAGCGTCTGCCATGGGGGAATGAGCTAGAGCAATGCTTAACTCAAAGGAGGTCAGTGGTGTCCTTGCCGGCAGGGTGGCTTTCCATCTGCAGCAGGGACAGGCGGCCACTCCGGGAAGAGGGGCCAGCAGGGGGGTCTTTGGACAACCCAGATTGGGTTAATAGGAGCAGTACCCCTCCTGCCCCTCCCCCCTGGTCCTGGGAAGGCGCCTGGCTTCCAGCTGTGATCCAGACTCCTCCTGACCTGGGGGCCCTCCCCCCTGGGCTGAGGGAGCCAAGAAGGGGGGCTCTCTTTGTGAGGTGCAAAACCCGGCCTGGATTTCTGCCGAGATTGCCCCGCCCCCTCCAGGGCCACACCTTTCCAGCTGTTCTGGAGAACTTCCAGACTGTCTCCAGCGCCCACGGATGACCCTCCCTCAAGCACACCCCTAAGATTGTGTGTTGGGAGCCCCAGGCTAAGACCACTTGCCTCTACCGTTTTCTGTGTGACTGAGGCCAGTCAGTCCTCCCTGTCAGGGCCTCAGTTTCCCCTTCTATATTTGAGGGAATGAAGCTCAGGCAGGTGACTGCATAATTTAAAAGATAAATGCTGCTGCTGGGGCAAATAGGAGGAGAGAGAGAGAGAGAGACCACAAAGGGCCAGGATGGTCAGGAAAGGCTATAGAATCTGGGCCTTAGAAGGATGGCCTTTGGCAGGGCAGCCCCTTCTGGAAGCAGCACAAAGAGGAGTGAGAAGGGGGGAACTAGTGTGTGAGGCTGGAGAATGGTTGGGGCCAGATGGTTGGAACCTTAAATATCAAGGAAGTTTGTTTGGACTTGGGGAGCCATGAAAAGTTCTTGAGCTGGGGAGTGACTTGGGGAAGTCTTTCAGCAGGAGGGCAGTAGAGGGAGTGGGCATCTCTCTCCTCCCGGGCCTCCCTTTTCCATCTCCCGGAGATTCTTCTGCAGGCTTACCAGAGCTGCCCTGAACGCCCAGGGAGAGGAAGAGCCCATCGCGTCGGTGGTGGTGTATTTGGGGGGTGGGGGGTCCAGATCGCCGGGGACAAAATGTTCAGATTTGGCAAAGCCTGAGAGATACACAGGTGTTCATTACCTCTCTCGCCTTTCTGTGCGCTTGGAGATACACGCTGCATTTGTAATTACATACAAAGAATATGTGTATCTAACGGAGCAATTTTTAAAATGCAAAGAACCGGCAACTTTTCTGCGCAAAAGGGAAGTCTTTTCAAGCCGGTTAGAGGGCTAGGGCCTGGAGCTCGCCAGGCGGTGTGTTTGCGGCTCCAGACTCAGTTCAGAGAGCTTGGGGCAGAAAGGCGCCCTGTGGTGTCAGCCTCATTCGGGCCCCTAAAAAGGTGACCGGATTCGCAGCGCGGTGCCCGCCGGGCTGCCTGGCGTGCGCCCTGTCCGGTGCCCGCGATCGCGCGCACGCGGGTGTGCACCGTTTACACCCGCGGGCGGGCTGGAGCGCCTCGTGCGCCCTGAGGTCGGGCCACGGCTCTCGGGCTCGAGGGGTGCAGATGGTGACCTTCCTGGGGACCTGCCTGGGGTCCCGGGGCACTCCGGGCCGCCTCGCCCTCCTACTCCAGGCCGGGATTTCTCCCGCACTGACTTTCCGGGCCGGTGCCAGCCCGGCCTCCCGGTCCCAGGCCCCCGCGGCGGGGCCGGCTGCTCTGGGAGGGCGGGGGCGGGAGGAGGAGTTTGAGCGACTTTGTGGGGCAGCCTTGGCCTCCGCGGCGCCCGCACCAGCGCGCGGGAGAAGACAGGGACGCCCGCCGGGCGCTCCGGAGCGGGTGATGGGGCCCGTGTGAGCGCGCCCAGGCCCAGCCCGGTGCCCGGCGGGCGGCAGCATGTCCGCGGGCGGCAGCGCCAGGAAGAGCACCGGGAGGCCCTCCTACTACTACCGGCTGCTGCGGCGGCCCCGGCTGCAGCGACAGAGGAGCCGCTCCCGCAGCCGGAGCCGGCCCACCAGGGGTAGGCGCCACCCCGACCCCCGACCCCTGGGCTCCCCTTACCTCCACCTTGCCCTCTGATGCCGGGGAATGCTGAGGACCCTGGATCTTCCTTCAGTCTACTTAGCCGCTCCCCCAACCCCCGCAGTCGCCCTTATCTGGCTGCCCCCTACTGGGTCTGCTTGATCCGCATCCCCCCAGCTTCTCCCTCCTCTGCCAGCGTCCTGGGGAATCCGAAGCTCTAGTCTCCCCTGGTACCTCCTCTGGTGCCTTGCGCAGAGAAAGGGGAGATTGCAGTTCGGGGTTCTCTTTATTCGTTTCTCAGATGCCACTTCCTAGTCCCCCGTGCCTCAGTTTACTCCACAGCCTGGCAATGAAGTCATCAGGAGTGGATTTGGCCTTTCCTCACTTTGCCTTCAGGGCCCTAGGCTCTCCGCACAGGGTGGGGGGGGCCCATCTCAGCGCCCCCACACACCTTTCCCCAGGGACTTAACAGGCTTCCCCACCTCTTGGGTGGAGGGACAGGTGGCTGGACTTCAGAGGGTCCTTCCCAGGAGTCCTTGGCTCCAAAGCAGCCAGGGCTTTTAGATCTGCCTGGGACCCCTCCTGGTGGATGGGCCCACTGCCTTTGAAAAGTTTCTCTTTCAAGGCGGCAGGCAGGACAGGGAGGAGGGGAAATGGAAGCAGCGTTTTCTTTTTTCCAGTAACAAGATCCTTGGTTGGAAGGGCATGTGATCCAGGAGGCTGGCTTTTGGGCCTGGTGGAAGCAGGGCCTTCCTTCCGAGGTTGGGTGGGATGGAGTTTAGGGAGGGGGCTCCTGGAAGAAGGAAGCCAGAAGGGGTCCTGGGGAGGCCAGGATCCCCCTGTCAAGGGGCTCAGGACCGCTGAAGCACCAATGGGCAGTGGGTGAGAGGGAGGAGGGTGGTCAGTAGCGCCCAGCGGGATCTGGGCCTCGTTGGTTCGCTTTGGGAAACGGGAAGCCTGGTCCAGCGCTGAGCTTGATTGGGCTGCGGTATGAACAGATCCGTGCCTGGACTTGGTAGACCTGAGGTCAGATCCCCAGCCTCCCAGGTGCCCGTTGTGTGGCTCAGGCCCTGTGGTGCTGCCTCTGGACCTCAGTTTTATCAGCTTGCGGGTAAATCAGGCAGTAGGCGTTCATCTGCTTCTCCTCAGAACAGGGAAGATTTTTTCCCACAGTCAGGGCTGAATAACAATGTACAAGGCTTCCTCAGGAAGTAGTGAGTTCCTGAAGTAGTGAGTTCCCCATGCGTGGATGGGTTCAAGCTGAGACTGGAAGTGTGCACAGGTGTGTGCTGCGAGTTCAGTGCTCAAGAGTCTCTCAAGGCCTGGGGTCCACCTCCCCTTGCCTTCCTTGAAGTGGCTTCTGGCTCTCCCCCACCCTCGACCTCGTGCCCCATTCCAGGCTTAGCCTGAAAGACCAGAGATCTGGGTTTGAGCACAGAGACTTTGGGCAAGCCACTTGTTTTTTCTGAGCCTCAGTTTCTGGAGCTGTAAAGGGGGCTAGCAGGACTCGTAGGAGGAAATGGGTTCCTGCTGGGAGAAATGGGAGTTGTACAAATGCCCACTAATGCTCAGGGCACCCTGCGCCCTCCTGCCCTCCCCTCTCCTTGCAGATGCCCTGCATGACCTCCCCTGCACTTTGGTGCCCTTCTGCTCTTGACTGCAGAGGCCCCGAGAGAAACGGAAGTCCCCTTCCTGCTCTGCCAACTGGGCAGGCGACAGTGTGTCCAGCGGTCACCTGAGCCCCAGCTTCCAGGCCCCGCCTAGGCAGGAGCCCTTGCTTTGTGTCCCAGTCTTGAAAGAGCTCAAAGCCTGCAGGGAGTGGGGAGGAGCCTGTCACTGTCCAGAAGTTAGATCTGGGAAAGCAGGGAGCGCTTCACCAAGGAAGTGACTTTTGGACAGGGTGTCACCAGGTGGCTGTGATTTCCCTCAGCACAGGGAGTGGTTGAGTCAGATGTGTGTCCAGGCCCCAGCTCTGCACAAAACTGTCCTTTGGCCAGTCACCTCCCTTTGGCCTAGTCTGGTAGACGGGTATAGTGACACGTGCGGTGACGGCAGGTTCTTTTAAGGATGAGAGCAAGTGCTCAGAAAGCTAGAAGCTTCTGTTGTCTGGCACTTGGGCCACAGTTGGGCTGAGCTATAGGTATTCTTACTCTGGGTGGAGGAATTGCCGGTGGAAAGACAGAAGGGAATTGTTTTGGACATTGTGGACAGAGTTCCTCCTGGGGTGGAGGAGGGGAAGGGTTTGGGAGGGGGGTAGTGGGGAGCAGTAGTTGGGGCTGGAGAAAGGGCCTTGAGTTTTGGGGAGTCGTGGCTGGGGATGAGAGCTGCCTGGCAGGGTGTATGGTGGAGGCTGGGGGCCTGTGGCACAGTTAGAGCAGTCATTGACCCCCCCTCCCTGAAGCCCCAGATCCTGGCCTCTGCCCCCAGGGCCACCCTCCTTCCTGAGGCCAGTGCCCCAATGCAGGTGGTAACTCATGTTGGGGGAAGCCACGCTGTGGCCTTGGGCGGGTCCCTGCTGACCTCAGGCTGCACAGTCTTCCCATCTGTGTGGGGGCTTGGTCCCATAGTGCTGATGTCAGATCCTGGAAGAGGGGGTCATATCCAGCACCCCAGCCGCAACCACTCACAGCCCTTGCTCCATACCCATTCTGTCCCCTGCCACTTGTGAGGAAGGACAGTGACTGAGAACTCGGGATGGGGGGGAGAGGGGTGTTTATTTAGAAACAGAAAAGTACAGGGAAGAGGTGGCTGGAGGCAGGTTCGCAGCTGGCTGGGTCTTGAGGAGGATTGTGGCCAGGCTGCCACCTCTGAGGGAGCCCCCTGCCTGTTGCCCCCACTGCCCTGTGGAGTGGTGGTGGGGGGCGCCCTGTGGATTTGAGAGCAGGACTTGGTCCTTGCCTAGGGCTGCAAGTGAGAGACAGTGTCCACAGTCCCATCCCCCCCAGCTTTGAGGAAAGTGGGGGCACTAAGCAGGGCTCTTCCTTCTCGGGCCCCCCATCTCCCCATCTGAGAAGTAGGCAGAGTGAGATCCGCCATTGACAATCACCAGAAGCATGGTGGAGACAGTGACCTTTAGATGGCAAGGGTCCGCTGGCCATTTCACATTGGGTTTTGTGATCCTAAGTCTGCTTGAAGGCTAGATATGGCTTATAGATATGGGGGGGGGGCCTGTCCCCAGTAGAATGTCACCAGCCAAGGTTCCTTCCCTCCTTCCCCCACACCAGCTCAAGAAAAGTTTTGTTTGTCTGACCTATCTGTCCCCCAAGGGCTGCTGGGGGGAAATGCAAGTTTTCCCCTTGTTCCGGATAAAGTCTGGCCCATTTACCCAACTAGCAGACATGTCTTGAGCACCTATTGTGTGCTGGGCTCCAGCCAGGGCCGTGGGGGCCCATGGGGATGGATGGTACGTGTTCCCAGCCCTCCCCAAGCCCTCAGATGGTTGAGGAAGCTGACTTGTTGAGGTTCAGTTGAGGCACAGAGCCCTTTTCAGGGTACTGAGTGGTAGTTCTACTAGCTCAGCAATGAGCTGTTTGTGTGACTGGTTATATGACTCTAGGCACCTCGCAGGGCCTCAGTTTCCCCATCTGTCAAGCAGGGCTTATCATGCGCTGCTGCCTGACAGCTCAGGAGACCTGGAATGCCCATCCTCATACTCACTGGAGGCTCTGATTCTTTTCTTTCTGTTTGCACCCGAGTTTCTCCAGGGGCTAATCCTTACCCGCCTGCGCAGCGCGGGGCCGTGGTGGATGTATTCTCCTGAGATGGCCGGTCCCTCCTCCACATGCATACGTAGTCGCATTGCTTGGCCTGATATTTTGGTTGCTGTGTCATCCGTCTCCCCTCTCCCCAGGCTCCTTTCGTTCTGTTTGAGAGTCCTCAGGAGGGGTTTCCCAGGAACACCCCAGCACACTTAGAGGAATGCAGGCAAGAGTGGTGGTGGTGCCCAGGAAGGCTGGGCCTGACCTCCTGAGGTGATGGTCCCCTCCGAGTGCTTAGAACATGGCAGCTGAGTGATTCAACCCCTGGGGTCCAGATGAGGAGACTGAGGCACAGAGGGACCTTCATAGAACTAGATGTGGAACCCGGGGCTGCTGGCCCCCTGGAGAATGGTGATGTGGTTGGGGAGGGTGCTGGTTTGACACAGCTGCTTCCCAACTGGCATGATGGTTAGGGAAGAGCCTGTGTGCCCCATAGGGAAGGGCAAGGGCTGGGACCACTCCATACGGACCCTGATTTTACTGAGCCCTGCCGAGATGCCCTGTGGGCTGGCAAGACCCTGAGGATGGGGGCTGGTTGTGTCTTTTGTCCCCTCACACCCTCATCTTCAAATGTACCCCCAAGGGCCCAAGGCCCAACTCTCTGTCCCCAACTTGGATGCAGCCTCTGAAATCGTACATTTATCTTTTCCTGCCTCATCTCTTCATTTGTCCCTGCTGAGACACAATCCTTCCTTCGGGGTTTAACCCCAGCTTCTGCAGGCTCTCCTCATCCTTACATACCCCAGGAGCTGGGAGACTCAGTTCTTCTCATGGCATGTAAGGAAGTTAAAATGGCTTTTGTTTGTTGAGTGCTTTCTCAGAGACCAGCAGTGAGCTTAATTTTGTATTTGCCTTATCTCATTTAATGCTCATAGCAACCTTGTGAGATGGATACTGGTGTTATCCTAATTTTAAGGAGGAGGAAGCTGAATCCCAGAGAGTGGGAGCCATATCCAGCATCACACATCTCAGAAATGCTGGAGTCCAGTTCTGCAAGACCCCAGATCCTGAGCTGATAAATGCACCACCTCACTATTCTGTGGGCAGGCGGATCTTTCTGTGATCAGGCCTTGGCTTTGATAAGGCCTCCTCCTCCTATCTGATTTGCGCAGTCAATGACTCCATCAAGTGTTCTTGGCCATCATCTCTCCAAATTCTGGCCATAATTGGGAAAGAGTCAGGGAAATGATTCCGTTGGCATCTGTGGGAGGTCAGTCTTCTCGGCTGGCTTGTCTGCCTGCCTGAGACCACTCAGGTGACCCCTTAGGTCTGGTTTTACTCCCACCTCCGCCCATATATCCCACCATCATTTGCGTTCTGTCAACCATGTGCTTTCCCTGGGAAGGTCACAGTTCAAACAGCCTCAGCCCTTGTCTCTTCACCAAGTCTCTTTGTGCTAAGGGTTCAGTGTCCCCTGGAATGAGGTCCCTGAAGACAGGCAGACAGCTTGAGGCCCACTCCCCAGGGCTATCTAGGTCCCTGAGGGAGGCCAGAAGGTCCCCATTAATCTGCCAGAATGTCAGCCTCTTAGCCTTTGTGTTCCTGGCTTGTCCTTATCACCTTCAATAACAAGGAAGATAATGGCTGAATATGTGCCAAGGCTGGGGGCCAAGAGCTTGTCCTGATCATGTCATATCTTATTTTGACCCTTCCGCCCTCCTAAGGTAATAGGGTCCTCATTATCACTTTCCTTTGCCGGCTTGGGAAACCGAGCTTCATGGTGGTAAGTGTGAGGCAAGGTCCGAACTGAGGCCACTAGGCTCTAAAGCCCATTTCCACTGAGAACCAGGCCTGGGAGCCAAGTGGCTCCCTCTTTTCTGTGGTCGACGGACACAGGACACAGGAATGCCCTCCTGAGCTCAGTGGGTCAGGTCTACCACTCAGTCTCCGCCCCGCTGCTGTCTGTGCTTACCAAAACCTGCTGGGATGGGGGGACTAGAGCCTGCTTTGCTCAGCACGGCTGGGCCCCATTGGAGGGGCCTCTTGGACCTCCAGCACGGTGGCAGGGAGCTAACTCTTCCCCTTGACAGCTGGGGAAACTGAGACCCTCAGAGCCAAGGCCACTTGCTCAAGGCAATGTAAAAAAATTGACGAGAGATCCAGATCCGGAATTCTGACTCTTTCATTCTATTTCCACATTGGTATTTTTGTTGCGCAGGAAGGGAAACTGAGGCAGCTGGGCTCCTCCTTGGGTCTTCCTGGGGGAGAGAAGAGGGCGTGAGCTCTGGTGTCACCTGATGCCACCACACTCACATCCCATACGTGTTTTGCTTAGAAATGACCTGAAGCCTTTCGACTGTTTTTAAAAGAAAAGCCACGGCTGTGATACTTCCCCTGCACCTTCCTCTCCAGGCCACTCAGTTTAAATGTCAGGAAAGGGAGAGTATTTCCTGGTCAGGAACATTCGGAGCTTGCCGGGAGGTGAAGTTTTGTTTTGCATTGAGTGGGAACTTGGACAGTCAGTCCCCAGCCCCGACAGCACCCCAGCCCCCTAGCCCCCCCCCCACTACCTCCCTCCACCCCCCCGCAACGCTGTGTTTGACAGTTGCTGGGAAGAGGGATTTGAGACTGAGCAGGGAGCTGCCTCCCCGAGTGGCAGGGTGGTTATCGGGTAGAGGGGCTGGGTGGCTATTTTTAGCCATCCCGATCCAACAGAGGCATCGCAGCGTTTGTTCAATATTTAATTATCCATCCGAAATTGGCCCACGTGGCCTTGAGTTTGGAAGCGGCTCTCTGTGCTGTGATTTCCTCTGACTGCATAAATAAGGAAGCGGGGGAATCTCAATCGCCCTCCAAATAGTGATAATGAAAAAAAAAAAAAATAGAATCCCCGGAGTCTCGGTACTCAGAAAAGACCGGCTCGGTTCCGCAGTCTAGACAGACCCACCTGTACGTTAGCAGGAAGGGCGGCCGAGGACTCCCATCACGCCCTTGGAAAGGCAGCCGTGCTTGGTCTGTGAATCCCAGACTCGGCAGCTGCCTGGGTTGTATTTGGGATGGGCTTTCCTCCCCGTTGCCGGGATCCTGTGTTGACTTTGACAGCTGCTGGGTGCCTGAGAGGTGGTTTGGGGATTTTGCTTTTAGAAGCCTTGTTAGCTTTTATTTCCCTCCTCTGTTCTCCCTGACAGACAGGAGAGCACTTTCGGGATCTGGGCCATGTTCTTTCTTTTTTCTTGGCCCTTAGAGGTGATGAGTTGACATGGCTATGAAATGAAAAAGGCAGAATGCACGAAGGATAGGAAGGAAAATGCGGGGCTGGGAGGCTCTGTGCCCTCCCCCTCAGCCCCTGGCGGATGCCGGCGCAGAGGGAAGAGGAAGGAGAGGGGCCAGAGGAGCTGGGCAGCCAACGATGCGTGCTCCTTGCTGTCCCTCTTGGAGGGGGAAGTTTGTAGAGATTGGAGACCAGTAAATTGGTCAGAGAGAGTCTAAGGAAAAAATGGTTTCCCATCCATTTATACTTCTGTTCTGGGGACTGCGTTTGGCTTAGGAGTGTGGCCAGGGCAGGAGTCCTGACCGCAGCATAAATGCTGTGTGATCTCAGACAAGTGACTAAACGGCTCTGGGCTCAGAAGCACTTCCAGCAAATAGGTGTGACGCAGCATAGAGTATTATTATAGGCCTGGTGAATTGTCATTATCTGTTCATCCGAAGCCTGAGGGGTTAATTACACCTTTATTAGGGCTGATCTAGAAATAAAATGTGATGCCTTTGGGGATTGGAACCATCTAGATGGTTCCTTGGCATCCTTTCCCCCAGAGGCTGCTCCAAGTGTCACTTGTACTTGTTCAGAGCAGCAGAGCTTTAATGAGCCACCTACTGTTTGCACACCCTGTGCCAGGGGCTGCTGTGGAAGATAGAGCCAGTCTCTAACCTCAGGGAGCTGAGCCTGGGGGAAGGTCTCCTGGAATCAGGTTAGCAGATGACATGACTGGAAGGTTGGTCAGGGCCTTGAACGGTGAGCCAAGAGGTTGGCACCCACCCTAGCAAGCCACAGAGAATCGAAGGAAAGGTTTTAAAAATAATGGTAATTATGAAAATGACTTCCGGCATGCCAGGGGCTCTGCTGAGTCCTTTCAGTGTACCCTTTTATTAAATCCCCATTCTCTCTGGTGCCCTGATGTGCTTCATTTTGCAGATGGGAAAACTGAGTCTGTGATGGGTTCAGTACCTGCTCAGCATGACTCAGCTGTGGAGGGGCAGAGATCAGGGTGTTTAACCCTCACGTTTCTTACCAGAGCTGTGATTGGGAATATGCTTTTTAGCAGCCAGAAAGCTAGGTCGGTGTCGTACAGGGAGAGGGTAGGGGGAGAGTGGGTGTCCACGAACAGAGGTGACAGTGTTGGCTGTCCCGAAGGAGGAGGCCGTGGGTCTGAGCTGCGAGAGGGTGAGAAGGACCAGATCAGTTTGGGGGAGTGAGCCAGGAGGTTTCCCGAAGGACTCAGATGTGATGCAGGGTTCAGAGGCCCAGTAAGGAGGTCATTCGTGCTTCCTGGAGAATTCAGTGGGAGGCCAGTTGGTGTGGGGTCTAGGGAAGCAGAGGGCAGGTTGAGAGGAGCTGACAAGCTTGGGGGAGATTGTACAGGGAATGCCATTCCCATCTGAGGAGCACGGCTGGACAGACTGTCCACATTTGTTCCCTGACCGACAGCAAAATAAGAAAAGTAAGCCAGTGCACTGAGTTGCCCATGACGTCCATTTCGATGTAATCCACCCTTCGTAACGTTTCTTTAGTCTGAGATGGTGGTTTTTGGACTCTTCTGGTGATTAGAACATTCCTTTTATGAGATGCAAGGGGTGGTAATTGTTTTAACACTGTATTTGGCAAGACAAGAGGTCAGAGGTCCTATTCACTGTGCCTGATTCCATATTATGCTACCGTGTTGTTTTTATGGATGAAAATTGAATGGGTTCCCGAAATTCCAAATTGATGGGAACCTGGCACTCAGGAGAGAGAGGTCCCGCAAGAAGGTGGTGGCATATGGCCTTTGGAAAGATCTAGGTGAGTGGGAGCCCTTGGAGTGGGTTGGGGAGCCAGCAGAGCAAGTAAGAAAATCACCTTTAATCTCAGCACCCAGTGATAAGCTCTGGGAGCATGTAGGGGTTTCTTCCAGGTCTTTTCTTGTTCTTGAATTTTTTTTTTTTCTGTTCTTGAATTTTTTTAAAAAATTCTAAAATGTTTGGAAGTATAGAAAGTGGGAAACAAAATCGCAGACTCCCATATGCACTCACTTCTCAGATGTAACAAATGGTAACATGATCGTATTTGCTTCTCTTTCCTTCTCTTTTCTCTCTCTCTCTCTCTCTTTTTTTCCCCTAGAAATAAAATGATTCAGGTACAGCAGGGGCGAGGAAAGTACAGGCCGCAGGCCAAACCCAGCCTGCCCCGTTTGTATACAATCTGGGCGCAAGGAAGAGCTTTTTTTCCGTGGTGGACACAAAAATCAAAAGAGGAGTGATGTTTTATAATGTGAACATTCTATGAAATTCACGTCTCTGTGTCCCTAAGTAAAGTTAACTGGAACACACAGCCATGCTTATTCATGTATACATTGTCTGTGGCCTTTTTCAGGCTACTTTGAAAGAAGTTGAGTAGTCGAGAGAAGTCTTAAGTATTTGTTCACTGGCCCTTTTAGGGGAAAAGTTTGCTGAATGGCTAAAGGGACCTGTCCTGTCCCCAGGGAGAGCCAGCCTCCTGAAGGCTGAGTGTGTCCTGCCCACCTGTGTTTTTATGCTTTTCCTACATATGCACAGGCTTCAAAATGCATAATATGGCATTGTTTCAGACAAGGGATGGATGTGGAGAAACTGCACACGTGCCTGCACTGTGGGACTGCCCCCCCCCCCCCCCCCCGGCCCCGCGCGCACTCCAGCAGCACAGTAAAAATGGCCGTCCTCTGTGGGCCCTGGGGTGGGCCCTGCAGCCACGGAGCAAAGGGCCGCAGGGGGAAATGCGGGAATAGAAACACCCAAGTTCCTAGAAATCCTCAGAGAGCAAAGGAGCGAAGAGACTTCGGGACAAGAGGGGACTTCAGGCCAGTTCATGAGTCCTTAGAGTGAGCAAGAAATCCAGAGTTTGGGGCACCTGGGTGGCTCAGTGGGTTAAAGCCTCTGCCTTCGGCTCAGGTTATGATCCCAGCGTCCTGGGATCGAGCCCCACATTGCGCTCTCTGCTCGGCAGGGAGCCTGCTTCCTCCTCTCTGCCTGCCTCTCTGCCTACCTGTGATCTCTGTCAAATTAATAAATAAATAATCTTAAAAAGAAAAAAAAAAGAAATCCAGAGTTTTCTGGAAGCCTGGGAATTCCTTGAAAGTGAGGTGCACGGGGTGAGAGATAGGAAGCGTAAATTATCAAGGCATTTGTGGAGGGGCTGGAGGAGAGGGGCCTCAAGAAGAGCCGGTGACAGTGTCTACAGATGCTGGCAGGTTTGGAGGGCTTCCCTTGGATGGCTGCTGAGGCCAGCTGGGGGCCAGGGGACAGAACCCCGGACTCTGCTTTCTGAGAGGCCCCTCCTGGGATCTAAGTGAGGGGAGCGCATGTCCTTGGCTCTTCCTTCCAGCTCCTGAGTGCCGGCAGCCTGACCCCTCCATGGCCCCTCTGGAGAGTGTCTGTGCCCCCCCCCCCCCCGCCACCAAATGCTCTGGGTGGGTGGTGATGGGTGCCCTGGCGGTGCCCCTCTCCCAGCAGACCCGCTCCCAGGAACAGTGGGTACCCTCCCCTGATTCTGAACCACGTCCTGAACTTAATGACCACTTGAACTCTGATCCCAATTCTATTTGACAGACAATGGGTTATCACAGTTCTAGGTCTCAGGACTCCCTCCCTTCCCCACACCCAGCATCATGGGAACAAAATGTGATACTAAGCGAGGCCTCCCTCATCTCTTTGTGCCTTGTTGCTGGGGCTGTGAGGGGACCTGGAAATAGAGAGAGAGGCCAAGGGCAGGGAGGAAACTCAGCTTCCTGGTTGACTTGGACCCGTTGTCTTCTCCCTGCTCTGTGTGTGGAGGTTCCCACCGTGGGGCAACCCTTAGGTTCACAGATGACGGGGCCCGAATCCTGCCTTCTGCTTTCCTAGGCGTGTAGTCAGGGTTCTGAACCTGTTTCTTCCTGTTAGAATTGTTTCCTACTTTGGGAAACAGCCTTAGGATAAAAATACAGATATATGGCACGGTCACCATCCCCAGATCTGTTTCTCTACATTTCCTGATGGTCCATTTTTTTATTACATACAGATATCCAGTTCTAGTGCTATTTGTTGAAATAACTATCTTTTGCACCATCAATTTACTTTTGCACTTTTTTTCCCCCAAATCAATTGACCATCTATGTGGGGTACTGTTTCTGCATGCTCTTCTGTTCATTGATCTATGTCCTAATGCTAGTACTATGCTGTCTTGATTACTTTAGCTCTATTTCAAGACTATAAACTTTGCCTTGAAACCAGGTAATGTAAGTCTCCCAACCTGTTTCTTCCTACTCGAGATCGTCTGGTTCTTTGGCGTCTTTTGCCTAGCCACCTAAATTTAAAATGGAGCTTGTCATTGTCTTCAGAAAGCCTGCTAGGATTTTGTTTGGGATCGCATTGGAGATGGGTTTGGGAGAAATCCATCTTAACAACACTGAGTCTTCCCAATCCTTGAACATGGTATATCTCTTCTTCATTTATTTAGATTTCTTTCTTTTCTTTCTTTCTTTTTTTTATAAAGTCTCTCAGTGACATATTTTTAGCTATTAGTCTTGTACCTCCTTTATTAAAAGTAGTTTTGATGCTCTTTGTTAATTACCATGCAGGGTGGGACTATTACCCTACTTGCAAGCTAAGAGCCTAGCCTGGTAGTTTCATGGGTGCCGGCAGAAGATAGGAGACCCCAGGGTAAGAGACAAAGGATTATGCACACATGAAGCTGGAGCTTCATGTCTACATTGGTCCCCTTTCCCCTCAAGTTCCTAGGGTAGTCACAGATGGTCTGTTCTAGAACATAAAATGATCACTCCCTTGTGTTTCCAAATTACAGCTTCATGTCCCTGACAGGATCTGATATATAATCTAGGGGGTCAGCTGTTCTGTAGGCTAAAAATTACACAAAGAACTGGAATTCAGTTTGCTTTAGCATTCAACCGTTAAGTTAGAAGCTGGGAGATCATTTAGAATTTGAATTCCCAAGTTGTCAAGTACCGAAAGGTAAAGGGAGTTTTCAAGTTATATGTAAAAATCAATAGATACACACTTAAAGCTTTATGCCCCTTTTAATTTGCTGAGGGAAAAAAAAATGAAGGCTGTTATGTCATATAGCCCAGTACTAATTTAATAATACGGTTCTTATATGTGTAGAACCTTAAATCCTGAGGTCAAATTTTTGGGAAAAAAGAAATAGCTTGTATTTTCTGAATGAAATAAAAAAATAGGATGAATCTAATAATACATCAGAATATTTAGGTTTGGATAATCACGGGTCTCTCTGAAGTGCTATCATTAGAACTTATATACCCTAGAGAAGTATGATTGATGTAAATAGTATCTGTACTGAGGATAAATACACAGAGTGCTGAGTACGAAAAGATGAAATGTTCTCCAGGCACAGATGTGAAAACATCTCTAAGTTATATTGCAAAATAACCAGCAAATGTATCCTATGTGCTTGTGGTTTTCAGGTCTGTGGCTATCACGTGTGTCCTCTGATACCAGGTGCATTGTGGAGAGAGAAAGAGGCTTATGTTATACATGGTGATGAACACTGTCTTTCTAGAAGGAAGCTCGACTCCTTTTTTAAAGCAGCTGTAAGCGAGAGATGGGAGACCTTGCGCGTCCCCTGTCTGCATCGGCTGACGGTTGGACGGCGCTGTCCCTCTATCTTTACTTTAATGTAATTAGAGTCCGTTGTGCTTTTATCAGGGGCTGTATAGGTTTCCTGTTGCTACTGTAACAAATGACCATAAATTCCTTGTCTTAACACAACACAGATTTATTATTTTACAGTTCTGGAGGTCAAGAGTCTGAAACCTGTGTCCCTGGGCTAGAATCAAGGTGTCAGCAGGACACTATTCCTCGTGGAGGCTCCAGGGGAGGCTCAGTCTCCTGGACTTTCCTGGCTTCTAGAAGTCTTTGACCCATGGCCCCCGGCCCCCTTGCTCCCTTCACCACAGCACCAGCTCTGCCTTCTCCAACCCTCCTGTCTCCTTCTTGGGATTATGTTGGGTCCACGAGGTCATCCAATGTAAACTTCCCATCTCAGGGCTCTTGATTTCATCTTGTCTGCAAAGTCCCTTTCACCACACAGATGACCTCTTCAGAGGTTCGAGGGATTGAGACCTGGTCTCTTTGGGGCCCATTATTCTGCCTACCGCCGGTGGGTAAGGTTCAGTCACTTCTAAGGAACACCTGTCCCCCTTCTCCCAAAGACAGATGACCAAGAACTGAACTGGAAAAAGTACCCAGTGGGAGGCAGGAGACCTACCAACTTATCAGTGCAATATTTTGGCAAACTCACTCTTTATTTAGCTCACGGTTATGAGCAGATAATAAGAGTACGGATGTGCTTCATTAACACACACAAAGATAGACACAGAGCCATCATAGTTGGACTGCTGCGTCTGGAAAGTTCTAACAGTGTGAAGATTCCATGGCCCGTTGCCATGGTGATTTTACCTTTGGCTCATCCTGCTGTTTACCTGGCTACTCCCGTGGTGGGGGTAGGCAGGGGGGATGGCGGGAACCAGTCTTTTGGCCCTCCAGGATGGGGGGCTATGTTCCCTCACCCACTGATTTGTTACTAGGTCCACTTTTTGAACTTTTCCTGATTCACTCTCTGTAGCCATCTGGTAATTTGGGCTGCCGTTTCTGATTTATTGGTTTCATTTTCTGACTTTTTTTTTTTTTTCCTCCTCCTCTCCTATGTGTTCAGGGGGCACAATCATGCTGAATTCTCATACCACCTATTTATATTGTAATTTTTCTGTTAGTTTTTGGTTGTCTCAATTATTCTTCATTCAGTAAACAGTGCGGTCATCTCTGTCCGCCCCTAGCCCATCCCTTTCTTCAACGAGAACGTCTGATGATAAATGTTTCGAGAACTATTGATGATTTTTTTTCTATATGAGCTTGTGCACACACACACACACACACACACAGAAGGTAAAACAGTGTATCGGTTTAATCACATAGACAACAAATGTACTTCAGCCTAAGGCGTCTAGGGTAAGCCTGTGTGGTGAGGGTTATATTTCTGGGCCTCTTAGCTCTAGATTGCTAACTCCTCTATTAGGTAACACGGGATACCAATCCATTTCTGCAGTTAGTTTCTTGGGATGGAAAATCTCAATTATTTACACACAGGTATGATTCCATGTATTTCAAATAGGCTGTTTATTACCTTTCCATTTTGAAATCATCACGGATACATAAGCAGTTGCAAAAAGAGTACAGGGAGGTCTCCCTGCACCCTTCACCTGGCTCCCCTGATAGTTACGTCGCAATGTGACTATATTGTGATCCCCTCCAGCATCGATGCCCTCCAGCCATAAACCCACGGGGGAGCACGCCTCTAGTTAGACAGGGTGAATTTATTTTTTATTATGCCAGCGAGGGAGAACATACACCACCGGGAACCACAGGACATCTCAGTCTTTATGAATATGGTGGAAAAAAATACCTGCTATAGGATTTGGGCTTTGATGGGGGTGCTTTGGGGGGAAGCCTAAGGAAGTGAGGTTCACTCTAGCTGGGCTGCTGTGAGAATGTGGGGTGATTTTATGATGAGGGATCTCCACACATGTCTTTAGGGAGAGGAGGCAAGCACGAAGATAAAGCTGTCATTGTAGGGAAGCAGCAGATGTCATTTTAGCCAACTCAGGAGGGTGTTTGGTATTTTGTGGGAGGCACAGTGACTTGACTTTGGCCACTTGCTTAGGCAAAATTATGACGTGGCCTTGTTTTGTCTCACTTTAACCCGGTAAACTTATCTGAGGCTCGTACCCTAGAAGATTCTGTATGTCCAAAAGGAGAATAAACGTGGCACGTCTGTGAATGCCGGGTTGGATTCTGGGTGCCAGGGGATGCTGTCATCCACTCTTTTCTCTCCTTTTCTGCAACCTGGTACCTGTGTATGTATGATTCCGTGCCTTTTTAAAAAAAAGATTATTTATATATTAGAGAGAGAGAGAGTGACAGCAAGAGAGGGAACACAAGCAGGAGGAGTGGGAGAGGGAGAAGCAGGCTTCCCGCTGAGCAGAGAGCCTGATATGGGGCTTGATCCCAGGACCCTAGGATCATGATTTGAGCTAAAGGCAGATGCTTAGTGACGGAGACACCTAGGTGCCCCAGTTTTGTGCCATTTTATCACATGTGTACATTCACGTAACCACCACCACCATCAAGACACAAAGACTCTATCAATACAAAGAGCTCTCGTGCTGCCCCTTTATAGCCACACCATCTGACATGCCCCACTCTCACCACCATCCCTAACCCCTGGCAACCGCTATTCTGTTTTCCATCTCTAGAACTTTGCCACTTTAAGAACGCCATATCAATGGAATCATACTCCATGTGGCCTTTTGCTACTTGCTCCCCCACCCCAACATAATGCCCTTGAGATCCACCCAAGCTGTGGAAGTCAATCAATAGTGCATTCTTTTTTTTTATTGTTGTGTAGCATTTCATGGTATGTGTGTTTATTTCCTGTTGCTGCCACAACAAATGAAAATTTAGCAGCTTAGGTCTATCTGACTGGCTTAGTCAGAAGAGCATATGACTCTTCATCTCAAGGTCGTGGGTTCAAGCCCCACGTTGAGTGCAGAGCTTCCTTAAAAAGAAAAATAAATAAACTTAAAAAATATTGAACAGCTCATACAACACAGAGCTGCCATCGGACAGTTCTGTAGGTCAGAAGTTTTCCATGGGTCATGGGTCTTGCAGCACTAAAATTGAGATGTTAACAGGTTGAGTTCTTTTCGGAAGGCTCTAGGGAAAAATCCATTTCATTGGCTGAACTCTGTTCCCTGTGGTTGTAGAACGGAGGCCCCCTTTTCTTGCTGGCTGTTAGCGGAAGCATGTTCCCAGTTTCAAGATAGTAGTCACCCACATTTCTCCGTTTGCGATCTCTTCTTCAGTCGTTCCTTCCATGCTTAGAATGTCTCCTGCCTCTTCCATTGTTGCGCCCTTCTGCTTCCTCTTCCTCATTTAAGACTATTTCCCCTGGATAATGCGGGATAAACACCCACTTCCTTACCCTTGATCCTGTCTGCAGAGTCCCCATGTAAGGTAACATATCCACAGGCTCTGGGCATTAGGAAAAATTGTGGACTTCTTTGGGGGGGCTATTTTCCGCCTCATACACGGTGGATGGACCACAGTTTCACCGTTCACCTATTGAAGGACAATTTTGACTGTTTCTGGTTTTTGGCTATTAAGCATGTTGTGAACATTGGCACAAAAATGTGTAAAAGTGGATTATGCTCCATTTCCTTGGACGGCATACTTTTTTTCACTCAATGCCATGTTTCTGGGTGTGCTTCATGTGGATCTTACAGAACCAGGTCCTTCGTAGTGTCACTGTGTGCCACGTGAACCGAACCCCCTTAATCATACCTTCTTCCTTGCTCTGTCGTATCCCACCAAATGACTGCCCTGGGGTGAGATCATCCATTCCCGTACTGGTGGACACTTAGATTGCTCCCAACATTTTGCTGCTACAAACAGTGTGGCAGGAGACATCTGGGGGCGGATCTCCTTGTGCGAGGATGAAGCAGTTCTAGATTGGACGTGGAGGAGGGAGTTCTGGTCCTAGAGCGTGTGCGTGTGTCAGTTTCCACTAGCTCTTGTCTAACTGTTCTTCAGACCCGTTCCACTCCACCAGCAGGGATGAAAGAGTGCCGTACGTCCCTGTCAGCATTTGGGGTCACTGTTCTTTTTTATTTTTGCATGTCTGAATGGTGTGAAATGGTATCTGGTAGTTTTAATTTGCATTTTCCTGGTCACCGTTGAGGTCCAGCACACACATATCCCCCTGTCTCCTGTCTCCTTTTTCTGTACTCGTGCTGACTTCTTTTCTCCTGACACCAATATTAGAGGTTGCTGCCTCTCCCTGTTTTTAAGCATTAAGATCTGGGCAGTGCAACCCGACAACTGAAATTTGGTGTCTTGTCTGAAATTACAGGATGTTCCTCGGGCCTTCGTGTTTCCATGGGAACAAGTAACAGTCATCCTTCATGATTAGGTGGTATCCATGGCAACCAAGCCAGCAGCATTTGAATGAAACCGATTTTATTTTATTTATTTTTTGCAAACACATCAAGGTTAAAATGCATTTCTCTGGCTGTGGCTTCCAGGAATGGGAAGACAGCCTGGCTTTCCTGGTAAAATGGAGATTCTCTTGACCTCATGGTGGAAAGGGGGTCGAGGATCTGCTTGTCCTGTGGCCTGGTTTTGCAGGTTGGGAGCCCTGAGGTCATGTGGAGGTCACAGTGGGAGTCAGAGCTGAGGGAAGACTCCTGGACCAGTGCTCCAAGGTCTAGGGATGCCAGCTTCATGCTGCACAGTGTTAGGTCACTTACCCTGTCGGGGATTCTGTACCAGCTGTGTTGCTTAGACCTTTGGGGAGCACAGGACCTGAGCCTCCCAGTGTCTGCTTCCCCAGATTAAAAAGAAAGTCTGCTAAATCAAAAGTCAGAGGCATCTATGTTTTTGTCAAGGGTCAGGCTCATTGTAGGCAGAATTAGGATGGGGGCAGACGGTCAACTTTCTATATTCTTTGCCAGTGTAAAATAAAGAGGGTTTGTTTTTTTGTCTTTGCTCTTGTTTTGGTGGCTGAGAATGGAGATTGTCACTGCTCTAACCTTCCCTGACTCATTGGATTGCTGATAAATCAGGAGCTCAGAGACGGAAAGGGGCCAGCCTGGAGTCACACAGCAAAGGCCAGGTTGAATCCTGTCTCCTAGTGACAGCCTTGCGCTCCTCCCCCTGCCCCCGGCTCCTGGCAATGTCAGCCTTCTGGGGGGTCTCAGTGTGGGTTTAGGGGGACAGTTTAAGGAGCTTCAGCACGTACTCTCACTTCCTACCAGGAGGAACTTTAGAGGAAGTCATTTTTGCCCCTGCAAGCTCAGTCTCTCTATCTGGAAAATGGAACTGACCGTAGCTGTCCAAGTTGTTATGTGGGGACTATATGAATGGGTCCAGAACTTGCCTTCTTAGTGGGGAGTGATACTGTCCAAAGTGGGGGGAAAAATTGGTTCTTGGAAGGGAGGGGGCAAAAAAGTTCTCACTCTTTTTCTGTACGAAGCCCAGTATACGTACGATACAGAAAGATAGCTACTGGATATGTGGTGTTAAAGTTTTATGCGGGGGAGAACTAGGGAAAAAAATGTCTAAAAAGACCCCCCAGGAGAAATGGTCATGAAGAGAAGGTAGAGAGATGCTGGCTCCGAACTCAGTGGTCCACGAGGTTTTTAACTTGGGGTTTCGAGCCTGGGGCAGGCTCGGGAAAGCCATTTGGGGTGAGGGATCGAGAGAGAGCCCGGCTCGGGCTGGCCCAGACCCTGCCCCTGAGGACCGGGTGTACGACATGGCTGCTTTCCTGGCCTGGCCTCCCCATCCCTCTACAAGCGGGGGCCGGGGCTTGGGCAGTTGGGATCCCGCCTGGAGCATCAGTCAGGGTCCAGCGAGAAGCACATGGCACTTACGCTAGGATGACTGGAAGTGTGAACGGGAATGGGGACTCACGGAGAGGAGGGCGGGACCCCAGAGCTCATGATAACTGGGGGTGATCTACTGAGGCTTAGGGAGGGGAGGCAAGCAAGAGCTCAGGAGACAGGCTCATCTTGATAGTAGCTGGGGCCATCAGTGGAGGGAGGCAGCCAGCCAGCCTGGGCCACTGTCCCTCCCCTGATCTCCCCGCCAGGGCCTCCCTCCCCCTGGCCTAACCCCATAGGAGTTGGGGGACCCAGAAGCTCGGTTGGTGGGTCCCCTGGAGCAGAAGGCAGGGTGGAGAAAAGTGGAGAATGGGGCTGGGCCCAGTGGAAGCTACCTGGAAAGGTACGAAAGTCCCCTTCAGTGTCCTCTGGAGGGCCGGGAGGCTTGCGAGGTCAGGCCACTCTGCAGGAGGGAGAGCTGACTCCTGTCCTATCCTGTCCTGTCCTGTCCTGCAGCCCTCAGCTGCATTTCTACCTTCTGACAGGGAGTGGGCATGGCCAAGGCTTCTGAAATGAAGTTTAAGGTTATTTTGGGAGCACCTGAGAGAGTCTTTGCTCTAGACCTATTGGGTTAGGGGCTAAGGGACCAAGTTCCTTGCCTCTGCGCTCAGCTTTCTCATCTGTAAAATGGGTGGTTGGCTCAAGCAAGCCCTGAGAACCTCCTGGCCCGGGAGGCAAGAGGTGGTATTCTGTCCAGGTTGTCGGGGACATCACTCTCAGAAGGGAGGCAGCCTTTTTGGCTCCTTGAGCCCTACAGGGGACTCTGTGCATGTCTTGCTTGGAGCCACGACGGCCCATGTGCCCAGGAAGAGGCCATGGAGCTGTAACTGTGTGTGTGTGTGTTGGGAAGGGATGGATGTTCCCGAGGGGCTTCTGGAGGCTGACGACAGTGCCTCACGTGTGGGTAGGACACAGCAGTTAAGGTGGACACGCAGGTGCAGGCGATGGGGGGGGAGGTGCTGTGGGGGGAGGTGAAGGTAGACTGGGGAGCACAGGAGATTTCCTAGGGAAACCTCCAGAAAGAGTGGGCGTCTCCTAGAGTGTGACTGGCTGGGACCGTGGAGGAGGGAGGAAGGTTCTCAGCAGGAAGCACCACGAGGGAGACACCGAGGCCCTCAGAGATTGTAGTCACTGGGCTGAGGAGGAACCGAGTGGAGGAAGCTTTCCTGGAGGAGGTGACTCCAGGCTGCCTGGTGCACATCTGGACCTGGTATCGACCCTTCCTTGCCTTAGGTCTGCCTTAGGTCAGCAGTGCTCAGACCCATCCCTGTGGGTGGCCCACCTCCCCCAGGCCCAGGGTGGCATTGCCTGCTGGGCCATCGGCCAGGGCTTGGTACTGGCGCCCTTCCTTGGGGGGTGATGGGCTCTGGCCTTCCACATGTCTGAAGACCCCTGCCCAATCTGACTGTAACGAGGGAATGGACTGGAAGGTGTAGACGTTGTCCCCAATAGCCCCTTCTCCCTTCTGGGAAAGCCTGCTGCTCACTGTCATCTGTCCTGTGTATGTGCACACGTCCACCTGTCCTCACGTGGACGTGTCCCAGGGGATGAGTCTGTGTGGGTACGTACACGCATTGTTGTGGCCGTGCGCGTGTGTGGAGTGAGAGTGCACCCGATGGCGCCTGTGTGCGTGCAAACCAGGGAAATCTCTGCCCTGTCCTTATTCTTCCTTGCGAACCAACAGACTTTCCCTGAGCACCCCCACGTGCCAGGCTCCACACAGGGCACTGGGGACATGGAGGTGCAGGCATGGGCGTGGGCCTTAGGAGTCCCACGGTCAAGCAGAGGGGGGATACACACACAGACATGCAGACCCATGCACTGGGTGCAAGATGAGAACATAGATTGGCTTGGCCTGGCTGTTGCTGTAGGACCCAGAAGGGGGCCCACAGTGAGGTGCGCAAGGGTCTCCAAGGGTCTCTCTCTGGGGCCTGCAGGGTGGGATGAGCCGGAGTCCTCTGTGGGGAGGAGTCTTGGGAAAGGGGCACCTGGAGCTGAGCATGGCGAGCCTGGTGTGGGGAACAGCCAGCCAGGAAAGCGGATGCCTTGCACTGACCTGGGAGATTTTGAACAGACATGCTCAGGTCATGGCCCTAAGTTTTAAATGAGCCATCACCATTTAAAAATCAGAATCTTTTATATTTAAAAAACCTCAGATTTCCAGCTTCTCTTGAATCATGGGAAGCTGTGGCTGCCCTGGGCCCCCTGTGGCTGCACTAAACAACCCGGAGGCTGCTACCCTTGATCCTGGAAACGCCAGCCCTGCACTGCCATCAAGTGTAAGGCCTCTGGAAAAGAAGGTCCGAATTGGAAGCCAGAGATCACGGATTCTTGTGTTTGTAGGGACTACTTGTATACCTCTAGTAACAGGCAGCTCCTTACGTCACAAGATATATGATTTGAAGTGCAGGTTTTAGGAGACCTTTAAAAAAAAAATGGGGTAGGATGCCTGGGTGGTTCAGTTGGTTGGGCATCCGCCTTCAGCTTGGATCGTGATCTCAGGGTCCTGGGATTGAGCCCCACGTCTGGCTCTTTGCTCAGCGGGGAGTCTGCTTCTCCCTCTTTCTCTTCCTCTGTGCTCTCCCCTGCCCTCTCAAATAAATAAATAAAATCTTTAAAAAGAAAAATTGAGATACATATACATATTACATAAAAATTGCCATTTTCATCATTTTAAGTGTACAATTTAACGGCATTAAGTATATTCAGGTGCTGTATATTACGTGCAGTGAGACCATCAGCACTGTCCGTTTCCCTCTCCTTCCCATCACTCCAAACAGAAACTCTTATCATTAAGCCGTACCCTCCGCGCTCAGTCTCTGGTCACCTCTAGTCTGCTTTCCATCTCTAGGAGTTTGCTTAAGAGGTGTTTTGTGTAAGTGGACTCCTACAATATTTGTGTCTGGCTTTTGTCACTCCGCTTATTATCAAGGTTTGTCCATATTGCGGCGTGTATCAGAACTTCTGTTCCTTTTTATGTGGGAGCCACATTCCGTGGTATGGACCTCCCACACCCCATGCATCCGTTCACCTGTGGATGCGTGGTTGGCTTGCTTCTGCCTTTGGCTGTTAGGAATAACACTGTTCTGCACATTTGCATACAAGTCTGCGTATGTGTCTGTGTCCCTGTTTTCAAGGCTTTGGGTATATATCTGGGAGCGGAATTCCTGGGTCATGCAGTCATTCTGTCTTTCACTTTCTGGGGGAGCCGCCAAACTACTTTCCACAGTGACTATACCATTTTATGGGGACCACTTGTCTGCTGCCCTGGCCAGGTTGGGGAATGACAGGAGGGCCTGACTGAGTGGCCTTGTATGTCCGTCCTCACCCCCTCTCTCCCTCTGTTGACAGAGTCACCCCAGGAAAGGCCAGGCTCCCGGCGCAGTCTGCCCGGCAGCCTGTCAGAGAAGAGCCCCAGCATGGAGCCCTCGGCCGCTACGCCGTTCCGGGTCACGGTAACTATCTCTGCGTCACCACCGCCACCTGGCCTGGGGTGCTGCTCTGCGACCCCGCGGGCCCCCTTCCTGGAGCCTCACGGACCGGGAGAGCATCCAGCCTCCCTCGTTCTAGGTATCCGATCGCTCAGCTGCTCCCACTCTCGGTGGCTCAGCCTGCGGGCCACGTGGGGGTCCCATCCTGTGAGGGAGGGGGCAGACACAGAGGACAGACAGCCCTGCAGCTGTGGGGCCCGGAGCAAGCTGGCGGGGGGAGAGAGAGAGAGTCGTTCGAGGCCAGATAAACCCAGCCTCCCCTGTGCATGCGCGCACCACGCTTTCTCAACTCTTAGGACGGTTTTCATTTTTACATGGGAATATCTCTCTCATGTTACATACAGCCCACGGTGTGTCACAATTTCATTGCTGTGTTTTTTTCTTTCTTGGAGAGACATAAAAGAATGCTGTATCTTAAAACTGATGATGTCTTGGAATTGACAAAACACAACATACATACTTCAGCTGTTGATTCTCATAGGCCCACGGCACACACCTTTTTCTTACAAACCTGAACAACTTTGCGGAGATAGAACGCGGTGACCCTTGATGCCTGACTCTCTGTGTCCTTGCCCAGCACTTATGGTTTCACACGCCTTTTCTTCTCCGTTCAGCATGTTACCATGTGCTCCTCTGTCCGGAGCTCCGTCAGCCCCTGGAGGAGGAGTAGAGTTGGGAGAGTAGAAGCCACCACGGCTTCTCTTCTCCTGGGGGCTCATGGCCTGTAGCGGAGCTGGATGTTTGATCGTGAGCTCATCCGTCCATTCATTCAGCAGTTTTGTGGCCTGCCAGCTATGTGCCAGACCCCTTTTTTAAGAATGATTTTATTTATTTATTTATTTATTTATTTGTCAGAGACAGAGAGAGAGAGCGCACAAGCAGGCAGAGAGGCAGGCAGAGGCAGAGAGAGAAGCAGGCTCCCCACCAAGCAAAGAGCCTGATGCGGGACTTGATCCCAGGATCCTGGGATCGTGACCTGGGCTGAAGGCAGCAGCTTAACCCACTGAGCCACCCAGGCGTCCTGCTAGGCCCCATTCTTGGGAGTGGGGCGCAGTGGGAGGAGCTGGCCACAAGAGCACCAGGTAGACAAAGTTCCTGAACTTATGGGCTTACATTCTGATGTTCAGGTTATGTACTGTGATGAAAAGCATGCTGCTGTGATAGAGGAAAACAGGAGGGCTTCCTGGAGGTGGTGTGATCGAGAGGTGGTATTTGTGCTGAAGCCCAGTGGATAAGGAGCCAGTCCTACAGGGAGCAGGGGGAAGAGGGTTTTGGGTGGAGGGAACAGAGAGGGCACAGGCCCGGCTATCATGGTGTGTGATATCAGGGTTCCAGGTGAGTTAAGAATGACTAGCTATTCCCTGTGCATTGGGAAGGGTGTCCCCCAGAGGCTGACTTATTTTTTTTAAGATTTTATTTATTTATTTATTTATTTGACTTATTTATTAGAGAGAGAGCATGGGGGGGGAGGGTCAAAGGGAGAAGCAGGCTCTCTGATAAGCAGGGAGCCCAATGCGGGATTTGATCCCTGGACTCCAGGATTATTACTTGAGCTGAAGGCAGTCGCTTAACCAACTGAGCCACCCAGGCACCCCAGAGGCTGACTTTTGAGCTGCGACTTGAAGGGTCAGTGGAATCTGGATAGTCAGGGACAGTGAGAGAGGGAGTTCCAGGTAGGGGGAACAGCAGTTGCAAAGGCACAGAGGCACGCGAGAAATGGATGCGTTTGTGGACCGGCGAAATGTTTAGTGGGACTGGAGTTGAGGGGGGTAGAGGACAGGGTAGGGGGTGAAGCTGGGAAGCTGGGCGGAGTCTGGCTTAGGTGGAGCATCAAGTGCCAGGCTAAGGGATGGGTGTGTCCCCAGGGCAACTGATTGTCCCACCTGTCTGTGTGCCATAGAAATGCTTGCAAAATACGTTTTTAGGCCCCTTCAAGATCTCAGAGCAGGGGGCCCGGGGCAGAACCTGGATATCTGCATTTTCACAAGCATCCCCAGGTGGTGGTTGAGAACTTCAGGCTCTGAATCAACCTTGGGCCACAAGGAGGCAAGGGAAGCCCCGGCCGAGAGAGTGCGTTCAGGGTCCCTCCCCTGGGTGTGGCGAGGGGGGGCCCCTGGGAGAGGGTCTCCAGCTTGCAGGGAGGGCCAGGACGCTGACACCTGGGTGACCTGGGTCAACCGCAGCTGAGGCCGGGTCCTGCCTTCCCCAGGCCCTTGGGGGCTACAGCCACTGGGGCCGAGCCTTCAGGGGCCTGAGGGAACACTGACTAATAATAACATGGCCACCTGCCCTGTGCTTCCGGTCTCACATTTGTGATCTCTTTCAATCCTCGAGACAGCCCTGAAGCTGACACTTTGATCACCCCATTTCACAGTCAAGAAAATTGAGGCTCAGGGAGGGGAAGTCACTCAGCCAAGCCCCAAATGCTAATAAATGGTGGAGCCAAGACTGGGACCCAGCCTGTCTGACGGCAGAGGGCGAGCGTGATGTGGGGAGGAGAGCTGTTTCCCCCGCGCCCTCCCGGAGCCTCTCAGTGTGGCCTTTTTCCTGTGTCCCCTTGTTTGGCTGCTCCGATAGAGGCACCATCCCACCTTGATGTGGCTGTCGCTTGCAGGTCTTTAACTGTTGGGTAGCCTTGTCGTCTTCCCTGCAGTGGCCTCTTCGCTCTGTGTCCTGGTGCGGAGCCCACATGTGGGCAGAGCCAGCCGCAGCCCTCTGAGCCCCCAGGCCCAGGAGTCATCGTCCCACAGCCCCGAGGGGAGGGACCACGAGCAGCTCCATTGCACAGATGAGGGGACTGAGGTTGAGGGACATGAAGTCGTTTGCCCCTTGTCACACCGCTCCGAGGGAAGGAGTCAGGCGTGGGTGCCAGTACTGGTGGACGCTCGCGTATTGTGTCCTTCTCTGTGCACTTTGGTCCTTTTCTGTGTGCGGCAGTTAAGGAAAGAGATGGGAGATTCTTTCCTTTTTTTTTTTTTTTTTTAAGATTTATTTATTTATTAGAGAAAGCATGCATGTGAGCAGTGGGGAGGGACAGAGGGAGAGGGAGACAGAGGGAGAGAGAATTTCAAATAGACTCCACTGAGAGCAGAGCCTGAAACGGGGCTCGATCCCACAACCGTGAGATCATGATCTGAGCCAAAATCAAGAGTCGGACGCTTAACTGACTGAGCCACCAGGCGCCGCAAGGGGTATGAGTTTCTATCCTGGGCTGGTGCTCACGGTTCGGTTCGGAGGTGTTGGTGAGCTCAGAGGTAGGGATCTGTGTTCGAATCCTGGCTCTTCTGTGACCTCATCAGTCACTCAGCCTCTCTGAGCTTTGTGTCCTTATCAGTCAAGTGTGGAATGTCCACCCTTCCTTGGAGGACTGTGGTGGACCTTCGCGAGGCCTGGTGCCTACAGACCCAAGTTTGACCCACAGTAGACACTTAATACAAAAAATCCACCGCTGTCTTTGGAATTGTGTTTGCCTCTTTGGCTTTAGAACAGTACAGATCTAGGGAGAGTCAGGATGGAAAGCGGAGGACAGGGTGTTTGGGGGAGGGTGGGCAGTGTGCCTGGCTTGAGTGTTGGGGACACTTTTGTACCCAGACCCTGTGAAGGGCCCAAAGCCCACCCTCTCCCCCTACCCTGGCTTACACTTTCTCATAGGCGCTCCGACAAGTCACATCTGACTGCTGCTCTGTGCAGCCCCCCGAGGGAGCTTGGGGAACATGGTTTTGCCTGGAGGAGACAGGGGAGACTGCACAGGATATATTTGAATAACTGGTGTCTTCGCTGCCATCTGAAACCCGGATGACAGATGTCACCACCTCTTACAGAAGTGCCCCTTTGCAACCAGTAGTTCAATGAAGAAGCAACATGTTGTGTTGTATATCATCTTGACTTCCTCCATGAAGACTAGAGCCTGGGCGGGCCTAGGCTTGTGCAAGCTCACTGTCCAGCTGGGAGTGGGCCACTAGGACCCCATGGAGCTGGGGGGCTCGTGTGTGCCCTGAGGGCTGTGGAGGACCCCGGATGAGGGCAGGATGGGAAAGGAAACTGGAAGTAGGTGACCAAATGGACCTCCTGCCCATCTTGGGCTGTCAGCTCTCGGGCTCCAAAGAGATGCTGAGGCCAAGATTCAAACCCAGATCTGTTTTCTCTGGACCAGTAGGGAATCCTGGAAAGGAGAGAGGGGCAGAGAGGGCAGGCAGGCGGCAAGCCCGGGGGGCCCCGTATCGGCACAGACTGTCAGGCAGAGTCCAGAGGCTCCGCGTGGGCCCATCTCCCTTTCCGAAGCCCAGGCACCCTTAGCATAGCGGTGTGCTGCCCCTGTCACCGGCCACCCCGTGTTGGGAAGTCATGGTTTGATTTGGGGGGAAAGCCGTGGTGACGGTTCCTGGTCTCTCCACAGGTCCCCTCAGCCCACCACCTTCCCCAGACCCAACTTCCCCTGGTGTAGGCTGGGTCCTTCCCCTCTCCCTCCTCCGCCCCCACCCCCTCCCTTCGACCTTGAGGAGAGCTGGCAAGGCTAGGGTGTGGGAGGTGGCAGAGGCTCTGGGAAACTTGACAGCCAATTGATTCCTCCTCGGGAAGTTGAAAGTGGAGAATCGTGTTTGAAGGTTTAGCTGAAATTAGGTCTCAGGGCTATTTTTTGCAAGATGGAGAAGGAGACGTGTCAGGGAGGGGAAGGCCCAGGGGGTTGGCGGAAGCTGCAGATAAACTCCGTGCCGGGTTGATTGCAGATGCTTCTAGAAGGGGGTCTTCATTCCTTTCAATCGCCCACTTCTACTGGATGCTCCTTCGTGCGCACGCTCGTGGGTCCTGGAGCTGTGATGGAGGTGTAGCTGGGGTGCTGTGGGCACCCAGAACCAGGGGCAGTCGCTGTTGGCTAGGAAGGGCAGGGAAGAATTCCTAGAGGCATCCTAGGGAGGCTCAGAGATGCTGAGCTTTGAGGGATGTGTAGGAGTTTGTCATCAACAAAGGGAGAAGAGTGTATCCCAGCTGGGAGAGACAGAAGCCAATAGGAATAAGCCAATGGCCCCGGGGGATTAGAGTGTTGGGTGAGTTGGAGGCTTGAAGTGGGGAGGGAGGTGCTTGGGGAGGAAAGGGAGTGAGTGAAGGCTCTGAACTTTCCCTGCGGGACATAGGAGCCCCGGAGACGCTGGGTCAGAGTGGAGCCAGCGGATCTCTGGGGTGTCGACTTCAGGATTCCCCAGCCCCTCGCCCCCTTCCCACTCCTGCAGCTTCTCTGCACCTTCCCCACAGGTCAGCTGTCTTCCTGTCACACCCATAGTAACAGGCACGTGGACAGAACCTTGAAGGCCTGGGAGGCACCCCTTCCACCCCACCCTTGAGGGCTGTTTGTTGGAAATGATCATGAAGCCTTCCTTGGACAGAGGAAGGACTGAAGCTCAGAGAGGGGAGGGTCCTTTCCCGAAGCCACACAGCATATCTGGGCCTGGAACTGAGCCCAGGTCTTGCCGTTCCCTCCGTTTAGCGCTCTTTAGCGTTTAGCTTTGCTCTCTCCAGCCCTCTCTCCCCTGCAGTTGAGACCTTCTCCCTGCCTCCATCAGGTTTCCTGGGAGGAGAGGCTGAAGGGAAGGCTCCTGCCCACGTACCAGCACACTGCCACCTCTGGGGCTGCCTCTCTGGGTCTGTGAGTGCCCCTTCTCTGCGAGGGCGACTCCAGGAGGCCTTGGGTGAGGAGTGGGCTGGAAAGCTGGTCAGGGTCACAGATCAGATGAGCTAACACGGTCATTGCACATGCTTCAAAACAAAGGCCCAGAGAGGGGAGGCTTGCCTGGAATGCCTGTCGGGGCTCACTCGCTCCTCCACTCCTGGCTGCCCTTGGCCCACATCAAACGTGCGTTCACGTGGGACACATCTATGTCTGTGGGCCCCCAGCTGGCGTGGGGAGGTCAGATGTGCAGCCGTGGTTGACTGTGATGGGACCGTGGCACTGGACCCAAATCAGGGTCCCACAGATGGGTGCCCCTGCCTCTCCTCAACAATATCCTGCTCCATGGTGCCCTGTGAGCTGGTCTCCCAGCCCAGCGTCTGGCAAGTGTTCCCCAGATGAGAGGGTGATGGGGAGATCCTTCCTCTACCTCTGCCATTCTGTTATTAAACTGTTCTAATTGTTATTAAGCTGTTCAGACGCAAAAGGAAAATTATTATCATTTTGGTCTGTGTCCACCATCCACAGGGAGAGACTCCTTACCTGCAGCGGGAATGCAGGGACTGGGGACAGTGTCACAGAAAACCCAGACACAAAGAGCTGGCCAGGGCAGCCGGGGTGGGCCGAGATGCTCTTCAAGTCGGGGATGTCGGACTCGGGACTGTTTGGAACCTCCTGAACCTGAAGTCAGGCCTGGAGCCCTGAGCGGGCTGTGATATTTGGTAGGGCTTGGAGGTTGTTGGCCCCATTAATAATGGTATCATTGCCTGACTCTGAGTCTCTGTTTCCCCATCTGTACATGGGCACAGGAGCCCCTTACTCACAGAGTGGCTGTGAGGGTCCGGTGCCTGGCAAAGGGGAGACATTCAGGCTCCCATTCTGTCCCCCATTCTGGTGGGTGGGGCTCACTCCCTCCAGACCCCTTCCCCCAAATCCTCAGGTAGTCAGACAGACTGCCACCCCACCCATCATCTGCTGCCCCAGTGCGACATTGCCTTTGGCAGAGCCTCTAGGGCTCGGCCCAGGCACCAGGAGGTGGAGGTGGGTAAAATGATACCTAAGGATAATGATACCTGGGACCAAGATCCCAGGTCCTGAGTATGGATCCAGGGAGCCAGAGGTGTGTGTGCAGGGCCACCTCCCACCAGTTGGGGGCAGCAGAGGGCAACGAGTGGCCGCCTGGACAACCACGCCCAGAGGAGGGTTGGAAGTCCCAGGGGTTTGTGTGCCCCGCCCAGGGCTGCTGGGGCCCAGCTGAACTGAACTACTTGCCACAAAGCTCACCACTGGGTGGAAGGAAGAACTCAAATCAAGGAGCACTTATGGTCAGCTGGGCCTGGCGCTGGTGGCTGAGCCGACTGGACCGAGGTTGGCCGGAGAGCTGGGGGACCCAGGAAAGAGGATCCTAATTAGGGCCATTGTAGCGGGTCAAGGCCTGGGGCAAATGCAGCCTTCCAGCAGGAGCAGAGGCGCAGGCTGAGGCCGGCCTTCCTGAGGACCGCTGTCTGCCAAGCCGGCCAGCAGACTCTCCATCGTGGCCATTCTTCCCTGGTTTGCAGTGTCCTGTTCCATTCTCGCCAGGACTTCAGAAGGGAGCAAAACTGGTCTTTTGGTAGTGGCAGGTGGTGGTCAGAGCCTGGGCTGAAAGTCCCACTGACGTGGGTTCTCATCCCAGCTCTGCCAGCCCCTGGCCATTTGGACAGTGATGAAGTCCTTGCAGAGCCTGGCCCACAGCACCAGCCCAGGCTCTGCCAACCATGCTGCTGTTCTCTCCATTTTATAGATGAGAACACTGAGGCTCAGAGAGGGAAGGTGCCTTGTCCCAGGTCACATAGCGAATTGGGGACAGTGCTGGCATTAGAACCTGGGGCTCCGCATCTCCCTGCCTCATCTGGTCTTGGCCCTGCCTCCAGCCAGCGTGGCCCCCAAGGGTCAAGAGGTGTCTGTGCAGGGCCAACATTCCTGACTTGGAACTGTCCCCTCCTCCCACCCCATCCTGTGGCCCCTACAGGCTCTCTTCTGGGTGGGTGGGGGGAGCTGGAGACTGGCTATGGGGGGCAGGGCTGAGATGCCTTCACTTCCCCACCCCCTCATGGTATGAAAATGAAGCAGTTGCCTCCGTCACATCAAGTGGCATTTGGGTTGGATTATAGACATAATTATCTCTGAGTCTTTGGGTGGGAATTGTTTCCAAAGCCAGGAGGCCCTCTTTGGAGGTGGCAGCAATGACATCTGTTTCCTATACAAGGCCCCACACTGGGATGAGTTACTTAGCCTGTGGAATTGCTTAAAGAATGCTTAAACCAAGCCATGATTGTTACTGCCCTGCTCTAGCATCTTAGAGGGTTTGGGCTGTGGGATCCGCCCCCTCCCCCCACCACTGGCACCCCCAGTCCTGTCCCCGCCTCACGGCCTTTCTATAGGCTGGTCCTGTCCTCCTCATTTCCCTGCCTTGAGAGCTGCTTCCCCCCTCCACACTCCCCTCACTCCAGCAGGCATCCCCTCCCCTAGGCTTCAGAGCACAGACTGTGACTTAACCATCTACCAGACGGTGACTTTCTCAAGGGCAGCGACTGTTTCTGATTTATCTGAACCCTGGGCATTGAGACGGGGCCTCATTGGAGGTGGGCACCTGAATGGGCTTGTGCAGTGAAGGTGTTTGAGAGAGACAGAATTTGGTGAGTGAATGCAGGTTGGGGAAGGGGAGGGGAGTAGAGATCTTTTGGCTTCTGAGAGCCCCACTTGGTGTCTCTGGGGCCGAGTGACCACTCTTCTTGGGAGGAGAGGTCGGGACAAGTCACCCAGACCAGCACAGAGCCCTGGCAAGGACACTGGCCCTTGTTGTGAAATTGACCTTGACTCCGCCTCCTGGGTTCCCAGGATCCCTCAGGGGCAGGGCTCCCAGGTGAGGCAGGCCTACAGATGGTAAATCACCCAGGAGGAGAGAGAGCCTATAAAATCCTCTCCCAAAACGGTGCGTTTTGTATCCTGTAGTGAAAAGGGCTTTAAAAAGCGTTGTTCACTCAGGTGGATTTACAGGCCTGTCACCCGCCTCTTGCCCTTCCCTGCCACTAACATTTACTTGTCCCTGGGGCTGGGGCACCCTGGGGTCCTGGTCCTCCTCGGTGGCTCTTGGCACAGGGAAAAACAGGATACCACCTCTTCCCTGCCTTGGTGCTTAAGGGCTACTCCAGGCCAGCTGGAGGCTTGGGGGCCGACCAGAGAGAGGATCCCACTTTCCAGAAGCTCCCTGTGGTCTGGCACAGAGCTGGAGTCCCCCTCCCCCCATTGACACCCTTCCTTCGTGAAAGCTGTGGTCTCCAGAAGATCCCTCCCATTTGTTGTCACCTGCAAAAGTGGGTCACCAGGGAGGGGAGAGATACCATATGCCCACCCTGGGAAGGATTTAGACCTCAGCTAGACCAATCCCCTCAATGTACAGATGGGGAAAGCGAGTCACAGAGAGCCTCAGAGTGTGGTAATGGGATTATGGAAGAGCTTGGGCTCTGGCACAGACTGGATTAACTCCAGCTCTGCCACTTCCTAGCTGTGTGACCCCGTGAAAGTTGCTTGACCTCTCTGAGCCTCCTTTCTCTCATCTGCACGTCGGATTGTGAGAATTAATGAGGTAAATCCTGTAAATCTCTAATTCAGCGCCTGAAGCTTAGACAGGGCTGAATAAGTACATCTGGTTTACTCTTATTAGCATGTTGGAACATCCCTCATTATTATTAATAGCAGAGCTGGGTTTTGGACTCACATTTCTTGACCCTGAATGTGGTTTTCTTGCCACTCTGCCAGGCGGCCTCTGCCGAGAGTGTTCGCTCAAGCGGAGCGTACAGAGGACCCGGCGACTAAACACCGACGTCAGTGAGTCACCCAGGAAGACTGACTTAGTGCTGGGACCTCAGGCAGGGCCTGGAGGGAGGCAGAGGGAGAAAGCGGAGACCCTGCAGCAGGGGCGAGGCTCCCTGATGGAGTCAGCCTCCCTGCAGCCAGGCAGCCCTTGGTGCCGGACTCCCTACCCCGAGGTCAGAGCTGGCCAAGGGCTTAAAGAGCTGATGGAGTGTTTGTAGCCGTCCAGACCTCTGGAACAGGCTGATTATGCTAAGGCAAGTGTCGGCTAGCCGGAGGATTTATGGGGGCAGTGAGTCACTCTCTGACTGCTCCGGGTTATCACATCCTTTCCGGAGACCTCAGAAATGTGTGTCCGATTTCTGTTCACTGATGCCGCTCTGTCCTGGGGCACTGGAAAGTCCTGGGCCCTGGCACGAGTCAGGAGGGCCTCCCTTGTCTTCATTCCCCCCCCCAACTACCTGCACATGCTCACCCTCTACCTGACTGGGTGTTCCCTTCCTCCTTCCTCGCAGAGTTCCTTAGGAGATGCCTGGACCTGGGTGTCCTCTGCACTGTGTGTGGGCGGGGGGAGGCAGGAGTTAGGCTCCATCTTATCAGCCTGGGCTCAAGTGGTGCTGTGTAACCGGAGGTCAGATGGACCTGTGATCCCTCCGTCGGCCTTATAGCTTTCCTACCTCTGTGCCATTGCCTGTGCTGTGGTTCTGTCTGGAATGTGACTTCCCTACTCCAGATAATCTCAGCAGGATCCCCCACTGCCTCACTTTCAGTGTTTCTAGTAGGCTTTCAAAAGCTGCCTCCTCCAGCAAGCCCACCAGGATTGACCCTTAAAAGACTTCCCAGAGCATATTCTCACCTTTCTGCTTTCTCTTGCGTATCATAAATATTTGTTAATTAACTCAGGAAGTGTTTAGGAATACCTGCCAGATGTCCTGCACTGGGAACCCAGGCCCCCACGGCCCCCACAATCCTGTGAGGAAGGGAGGTGTGAAATAAACACCTGTATAAATACGACTGTGATAAGTCTGCAGAGTGACCTGGCCTAATCTGAGGGCATCTGGTAGGCTTCTGAGGAGAGACTGTGAGGAGAGACTGAGGGTGTGCAGGATCCCCTTGGCAAAGGGGGCCTCCATTCCAGGCAGTGGGAACAGCCTATGCCAAGGCCTTGTGGCAGGAAGGACTGGTAATTCTGAAAGTCCCACTGAAGACACTGGGGTTGGAGCCCAGAGGATGGATCATGAGAGGCCGTAGGGGCCTTACCAAGGAGCTAGGCTTTTATCCCCAAGCCCTGGGAGCTGTGAAAAGGGGGTAGAGCTGGTCAGTGCAAGATCTGACCTGCTTTTTCAAGAACCCCTCTGGATGCCCTTGGAGAATGGACAGGGAAAGGGAGGCAAGACTGGAGATAGCAAAGCTGCAAAGAGGCTCCTGGGAGTGTCTAGGAAGGGCCAGTGCCACCTCTCCAGCTGGACAATGGGATCCTAGTGGACGGAAAGTCCCTTCCAGGACTCAGCACATGGGGAGGCCCGGGGAATACACCATGAAGGAGACTTGACCAGCAGTCTTCCCCCATCAAAAGCGATTTGTGTTCCACAGTTTGCTTTGGTAAACTCCTGCCCTCTGTTTCCTTCTGGCTAAGGGCAGGGCTGTCCCCTGGTGGTCAAAGTCCAAGCAATAAAAACCATGACAATGACCATGATGATGATAGTACCTAACATTTGCAAGTGCCGGGAAATGGGCTAAGTTCTTTACATGCATGATCTCATGGACTTGTTACAACAACCTTGAGGTGGCTACCGTTATCCTCATTCTACAGAAATTGAAACAGACTCGGATGGTTAGGTCACTGGCCTTGGGTCCATAGCCATTAAGCAATGGAACCCTTTGCTACCATGCCTCTTGGGGGAGGGTGGTGACAAGTATTTGCATTTTTTTTTTAAAGATTTTATTTATTTATTTGACAGATAGAGATCACAAGTAGGCAGACAGGCCGGAAGAGAGAGATGAGGAAGCAGGCTCCCTGCTGAGCAGAGAGCCTGATGTGGGGGGCTCGATCCCAGGTCCCTGGGATCATGACCTGAGCAGAAGGCAGAGGCTTTAACCCACTGAGCCACCCAGGCACCCCCAAGTATTTGCATTTTACCTGCGCATTCCTGGAGTTTTAGGCATGGCAATGGCAGAAGGAGAAATGTTTGGGGCAGGGGTCTCCGGCTCTGGGTAGGGCTGGGCCCCTGAGAAACAATGTGCTGGGCTACAGGACTCCCAAGAAAGCACATGTTCAGGGAGCTAGGAAGGCCAGTTTTCAGGTGTGAGAGAAGCAAATAGGATGTTCTGGGATTCTGGAACAAAGTAAGATCCCTCACGGGGATCAGGGGAACTATGGTAGCAGCAGCATTTTCTGCCCTTGGACCTGAGATTTGGGCTCCTAGCTCTTTGAACCTGGCTCTTTGGGCCACTTTCCCTTCCTACTGTAGCTGTGAACACGAACACAGATTAGGGCTGGTGTTTGGCCTGTGTGTCATTCTGTGTGTGCCTGGTAAAAGCTGAGTATGTATGAGTATTTTTATTTATTTATTTTTAAAGATTTTATTTATTTATTTGACAGACAGAGATCACAAGTAGGCAGAGAGGCAGGCAGAGAGAGAGGATGAAGCAGGCTCCCTGCTGAGCAGAAAGCCTAATGCGGGGCCCGATCCCAGGACCCTGGGATCTCCTGGGATCATGACCTGAGCCGAAGGCAGAGGCTTTAACCCACTGAGCCACCCAGGCGCCCCTGAGTATTTTTATCTTTATTTGCATGTTTCACGACTGTATGTGTGTATTTGTATGTGTGCTTGTCAATGTGTGTGTATCTGTGGGTGGCGGTGGTGAGGAGAGATGTGTGTTTCTTCATGGGCACACCCCCCTTATGTGTCTTTGTATGCACGCATGCCCTTGAGTTCGTGTGCGTTTCTGACCGTGTGCAGTTCTCCATGTGTTTAAGTGTGGTTAACCGATGAGTGTTTAATGCAAGAGTGACCCTTATGTGCCAAGGTCTAGCCCCCTGCTGACTCTCATGGCTCATAAATTGGTTCTTTTTTGTGTGACCCAAGTAATCTGGCTGCCCTCACCGGGTAAGTTGGAGCGTGGAGGTCTTAGGTTCAAAGGAGCAGGCAGTGGCTATGTGTCATGTGAGCAGAGGGTAGCCTTCGAGTAGGAGGCTACCAGGAAGGCACTGACTTAATCCTGGCTTCGGGTGCCTCCCTTCTGTCCCTTGTCACCATCTCTGACCTTCCACCATTAGTGAGTCATTCCCTGCTGGGACCCTCTTGGAGGGATCCATACCTCCCAGAGAAGCCCTGCAGCCTGCTGAGGGCCGAGCTCCAGGAACAGGGAAGGAAGGAAGGCAGGCAGGAGGAACTGTGCATCTGAAGGACTCAGGCAAAGTCAGAGAAGTTGCTGGTACTAGTAGTGCCTGGCCTGGGAGATCCCAGCTATGGAAGGCAGCTGCTCTAGCTTCCGTTTCTTATATTTATTTATTTATTTGAGAGGCAGCATGAACAGGGATGGGAGAGAGGGAGAACCAGGCTCCCCACCGAGCAGGGAGGGAGCCCGATGTGGGGCTCGATCCCAGGACCCCGGGATCATGACCTCAGCTGAAGGCACACACTTCACTGACCGAGCCACTCGGCACCCCACAGCTTCAGTTTTTTATTTTTTTTTTTAATTTACTTATTTATTTATCTTTTTAAAAAAATATTTTATTTATTTACTTGACAGAGATCACAAGTAGGCAGAGAGGCAGGCAGAGAGAGAGAGACAGGCCGGAAGAGAGAGATGAGGAAGCAGGCTCCCTGCTGAGCAGAGAGTCCGATGTGGGGCTCGATCCCAGGACCCTGGGATCATGACCTGAGCCGAAGGCAGTGGCTTAACCCACTGAGCCACCCAGGCGCCCCAGCTTCAGTTTCTTAGACTTCCTGGGTGTCTGTGCCCGAATGGAGCTTGGTGATCACCCAAGCCAGCCCTTATGATACATAAGGGAAGACTGAGGCTTGGAGAGAGGAAATGTGGGGAGGCTGAGAGGTTCTTGAAGGCTGGGGTGCTGCAGAGAGCACTGGGTGGGGAGACAGGGCACCAAGGTTCTGCCGTGCTCTGCCACTGCTTTGCTCAGTGACTCTGGGCAAGTGCCCTGCACACACCCCCCCCCCCCCCTCCGCGCGCCTTGGGTGCCTTGTCGGTTGGCCTGGGGGCCAGATCTGTGCCCTGCAGCTCTCCCTGTGACTCTGGAAGCGGCACCTCTTCCTGGAGCCTGAGCCTGCCGAGGCATCGGGACGGCCTGCCCAGCCAGTGTCCACGCCAGTCTCCTCTCCTGGGCTTGAGAGAGGCGGAACTCTCTAGATGAGGTCTTCCCCTCCCTTTCTTGTGCTTTGGGTGTGATTTTGGCATTCGTGCAAAGCTGCAGAAAGATCCTGAGAGACACACCTGTTAAAACAGCTTCCTTCCTTGAAGGCTGTTTGGGCACAGGCCTTAGAGACAGCTGCTGGGGAAGGAGCGGGGCCTGGGCCGAGGGAGAGCCCACCATTAGGAGCGAGGTCTCAGTGGGAGTCAAAGGCAGGCCAGGCCTACTTACTGGTCTGGGGGTTGGAAGGGGAGAAGGCGGTGAAGACAAGATGGCCGATGCAGCCCCAGATGGTGGATTGTGGGGAGGGACTCGCCCTTGACAGAGCACCCACTATGTGCCAGGCACAGGGCCTGGCGCTTCACACTCAGGTTCAAAGATGGCTCCAACACCAGCGGTGACATGCCACCTCTGGGTTGCCAAGTGGTGGTTCTGGAATGCAAACCCATGGTCTCCTCCATACTGCCTAGGTGACTCGTGCGTGAGGCATATGTGAGGCTGGGCCTGGGCAAGGCGTCCCCGCCCTGAGCAGCCAGGCCCTCCCCTGTGGTCAGGGAGAGAGGGCACTTCCCTTCTCTCCTCTGGTCTGGCCTGTGGTCCTGGGAGGTTGGGGCTGAGCTGTCAGTTCCCAGTCTGGCCTTCGGGGCCTGTATGCGGGCGCGTATGAGAGGGCCCCCTCCCTGCCCACCCCAGGGGCTAGAGCCCCCAGCTGGACCACCTAAGAGCTCTGTCACTTCCAGCAAGTGGCATCACTTCTCCGAGCCTCTGTTTCCCCACCCGCATTCTGCAGCACACATCCTCCCTGGGTTCCCAATAACAGGCACGGGGCTCTTCTGGGCCTCCCTCCGAGGGCTTGGGAGGCGTCCGGTGGGTGCTCCGAGGCAGTGACCCAGCAGAGTAGGAGATCTACAACTTGGTCCTCTCTCTCCATCGGCCTCACTTGGAATTGACTGAAATGGGGGAATGAACAAATCCTGGGTCTAGAATTCTTTCAGGCCCTTGAGAAAGTTTCTCAGAACATCCCAAGGAAGGGGGGGGTGAGCAAGGTTAGGGCCAGATGTCAGGATGGTGGCATAGTGGCAGGAAATGGGTGGGGAAGCTGCTGAGAACTGGGGTCCTTCCCTCCAGGGAACCCAGGGGACCCGTGGGCATTGGCTGGAAAGGGCAGCTGGCCATCACAGAGAGGGGCAGAGGCTACACAGCCGTCCCCACCCAGTCTCGAGGGCAGCAGCCTCGGGCACAGGGGACCGTGGCCATGGGCTGGGTTCGTAGAGGCTGTACATCCCATCTGGCAGGTTCCTTCCTCGCAGAGTGCGCTGGCGGCTCGCTGAGCTTTCAGTCCCTGCTCTGGTGAATGAAAGCTGAGGCCTCCCTCTGAGCAGCCCCAGCCGCCCCCAGCTCGCACACTTTGTACACTGGGAGTCTCTGTGAGGTTGCTGTAGAAAAAAGTGCTTGTTTAAAAGCGCTCAAAACTACCAAGCAGGATGACATTCCGTGGCTCCGGGATCATTTTGCAAGCGTGTCCATTCATCCACAGGCATGACACCAGCCGGTCCCTGCTGCGAGACAGCCTTCAGGCCCCCGGGGGAGCCCAGACAGACTCCCACCCATGGTGGTCATGTGCCTTCTCAGGGCAAAAGTCGGTGTCTGTGCTTCCGCCAACATCAGTAATGATTATAGTAAAACTGGCAATAATTGCGTGTAGTGGCTGAATATTTACTATTTTACTGGCGATAGCTTGCCTTCCCACAACCCTATAAAGTAGGATCATCATGAGTGTGTTTTACAGAGAGGGACACTGAGGCTGGGAGTAGGCCGCTAGCTGAGAATGGGGAGTGGGGGTGAGGGGGGCAGGCAAACCAGGGCTCAGAACTGGCTCCGTGGCAGTCCTAGAAAGTGGACCTCAAGAACCTTGTTTTTCTGAAAGAAGGGACACAATTTGCTTACTCCCTCTCACTAAGGTTGACTTGGGTTTAGAATAAGATTTTCTGATTTGAAGATGCTTCTTGAATTTGGAGCTGCAGCTGCCTCCAGCAATCACGTCCCTGGACCTGCCCATGAGAGTAAGGGAGAAAAAGCTCATCTCTCTTCATCCGAGGCCAGGGCTGGCTGAGAAGCCGTCCTTGGCCCTCCACCCCAGGAAAGAGGTCAGTAAGCAAGCTGTGAGGCGGGGCAGAGTAGGGAGTCTGGGATCTTTGATTAACCTTGCTGTGTGATTTTGGGAAAGTCCTTGCCCCTCTCTGGGTCTCATTCACCCTTTTATCCGGTCTCCTGGATCTGAGTCCCCTTCCAGCTGTGGCTTTCTGGGATGATGAGCATTTGATAAGCCCGCTATGTGCAGAGCGCTGAGTTGGGTCCTCTAGTGGAAACAAGGTCCTTCAGGGTGTGATGAAGGGTTAACAGGGACCTTCCCCATTCTCCTAAAGAATCATTCTCCCAATGCATAAGAGCCTCCTGTCCTCTTATTAATCTGCACACTGCTTCCTTATAGTTGGTTACTGTGTCTAGCACATAGGAGGCTCTGGATAAATGTGAATGAATGAGTTAACGAATGTTACAGAGAGTCTGAGACCCCAAGGTCATGGTTGGTTTGGTGGGGGACAGTCGTCTTCAGGGTGGAGGCAGCTTGTCAGAGGAGCCTTAAGTCTAGCCCTAGGGAGAGAGGTGGGGAAGAGGAAGTGACACGCATCCCACTCAACCTCCTAGAAGGAAGAAGGCTTTTAAAAAAAAAAAACAAACCAAAAACTCAGAAATAGGATAAAGCTGTCAATAGCTTCCTAATGACTACATAAATTGTGAAAAATGCCTCATGGTTCTTTGTACCACAAGAGTGTAAAAATTGTGAAATTTTTCTCGGTGTAGAAAACAAAAACCAAGACAAAGTACAAGCCCATTGGGGAACTTGCTTGACAACACCTGTGAGAGAAGAACCCCTCCAAGTTTGCCAGGTGCATCTCCCCTCCCCGCCGACCGGCATGAGGCCAAGGTTGGGGACGCCCAGAGCTTACACAGAAGTGCAGATTCCTGCCTTCATACCGAGGCTCCCGGAGAGCCTACTGCTCCTGGGCCTGCCCCCCTTTGTGGTCCCTCTCCATTGGGGTTCGCTCTCTGGAGGAGGGTCCCTGACACCTAAGAGATATTTGCTGAACTACAGCTGATTAGAGTAGCTTGGGTGACACCGAGCTGCCAAGTAGAGGTATTTGGACCCCACTGCCTGAGAAGGCCTGGATGAGGTGGTGATTGGCGGTGGCCCTGGAGGATGTGCGGAGTTCTGGTGGGTGCCACAGGGACAGGTCTCCTCTGGATGGGAGAGACCGAGGGAGAGGAAGAGTTAAGGGAAAGCCTGAAGAGAATGGGTGGGGGTAGGGGTGGGGATCCTCTGGAAAAAACTCTGGCATTAGGCTGGCCTGGAAATGGTGTGTCCTTGGGCAAGTCATCTTACCTCTCTGCTGAGCAAAATCTCTTCATTTGAAGAAAGAAGTAATGGGTTTCTGTCATTTTCTGGTTTGTGTCGGGGACATGAGATGATGTATCCAGCTAAGGGTTCACCTCATCATGACTAGGGTGCTGGGGTGCGGAGATGGACAGATCCCGCTTAGGGATTGGCCTATAGCAAAGGTCTACCTCTGGATTATTGTATGACAGATGAAATGTGATCAGATCGCGTACTTGATTGCAGACTGAGTTCCTCTCCCCTTTGCTTCTGTCCTTCTATCACCTGGAATTGAGGCTGGGGTGGGGGGTGAGACCCCAGAACTCCTTGCAATTCCTCCCCCAGGGAATTCTTGCCTTCCACGAGTTTTCCTCTTCCTCCAGCCTTCTGTAGTTGCGAGTCCTGGACATCCCAGGCTATGGCTCTGAGCCCCTAAATCTTCCCTCCCCTATAAAGGGAGCATAGTCAACCTGCCTGCTGTCTCTTCCTTGTGTCTTCCATGGGACCAGGAGCTCCTGGGGTTTGTGGATGGGATTAAGCTCTGTTCTGTGAAGATGGACAGATGAAATGGCCTGCATGGGGGCCCTGCTGAGGTTTGCCATACCCCTCCTAGGAACGGACCTTTACCCAGCATGGGTCATGAAGGGGACCCTGCAGCAGCCTGCCAAGCAAAGGCCCAGCCTTCTCTCAGACGTGGCTGCAAATCTTGCAGCAGGCACTAGGAATACTCAGCAAACCCTTCAGCCTCTGCCCGTTGCCTGAGCTAGGTGCTAGGGACCCTGTCCCTGAGGTGGTTGCCCCCGCTGAAATACCAAGGTTCCAGGCAAGGGGCTTCCCCCTGAGGGTCGCCTACTGAAGGAATGGCACACAGGCCCAGGGGGTCAGGTGGCCAGGGTACTACCAGGCGCTGGCCCCAGAGGACCGATCACACGCCTTCCCTCAGAGCCTTAGTTTTCCTCATCTGTAGGACCTCATGAGTGGAGGACGGCACAGTGTCAAGCCGGGACGGGGTGCGGGCTGTGGATTCCTGTGGGTGGGTGGCAGCGTGCCCTGGGCAAGGGAAGGGGTGAGGAGGCCCGCCACGGCCCCGGCGCGGGAGGGGGGAATCCCCGCCCCTTCGCAGCCCCGCCCCCTCGTCCCCAGCACACCCCCCAAACCAACCCCCGCGCTCGGGGGGCTCGGGCTGCCTCGGCCGCGGCCGGCGCGGCTCGACTCGCCGTCGCCATGGCAACAGTGGCTTAGGGGGCGGGGGCGACGTGGCGGGCTGGGCCGGGCGGCGGGCGGCGCGGGGTGGGCTGGGCCGCGCTGCGCGGGCCGGGCCGTCGGCGCTCGGTCGGCGGGCGGGCGGGCGGCGCGGGCCGCGAGCAGCTGGGGCCGAGCCCGAGCCCGCGCCCGCCCTCGGCCGCGCGGCCGCCCGAGCCAGGGCGCGGGTCCCGCGCGGGTCCCGGGCCCGCCGCCGCCGCCGCGCTAACCCCGCCTCCCCTTCTCCCTCTTGTCGCCCCGCGCGCAGGGCTTCCTCAGCCGCCGCCTCAAGGGCTCCATCAAGCGCACCAAGAGCCAGCCCAAGCTGGACCGCAACCACAGCTTCCGCCACATCCTGCCGGGGTTCCGGAGCGCCGCCGCCGCCACCGCCGCCGCCGCCGCGGACAATGAGAGGTGAGCCCGCCGCCACCAGCGCCCGGCCCGGCCTCCGCGCGCCGCCGCCCCGGGATGCGCCCCGGAGGGCGCGGGGACAAAGCGAGAGCCGGGGCTGGGGCGCGCTGGAAGCGGGAGGACACCGCACGCCGCCCTCCGGCAACTTGTGGGGCCACCTCGGACGGGGGGCGGTGCACGGCGGGAGGACCTTTCTCTCTCCCCGCGGGGCGAGGAGGGGGTGCCCGCGGCCCGGGGCGAGGCCGGGCGGTAAGTGCCCTCGCCGAGAAGTCCTGCCTCGTCTCGCCGAGGTGGGCATTGTTTCCCGGGAGGTGCAGTGCCCGGAGCTGGGGACCGAAGTGGCGCCTCCACCCCCAGGACCCATCCCCCTGCCTCTGGAGCCCCCGGGTGTCCGATACAAAAGGCTTTTTCGGCTGGGTTTTGCTGAGACCCAGTGGTGAGGAAGAGGGTGAACATCTGGAGGGGAGGAGCAGGGGGCTGGGCCGCTTAGGGGGCACATCTGCTCTAAGTAGGGCGCGTGCTCCGCTGGGGGCTGGGGTGAGCAGAGGGGGCAGTGCCGGGGGCTTGGAGCTCAGGGGCAGTGCCTGAGGCTAGGGAAGAAGGGCCTCATCCTCTCCCAGCCGGGGCAGCTGCTTCCCTCCCTCACCTCTCTACTCCCAGGGGTGTCTCCTGTTCCCTGTTTCCTTTTCCTGGGCAAGCCAGGAGCAGGTGTGGAAATTCCAGGGGGAGGTGGCTTGTGGGGCAGAGGAGGAGAGGGAGGAGGTGGTTCAGCCTGCTCCCAGTCACCAGCAACAGAGCAGGCTTCAGCTCGCAAGGGCAAGCCATCCTGTCCGCGTGCGGGGGCACTGGGCGGATACAGTCTCTCCACCCGGGTCCCCCTCCTTGAGCCGTACCAGCCACGGCACCTTTCTGCTTGGGCACAGGCACTGTGATAGATTCCGGTGCCAGTTAGAACGTGTCCCTGCTCAGCTAGTGGAGGTGAAAGAGCAGGCAGGCACCAAGGAGCCTTTTCAGCATTCAGCCCCGACATCTCAGGCTCCTGGCATCTGCCTTCATAGGGCTGTGCCCCTGTGTATGATTGGCAAGTTGGCACTCCCTGTAGGGGAGGCACAGGTAGAATAAAAATGTCTCTCCTCCCCGTTGGTTCCAGCAGGCAGAGGAGTACAAGTTACAGCCCAACTCCTGCCCAAGGTTGAGTGGCTGTTTAACTGACCCCTAGCATCTTCCTGGAGAGCACCCCTCCCATCCCCGGGGAGAATTACTAGACCTTTAATTTCCATCAGCCCAGAGCTGCTCTCTCCATTGCATCCCCACCGCTGCCTGCAGCTGGTCTCCTGCCCCAGCCACCAAGCCCAGCCCGAGGCAGGACCCTCAGCCTTTCTCTGATGGCCGTGGTGCCCCAGGGGACCAGGCGTGCCCTGGCAGGAGCATGCAGCCAGGCCAGAGCTCCGCGCTGGGTGCAACCACTGCGTCTTTGAAAATCTCGCTTCCCATCTTTGTTATTGTCTGGGCGGCAGGCCACCCGGTTTGCTGCTTTCCTCCCTCCGCCCGGCCCCTGCCTCCGGCTTTCTCCCCCAGGAACATGCCCTTCTCTGCGCTTTCCTTGGCGGGGGTCAGGACCCTCTGCACCCGCATGCGGGGGCTTGTGTACGTACCCCGTTTTGTGTGCATGTGTCGGTTGTCCGGGGAGCAGGAGAGACAGCAGGCGGTCCGGCCTCTGAGTGTGTCTGTCCTCCCGGGAGCAGACAGCACGCATGCCATGTTTACCTCCCTCCAGCGGGAAGCCTGCACCAAGAAGCCGGCAAGTGTTGGCTGGCAACCCGGGCTCCGGGCTGGAGGTCGGGGCATGGCCCAGATGACCTCTAACAGGGCCTGCCCAGCTTGGTCTCAGGTCAGGTCAGCCTTGCCACATGCCTGGGGGGTCCGGGGTGGGGGGGGTGGGGGTTCGGGAGGGAAACTCTAAGCCTGTTTCTAGAAACGGTGTTAACAGTAGCTGTTGGAGCAGAATGTCACTGGCAGTGGTGTGGGATCGTCTTATTAATTTTCTATAAACAAAATCTGGCTCGGTGGCTTCTCTGGCACAGGAAGGGAGCCCGGATTTCTCACGGACAGGCAGAGAGACCGAGTTTGAAATCCCTGGACCCAGCCTTGGAGCTAAAATAGGCTTTGTCAGGAGACTGGGATCTCCTGCTTTACTGCTTTGCTTAGAAATAATGGCTTTCTCATCTGCGTTGGGGATGGATGGGCAGATATTTCTCTTGGGTAGATGCTTCTTTGGGGCAGTCCCTGGAGTCGTCCTGTGTGGAGTTGACTGAGTAAAACCAACTGGTGAAACCCCCCTCCCCAAACGCTCATGGTCAAACCCGGGTGAGTGGAGAGGAGCTCCGATGTGCTGTGGTTGTGCTGTTGAAGGCTGGAAAGACAGAATGGGCTGCCTTTGGCTTGGCTTAGCAGTGAGGAAGGGTTTGGATCCTAGTTCCCTGGGACCCCCACCGGGCTGCAGGGTTTCTGGCCGGGGAGGGGGTGAGTGCAGCCTCAGTGAGGAGCTAGGCATTGGAAGGAGGGCAGGAGCTTCTAGGGTAGCGTGAGCCCTGGTCCCCATGGCTTCCTCCTGTCAGTGAAGCGTGTGGGGCACTCTGGGGTGGCCAATTGGGTTCAGACTTTGGATAACGCTGTCTGTTTTAGAGCCGCTGAAGCGGCTTCATTGCATGCCGTCTGCTGTGCTCTGCAAACTGCTGTGTTGTGGAGGCTATTTTTTGTGCTGGAATTCTCTCATCTGGAGGCTAGAAATCAGTTGGTTCTGTGCTGGGATCTTTTGGCTCCCTGGGAAAGGAGTCTGGCCGCTGAGTTCTGCTGGTTAAGGAAGAGGGCCTGTGTCTTGATTGTAAGGCCGGGGTCAGGCCAGCCAGGACTTGGGGGCACAGCTGGGTCCTGGGAGTCTTGAGGGCCACAGGACAGGCTTGAGCCTTTGTACTTATTCTCCTGAAATGGCTTAGGGGACGTTTCCAACTGGTCTGCAAAATCCCTGGCCCCCTTAGACACTCATTTCTTTGGACGTTTTGGAAGTAAGCACCAAGGACAGGTAATCATGTCTCCTGGATAAGGGAAATGAATGCTGCTCAGGGATTTTCCAGGTGAAAGGCGTGTTGGCAGAAGCATTTTTGTTTTGTAGGCTGTAAATGTTGCTGCTTCATTTACAAGCTGTCTTAATGTTGGTAAAAGCCATCTAGGATGTGGTGAATCTGTCTTCCCAGAAGATAATTTCCAAGTCACTCATTTATTAATGTTCCTGAGTAGCTAGGAGGGTCAGCTGGCAATATTACACTTCCTCGGTGCTACTGTATCTGTGTGACTCTGGCCCCCCCATGGGTGCTGAGAGTATGCCCTCGCTGGCTCTCAACCCATCCCCCTACCCCTGTAGTTACTCTGAAGTGGCTGCACCCCCACTTCCCATTCTTCCCAGCTGGCCTGGTGCAGAGCTAATCCTGTAAACGTGGGCAAGCCAGGCGCAGGCATGCAGGGCTGCTGTGTGCAGAGTTAAGAGATTGATGACCCCTTCTCAGGAATATGTGTGTTGCCTGGAGTTCCCACACCTGAAAGTTACTAATGGTGGGATTCCAGGCAGAGTAAAGCTAGGGAGGGAGATACTTGGAAGTGGGGGTGGGGGCCTTCAGGAACCCTCAACTGGCCCAGAGTAGGCAGCAATCAGTTCAGTCCCTTTGGGTGAGGCTATCCCTGGGGAGGGGAGGGGAAGCTTAATGGAAAACGGAGAATGGAAGGTGGGATCCGTTTTCCTGCTCTAGTTGTTGACAGTAGGAGCAGGAGGAGCTGAGCAGGGCCTGGCCTTTCTTGCCTCTCTCCCATAGACAGGGAGTGTCTGGTCCTCTACCTTCCCCTGGGTGACGTCAAGATGATTGTGCAATTTAGACAGTCTCTGGGAATAATGGGAAGTGTGTGATCTTTGGCTTTGAAGCCAGGCATTCTTTGGGCAAGTAGTGTAACCTTCCTGAGCCTCAGTTTGCACATCTGCGAAATGGGTCTCATGATGATAATATGATTGGAAACATTAATGTTAATATATTCGGCATGTGTTTAATAGAAAGTGTCCCATTTGGTGCTATTTCCTAAGCAACTAACACCAGGTCTTGCACATTTCTTAAATGTTTCTTAAATGTCATTAAATAAATAATAATATGTGAAAGAGGCTAGACTAGCATTTTCAGCAAGTGAGAGTTACCATCAGTGGGAAAAAGTCACTTCATTTTAGATAAGCCTCTGTTTTCTCATCTACAACGTAGATGCTGTATCAGGCAATCATGCTGTGTTCTTCTGAGGTTCAAGAGAGAAACTGGATGTTGCTGTCTCTAGAAAGGTGAAAAGGGTTGTGCAGAAAATCATTATTACCTTAAATATAAGAAATAGAATGATCCTCATTCCTGTCTCTACCGTAGGGGGTGGGGCTGACAAACTTCTCCTGTGTGTATTTCAAAAGTTCACTGTTCCAGGGATGCCTGGGTGGCTCAGTCGGTTAAACGTCTGCCTTTGGCTCGGGTCATGATGCCAGGGTCCTGGGATCGAGTCCTACATTGGACTCCTTGCTCAATGGGGAGCCTGCTTCTCCCTTTGCCTCTGCCTCTCCACCTGCTTGTGGTCTCTTTCTCTCTCTCTGATAAGTAAATAAAATATAGGGGAAAAAGTCCATTGTTCCATTTATGTTATAGACCATACTTGTTTTTAATAATTTAAATGTTTAGGTTATATCCAGTGGTTTTTTTGTTTTCTAATTAAAAATGATGCTGGTATTCAAATATTTGAATATTTATCTTTGTTCACGTCTCTTTTTTCTCTGGGTCAGTTCTTAGAAATGGAATTACTAGGTCAAAGAATATAAACAGTTTCAGGTTTTTGATATAAAAAATGCCCCCCACGAAAAACCCTGTAGTAATTTATATTGCCCAATGGTTTTTGAGAGTGCCCACCTGTTTCCTCACATCCTTAAAAACATTGGGTGTCATTAAAACGATCTTTGTCATTCAAATAGGCAGAAAAATGGCATTTCTTTGTTATTTGCATTTCATTGCTTGTTAGAGGTTGAATATTATTTTCTGGAGTTTAATGGCCAGTAGTAGTTGTTGTTCTTTTGAGTCTTACCTAATCCTGTCTTTGCCTTCTGAACATTCTTAAACAAGCCCCTTGCAGCATTCTTAGTTGCCCTCTGTGGCCTCCCTCAGCTCTCAGAGGCCCCAAGTAGGTGGATCTTTGTTAAATGGGCTCCTGCCTTCCAGGGGGTGTGGTAGGGAATTCATTAATGACCCTCAAGAAGGGCTCACCCAGCTCTCCTCTTCCTTCTCCCCTCCCCTCCATAAGAGAATCAGGTTTAATTCTTAATCTGATAATTATCATAAGGAGGCCTGGCATTTACACAGCACTTTGCAAGGTCTTCTGCCCTGCAAGGCAGGTGGGCAATGAAAGGGCTATTAGGTTGATGGAAACTGAGGCATGCAGTCAGAGGCATGGAGGTGGGACCATCACAGATGCCGGGCCTGGTGACCAGGTCCCAGCCCATCTGCAACATTGTACTTGGAGCCTATGGGCACTTTTGGGGGGGCAGGGCTGACCAAGGCCACACACATAAGCACGTGATTCTGAGCCTCATCTCCGGAGAGGGAGGGGAAAGCCACAGAACATGACCTGGACGTAGGGAAGAACCAATTTATTTTTTGCTTTCTCATTTTTATCGGCCTCCTTTTAGATCAGTGGCTCCCTCGTGTATCTTCCAGAGATCGGAGCTGGGCATTATTTTTAGGAATGGTGGAAATTAGCTAGTGGGAATGTGATCAGCCCCAGGCTGGGGTTTCAAAGGCTAGAGAAGCCTTTCCTTTGCACAAGCTCGTAAGCATGTGTACATCTGTGCACACATGTTTTTGTATGTCTTGCAAGTATGTACCTGCCTTCATGAAGGTGTGTGTGCATTATATGTAAACGTCCTTGCGCACGAGTGTGCGTTTGACATGACTGATGACATGTAAAGTGTTTGGAACAGTGCCTGGTGCTTCATTCTGGGCTGGACCATATGAAGTGGCTGTTTTTGTAGGTCGCATACAGACATGGTTCAGTCTAGTAAGTGCTCACTGAGTGTTGACTGCTGTCCTTATTGTCGTCTGTCTTCTTATGTGTACATGGCTACCACTGTGTGTGTGCGTTTGCATACACTGTGTGTAGAGTGTGTTCTGTGTTTGAGCTCTCACACGTGCACATCTGTGTGCGGTCTCAGTCTAGGTGTGTGCCCTTGAGGTGGCCAATTTTGTGAACAAACTGTCCGCCTGCTTGGGGAGAACCTCAGGGCTTGGCATATACCTGCTCGTCAGAACAGCTCCCACTTTTTAAATAAAAAAATTTTATTTATTTATTTGACAAAGAGAAACACAGCAAAAGAGGATGCATACGCAGGGGAGTGGGAGAGGGAGAAGCAAGATTCCTGCCGATCAGGGAGCCTTATGCGGGGGAGGGGAGCCTGATGCAGGGCTGGATCCTAGGACCTTGGGATCATGACCTGAGATGAAGACAGACGCTTAACCGACTGAGCCACCCAGGTGCCTCCAGGCGCCACAGGACAGCTGTGTTCTTAATCCCCTGTGCCTTCAGGTGTTAGCAGAGCCCACGCCTGGGGTGCCAAGGGGCCTGTCATCTTCTCCACAAGTAACCTGCCTATTTCCAGGGCCCTATGTCTGAGGATATGCAAATTGACTCTTTAATGGAATTCCTTTGCAAAATATTACTTGAACCAGAAAGTTAATTACCAGGCTTTAATTAATGGCTATTTTAGAAGGCCACAGCTCCAGAAGAGCTGGAGATCATAGGGGGACCACAAAGGCAAGAAAGAAAACATTCAGTGCCCCTGGCTGGCTTGGCGACTCTGTCCCAGGTGGCAAGGTACACTTAGCTCTTTCCCTACCCTGACCTGCCAGCTCACCACTCTGTGGTGGTCGGCTGTGGAGGAGTGAAAGAGAGCCCCCTTGTATGAAGATACTCTGGTCTTCTGGCCATCAGTCTGTCCATCTATGAGGAATGGCCTGGGCCGCATTCCCAGCCTGGGGGTGGGGCGTGCGAGGAGCTGTGGATAGCTGTGGAGGCCCAACCCAAGCCCCAGCCCTCTGAAACCTCTCAGCAGCCAGGTAACATTGCAGCCAGGTAACATTGCCCGGACCTGAGCTGTGGGATGGACAGTCACTGGCCGCTCTGCTTGAAGAGTAACCCTTCTCTGCTTCTCCGGTGCCTTTGGGCTGCTTCCTGCAGTCCCCTGACCCCGACCCCTTCCCAGAGCCCGAGAGTCTGAGGCAGCTTCCCGCAGGGCCAAACCTCCACCAGGGGCCAGCTCCCTTCTCTGTGTGCTCCCCTCTGCTCTGTGAAGTCTCCTGTGATCCAGCCTGCTCATCTACCTCAAAGGACAGACCGAAAACTCAGGGGAGATTACTGTGATGGAAACCGTGTGGGAGTTTCCCCCTTCCAGCTGGCAGTGCCAGGAGGGGTGGCCTGTGTTACTGTCCGCTCATGAGATAGAGAGAATCTCTGTTCTTTGTGGGCATGTGTGGGCGGGAGTTTGTGGGAAGACACACAGTGTCTCGCACGTAGCACGGGACACAGCCTTGGCTGGCTGCCTGCCATGTCGTGTCTGTAGCTCACACCACGTGCCACACCTGGGCATGCACACAGAAGAGCCTTCCCTGGCATTTGGAAGGCAAACCTTGTGGAAGCCACTATTTGTGCGCCAGAGGTCCCCTCTGAGCCAGGTGGGTGGTGGGATGAGGGCCAGGAAGAGAGGGAGACAGGGTCCCCAGCCACAAGGTCCCTGGCAGTCTGCCTGGGAATACCTTGGGCATTCTTGGGGAAGGGTAGGAAGGAACCCCAAGGCTGGAGGTCAAGCCCAGTCCTGGGGGCATGCCAAGAATAGGTCTTCGCCTCCTATCCCCACTTGCACCCGCTCAGGAAGCCTGCATGCTGACTCCTGGGCTTGTCGCCTCCAAGACCTCAGCCGATGGTAGTGGCGTGGGGTGGACTGTTGGAAGCTCTAACAGAGCACTTTGTATCCTGCATGGAGTTGGTGCTCTGGGTTTGCCCAGTGAATAACTACATGAACTTCAGTCTTCTAAGCGGGGGTTGGGGGGGTAGGGAGGTGGGGAGGGTAGCCCCAGAGCCCTGCGCCTTATAGGTTCTTGCAAAGGCAGCCTGAGCAGGGCTTTGCCATCTCCAGCCTCCTTCTGCCTCTTGTAGCTTGACTGCCCCAAACCAGGCCAGAGTGGACAGAGGGCACCAATTGTGGGAACTTGGCTCCTAGGCCGGGCTCGACTGCTAACTCCACATGATCAGCCTCAGAAAAACCACTGGAGCTCTCAGTCTGTGCTCTGTCCCTCTAGTGAGGCTGGTGGGGCAGGAGTCGGTCCAGATAGAAGGGGCTTAACATTTCTCTGCATCAGATGCCCTTGTCACGACGCTTTCCCCACCTCCCTTTTCTGGTGGGCCGCCCTCCTGGGGTGAGCTGAAGAGCCCTTCTCTGGCCCCCTCTCCAGGCTGGATCTGGAGTCAACCTCCCAGTTGACTGTGCCCCTGCCACCTGCCTGTTGGCCTGACCTCTCTCACACCCTCAGGGCCCTTGTTCGCAGGCCCGGCCTACTTGTAATAGAGCACACTGGGCAGATACAGATGCCACCCTGGCTGCACAGGCCCTAATTGGATGCGACGTTGTCTTGGGGAGTTTTCATACCGAGGGCAGTGAATTAGTGCAGCGTCTCCCTGTGCCCATGGACTAAGGGGAAGTTAATTTCATGCCCTGTCTTTTTGACATTTGTAATCAAAGCTTTGACTTGCAGCTGCGGACTGTTAGCACGTGAAGGATGTATGAGCCTCAATTATTGTTTCTGGCGAGGGAGGAGATTGATTAATAGATTGTTCACAGCCCCACCCCCTACTCCTTAGTCCCCTTCCTGTCTTCTTCCTCGTTTTCCAACTTCCCCACATTTCATCCGGAAACTGGGCCCCAGAACAGGCTCTGATTAAAGCCCCACTCGTGCCTGGGCCTGGCTTCAGAGCAGGACAGACCAGCCCACCCCAGGGAGGACCTGTGTGATGAAGAGGAATTGCCTGGGGCCCCTGATACAATGCATATTCTTGGGCCCTAGCCCAGCCCTTGCAGATTCTGGTGGAGTGATCACCATTCGCCCAGTTTGAGAAACACTGCCTAGAGTTTGTTTCTTTTGCAGGGGCGCAGGAATTGTGCCCCAGCGGTGTGCCAGCAACCTGCCTAGGCGCTGCCTGTGCTGTATCCTTATTGATTCCTCATAGTGAGAGGGTTTTTCATCTCCCATTTCTTAGATATAGAAACCGAAACTCCAAGAGTGGAGCATAGCTAGCCCAGAGTCACACATTGGGGGACCTCCTTGCCCGGCAATCCGTTCCCTGATTCATGCCTAGAATCCCCCCATTATCATGCCATGCCCCTTCTTTTTAAGCTTAATGATGTTTTTGGAATAAACCTTCTCCTCCTAGAGAAGTGCTGCAGCTCCCTCTTGTGCTTGTGCAGGGCTCCCCTCTGTAAAAAGCTCTTACGCTGGTGTCCCTGCTCTCCCAGGGGCATGTCGAGCAGTTAGGGCACGTGTGTCTATGATCGGCGTTGTAGGGGTGAAGCAAGTGAGGCTTGCACAGGTGGAGCTATAATGTGTCTTCTCACTCTAGGCCCAGTGCTCAGCCTCCCCATGCCACCAAGGCCCTTTTGTCTTGCCAGCTCTCCAGTTACAGGTGCGGAAACGGAGGTCCACAGAGGGGTAATCCCTACCAGGATCAAGCAGGTGGCAGTCATGTACTTCAAGCCCAAGTCCACCGAGTCAGAGCCCATAGAATAGGACGAGTCAGCATTTCAGGACTGGACCATGTGCCTTTGGTCCCCACCTGAGAGTGGAGGTCTTTGAGTACAGCCTGGAGGGTCTCTGCTCAGGAATCCGTGGCTGTCTATGCAGAGGCCAGGCCTGGTGGGGTGGGCTGGGCTGGGCTGCGCTCTTCACCAAGGAGGCAAGGCACCCACTGGAAGTTGTGGGAGAAGGATGAGGGGGCCGGGGGAGTCTGGGCCTGTGGGCCTGGAGCTGGAATTTGAACCCAGGACTGCCGTAAAGCTCCAAGTTCTGGGTCACCAGTAGCTGAAGAGGTCAATAGTGTGTGTGCCGGAGGCAGTCACCCAGAGTCGGTTCAAGGCCCAGCCTACCTGCTGCTTCTCTCTGAGCCTCAGTTTCCCCATCTCAAAAAAACAAAAACAAAAGCTAATGTTCCACTTCTCAGGATTCTAGGATTCCTGGAAGGAAAGAAGCTAGTACAGGGTGGTGTGTCATCTTTTCCGGGCTTTGCTGTACCTCCTCAAGGTTCTGAGGCCCCCGGAAATGTCCCGGAGCGGAGCCATAGCAGCCAGGTGGACGGGCGCCTTCCATCTTTGCACCCTTCACGGCGAGCTTCTCGTGGTGCTGGGCTGCCTCAAGTGGCCATTCAGGAGGGGCCAGGCTTTTTGCCCAGGGCCTTTGCCTGCATTCTCTCATTCCAGCCTTCCAGCACGCTGTGAGGAATAGGTGCTGTTACTGTCCTCATCCGCGGAGAAGAAAATTGAGGCCCAGAGCGACTGAGCAGCTTGCCAGAGTCCGATGACTCACAAGAGGCAGAACTGGGATTCCAACCCCGGCTATGGGGCTGTGTTATATGCAGTCCGCTGGCAGTCACTGTTCTGCGTGGTCTGTGTTCACACGCTCGTTCTACAGAAGGCATGCCCGGTCAGTAATGGCATCAGTCAGCCGCCTGCCGTTATGAAGCGTCTTGTCTCGTGCCAGGCATTGTGTGTCGCATAGGCGTCATCTCTAATCCTCTCGACTCCCCTGGTTTTATCCTCCGCCCATCTTCCGGGTGACGAAACTGGCCTCCGAGGGGTAAAATCACTTATCGGGGATTACCCTCCTGATGGATTTAGAATCTAGGTCTCCTTAGATTCAAAGTCCGGGCCCTCTCGAGTGCAACAGCTGACACGACGGGCACGTCCTAGGGTCACCTCGCTCACACCGGCCCGCGTGCTGCATGCTCTTGTCATCCCAGGTTTACAGCCGGGAAACAGCCATCGCACAGCTGGAACGGCAGAGCCGGGTTTGAACCCAAGTAGTCCGGCTGCCACGTTTGTGCTCTTACCCGCTCGCGGCCCAGTATCGTCCTTCTCCCTGTTCTCCAGGTGAGGAAGCCCAGGCTCTGTCAGGTAAAAGCTCCTTGCCCTGCATCAGACGGCACGTGCGCAGCAGAGGTGGGATTCGCTCCTAGATCTTTCTGGACTGGTTTACTGTCTTCCTGCTGAGACAACAGGAGAGCCGCCTGTGGGGGCTACTAGAGGCCGTTATGAGTGCTCGGGTCCTGAGGCCGCCGTGGCATGGAGGTGAGCCTTTCTCCTGGCCTCCTCTCCAGGATGTGAAGGCAGGGCCCACTCGGTGACTGTTCCCGGCATTTGTACTTAATCAGTGATTATACGCGTCTAGTTCCATGGGCCCCTCAGGGTTCTGGGCTCCCATATTTCTTTTTCTCTTGGCAGAGCTGATGAGCTGTGGCTGCATTTAGATCTATTGATTTGTAATGCTGGGTGAGATCGGGCCGGTGGAAGAGGTTATGCGCCGGCTAACTGGCCTTGTGCAGCACCTCCCTTTCTTCCCAGGGTCAGCACACAGAGGTGACTTTCCTCATTGCCCCGGTGGGCGAAGGGAAAGCAGAGTGGTGATGGCGGGCAGGGACTCCCCAGCCAGCCTTTGTTGTGGACCTCTGGGGAGATGGGGAAGCCTGGCACCCATGGGGCCGCTAATCACAGCTGGGGCCGCACTCCTGACTGGTGAGGGCTGTGAGGCCGTTGCAGACCTGAGATGGTGCTCATTCCAGCTGCCTGAACCCGGAGGGTGCTGGAAGTTGGTGTGGGGCAGTGGCCGGACAGGGTCGGGTGTTCTGCCGGCGGCCCACGCAAGCTGCCCGAGGTGGTCTTGTCCAGTTGCCCTGGGATGTGAAGTCCACACTTCTGATGGCCAAACCCAGCCTTAGGGGTTTTCAGAGTCCAGGGCTGTTGGAGCTGGCAGGGGATTTAGTGAGCAATCTAGCCGGAGTTTCTCAAACTCGGTTCCCGAGGTTCCTAGAGGTAAGGCTAGGTGTTTTCCTCCACCGGGGTCCCAGGCATCCTCGCTCTTGGGGACTCATTGTTTGATCCAGAACATTGACGGAGGGAGAGGCCGTGAAGTAAATAAATCAGTTTCATCTTGATTAATCCAGGGCTTCCTGTCCCCACACCCCACCCCGGGAGCATCCGTGGAGCAGCAGCCATTCGCCAAACATTCTTTAGTAAACACTAATTTGAGATGTTACCTCTCCTTAGAAGCATGCTTTTAAGAGGAATCTTTGGAAGTATTCCATGCCTTTAGGACCTACAGGAGTAAGCTTTGAATGATGGCCTTGCTAGCCCAGCAGGTGGTATAGGGGTATGTTGGTTTGGAAAAAGGCATCCCCAGGTCTTCAGAATCATTCCCCAGAGCAGCTACCCGCTCTCCTATGTGGGCTGGGGCTGGTTCTGGTCTGAGTTTTCTGTGGGCCCAGCATGTGGGGGATTTATTTCCCCTTTTGCAGGCTGGATGGCTCCCTTCTTGTACCCAGCAGCTTGGGCTCTGGGAGTCCCCATCCCCCTCTGGACTCCTGCAGAAGGCAGCAGCCGGGCAGAGGCTACCCACTGATTTGCATAATTGCACCGTCCCCTGAATAATTAATAAAGCTCTGTCCTTGCTGGGAGCAAAGACTGCACCATTATGGATGGGTTTGCCATGGATGGGTTTGCCGGAGCTCTTCCAGGAGCCAGTTCCCGGACTCCTTGGCTTTTCCTGGCATGGAGTGCCCCCGGAGAGAGGAGAGGGCACTGGGTTATGTGTGTGCAGGGTGTGTGTGTGTGTGTGTGTGTGTGTGTGTGTGTGTTTCCGTGTCCATGTGATGCTGATAGCATCATAATGGGCGGGGCCGGTAATAAATTTGCTCCTTTCTTCCAGGACCCACAAATGGGGTCTCGAACACACAAACAATTTGGGATTCTTTATTCTCCTGCTTTCTGTGGTCCTACAAATTAACTCTTCTTTGAAGTATGATAGATTCTTATAGAGACTTAGCTCCCTTTTCTGGTGGCCTGGAGGGACCCCTGTTGATTCGGAGGTAAGGGCAGTGGTGGTGAGTTTGCAGGCAGGAGCAGGGGACGAGGGGGCATTTCTGCTTGAGGCCTTTCTTCTTTTTCAGTTCCTCCAAGTTTCTGGGTTTCTTGAGGTCAGGAGTGGCTTGAGAGTGCCTTGCATCTGAGGCTTCTAAGTCCCTTTCTTATGCTGTTTCATGGAAGAAGTGAATTTTCCCTCGTAGGTGTGGTCTTGCCCCCCTGTGGTGCTAGGAAGGGAGGTTGAGGGCTCGGTCTGCTTGTGCCTTGCTGACACCCGGGAAGATCCCATAGTCTCTCCAAGCCAGGGTTGTCCTTGAAAGGCCTTGGTCTCAGCCCTACCTCCTCTCATCACTGTCAGAAGCTTCCGTAAGAGTGTTTCTCAAACTGGTTCCCACAGAGTACCACATTCTGTTAATGAGTGCTTGACTCATTAAGAAATAAGGGGATTCCATAGTGCCAGCAGGTCAGGGAAACATCCAGTGAACCAAAGCAAGTAAGTTTCTTCAATGCTTGAGTCCTGGGAGCCTTGAATATGCTAATGTGTGCATCTGGGTGTCCAAGAGGGTATATAGAATGCTCTCCCCCACACCCCCACACAGACTCTTCTGGGGCCTGCTTGCTCATCTCCAGGTGTGGGGAGGTGTCCATGCCACTGCTGGGCAGTGTCAGCTCTTAGAAACCCTGTCCTCTGTTGAGCTGCCCTTGTCAGTGTGTGTGTGGCACTACATCATTACCATTTGGCCCTCATACTGGCTAGGGAGGTGGCAGGGATTATCCCATTTTACAGATTTTACAGATGAGGAAGCTGAGACTTGAGGGTAATTATCTCACCCCAGGGCATGTAGATGGGTGGTGGAGTTGGCATGTAAACCCATGTCTGCTAGCTGGACCTTCAGTTTCTTCTCCTTGGCCACAAAGAAACCATTTGTTCCTAAATGAAGGTCAGTATGTTGGCTGGCATTGGTCCTTGGGCCACTGGGGACCTGTTCCTCCCATAGCCTCCATCCCAGCTTGGTTCCTAGTTTCCGGGAGTGGGAAGTAGGAGGTTCACCAAAACCCTGTTTAACAGTATCCCAGCTGCAGGGCCTGCGTTTGGAGCCACATGCAGAGACGGGCATAAAACTACTAGGTATCCCACTCATCAAGCCATTCCAGACTCTCTTTTTCCTTCGGCGCCCTCCTTTTATAGGTTGAGGACATTAGAAGTACCCCAGGAGCTAGGTAGCCACTTGTCTCAGGCTGGTGGTGGTGATCAGGGGGTGGCGGAGGCCAGGCAAATCCCCCTGCCTTCTCTTGTTCTAGGTGTTTCTGAGAGCTGCTGCCTGGGCCTGGTGGGTGGCCAGGGGCAGCCTGGGGTGAACTCGTTGGCAGCACCTAGGCTGAGAGGCTGCACTGAAGCTCAGGTGTGAATCCAGGACCTAGGTCACCTGTTTTATGTCTCAGGAGTCTCCTTGGGTCGCACGGTGAAAGGCACTGTATTGCCCCCAAGTGGCAAGGCCACCCTGTTCCCTTAGAGAGCAAGACACCACATGAGTACCCTGAAGAACTGAAGTTTGCTCTGCTGACCCACGGACCGAGGTGTGGACCTGGCTTCCTAACCTCCTGTGTGATCTGGGCCAAGTGCCCTAAGCTCTGAACCTAGATCTCCTCATCTTTAAAATGAATGTGATAACGGTGCCTGTCTTCCGGTGTTCTCAGATTCTATGGGATCATCTTTTTCACATGACCATTTTACCCTCTCTCATATTTGCACTCGCTGTGCTTCTTTTTTTTTTTTTTTTAAGATTTATTTATTAGTATTTTGAGAGAGAGAGTGTGTGTGCGCCAGCATGGGCGGGAGGAGGGGCAGAAGGAGGGGGGTGAGAGAGAGAGAAAGCAGACTCCCTGCTGAGCACAGAGCCTGATGCGGGGCTCCCACAACCTCGTGATCACAACCTGAGCCAAAATCAAGAGTCAGACGCTTAACTGACTGAGCCATGCAGGGGCCCCAGCACATGCCATGCTTTTGAGCTTCCGTGTGAAACCCCAGCGCCCTGCCAGCAGATGCGGCCTTGCCTTCCCTGGGCCCACCACATCATGCAGCAGGAGACAGCCCAAGACAGGCAGGAAGAGATGTCTGTGTGGACATTTCTCCCACTTAGAAAATCAATATTCTGTGGTCTGCCTAATTGTTCTGTTGCTGCTAAATGAGTCATTATGGAGGAGAATAGCAAATGCATTGTGAGATTAATGGGAGAAAATAGTTGGCAAATGACTTTGGTTTGCTTCCGAAACTCTGAGAAGGTGTTACTATGAAAAATCTGGAGAGCCATGTGAGGCTGAATCTCCGGAAGCAGCTGGTAGCATTGTGAGGCCGCAGAGGTAGTGGATGGTCCGAGATGGTCCTTTTAGGGCAGGGCTCTGATTTGAGTATCACAGGGGTTGGAATCAGGAGTTACTGGGGGATCAGATCTGGAGTCTGTGGTGGGACAGGGAGCTCCGATGGCCTGGCCCCAAGGCGAGGGGATACTCTTCAGTTACCCTACATTCTGGGCAGTGCTCCGGGGATGTGGTGGTAAGCACAGGTAGCCCCAGCCCCTCCCTGGGTGGAGGAGACAGACTGCAGTGAAACTCACCCACAGGTAAAGGTGTCTTTATGGTTGAGGCCTGTGTTCTGAGGGCCGGGAGAGGCAGGAGAGCCTAGAACTAGTGGGTCTGATTTGGCGGGGATGGTGGGAACAGCCTCTCCAAGGAAGGGAGGAGTGAGCTGAGCTCTTAGGGAAGAAGCTTCTGGGCAGAGGGAAGAACCCAGTGGTCCCGGAACAGGGAGCTGAAAGGGCTTGTGTGGCCTTAACCCTCACAGCAATCCTAAGAAGTGAATACTTCCTCAATTTGCAAATGAGGAAACTAAGGCTGAAGATGCTTGAGACTTGCTGGAGATCATGCAGCCTTCCCTGGCAGAGGCAGATTAGAGCCCAGGCCTCTGTGACTAATTGTGTGCCTGGCCTGAGAGATGCTCTAGGTGCCTTCTGCCCTCGCAGGAGTCTCCACAGCCAATGCCAGGCCCGCACTCCTGTAGGGCAGGGGGCCCAAGACTTTCCTGAGCTCCCAAGATTCCAGATTCTGGGGAGAGGGAGCCCCATTAGTCCCAAAGCCAGGCCTCTGCCTTTGGGGGGCTTTGCTTCCTCCTGGTGGCAACATGACTTGTGTAATTTTCTGTTGATCAAAATGCCAAGACAACTAATGACTCCTTTTTGAAAAAAGTTCTCTTAACACACTTCTCTCCCCGTGAAGTGGGTTGATTTATTCCCTGCCATTAATCCCTGCTGGCCTGTCTTTAGGTGGAGCCTATGAGCTTCCTGTAGCAGTGGGATGGAGGTGTGGTCCGTTCAAGGTGAACCTATGAACTCCCCATAGTTTTAGGAAGTAGCAGCTGCAAATGGGGAGTAATCAAGTATTCACTTTGAATACTGGGATGGGGCCATCAGAGGTCATCTCACCTTTTCTTGGTCCCTGATGACAACAGAGCATCATGGTACCAAGGAGTGTGGTAAAACGTTTCCAGAGCCTTACATGGGAGGGTCAGAGCCATAAGACTAGAGTTGGCCCCAGATTCTAAATTCTTGATGAGCCCCGGTGTGATTCTGAGCCTCACTGAAGCTCTGAGATCCCTAGTTAGTAGCCGTGGATTCTTCCCTCTCTGGAAGGGTCCCAGGCCTCTGAGGGCTGTCGGTGGTGGAGGTACCAGGTTATCAGGCTGCAGAGTGACCTTGGGGCCGCATGTACCACCGCCTGCTCCAGCTGAGGGAGCCAGGCCTCACTGCCCCAAGGGACATTAGCAGGACGAAGCACCGTGAGGACCTGAGCCCCGAAGGAGACAGGAACTCGGCCTATGGTGCTTTGCTACTGCTATTGGCTGAAATCCTACTTTCAGCCCAAACTTAGATTGGATTGACTCCTCCCTACCCCTCTCCAAGTATAAACCACAGCCCCCCGGCAGAGGCCGAGTGTTTATTTGGTCTGGTAGAAGAGCCCCAGCTGAGGGCCCTTTGTCCTGCTCAGATTCCACCTCCAAAAGAATTCTGCTGAGTTCTTCAGATAAACAGCAGGGCATGTCTTGTGGGGTTTGGGACAGGTCTGTGGCTGGCCCTGAGGGGACAGAGGAGATCTAGTCCCACCCCAGCACCCCACTGTGCTGCCAGAGGGAGTTATCAGTGACCCCTCAGAGTTGGTGCCCTGAGGTCTGCCTTCTGTTCTTGTTCCTTCTTCTCAGGGAGCCAGTCCCTCTCTTAGAAAATCCAGCAAGCCAGACCTACTCATGGTGGTATTTTGGGGTCCCCACAACAGCCCTGACTCTGGGGACCCAATCTGGAGTCTTCTCCTAGTCAGTCTTTGTTCTCCTGTGGTGGCAGACTCAGGCTAACCTGAGCCCAGGCAGATGGGAAGCCGAAGTAGCCGGATCAAGCCTTGTCCCACACACTTTTTCTTCCACTTGGGCCATGGGTGGATTCCAGAGTCTTGCATTCCTCAAATTCTGCCCCCGCTCAGGCACTCTCTTCTCCTGCTTGTTTTCATGGTGCTCTGTTGTTTGCAGGGAGACAGTGGACTGTCCCCTGTCCCCCCTGGGGAACCCAGGCAGCTGAGCAGCAAGCCTGATGATTTGTCACCATCCATTTCCAACTGGTCATCCCTGCTTCTCTCTCTCCTAAGTCAAGGTGGCTGTGTAGCCGTCGTGGGATTCCTTCCATAAATGTCTGTGGCCTATAACCGTTAGTGGTGGTGGGACTCCATCTCATTTGTGTCCAGCTACTACCAGGAAGAGTGTTTCAGGGCAGGCATGTTCCATAGAGCACCTGCCCTGTGCACGCACATTTTAGCAAACTCTCAGAAAGACAGCCGCATGGCGTCCGGTAGGCCTGGCCACCCCCAGCTTTGTCCTTCTGCCCTGGAGAAGCACCTTGCACCAGAGTCACTCCCAGGTGATGCTGCAGGGTCCTCATGGCCCAGTGCTTTCTCGTGCCGGCGCCATAGCAGGGACCTCCTTATCGGCTTGAGGCTGGGGTTCTCCGCTGAGTGGTGGGATTCAGGATCTAAAGAATTCTTGGACCCCAAGTGGCCGTATGCGAAGGGTTGGCTTGCTAAGCTCACCTGAATTTTGGGGCAGGTATGAACAGGATGGCGATGCCTGATGCCCTTTTTTTGTCCAGTCACATTTGAAGCCACTCATAACACTACTGGAAACACATTTCTAAACGAGAGGAAACACGGCATCCTCTCTGGTTTCAGTTGTACAGAAAACTAGTTAACAGGCTTCCTGTGGCCACCCCTAGCACACTGGGGTCCTGATGAGGGATCTGCAAACCTGCCTTTGGGTGGATTCACTTAAGTTTCACACATATATTTATCCCACTGTCAGCCATTTACCTTAATGTGTTTCAGTACAGACCACATTCTACTTCACAGTACGCTGGCATTCGTAATTGAACATCACCTTGCCCTTCCAGGCATGGTCACCCCTCCCTACCCGAGCTTTCTGGCTTCTGTGTCAGATCCTGCTGGATGGCAGCTCTCTACTGGCCCCAGAGGGAGGATGGGGCAGGGGCGGGCACTGAAGTCAGGGTCCTGCTTTCCTTGTACTGGTCCCTCTCAGCTCCCCCTCCTCCCCTGCCTTTCCTGGTCCTGCCTCCACCCCGGTCCCATTTGGGCCACCTGCTGCTGCCGGGCCAGGCCCTCAGAGGACCAGGGTGGAGTGGACCACCGCCGGTCATGCTGGGCATCCTACAAGATAAACTTGGATTGTTGGAAATGCTGGCTTAGGTCCCTCAAGCCCCCAGCCGAGGTCCCTGTTTGGGTTGTGTTGTGACAAGGGACTTATTTCCACCATGTGATGTCTGCCCATTCTCTGTCTTGATGGCCTTTCATGCTGGTAGCCCCCCTGCAGGGGTCCCCTGACATTTTGTGTTCCGGTTTCAGGAGGGCAGGCACTCAATGGGGAGCCCCCAGCTGGCCAAACTAGTGGGCTAGAAGAGCCCTTCGGGTTCTAAATCACTCTGCCTGCGAAGGCAGAATCTCCAGGCTGCCCTGGCAACAGCTCCGCGCCAGCCTGTCGCGTGGCCGCTGACAGCTCTGGCTGCTGAGTGGCTGCGCTCGCCCGCGGCCCCCCTGCTCCTCACACCCCTGCACTCATTAGCAGCCGCGTGCTCCTGCGTCCTCTAGGCCGATGGCGCAGGGCAGGTGCTGGGCTGGGGTCCTTGGACTCTCCCGAGCGTGGAGGGGGGGCGAGGGGGGGTGTCACCCTTGAGAGATTTCATCGGCAACAGTGACCTTGGTTGGGTGCCGCTCAATACCCGGCTGCCGGAAAACAAAGCCTGACTTCCAGGTCTTAACAAGTCTCTTGGGAGTCCCCAGACTGTCATCCTGCTGCACCCCCACTCCCCTGAGGCTCTCTGCCCGGGTCATCCCTGTTTATTCATGGTACTCAGACAAATTCCCTCTGCAGGTGGATGCCTGGATTCAAATCTCAGCTCCTCTCTCGTCAACTCTGACTTCAGGGAACTCGTCTCACTCTGTAAGATGGGGATGCGGGTACTTCCTGTCTCCCAGGGAGGTCATGGGGAGTAAATGGGATCTGTGGCCAGGTGCTGGGCGGAGCACCTTGAGACCCGCACAGCAACGCTGAGACGCCCGAGCTCTGCCAAGTGGCAGGTATCCCTGCTGTCTCGGGCCGCTCCCCTCTCTGGAGTGCCTCCTTCTCTGCCCCTGCTCTTCCTGCGTGGACACTGCCCGTCTGTCTAGTCCTGGCTACTGCTGCTTGGAGCCCGCCCATGGCCCCTTGCTCTGGTCTCCGGCAGATTTCACTTTGCTCCGTGTTTCCCCACCTGCTTTCTGTGCTTTGTGATTATTGCGTCTGCTCTGCAGTTGGGGTCCTCTGAGGGTACTGGCTCGGGTCTCTTGAACTGTCCTTGCTTGTCCTGCCCTTCTCGGCAGAACAAGGTAGAGTCTAGCTCCTTCAGAGTCCCCCAGAACCTCCGGGTGAACTTGGAGGTCCTCCCCTCCCGCAGTGGAGCGTGTGACCAAACTCATTCGTAAGGCTCTAGAATGAGAAGTAGTCCAAGATTCTGTCACAGGTGGGAAGCCGAGGCCACGAGTGGGGCAGGAACATCTCCAGGCACACAGGAGCTGGAGGGCCTGCCGGTCAGTTGGGCCTTCCTGGGAGGCATTGGGGAGGACTTCACAGAAGTGACAGGAGCTGAGGTTTGAGAGAGGAGCAGCCCATCAGAGGGACGGGGGAGAAGGGTGTTTAGGCAGAGGGACCCCGCGAGCAAATGCTCAGAGGTCAGAATCTTCCTGTCCTCTTGGGATGTGAGGCCGCCATGGGAGGTGAGAAAGGGCTTGGAGCTTAGGGAGTGGGAGGTGAGGAGATGCGGGTGCAGAGAGGTGAGCAGCCCCCCCCCACCCCGCCCGTGTGTTGGATTGAGTTAGGGGAGGATGGGCATCCTTGCCCTGTGCCGGGGGCCTTTTCTTCTAGATGTTCACCGTGACCTGAGAGGTGGGGAAACCAGGTGCCCAGAGGTTTGGTGACTTGACCTGGGCTTCCTGGGCTAGTAAGAGGCACAGCCAGAGTGGGAACCTGAGCCTCATGAGCCTCCAGGTTCTGCTGAGCACTGCCTGCTGGGGCTGGCGCTGTGCCTCCTCTTTAGGGCCGGGGCCCGAACTCTTATTTTAGCTGCTCCCCAGCCAGGTGTGGGAGCCATGAGGAGAGTGTACCTGAAAGGGGTGGCCCTGGTTCTGGGCCACAGAGATGCGGTGTCACTGAGTTGCCCAGCACATGTGTGCGGGTGCACAGGACACAGTGGGCACCTTCCGAGGATGGGGTCGCTGCTCAGCGGGCCTGGCTGCTCTTTCTTTGAGCTAGGCCTGTGGGAAATGAGACCAGTGCCAGGTGGCCTCTGGCTGGGCAGCCCCAACTCTGGCCTCTGCCGCCCGGCAGCCGAGAGGGCTCCTAGAAGACCTGGCCCCTCACCCCTTCCTTGGGGAGCCCACGACCCCCCCTGTAGGTTTCACAACTATTCTGATCTTATTTCCTGGCAGTTCTCAGGGTATGACAGTTGTCTGTGGGCCTCACTTAGAGAGAGGCCTCCATTCTGGGCCTCTGGTACCTTGCCCACAGCCCAGACTTTCACAGGGGCCTGATAAATGCTTGTACTGTGAATGATACATTGAGCACCTATTGCATGCCAGGAACTCCACTGGGCGCTGGGGTAATGGACTCTGGCAAGGCACTTTGTGACCCCCAGAGCTCCTCTGGCTCCTTTTAGGTCAGTTGTCTTGGATCAGGTATTCATCTCTACATTTTCCAAATGAGGAAACCAAAGCACAGAGAAGAGGCAAGTAGCCTGGGGTCACATCATGAGCCGGTGAGGGCCAGAGCCAGGCTGAGCCCATCCTCCAGTAGATGCCTACCCCCTGGGCTATGAGTGCATCTTGGGGGCTGTCAGCTGTTTCTCTGCCACCAGCTTCACTGAGCTCTGGAACCGGGGACCAGAGATGGTGCTCCTGGGCCAGCAGGGAAGCCGGGCCCACAGAGACTCTGGATCCCAGGAGCAGGGCCCCTGGGGGCACAGCCAGCACCTGACTCCTTCTCATTGCTCTGCCCCAGCAGGAGCAGGGGCCCCCTCTGCCACTGCTGAGGAACTGGCTGTCTGGGACAGTGACTGTGTTTGGGGTAAGTCAGAGGCAGGAGAACAAAGAGAACCCTTCCTGCCAATGTGACTCTGACCTTGGAAACCCAGAAAAAGGGAAGAGTTGGCTGCAGGCTTCAAAGGGGGGCAGGCCTCCTGCGGACGGACATTGAGGAAGCCTTGGCTTTGTCAGTTCTTGCTGCCGAATTTCTCCTTTTCAGGTTAACAGAAGTCCTGGGGATCAGTGTCTGTGGGCTGGCCTGGAATCCTGCCACTTCTCCAGAAGGCGGGGCCATGCCAGGATTGCTGCTCTGCTTTGCCTGGGCTCTTAAGACACAACTTACAGGACTCTGGACCTAGCTCTCAAGGCTTACCCCAGTGCCCCTTTGCATATGTGCCTAGCTGTAGGAGGGGGGCCCCAGGGGTGCTTGGGATCTTGCAGGGAAGTGCATAGCAGTCAGGAGATCCTGGGCACAGTGAGGCATTGCATCTTTGCTCATTATTCCACAGACGATAGGTAAGTCCCTACTGTGTGCCAGGTGCGGACTCTGTCCCTGGAGAGATGCGTGGTGGGACCTGCCCCTGTCTTGCCAGCTGTGAAAGGAGCCCCTGGCTGAGGCAGTCCACGGATGGGTGGGCACTATGTAACTTGGAGAGTGGGTGCCTGCTAAAGGGGAGGGGCCAGCCTCTATACTATGTCACTAGGTCTTTGGATGTATAAGAGAAGCCAGAAATCTAGAGCGTTTGGGTGACATTTTAAAATTTCACATCTTTAAATGTTGGCAATTGATTCAAAACTTAAAAATGTCAAACACTATGTGGGCTTAACAAAACATGAATGTTGACCAAATACAGCCCATACTCTTTAGTTTAGAGACCTCTATCTAAGTGTCGGATAGAACCCAGGTGGGCAGTCGGGGGAGTAGGCAAGGCCCTCTGGAGGAAGAGCCACATGGGCAGAGGTGTGGCTGGGCGAATCTGCACCCGTGTTTTCAGGACAGTCTGGGGACCCCAGCAGAGCGGCCTGGAGTGGCAGACTGGGTGGGGTGTCCTGCGGACTGTGGAAGCCGTGCTGCCTGGAGAGGGACTGACCCTAGCTGGCGTGAAATGCTGCCCCAGCAGAGTGGAGAAGTGGCAGACTGACCCCGGCTACCCTGAGCCAGCAACGGCTCCGCCCCGTCCCTCCAGCTGGGGGTTTCTGCCAATCCTCGGCACAGTCAAACGAGAATCTTTGGTCAGGGAAGTGGTATTTAAGAGAAGGCCCTGGGACACCCCGTATCTGGATCCTTAGCTCTGGGGGGGACTGTCCATCTGTCGGGGTGTCCGTGTGTGCATAGGACTTCCCCTGCCCTTTGCATTTGCTCTCCTGCTGGCCCTGTAGCTCCTTCAGGCACTGGAAGTCCTAAACCCCCAGAAGGGGCTCACTTCTCCCCACCCCTGCAGGGGTCCTGCATTCTTCAAAGGGTTTGAACTGCTCTGGCCAGAGCCTGTCTGGTTGTCTTCCTGTTCAGGCCTGCAGGCATAACTTTCCTTTGTTTCACCACCCTGTCTGCCACGCCCTCCACAATCCATATTTTCGTTTCCTTCTAAGTGATCACCTGCTGCAAGGGTCCTTCAGATTGTCCTGGCAATATGTCTAGCAAACTGGCATTGAGCACCGGCTGTGTGCAGGACCTTGGGGAAGAGAAACGGAGGTGATTGAAGCCCAGGGACCTGATATGGCCAGGAACGGATGGGGTAGACAGACTCAACCCACGGACCGTGGCGGGGTCAGCTCCAGGGTCTGGGTGAAGGGCAGCGAGGCAGCAAAGTGGGAAGGGGCAGTCAGGGAAGAGGCGAGGTGACTCTGTGATCCCAGATGCCTGTGTCTGAGGCCGGGGACTCCTGGCTGCTTTCCCAGCCTTGCCTCCTCCCACCCAACGCTCTGTCCTCAGCCTTTGGGGCGGCAGCAGCCGGCCTGAGTGAGGCGCAGGCAGAAGAAAAAAACAGAAGGAGGCTCCTGGCCTTCTGGGCAGAGCAGGTACCATTTGTTGCCAGATTCCTCGCTGGATACCCTCTCGATCACATCCTTCCCTTTACTTTTAAGTCTTTTTAGTGTGAAGGTAATTAAAAGTACAAGCACAGAGTACCAAATTCCAGCCATACAGGGGAGTGTCAAGCAAAAAGTGCCATTTTTCCTTCTACACCACTGTCACCATAGAGCCTCCCCACCCCACAAAAACCACGGCTGACTGTTGGCCGGGGCTTTTTCTGCAGACTTTTTGTGGCAAAAACAAAACAAAACAAACCAGTGTCTGTGTCTATGTGCTGAAGACATGTCAGCTAGCGTAATCCTTCGTCCTTGACCTGTAGAGAGAGGAGCAGGGGAAAGCTGGCTGTTCTGGCCCAGAATGAAGACTCCCCCACGCTCCACCCCTGTCCCTCACCTCGTTCAGCCCTCTAGCCACACAGCTCTGGGGGTGACGTGGCTCCCCAGGTGGGGCCGTGCTGTGGGCTCCACACTCAGTCTTCTAGAGAGGGGAAGAGACAGGCTGCATGGCCATCATAGGGCTTCTTGTGCAGACAGGACTCCCCAGGGGACTGAGTCATTTCTGGTTTTGCCCACCTGTGCCCAGCCCCGGGGACAGGAACAGGAGTCAGCTGTGGTCCCTGTATGCCCTGGAGGTGCTCCTAGCCTCGGGTAGGAGAGATGTGTGCAGCCTTAGTGAGACCCTCTAGCTGGGGACTGTCACTTGGCCTCTCCCTCTGGGCCTAGGTCGGCCACCAGGCACAGACCCTGGAGCCTGGCCCTAAGGGACTATTTGGGGCTGGGGGCAGCTGAGCCCAGGGAGGACTGTTTGCCTGGGCTCAGGGAAGCTTCTGGAGGCATTGTAATAACCTAGGATTCAAAAGGGAATTTCTCAATTCTGGTCCATCATCCGATGGGGCTCGAAGTACCTCCAGCTCAACAAGGGAGAAACTGGATAGAAAGGAACAGGAAAGATCTGTGAGGTGCAAATGCTGGTACTGTTATTTTGTGTGGGATCCCCTGTTTCCTGCCCCCTGTGTGGATTGGGGGCCCTGTGTGGATTGAAGCTCAGAGCTGGTTGAGGACTGGGCCCTGGGTGGGGGAAGACGCGTCTGCTTAGGCTGGAGAGCCCTGTCTGGGCCAAGTGTTGGCCCTTGTCGCTGGGATATTGAATGGCACTGAGTACTTGGTCACCTGTTAAGATGGGGTACAGAGATCTGCCTGTTGGCCTTTGGCTTTGGCGCCCGTTTCCGGGTGATGGGGGTATTTTATGGTGATGAGGACAGGGACAAGAAGAGTGAAGGAAGGCTTACTTTGTGCCAGGACCCTGCGGCCCACCCCTAGGCTGGTCTCCACCTCCAGCTTTGCTCCCCTTTAGTGCTCCCCCAACCCCGTATGGCCCACCCCTTCCCACTGGACTCCAGGCTGCCTCCTGCCTGCCTTGTTGATTTTACTTTACTGACCCATCCCTACCCCTGCACCTCAAGTACCCTCGCTCACGGTCTCTGCCTCTGTTGTTCCCTTATCCTTGATCACTCTGCCCAGGTGTCTGTGACCTGCTCCCTCACTTCATCCAGCCATGCATGAAGCAGCCTCCTCTCCCTCTAGCTGGACCCTACCCTGTGTTTCTTTCTCACACTTGAGTTCATCTGAGATTATCACTGTGTACTTGTCCCACACTTCTGCCCCAGGGGAACAGGTAGTGGCTGTCTTATTCCCTGATGTATCTTCAGCCTCTAGAACAGGGCGTGCCCCAAGGTTGGTGAATGAACAAATCAATGGATTTCATTTACTCTTACCCCATGAGGTAGGCACATTGCTATGCACTTTTACAGACGAGGAAGGTGAGCTCAGAGAGGGGCTGACTAGCTCATGGTCACATTTGCAACATGACAAAACTAAGATTTGATGAGCCAGATGTCTGTAGCCCAGAGTCTTGTCTTAGCCAGTAGAAGCTACCACCTCCCCGAATCTAGGCAGGCCTGCTCTCCAGGAGAGGATGAGAATGCGAGGGGCTGAGAACTGTGGGTATTGTACCCTGAGAAGACAGGTTGGCGTGAGGAAAACTGGTGGGAGGAGGCCAGAGAGGGCCAGGGGGCAGGTCGGACACTTCACTGAGGCTCAGGACAGAGAGTCTCTGCGACGTAGTCCCTGAAGAGAGCAGCCCCGGGGCACCACGGCTCCCAGAGGCCCTTTGTGCTGGCTCTAGTTCCTGGCACGATTTCTTTCCCAGAGGAGCTCAGGCCTGGCCGAGCTTCCCAGGGCAGAGCAACACATGGAGAGAGAGAGAGAGACTCCAGCCTTGCTGTTTGCGTTGTTGTCACGTCTTCTCAATCAGCCTATTTCTGGGAGCAATGACTTCATCTCCTGTGATTCTCGACACAACCATTGTCAGGCATGCATGGAAAGACTGGGCCTGGCACCGTCCATGTTCTCCTGATGAGCCAAGTTAGGAGAGCCAGTTGGCAGGCCCTAACCTGACCTGGGTCGGGGGCTCACGGTCAGGTCTGCCTCCAGGAGACTCCCCTTCCAGTGATCACCCTCAGATCTGGCCTCGTTGACCCTAGGGAGCCCGGTGCCCCAAATGCCAGCCAGCCGGCCAGCACATGGCCTCTGTTGGGGGCCAGGGCAGTCACACCCAGCGTCCACCCTCAAGGGCTCCAAGGGCTCCTTGGAGTAGGCGGACCCTGCCTGCATTAGAGGGGCTGCATAGGATAGGGAAGGGAGTGGGGACCCCACTTGGGCTCAGGGAACACACCAAAGAGTTGTCTGGGCCACAGAGGAAAGGTGAAGGCTGGTGGACGATCTCCCTGTGGAGGGTAAGGGAGGGGCTGGCTGATGGGCCTGGCATCTGGGTGTCGTGGGCCACCGTGGCAGCGTGTTGGGCTGGGCGGTGGCGGGGGATAGAGTGGAAGATGATGAGAAGGCAGGGTTTGGACTTGACCCCGTAGCTGGCTGGATTTTCAGAGGGGATGGGGCCTGCTGAGGGCTGTGGTTTTAGAAGCAGCTCCCTGGCTGTGTGTGAGGGTGGGTGTGGGAGGCTGTCTTCGAGGACGGGGCGGACACCGGCAGTGGCTCCCCTTCATCCTCCAGGGTAGGGGAGTCTCCTCCCCTGTCACTCCCCCACACTGCCTGCAACGCCAGTCTCCACCCCTGGACTGCTTGTGGGCTAGGAACCGGAGGTGGTGGGAAGTCCCAACTTTAGAGTGATCCCCCCAAAAATCTTTCAGCTGGACTTCGTGCAGATCTGGAAGGCCCTAGAATCCCAGAAGGCACATCTTTAGCCCAGGTTTATTTACACGTTCTCCTGGAGGCAGGGGGAGGACTTGAAGGACACCAGGCAGGATGTGGTGCCAGAACACTCATGCCCCCACCAACTCCCCGTCTGGGGGTTCCCTGGGCCGCACCTCGGAGCAGAGCCAATAGTGCAGGCCCCTGCTCAGGGTCAGACTGCCGGGCGTCCAGTCTCATCTGGCCCACTTCCCCACTCTGTGGCCTTGAGCAGGTTGCTTGCCCTGTCTGAGCTTCAGTGTCCGCTTCTGTTAATGGGGACAGTAATTGTACCTGCTTCCCAGGGTATTTCTGAGAATTATTTGTTTTTAAAGTGGGGGGTAACTCTGCTGCTTAAGCGTCTGCCTTCGGTTCAGGTCATGATCTCAGGGTCATGGGGTCAAGCCCCATGGTGGGCTCCCTGCTCAGTGGGGAGTCTGCTTCTCCCTCTCTGTCTGCCCCCACCCCTGCTTGTGCTCTCTCTCTCTCTCTCAAATAAAAAAATAAAATCTTAAAAAAATAAAAACAAAGGGGGAAGGGGCCTAGCAGAGCAACCACACATAGGAGAGGCCCAGTTTGCCTTAGCTGTAGCAGAGGGGCCATGGGGGTAGGGGCGAGGGGACGGGCAGTTATCTTCACCTTCCTTACGGAGGCTCCCTTAGGTTTCCCAGGGCCAGAAGCGGGGAGGGTGATGAGAGAGCCTGGCTGAGGGAGCAGTGAAGTCTGGGCCCTAGCTTCCACCGCTGCTGACTCAGGCAAGTCTCTCTTAGCCTCAATTTCTTCGACCAAGGAAGGAATAAGGAAAGGATTGATGGTGGTTGGAGCCAGCAGGGGGCAGGTGAGGGGCTGACATACCTGTTAAGACTTCATTTCCCCATACTGAAAGTCATCTAACTCCCTGCCCTGAGCAGGCACCGGCAGGGAATGTTTTCAGACGGGCCTTTTCCAAGCTAAGGGTGGCCACGTTCTCCTGCTTCTGTGTTACTTTTCCCACAGAGGATGGTCTGCTGTCGCCCTTGTCCCTGAGCCACCACCCATCTTCTTTGCTTGCCTTCACTGTTCCTGCTGTTCAGCATTGTCTTTTTTGGTAAGAAAACTGTTTGGCAAACCAGAGAACATTTTCTGAGCATCTTTAGTCTGCTTAGGTCTATGTTGGGCCCAGGGGATACAGAGATGGTTAAGATACTGACCCAGGTATTAGGGGGAGGAAGATTGTTGAATTGTCTTGTGTTTAAACATCTGAATGCAAAAGCAGCAAGGCTGGGGCAAGAGGCCCTGGGCCCTAGGTTCTTCTGCTTTCTGCCTGTGGGACCCCTGGCAAATTACACGACCTCCCTGAGCCTCCGAATCTTCAGCCCAAAACCTAGGTCAGTCCCTGATGATCCCTCCCAGTTCAAAGGGTCTGGTATCAGTTTGGATTATTAACTTCACTCTGTCCTCTCCAGGTAGAAGGCTGGGCTAAGTGCACTTTAAGCACAAAGCTGGAAGAGCAGACTCGAGGCAGTGCACTGAACCACGGTGAAGCCAGCTCTGCAACATACTATTTATATGTCTTTGGACAAAATCCTTCCTTGAATTCCTTTGAGAATTTTTTGGGGGGAATGTGTAAATGAGTATTATGGTATGCCTAATACCAAGGGCCTGGCCCATAGGAACTCATTCATTAAAGCTGCTGAATACCTCCCCTCCTCAAATCAGGCACCTGCTCCACACCAAGAACGCGCCCCTCCAGCACCCTTCTTGGCCCCTCTTCCTAGCTCTGCATGTTCCATAGTGGGACTCTCTGGGGGAGGAGGCTGTGGAAGCATACTTCTCTCACCCTCCCTGCCCCCCTGCCCTACAGCAGAGGCCTACAGCTAACTGAGGAGACCTAGCATGGGGACCCACAAACGAATCGAGGGAGAGCCCCTCGGTGGGGTTCAAATGGTTTAAAACCTCCTTGATTTGAATATAATACTGGTTTCGAATTCTGTCTTGCTTTAAGAAGAACATGTTTGCTAATGAAATTAATAGTGTAAACAAGATTTGGGGAGGGCAGGCAGCCAGAGGAGAGGGGTTGTTTAAACACACTTCAAAGAACACCCTTTTCCAGCATCTAAGCCACTCCATTTGCATACGTAATGATTGTGCTAATTATAGGTGGCCTCATCTGTTAACAACAAGTTTGCCTGGTTGTGCTACATTATTGTAATCACTCAGTCAAAATTTCTGGCATGCTTTTCACCAAAGATAACACTAGTAATAACTCCTATCATGTTTGATCCCTTGCTCTGTGCCAGGCATTTTAGCGGCCATTTGACAATGATCTCATCTCTTCTTTGCAACAGCTTTGTGCCCTGCAGATTCCTACCCCCTGTGTACGGAGGGTGAGATTGACATCCCGGGAGGTTAGGTAACATCCCTGGGATCCCACAGCCGAGAGCTGGTAGCTGGGGACGTGGCCCAAGTTCTTTGCTAACTCACGTTCTTTCTACTCCGTGTGTGGCTCTGCCTCTCTGGGGAGATTTGGCACGTGTGCTCACTTTTTCTGTCGAAGCTTTCCCTTTCTTGTTTGGTCCTGGCAGAAACTCCCTTTTGGCTGCAGAGGAAAAGGAGACCCTAACAAGGAATTGAGGGCAGTGCAGGAGGCGCGACTGGGTCCCCTCACTTCTCGGGTGACACCGGGCCCAGCTCACTCAACCACCTTCCCACAGCGGAGGGAGGGCCGCCCCCCCTTGTCCTTCCCTGGGGTCTTGAGTCCCAGCTTGAGAGGATGGTGTCTTGCTTCTCCCACTCAGCCAGTGCTGGGCTTGGCCTCACAGCCCAAGAAATTATAAGGCAATAAACAGGTGGGAAGACACCAAGTGCACCATAAATCGCCGTACATTTGTTGTCATTAAATCGGAGGTTGCACGCAGGTGGCTCGTGGCCACACGTCGGCCACAGACAGGTTTCCCTGGGTCTGAAAAGATACAGAGGTGTTTCTTGGTGTTTTTAAAAGAATCAGTTACCGGGGCGCGTGGGTGGCTCAGTGGGTTAAGTCGCTGCCTTCGGCTCAGGTCATGATCTTGGGGTCCTGGGATCGAGTCCCGCATCGGGTTCTCTGCTCAGCAGGGAGCCTGCTTCCCTCTCTCTCTCTCTGCCTGCCTCTCTGCCTACTTGTGATCTCTCTCTGTCAAATGAATAAATAAAATTAAAAAAAAAAAAAAAGAATCAGTTACCAACACTGAAACACCCATAAAACATTCACCTGCAAAATCAGGGTTTCTGGCTTTTCCCGAGCAGACAGATGTGGCAGCATTGAGCCTGTATCCCTCTAGGGCAAAGAACTGGCCGCTACAGCTCATCCCATCTTTTTCTCCCTGGAAGGCCTTCAAGTTGGCATAGCCCAACTTAGCTCTTCCCAGCGGCCCTGTGTGTTGGGGGCAAGGGAGGGGAATAAGGTTCCCATTCTGTAGACAAGGAGCTTGGGGCCCAACGGGACTGCTGGACCCCGCCACAAGCTGGTGTTGGGGAGGCTGGGACTTACACTTCATCCTCACTGCCCTCCAGATGTGTCTGAGCCCCACTGGCCACCCTGGAAAGAAAGAAACCTTTCACGGGCCTAATGACTCAAAACTAACCAACAGTGAGCCTGGGGAACTGTTCCTGTCTCCCCTTCTCCCTTTCCACCCTCCCGAGGCCGGAGGGGACATGGGAAACCTATTCATTTAAACTCAATTATTTTCTCGAAGACAGAACTGAACTGAATTGGGTCAGCGGCTGTATTTGCTGTGCTCAGCTATTTCCCCTGTACCGCCAGCGCCCACCGGGCGTGTTGCTGGGCTCCGTGCTGCCGGGCTCACCAATTATAACTCCGTATCAGTGGCCGTTCCTTAGCATGCTTGATTTGGGAACAGAGGAACACCCTGTGTTCCTTCACCGAGCAGGCCACAGGAGCAGGGTCTGGAGTGTGTGGTCACCACCTCCTGGACCCAGGCTGCAGGTTTGGTGCATTTCATGTCCAACCCCTGTCTGCAGTAGATGTGCTTCTGACAGTGGAGTTTTACAGACAGGGAACCTGAGGTCTGGAGAAATTTGGTGCTTGTTGGAGAGGCAGGCCTTGGAATCAGATGCAACTGGGACCTGACTAGGTGTATGACTTGGAGCAGAGAGCTGACTGCTAGGCACTCCATCTCATCTGTAAATGAGGCATGAGTACTTGACATACCTCTGGGGGCCAGGCTGTTGTACTGGAAATATGACGTGCTACGTGACGTGGACACTTAACCCACCCATCCACACTCATTCCCTTGCACTGTGTGCAAGGCACAGAGCATGGTAGGGGACTGAGATCTCAGAAGGCATACAGGCTGGGCTGCCCTCCTTTCTGTGAAACTGTTCCTGATTTCTCTGCAATCAACTGGAAATGTTTCTGCAGTCATTACAGGTCGCCTGTTGGGCCAGGCCCTGCAATGGATACTTGCTCAGCCTCTCCTGGACCTGTGGCTAGGCATGCTTTTGTTGGGCAATGATGTCTGTATGTGTCCTCACGCGGTGGACTGCCAGCTTCCTGAGGGCAGAGAGCACGTGTCTTGCTCACTTGCTTGAACGCTGATGTCATGCCCTTTCTAGCTGGGTGACCTTGGACTGTTGGGCCTATTTTCTCATCTGTAAAATGAGACAGTAGTGTCTCCCTGTGACACCCAGAAAGAGGCTACTGGCAGCTTTGTGCGTAGACACCTGCAAAAACTCTCGGGAGACATTTGGAAGAAGTGAGATCAGATGCTTCTGTTTCACCCTCTTTTTTTTTTTTTTTTTTTTTAAAGATTTTATTTATTTATTTGACAGAGAGAAATCACAAGTAGACGGAGAGGCAGGCAGAGAGAGAGGAAGGAAAGCAGGCTCCCTGCTGAGCAGAGAGCCCGATGCGGGACTCGATCCCAGGACCCTGAGATCATGACCCGAGCCGAAGGCAGCGGCTTAACCCACTGAGCCACCCAGGCGCCCCTGTTTCACCCTCTTGAAGCCCAGAACATCTAAGATCGGGGCTCTGGGGGATCCCGGGAAGGGCTGTGAGTGCCGTCTTGTTGCAGAGTTGCTTCCTTACCTGGAGCAGTGTGGACGGGGTGTAGCCTGTGGGCCTCCCCTCATCCCCTCCGTCTTCTCCGCTCTGGGGGCTGGGTGTTGCCCAACCTCGGGCTGCTCCAGCTGCTCTGGTCTCAGAGAGCCATACCTCCCATTGTCCAGTGGTGGGGCTGGGATGAATTAGGACCTAGCCAGCTGCTGCTGACCTCCAGGAAGGCACCCAGGTCCCAGTGCCTGGCGTTGGGACTTTGTTTTGGCGGTGTTGAATCTGGAGGTAGAACAGGGTCCCCCAGTCCACTCCCATGATATTGTTGCTGGTCCCAGAGGCTTGGGGGTGGATAAGGGGACAGTTCAGGGAGGTTTGGATTCCTTGACCTTGTAGGGACTTGGTGAAATCGGAGGGCCTGTCTGTGAACTGGGGCATTGGGCCGGTGTAGACCTGTGGTGGCGATGGCTATGAGAGCAGGGCTCCACTCTTGTGGGGTGGGGACAGAACTTGGGGACTGGGCAGCAGGTGACCTAGTCAGACACAGAAGCTAGACCCTGGTAGAGCACAGTAAATGGAACTTGAGCCTTTGGGGGCAGGACTTAGGGATGGGGGCCCTGACCACCAGCCGACCCCAGCATACTGTCATAGGGCTCTAGCAGCCACAGGCTCGGAAACTGTAGCCATCCCTCCCTCCCCCTTGCCCCTTGTAGCAGTCAGTCCCTGGAACACCACGCTGAGTGTTTGCCCAGCACTTGGCACCGTGACAACCAAGAAAGAAATGCTGACCAGGTCTTATTGCAAGTTCGAGAGTAAATTTACTATTTTTCTAAGGAGGCATCACGTAGGTGGGAATTTACCCACCCCCTATACATTCACAGCGTTTTGATGGAAACATTGCATTTTTTTGAGTGAACATGTGTCAGCATCACTGTGGGGGAAAAGGTTCCAGGATTCTCTGCCAGCTGAAGTCATTACCACAAGGCACTGGTTGGGGGCCTGGCAGATGGGGGTGAGGAGGTGGCCAAGTGGGGAGCCTGGCTGGCCTGATGGGAGGCCGGAGGACCTTGGAGCTGGGCCGGGGTGAGGGGGGGCAGGTCTCTGAGCAGATGGAGAGGAGGGAGGGAGTTGGGAGGTTGTGGGCTGACAGTGTACATTAACACCCCCCCCCACACACACACACACATCACAAAACAAGGTGAGTAGGGAGCAAAGAGACAGGGACAAAGAACAGAGACTTTGGAATGGTGAACACTGGCAGCTTAGACCAGAAGGACAGGCTGGGGCCAGATTGTTGAGGGGCCTGGAATCCCAGCTGTCACCACTAACAAGCTGTGTGACCTTGGGCAGCTTTTCCAACATCTCTGTGCTTTAGCTTCATTGTAGTAAAATGTAGCAGTGGATGCCCACAGCTTATGACTCTCTGGAGGATTCATGGAAATAATGTATGTAGAATGCCCAACACTGGGCCTGGCACATAGCAGGTGCCAGGACAATTTGTTGTTTGTTGGTGATGATAAAACCACATAAGCATAGATGTGCGTACATAAATTAACAGCTGGAGTGCACTGAAACTGCTCTCCAGAGTTGGCCCTCAGTCTAATATCAAGTTTGATTCTCACCTTCAGCAAATACAGCAGTTGTCTCTTTAGAAGCTCTTGTCCATGAACAGCTGGTCCCTGGGGCTGACTCTCCTGTAAGGATCTGTCTCTGGTCCTGTGCCTACCTCCGTCCTCTCACTGAGACAGCTCTGGGCAGGTCAGAGAGGGCCTCCATCCTCTGCATAGCCTCTAGGAAGAAGAGATCCATGGCCACAAGATAGGTCCCCCTCCCAAGGGCTGTGCCTTGACAATGTTGGGGTTGGCTCTTGCACATCAAGAAATGGGAAGGTGCTTGAGGAAGGATGGTTCCAGAGTTCTCCAGAGAGCCTAGCCCAGTTGGCGAGACATCATCAGATCTTAAAGATGATACCACATCTGGACTCTGAACTTTTGGTAGGAGAATGACCTACAGGGTGTTTGTGTTCATCACACATTTATTTGAATGCCAGGACTTGAAGAATGGAGATGAATAGATCCCAAGGAGGGCCTGACAGGGGGGTCAGCAGGACTCCCTGGGGGAGGGAGATGCTGCATGAGGCAGGCCGGGAATTCAGGAAGAGGAAGGGGTGATTTCATACTTCCTGTGCCTGAGGACACTGGGAAAGCCTTCCCCCAGGTGGGGACAATTAAGCTGGGTCTGAAAATTTGAATGAGAATTAGGAGTAGGGGGAGGAGGGGTGAGCTCAGTGGGGAGCAAAGGTGTGGCCTGGAGGAAGGGCCGGGCAGGCCTGGGGCAGAGTGAAAAAGGAGAGCCTGTGGCTGGTTGCTCCTGTAAGGGTGAGGAGTGCCTGGGTGGGTAGGAGAGGCCTAGTGATCCGGGAGGCCTGGTTCTCCCAAGGTGCTGGAACCTGGCAGGAGTGACTGGATCTTGGCAGCCTCTGGAATTCCCCCCGCTATCTGTGGCCAAGTTACTGTGTGTTCTGTACTTTCACTTATTGTTCAAGTTGACTCTGAAAGGAGCTTACAGGAGGTTATGTAGCCCTCTGAGCTAAGGCTGGAAGGGTATGGAGGAGGGAGCTTATTCAAGGTCAAGCAGCTGGTGAGTGTGGGAGCCTGACTCGGGCTGTACATTTCCTGACCCCAAATACGGGCTTCTTTCTTATTTTTTTTAATTGAAGTACAGTTGGTGTACAATATTATATTAGCTTTAGGTGTACAACATGATGATTTGACAGTTACGTACCTTAAGAAAAAACTTGTTTCTTTTTAGCTTTTGACCCCCTCCTGTGGTAGCTGTCATATTGAGAAACCCCTATCTTAGGGGCCTCTTTTGTAGAACAAAAGCTTAAAACTGAGAGGACCCACCCACCAGCATGGTGGCTTCCTGCCTGGGGGTAATCTGGGAAGGCCTCCAGGAGAAAGAGGTTGTTAGAATTGGAGAGGGAGACTGAGAGGACCAGATGGGTAGTAGGTACAGATGGTTGTCTGGAGTGAGGCATATCTGCTGTCCGATGAAGCTAGGTCAACTTGTGCAAGTGACCAAGCTTCTCTGGACTTGGTTTTTTCATCTGTAAAGGGGTCACAGTCTTGGCCTTGCCTGTTTGTTGCCACACTAAGCTCAAGTAGGAGGTCTTGTAGGGCCTGCACCTAGTGGAGGTGCTTTGGAAATGTTCTCTGGCCCTCCTTCCTGTCGCCAGGGGCTTGCTTCTGCCCTAAGACCTCTCTTTCTCTCTCTCTCTCTCTCTCTCTCTGCTTATAGCCTCACTTCTCCCCTCTTCTGAAATTTCCCCTAGGACATTGGGATCTTGGGCTTGGAGCCCTCTGGGCTGTGGGTGTGGGCGGATGGAGATGTTGGGGGCTGCAGGCCTTCACCAGTGGTCAGGGTCACCATTGCCTAAATGGAGCTGAGCCCAAGTGAGGACACTGCAGGGGATGCAGTGAATTACAGACTTCCCAGTTTGGGGGTTGCTTTGGAGCCACAGTCAGACCTCTTCACCAGCCTTTCGTGCTCCAGCCAGAGTCCTGGCTGTCTGCACTCAGTAGGTGCTAGACAGTCTGGCACTTGATAGGAGCTCAGATGTTTGCCAAGGGACTGGAGCAGGCTGAAACCACCATGAGCTGAACTGGGACTTGTGATGTCTCTGGATATAGAAGCCAAGGAGGAGGCAGGACCCCCAGCAAGGGCTGTATACTCTCCCTACCCCCACTTCTCCATCCATATTTACATGGTGGGATTGGATGCGGTTATCTCATTTCTCATGTCTCAGAAAGCTGTGTGGCAGCCAAGCCAGTGGAGGCTTCTGGGTGCTGGGCCCCAGCTTGATTAACCCTCCGGGTGGTGACTGTAAGAGAAGGTGTTCCCTGTGGGTGACAGAGGCTCACTATGTAGCCGGCTCAAGTGTAATGGAAAAGGGGTGACTCCAGGCCAAAATGTTGAGTTGATTGGGGGTGCCCTTCCCAGAGGGATTTGTGTTTCTGTGTGACCTGAAGATGAGTCTCTATGCCAGAGCGTGGTGTGGCACTTGGGCCTGTGTGTCAGACTGGGTCTGCCTGCCCCCATAGCCTTCCCAAACCTGGGCAGCTGACCTTGCTCACCCAAGCGCCTCCTCCGTCCTGGTAGTTAAACCTACTCCGGTCATCGTGGCCCCATCCACGATGTGGGTGTGTGGGTGCTTCCCTACAGGAGATGAACCGGGTGAGAGAGGGAACTTGAACTCAGGACTGCTGCGCTGGGGTCTGCGCCAGTGACTTGGGTAAGCAAATCCCTGGCTTTGCCGGTAACTCCGCCTTCGTTCATACTTTAGAAATGTTTGAATGGAAGTGCGAGGTGGCAGGGGAGTGGGGAAGCTCTGGGCTGCGGCTCCGAGCCGGGGAGCCCGGGTGTGGCCTCCGGAGCGGCGGATCTGGCGGGGGCGGCCTGGCGGGAGGGCGCAGCGGCCGGGCCGGAACAGAAAGCAGTTTCAGCTGCGGACAGCTGGCCACGCAGACCGGCGCCGCCGCGGGGCCTGGGAAGGGCGGGACGTGCGGCTCCCAGTGGGCGGGGCCGGCGGCTGGGGGCGGGGCCGGCAGCTTCCGGCCTGGGGGAATGGGGCGTGGAGCCGCCCGAAGGAATGCGCCGGGAGCCGCTGGCGTAGAGGCGCTTTGGCACGTCCCCCGAGTTACCCCGCTCAGCTTCCCGAGCTGTGACAGGTCTGTGATAGGTCTGTGACAGGCCAGCCAGAAAGGTACCGAAAGATATTCCTCAGCACATATGCCACTGCCTGCTTTGTGCCAGACACTGGTCGGAGGTGTTCGGTCTTACCAGGGTGACCAGGTCCCTGTTCTTACAAACCTTTCCTACGGTGGGAGAGAGAACAAGATGACTTAAGATCAGGGCTACGAGGAAAGTGAAGCCGGGGTGTAACTTGGGGGTTGGGGTGGAAGTTACACCTTTAGCTAGAGTGGCCAGGGACGGCCTCTCCCAGGACACTTGATATGAGACTTGATATGAGACGGGAATGAGGCGAAACCAGCCTTGTGTAGAGCCAGGGCCGCTCAGAGGGAATAGCAAGTGCAAAGGCCCAGAGGCGGGACTGGGGCAAGATATGACCCGGGGCGGAGTCAGCGCTTCATGGGAGGAGCCTGCAACGGACCTCTCTGGCTGAGGTTCCTCCAGCTTCCTGGACCCAGAGCTTGGCGCCAGGTCTGCACCCTGCCCCCGTGCTCTGGGAGGAAGACTTGCCTGTGGCTGGAAGCAATTGTTGGTTTTCAGGAGTCTTTCTAGACTTCTTGGATGTTGTGCCATGTGGTTACCTGTATGGAAGACTGTAATTTTCCACTTGTTCTCTGAAGGACCCGGAAATCTCTAGATGTTGTCACCGCTGTGTTTTTTTTTTTTTTTTTTTTAAGTCATTTTTGAAATTTCGGCTTGGAAGACCGATTCAGCATGTGCTTTGCAGGAAGGGGAGGCACGCCTGAACACACCTCTTAGATGCTGGCCCGACCGGAGAGGCCCCCTGATCTGGCTGGGAGAGGCACTTGGCTGCAGGCCATTCTCAGGAATGGGCCTCTGTGGCCTCGGACTCCTTGGTGACAACCTTGGCAAGATTCTGGGCCGGGCCAGAGCTCTGTGGAGACCCGGTCAACCTCGCAAACCAGATCGGGCTCCCAGGCGCCCAGTGCGCAGACGGGGGTCATTTGAAAGAACTGCGATTCCACTGCCAAGGTCTGTGGGGGGCTCCGTGGGAGGAAAGGGGCACAGGAAACTTACTCCCTGGTGGGTGGGCACAGATCTAGCTAGAAGGTGTGGGGCTATTTCTCCAAGGAGGCCCAGCCCTGGGACATACCCCTCACCAGGGTCCAGGGCCTCCTTGGTGTGCTGAGGAGGTCTACAACAGCAACCCTTTCTTATCTCTGAATGGCCCACAGGCACTGAATGGGAGGCTTCCCCAAGGGCTTGGGAAGAGTGAAGGTGGGGCTGGGGTTGCTAGGCTGGCTTCTCTCCTGGGACTCAGGAGCTCTTCTGAGGGAGCATCAAGTCTGGGTGGCAGGGTGGAGAGAGGCCCAGGAGCACAAGACCAAGGAGGCCAAAGCAGGAAGACTCTGGGGTGCCTGGAAGGTAACCTAGGCCCAGGGACTGGCAGGGTTGCCGAGGTGAGGGCTGTGAGAAGGGGGCTTTGACCTCAAGCCGCCTGGTGAGGAGTGAGTGAGGGCCCCGGGCTGCTGTTCCCTTAGCCTGGGGCTCCCAGCAGGCCTCTTGGAGACAGATTTAATAATCCTAGCCTGTCTCTCTGGCGGTTAGTGTTGCAGGAGAGAAGCTTTACTCCTAAAACTTTTATTGATCAAGACGCTAATAAAAAGTAAAAGGATTTTTGGAGCAAGGTGTTTTTTTTGTTGTTGTTGTTTTTGGCTTTTGGTTTTTGTTTTTTTTTTTTTCCTTTTTTCCTACTGGAGCAAAGAACATCAGAGCCGTAAAACACAAATCTGTTTTCCTTCCTCTCCCTAGATTTAGGGCTGGGGGTGGGATTTGGCCTTGTTCAGATTTCCCCTCTTCGGGAAGTCTTGCCTGACTGCACTGGCCTTGTGGTCATTCCTCTGTTTTCCAGTAGTTCACCAGAGCTGCCTTTGCTCATCTGGTCTGTTCCCCAGAAGGGTCGAGGGTAGGGCTTACAGAAGCCTGAGACCCGGAGGCAGTGAAGGGCATCTCCCCTAGGAGATAGTGAAGGCTTGCTCTTGACTTCTCAGGCTTTTTTTCTTTTTTCTTTCTTTTTTTTTTTTTTAAAGATTTTATTTATTTATTTGACAGATCACAACTAGGCAGAGAGAGGAGGAAGCAGGCTCCATGCTGAGCAGAGAGCTCGATGTGGGGCTTGATCACAGGACCCTCAGATCATGACCTGAGCCGAAAGCAGAGGCTTAACCCACTGAACCACCCAGGTGCCCCACTTTTCAGGCTTTTTGGGTTTGGTTCTTTTGCTGCCTTGTTCTTCATTTCATAAACACTTCCTGAGCTCCAACAGCCTGCTCTAGCCTCACTTCTGACGCAGAAATAGAAGATGCGGCCATGGCCTTGTAGAGCTTGCCTTCTGTCAGGAGAGACAGATGCTCGTAAATAAGCGGGAAAGCAGAGTAATTCTGGATTGGGGAAAGTCGTCCTACTGAAATGTAAGTCAGGGATGTTTGTCTCCTCTGTTTGGCACCTTGTTTCCCAGTCCTAAAATAGTGCCTGGCCTGTAGTTTGCACTAAATAAATATTTGCTGGGTGAATGAGCCAAACTCTATGAAGAAAACAAGTGTCTCAGTGGGGAGTAATGGGGTGTGGCAGGACCTGTGATAGCTGTCCAGGGGCTCTCCATGGGGAACAACCGAGCTCCAGCTGCTGGCGATTCCCTGAGGCCTTGCCCTGGCGGAGGGGAAAGGAGAAGGCCCACCGAGGCGGCTGCGAGTACAAAGTCCCCAAGGCGGGAAAGCAGAAGCTCCGGGGGTGGGTGGGGGTTGGGTTTGGTGGATGAGGTCAGAGGGCAGGCACCTGCCTACTTCTTCCACCTGGGGAGGAGGGTGGATTTATTCAGAGTGCTGTAAGGTGTATTGGAGGAGTTTCTCACCCCAGGCTTAAATAATCTGATTTACATTTCTATACTGTCCCTCTGGCTCCCTGGTAGGGCTGGGAGTGAGGCTGCAGGCTGGGGCAAGTGAGGGAGCTGTGAGAGGGGTAGTAGGTTTTGCTGATGGATTGGATTCTGAAGGCTGGGGTGGGGTGGGGGGTGTCCCGGGCTCCTGAGTCTTTACTTCGGACATTTTTCCTTAAGGGATCCAAGAGAAGATGTCAGCCCAGCATGTCCTTTGTGAGTCGGGAGCTCAGAGGAGGGGAGGGCTAGGGATAGAACTCAGAGGGGCCTTGAGCACACTAGAGTTGATGAAAGCAAAGGAACCGATGAAACTCCCAAAGCAAGGTGTTCTACTGAAAGGGAGTGCCCCCAGGTTAGAGCCTGAGCAACTCCAGTCCCCCCCAACCCAGGGAAGGGGCCGAGGTAGCAGGAAAGGCGCTGGGAGAACCTTAGGTGTTGGTGGCAGGGAGGGAGGAGGAACACCAGAGGGTCTGGTGGCCTGGGTTTCGGGGGGGTGTGGGCTGTCTTCTGTCAGTAAAGAGGATAGAAACTGTTGGCCGTGGCCCCATGAAGGCCCTTGGGGACCATGAGGAGAACCACTGGGGTCAGGATAGGTGAGTTGGATAGTAGAGTAGGAGGCAGTGGTGTCAGGGAAGGGCAGGAAGCACCAGCCAACCCGGGAAGCAGGGGAGGATGGGGTAAGGGCACAGACCTTCCTCTCGCTTCTGGGTTTACCAGGTTTACCAGGGTCTTGCCCATTCCTCTCAACCCTGCACCGCATCCGAATCCTCTGAGCAGAATCCTTGGAGGCCGATGCAGAGGGCTGGAGGGGTGCCCTAACGTGCTCTTGAACCCCTGTCTGGGCTCCTCTCGCCCTTTCTCAGCAGAGCTCGCTCACCGCCCTGTTGGCTCACTTTTTCTGGTTCGTGGGACCTCCTGACCCCCGTTCTTCCCCATCTCCCTACTTCGTCTCTCTCTGGGTCCAAGGCCCCCCCTAGAGAAGAGCATGTGGAACTGGATTTGCTTGGAGGGTCTTTCTTCTTTGTCAGAGCACGCTGGACTTCATTTACACTGGTAACTTTGCTCTGGAAAGCTCCTTTGTGTGCTGGGCATCCAGAGAAGTTTGAGGTCTTTTTCAGGGTATTTTGGTGGCCAGAACCTGGACCTTCCCCCAAGGCGTGGCTGGCTGTGTGGGGAGTTTAGAATGTGTTTGGCTTGTGGGTGGACAGGGTAGGGTTGGGGACAACCTAAGTTCTAATGGTCCTCAGGTGGGGGTTCCCAGCAACTGTCGAATGAATGGCACTCGGATGTTTGCGTTTTGGGGCTCCCAGGTTGTTTGGTTAAATGCTTCCTCTGCTGGTTAACCAGTGTTTTCACATCTGTTATCTGCAGGGGGTGTTTCTTCATTTCATACCTGAAGAAACTGTGGCCCAGGAAAGTGAAAGGTCTTGCCCAGAGGTCACAGTTGCTAGGTAACATCACCAGAATTGCACACCAAGCCTGCAGACCCCCCACGAGGCTGCCCTTAGGGACCAGCCTTGGGGGGTGCGGTGCGGATGGTGGGGTGCAGGGCGCACGGTCTCCTGTGCCTTCAGAGCAGTGGCCATTTGCTGTGCCGGGCTGTAGGGCATTCCTCCTGACCACCTGTTTCCTGTGGCAGTCCAGACCCTCCCTTCCCTGGCTCTAGGCTCCAGGAAGATAGGATGAGGCAGCCTTGAACTGGGTCAAGCCTTGGGGGGTCCCCAGCTTCTGGGAGGCTGTTTGTGTATGGCTTGTATGGCTGTTGCAGAAATCCCCTCAGGAAAGCAGGCTCAGCTGCACAGCATCCCGGGGAGACACCCGAGCAGGACAGGGCCTGCCCCCTCACTGGGGACCGAGGAGACTCAGAGACGGCAGGGGTGGGGCTGGGCTGCCCCTGGAGGGGTGGCTTGTGTGCTCCCTCCCCATGGGCCGGGTGCCTCTGCACTCTTGCTTCCCTCCTCCCACCCAGCAGACCCCGGTAGCCTGGGGCCGGTGCAGGACAGAGGCAGGCTCTTTCCAGGTTTCTTTCTTTCTTTTTTTTTTTTTTTTAAATATTTTATTTATTTTATTTGACAGACAGAGATCACAAGTAGGCAGAGGCAGGCAGAGAGAGAGAGGAGGAAGCAGGCTCCCCACTGAGCAGAGAGACCCATGCGGGGCTCGATCTCAGGACCCTGGGATCATGACCTGAGCCGAAGGCAGAGGCTTTAACCCGCTGAGCCACCCAGGCGCCCCTCTTTCCAGGTTTCTAAGGATTTGGGCCATAGCCCTCTGCCTCTGCCCCGCCCCGCCCCACTGTCTCCGTGGCTTTCTGGCCTGGATGTTTCTTGGGGAGGGCAGGCACCTGGGAAGAGCGACAGAGTAGTCTTGCCTGTTAGTCCCTGAAAGTTCCAGGTGGATCCCCCCTCTTTACAGGGGGCTTCTGAGGACCCGAGGAAGAAGTGACTTGTTCAGGGTCACTACCCAGTGAGCTGGTTTCCTACTTTGTCTCCCAGCATATCATGGGGACAACCTCTTGCAGCCTAGCTTATCTGGCTGCTCTTTGTAAAGTGCTCGCTCTGAGCTGGGCCTTGTTCTGTAACTTATCAGTTCCTCATAACCCCCCGTTGGGGGGTTAAGTACTGTTATTGCCCATTTTACAGAGAGGGGCTTGTCCTCGACCCCCTGAGTTACAAGTCACATGGCCCGCATTTGAACTCAGTCTCTTCTTAACCAGCAGCCTACCCAGCTTCAAGCTTATGTGATCGCTGGGTTCTCTAGAATCAGAAACAAAAACAAAATGGTCAACCCTTGAAGGACCTGGCCCTCGCAGAGTTAGGCCCAAGGACACTGTCTGGCCTTGGCCGTTCTCATGGAGGATGGCCACACACCACTTGCAGCGTGCCCAGCCACTCCAGATGCCAGGAAACAGTCCACCTCTCTTGGAGTGTTTGTTAGACCAGGTACCAAGGCTTTAAGTCTCCTTTCCTCACTTCTGCCCACTCCTATTCTAGCAGCTCAGCAGGACCTGCCTCCCCCTGGAGCCTCAGGGCCTCTGGAGAGCACTCAGCCCTGCAGCCCTGCCTCCTCCTTTCTCTTGGACAGTGGAAGGGCTTCGGCCGCTGAGCTTGGAAGGACGGCTCTCCTCACCTGTCCCTTCCTTTGGCCATACATCCTTTCCAGAAAGGGATGAGGGTCTGAGTGTCAAGCAGTCCTCCTGCAGGGCTGCAGACCTACTTCATCTCCCTCTACCTCCTCTTCTTTCCTTTTCCTGTATCTCACCCTTACCTAGCATCTGTGCAGTTTCCTGCTGTGTTGTGTCCAGGCGTGATTCCCAGTGTTTTCATCTGTAAGGGGGAAACAATAGAAGAGACCCCACAGGGTTTTGAGGCCCAAACTGAAAGCCTAGTGGCTGGGCACCTGCAACAAGTGAGTCCCCATCTACCCTCCACATTCTCCCCGTGAAGGAAGGTTGCTCGTGGGTGCGGAACAGGTCGGGCCTGCGGGTCAGGGTGGGGAAAATGGGCCTCCAGAGGGGGCAGGTGGGAGCCAGAAGCCTGGTTTCCTTATCTGTGAGATGGGGTGTGAGGACACGTGCCTGTGGAGGGCTGTGAGCAGTGCCCGGCAGTGCTAGCCGTGCTGTGTCCGGCCCATACTGAGTGCCGAAGAGAGCTGTGCTTTCTGCTCTTCCTGCTTCAGAGGTAGCTGCGTTTGAGGGCGTGGGGCGCTCTTCGGGTGAAATTTGAATTCTTACTGTTGTGTATTTTGTCTAGATTTCCTGAGAAGGCCACGCCTTCCATTCTGATCATGACTTTGGGGGAGTTTTTTGGGGTTTTGCCATCTTGTCTCCTGCATTGAAAAAGGGATCTGTGCCTTTAAGGCGCCGGCAGCCCCGAGTGGGACACTGGCCCTTTAAAAGCACATTACGGAGAGTTGGAACTTAGCCTTTGTTTAACTAGCAGTGATTAGTCCCAGCGGACAGGGCTGGAGTGGTATGTCTAGGACCAGACCGGAGGGCTGCGGACTGGCTGGGCCCACTGGGGGACAGCGGGCTGACCGGTGGCTGGCCTGGCCTCTCGCTTTCCCCCGGCCTGGTGATCCTGGTGGCTTGGGGACCCTGGTGGCCGTGCTGAGGGATGGTAAGTGGCCTGATTGTTCTAATCTGTCTGAGCAGAGGCTGGAATGTGGGCAGCTGCCAGCCCCAGGGCCCCCGACCAGCCTCCTGGGCCCAGGGAGCCCCAGTGAAATAGGTGGCAGCCGGCTGGTAGGGAGGGGTTGTCACAGGTACTCAGTCTTGGGAGGGACTCCGGAGTGCTCCAGAGATGGTGTCTCTGCAGACATCTCCCGCCTGCCCAGAATGTGGAAACAGTTAGATTAGCCCCGCCAAAAAGAGAAAAACTGAGAAGTGTTGCTGCTGGTTTTAGTTTTTACAGCCAAGCCTTGATGGCCTACCCCTTTGAGAACCGGGAAAGGCTAGGAATGGCCGAAAAGTTTTCTGAGCTGGGGATCTTGGCCTTTGCTCTGGGTGGCCCAACCCTCGGCTAGACTGGGTGGGGCTGCGCTGGGGTTTGGGGGCCATGTCATCTCCACCCCAGCTCCCCGGCCCCCCAGCAGGGCTCTTTTATATTCCCCCTCCCTTCCTGGATCTGTTCCCTGATCCCTGGGCCTGCTGGCCTGGAGTGTGTTCTGCCTCCGCGTACACATCTGAAACCCTGTTAGGAGCCGGGTCCTAACTGTGATGTGGCAGCCTTTCCTGGGGAAGTACCTCTGTCTCCAGGGAAGGCAGGGATCCGGCTTGTTAGTGGAGGGCTTGTGAGGAATAAATGAGCCAGTGCTGTGGAGTGCCAAGCGCTGTGCCGGGCACGTTCCAGCCTTGGTCCCAGCCAGCCTCACTGCCGTTTCCAGGGGGCTGGTGGTGGATCCGACACCTACTAGCAGGGTGTCCTTCTCACCATTTTCCAGACAGGGTCACATCAGAGGTGACAAAGGCAGAGCTCAGGGTACAGGTCTGGTGACCCAGAATTTCTGTAAGTTCTCTGAAAGCTGGTGCATGGGCTCACATGATTTTTGTAGTTTTGGTGAAAGCCTGAGGCTTTGACAAGCAGTGAAGACAGTTTGGAGCTGGAGCCCAAATGCTAGGCCTCCAACTCTGTCCCGTACCTGGGAATGGTGACCTTGGACAAGCTGCTGGACCCTTCCTCGCTTCCATGTCCCAGTGTCTGAGGGGTTGGGTGCATGGGTCAAACCCTGGAGGGGGTTCTTGGTTTTGCTGGGGCACATGTCATAGAGGTAGGGGGTCTTTGAGCCACGGTTCATGGATAAAGCAGACATAGCTGCTGGGTTGGGACCCATCTTGGATGCTATATTTGAAAGTATATGGCATTATTGGTTGGAATCCCATGGGCCAGGTGGCGAATGACAGATTGGGCTAGTTTATCCTAGAGGCAGCCAGTGTGGGGGGTTGTGGGGAGAGTTGGTGAGCTCTTGGAGTCTGGCATACTGTTTGGGCTTAGGAAGCCCCTTGAGGTCTCGAGCCTCTGTTTCCTTAACTGTAGTCAGGGGGCAGGGTTTTATGAGCATCAGAAGCCCACATTTAGTGGACCTATTACACTTCCCAGGTATGAGATGTTAACGGGTGAGGCAGGCACTGTAGAGCCACAGATGGCTGTGGCTTATGGTCACTAGGAGCAGGAGGAACTCAGCAGCTACACCCCACTTTCCTTTGACGTCTAGATTCCTGCCTTTGTTGGTGGCCTGGGAACCTGCGGCTCCCTGGCGGCCACCCTCTCCTGCTAGTTTGCTGCTGTTGAAAGACCAGGCTGTCTCCTACTAGTTAGAGTCTGGGAAGCAGAGCTCTGATGTCCCACTGAGACTCCCAGATACCAGGCTTAGGGATGACTAGGAAGCCCGGGTCCCAAGACCTCCAGGCTGTGTTGGTGTATTGGAGGCACCTGGTAGCTCTCTGCTGGGGTGCTGGGAATGGGGGAGGGTAGGAGGGCACCATTCCACCGGGAATGGGGGGCATAGTGAGGTTCATGAGCATGAGGAGCCTCGAGCAGGCTCTGGCAGGAGGGAAAGGCAGCCCATTTGTCAGGTAAAGAGGCCGAGGTGCAGGAGAGGCCAACTCGAGAACTCTGCTCTCTTGGCCCAGTGCCTGTTCCCATCTTTGACTCTTGTCTCCCTGAGACCACAAAGCTACTCTGTCCCAAATTGTGGCTGGAATTAAAAAGACAGCAGGGCTGGAGATGAGCACTGGGGCTGGAACCTAGGGTGTCTATGTTTGTTCCCAGATGTGTCTGTCCATCTCTCTTCCAATGGGGCTTGAGGTGCCTACTTAAAATGACAGCACTCTCAATCTTGCTGTTGGGGCTGGTATGTGGAATGGCCAAGGTTCTCTGGGCTCAGATGGCAGAGAGGCTCTTCAAGAGCCCCCATACAGGGAGGGCCAGGCGGGCCCTGCATGCTGGGCAGAGTGAGAGGCATCTTGGAAATAACTGTGTGCCCAGGGAGAAGCCAGGAACCTCCAGAGCAGTGCTGCTGGGTAGGGAAGGGGCAGAGTGTCCAGGCAAAGGCAGAACCAGGGCTGGTCATAGGGCTCACTGTGTGTCAGAGGTGGTGTCACCCCCATTTTACAGATGACAAACGGAGACATATGGAGTAATTAATGTGACCAAAGTCCCAGAGCTTTATTCTCATGTGTGTTTGTTTTTAAGGAAGGAGTCTTCTCCACATTGACCAGTCATCAGCCAGCACAGTGCCCGGAGCTGGGGCTGTGTTGACAAGGGGCTGGTCCTTGGTTGGGGCAGGAAGCTTGGTGACCAGGGATGGGGAAGACAGTCCACACATAGCTTTGTCACCCTAACGTGAACAGCCTGCACAGAACAGGAGGGGACATGCCATGACCCTTGGGTGTTAGGAGGGGAGAAGGTTCTGCCTCTGTCCCCATCCTCACATTTCTTGGAGGGGCAACCTGAACCTAGGAGGACTTCCCGGAGGTGAAGAGCTGGGAGGAATTAGATAAGCCAGAGGGAAAAGTGGCTTTCTTGGGGGACGGAAGTCCTTGGTTTTCAGTTCATTTGTTTTTTTATTTCATCATCTTTCACCCCACTTGGGTCATGAGTCCCCAGGGCCTGAGGCAGCTGTTGGCGGTATTTATGGTTGCTGCCCCGGGGGCTGGTGGAGTTGCTGGGGAACCAGTCAGAAACCAGTCCCACACTCGGTGGTGTGATCCGTGGGACCAAGGGGAAGGATGGGTGCGTTCATGTATGTGAGAAGGAGAGGGTACAGACAGCCTGCAGGGTAGGAGCAGCTCGGTGAGGGCCTTGAACCATTCTCGAGAGTTGTCCAAGTGGAGAAGGTGGGAAGGATGTCCGGCAGGGACCCAGCGTGTGCGCCGTGGGTTGCTGTGGGTCCTGGGAGACCTGTAGTGTCAGGGTTGCCGCACACGAGGCTGGGGGCAGTGCTCCTGGGGCTGGGAGTGGGGGGCTTAAGGTTTAGGGGCGTCACCCTCTTTAATCTTCCTGAGTGCCCTGGCCGGGCTCTTGGCTGTTTCTCCTGTGGAACAGCGAGGGGGCCGGAAAGCTGTCCCCACTCCAAAGCAGGAGGGGCACTCGGCCTTCAGCTCACTTTCGATTTGTCCAGATCTCATCCCATTCAATGAGTGTTCCTCAGATTCTCTTCTTTTAAAATTCAGGGCACTTCGCTGTTCTACTGAGGTTTATGAATGTTTAAAAACTGCTTTGCGGTCCCCAAAGTAATTTGACAAGTCTGACAGCTATTGATTAAAAACCTGAAATTATTCAGGCTGCAGGATGACTTGGGGGATTAGATGGAAAGTTTTTTGTTTCTTCTCACTCTGTGGGCCCCTTGCCCTCCCAGCCCCCCAAAAGACATAAGACGTAGGAGGTAAATGTGTTTCCGAATGTTTTTTGAAAACTCCATTAGGCTGCGGAAGGGCACTGGAGAGGGTGGGGATGGGGATCACCCCTCACGCCCCCGGTCTGGGCTCCAGCTCCGCAGCAGGCAGCAGTGAGGTGCCCTGGGAAGGCGCTGGAGGTGGTGGCAGCGGGGGGAAGCCATGTGCTCTTTCGTGTCTGGTCCCTTGCGCTCTTGGGCTGTGGACATGGTGGGGCTTCTGTGGCGCCCTTGGAAGCGGCCCAGCGGGTCAGGTGCTGCACCCCAGAGAGAGGAGGGAGCTGGTTCAGGGCTGCTATGCAGCAAGTCCAGGGGTCCGAGGGATGGGGTGGGGGGTAGGGTTGTGCAGGACAGGAGCCCTCCTGGCCAGGTCTTTCATCTCCCTCTCTGTGAGAGCCTCAGGCCTGGCCCAGTGTGAGCTGAGTACCAGCACTGGCCCCTTGAGGGGGATGAAGCCCTTTGGCTCTCAGCTCCCATTCTGCCCTGGGTGACGGGCCGAGGCACTCCGTTCTCCCAGCCTGTTTCCTCTGCTGTCTTAAAGCTTCCTTCGTCACATCCTTCAGATGAACTGGGGTGTGTAGGGGGAAAGTTGCCCCATGAGGTAGGGCTCTGCGGACCTATTTGAGTTCACGTTCCCCGTTTCTGCTAGGGCGATGCTGCCTTTTGTGCGGGGCTGTTGGGAGAAGGCTGAGCTGTGATGTGTGCACCTTGATAGGCATCTCTGTCCCACAGTTGGGTACACAGTAGGTACTTAGTAAGTGGCTGTTAAGTCCAGGCAGCCACAGTGTTGATCATTAAATCAGCACCTGTGGGGCACTTCCTAGGAGCCAGGCCTCGGGCTGCGCTATAACCATAGCACACGATAAGCCATCCGGTCATCCTGTTGTTGTGGTGGTGTAGACCTCCTTTGCTAGCTTGGCCCTGCGGCGTGGAAGGGAAGCACGGACTCCCAGGGGTCGGGTGAAGCCTGGGGACCAGCACTGCCCAGCCCAGGGCTCAGCATGTGGTAGAGATGGGGTCACACTGGTTCCAGTGACTGCTAGGGCCTGTCCCCTGGCCTTGGATGAGAGAACCCCAGGCTGAGAGGGACCATGCTTCCAGGCACTGTCATCCCAGGAAGACTTCCCAGGCAGGGCAGCCAGCCTCCTTGCCTTTTAAGGACAGACTCTGTCTCCCCCAGGCCCTGGGAGCCGCTAGGCAGCTGCATTCTTCTCCCCTCTCCTGGGACCGCAGCTGGGCCAGGAGTAAGCACTGGCCTTCTCAGCACCGGGTTCCCAGGCCAGCAGGGCAAGGCTGGGTGGGGAGAGATGGCTCTGCTGGGTGTTCTGGGTGGGGTGCTGCCCTGTTTGTGTCCTGCCGCTCGATTCCCAGGACGTTGGCGCCCACACCCCGACTGTGCTCCAGCTTTGGAGGGCAGAGTTTTCCAGCACAGCTGTCTGGACCGCCTGGCTGTGTCAGGCAGGAGTGAGTTTGGCCTGTTCTGACCTGACTCCGGAGTCCACAGGTGCCGCCAGCCCTCAGGCGGGCACCTCCTCCGTGGAGACCAGCCTCGTCCAGGATTTCTACCCCTTCCAGGTCTGGCTGTGGTCATGGGCAGCGGCAGCAGACCACACAATCATGAGTGGGAGCTTGGGTCAGGGGATGCTGTGCTTGGGACTCATAAGCAGAGGGGCTAAAGTGGCCCCTCGAAGGGTCTACTGACCACCCGTTCCTTTCATTCAGGAAATTAAGGGCCTTTTTTTTTTTGAGGTATCCCAGAGCATTTGGGTAGATGTAGTTTGTCCCCATTTTATAGATGGGGAAAATTGAGGCGTGGAGAAGGTGAAAAGACCAGAGTGGTCAGAGGAAAGGAACAGAAAATGGCCTGAGAAGTCCTTATCTCAGCACCCCAAATGTCAGGAGCATCACCCACCTTGGAAACAGCCTTCAGACAAGTCGGCAGGTCCTGTGTCGGCCTTGCTCGCAGCTGCACCCCTGCACTCACCGTGGTATCTGGCACTCACCCGCACATCTTACTTGATCCTTCTAACAGCCCTGTCGGGGAAGTAGGCCATTCTCCCTATTTATGGGTGCAGAAACTGAGGCCTGGAGAGTTGAATGACTTTCAAGTGATGTGGTTGAGTGGTTTTTTAAGGAATGGAGACTAGCTTTGCCGCTGTGGCTGGGCACCTTTGACACTAGGCCCTCCTACCCTCCTCCCTGTTCCCAGCTGTGAGGGGGGAGGACATGCATGCTTTTGCTCCCGGGGCTTACTTACTCCACTGCCTGCCTACCTGCGTGGCCTGTTACCCAGCCATCCTCCGGTAGGGCAGGCGTCCCCTCTGCTGCGTGCCTCAAGGGGCTACCAGCTCCTGCTTGCACAGTCCCACAGATAGGGTGCTCACTCCTTTAAAACCAAACCAGCCTGTGCCTGAGTAGTGACTGGCCTCTCCTGGTCCCAGCTCTGCCCTCTGGGGGCATGCAGGGCAGCTCCCTCTGCCCCTTTAAGACTTTGAAGGCAATTTGAATCTCTCATTTTCCAGGCTGTACAACATCTCAACTCACCCTGTCCGCTGGGAACATCCTCCCATGACAGAAAGGGCTTCTTAATTCTCGCAAGTTTTGTTTTGGGGTCTCCTCCCTTCTTGAAATAATGGGGTATTTGCTAAACTTCTGTGTTAGTAACCTTTGAAGAAAAAAAAAGCTGGAGTTGAAAAACAGCTCGTGGGTTGGCTGGAAGGCTATCAGATAAGACTGTGGCCCTAGAGCTGGGACAATGTCCTCTTGTTCCTGCTCCCTGGCCCTCACAATGAGCTGCTGTTGGGGCTTGGCTGTATCTCCAGCGGTGGCTCCGCCCGTGCCCGTGCCCGTGCTGGGCCCACGTTTCCTGGGCAGGGGCTGTCCCACGCTCACCAGCCCCCCTGGCTCTTGCCTCTGGACGTGGAATGAGTGGGTCATGGTGAGCAAGTCGGCTGGCCATGGCCCTCGGTGGCTCAGCTGCCTGTGGGGCGATGGAAGGTTGAAGGAGGCACGGATGGAGCTAGCCTTAGACTCTGCTGAACGGGTTCAGATCTCACTTGGCTGCTCGCCACCCATGCGATCTTGGGTGAGTTACCCGGCCCTTCTGGGGTGCAGCACCTTGGCCCTGGTAGGTTGTCCCGAGGAGACAGGTGGGAGAGCCGTACGGGGTGTGGGTCTCAGCCGCATGGCCTGGGCGGGAGCTCTTGTCTGCCCGGGGACACCAGGCGGCAGGCTGGTGGCAGCAGCATTTGGGCTGGGCTTCCACAGCTGAGAAAGAGAGAATTCGTTAGGCGGAGAGGTACGGGGAGAGGTGGTAGGGCTTCAGGAAATAGCATGGGCAAAGGGCCCCAAAGGGGGACGAGTCGGGAGGAGAGTCTGGGTCACTTGTCAGGGTGCGGTGTGAGGGGAGATAGAGAAGGCGTCTCGGGGAGGGCCTCAGTGCCAGGTTGAAGCACAGTGACGTGCTTCTCTTCGGGATGTGAGGGGACGGCAGAGGGATGGGGGTCACGCCGCGTCGGGTGGAGGGGCCCATCTGGTACGCTGGTGCTGCTGTGGTCAGATGGAGAAGGCTGGTGGGAGGCCCCCCCGCACTGCCCCCCAGGCCCTGGCCAAGACTGCTGGAGCGGAGGAGACCAGAGCAGGTCTCCCTCCCCCGTGGCCCGTGGCACTCCCGTCTGTGACGTGGGAACCGTGGTACACTCCCCTTCCCAGGAAGTACGAGGATTCCATGCCATGGAGGTAAAGGCCTGAGCAGAAGGCCTCAGCTTGTGGGGGGACATGGGGCTTTTGGTCCTTGGGGTCTGATGAGGGTCTAGAGAATCCATTGTGTCTAGGACTCAGAGATGTCTCAGAGGGTGGGGCAGTGGGGGGGGTGTGGCCACGGAGGGTACGATGAGCCATCTGGCCTTGGGAGAGGTGGAGGGAGCTCCCCATAACTGGACAGTGCCAGGACAGGGGCATCTCTCAAATTCTGGGGGAGCCCTGGGGTGCTGCTCCTGGGACCTGACCTCGAGCAGACAACCGCTGTGATCAACGCTTGGGTTGTCTTTGTCCCTTTTCCCAGTCACTGGGATTGAAGTAACCCAACCAGCTCAGGGAGGATTGCCCCCATCCCAGCTGAGCTCCTCCCCCTTCGCAGAGCTTAGCTGACCTTGGCTGCTAGGATACTGTGGCTTTGGTCTGGGAACCTCAGGGGCCCTGAATCTTCTTTCTGAGACAGATCCAGCCCTACCCACCAGGAGTCCCCAGCCATGCAGGAAGATGGTCTGTGACAGACCTTCCCAGCATGGCCTGCTGACTCTCAGGGGTTGGGGCCATTGCACGGTTGCTGTCTCCGGGGAGTCCGGGAAGGCTTCATGGAGGGTGTGCTGATGTTGAGTATTGAAGTTTGGATAGGACGAGGGGACGACATATGCCTGGAGGCCTACCTGAGGGAGCTGTGAGTCCTGGGGAAGAGCAGCCCAGGGTGAGGGAGAGCAGGCAGAGGGACCCCAGCAAGCGGGGCTGGTACTGAGTTTCATGCATTCCTGGCCAGGAACCCCTCTTCTGCTCCAGGGCCTGAGAATCGCCTCTCTCTGACAGTCCTCTTTATAGCACTTCAGTGTCTGCTCCTTTCTGTTGGGTTTTGTTTGAAGCAAGGCCCTTCTTTTTCAGATAAGGAAGTGGCCCCCAGGGGGTTGAAGTATGGAGGGGACACCAGCCCCTGGGCCTGCCCTCTCGGAGCAGGCTTGTCTCTCCCTGGTGAAGTGGGGGTGAGCTCAGTATTTGCTTATTGGCCATGTGAGGTTTCAGCAAAGGGATATATGTGACATTTCCTATGGGCACAGCCCAGAGTGCCAGCTCTGCTCTGGTGAGGAGGGCCAGGCGCATGGAGCCCGCAGTCTGGACTGAGACCTGAGCCCAGTGAAGTCCCATGGCATCCCTGGCGGGGTTGTTGTGAGAATGAGCTCAGACCAGGGCTGCAGCAGTGTGAAGGCTTTTGCTCCCCTTAGTGTGGTGGCTCTGGTCTCCAGGGACCACAGGAGGTCGTTGGGGTAAGCCATCATGGGACAAATCTGGGTGTTGGAGGAGGCCACACAGTGGGACTTTTGGATCACCTTCTCTTAACGCTAGCCGTGGAGTGGCAGGGAGGGACCTGATGTGGGGTTAGGGGTCACAGAGACCTGTACACAATGGCATCAGGCTCCAGACCCCCGCACCACACAAGGCAGCCGTGGGCAGGACTCCCAGACCAACCAGGCCCCCATTGCAGCAGGGGCCTTGGGCAGATCAGGTCACTGCTGCTCCCTGAGCCCCTTACCTTTCTGTAAAATGGGTAGATGAATGTTGCTGGTGAAAGGGATGTGGAAGTGAGCAGCTGGGTGTCCTGTGCCTGATGGAGGCGGGTGCTTCTGGGTGGAGAACCTCCCGGCAATGGAGTGGGAGCAAGGCAGTAGCTGGCAGCTGGTCTTAGGTCGGGAGACTGAGCCTCTTGCTGCCCGCTGGGAGCCTGGGCAGTCTGCGGTGCCCTCCACCCTTCTCCCTGCCTCATTGGGCTTTTTGGCCAGCTTATAGGTGAGCGAAACACCACCCTAAGATGCTGTTCCGAGGCAAAGGCAGGGCTAGGTGAAGGCCTACTTTGACTCATTGATGGCACGGACTGGTGTAGAGTATTAGGAGGTCCTGCAGGCCTGGGACAGGGCTGGCTTCCTGGACGAGGTGGTTCCTAAGCCATTTGGTGATACTTCTGGTTTCAGGAAGTGACCAAGTGACAATTTTTCCTTCCCAAGCCCTAGTCATTTTATCAGCCACCACGAGGGACACATTCAGCCTCTGTCAGGACCTTTTACCCTGGCGGGGTCACAGCAGAACAGCTCTCTCTAGGCCTCTTGTGCCCCTTTTCTCTCCCACCAGGAGCCTTTTGGGGAGGAGGGGAACAGGTGGACTCAGGCTGAGTGGGAAGGATACGTGTCTGCCTGCAAATCAGGAGCCCCGGCCCGCTGGTCCTGTCCCTACCCAATGGGGCAGCACTTCGAGCCTGGCCCTCTCCTGTGCAGAAACAGACTGGCACACCTTGGAGTAGCTACTGGCTGGCCCGGGTGTGGCCTCTGCTCCAGTCCCCCAGCCTGGAGAAGCCCCTGGGAGGTTGGGAGAGTCACGGCTGCCCAGCTGCAGCCAGGATGCCCTAGCTGTGAGTTTGCCCACGGCCTCTCTTCAGCGAGGAGCCTTCCCAGAGAGGCCTGGGCCAGCTGGGGCGTGTTTATGGAGCAGAATGGTGAGGAAGGAAGAGGAGGGTTCTGCAGCCATAGGTTCCAGGCCTGGCTGCTTTGAGGTCTGACCTGGACTGCGAGGCTCCTGGGCTATAAAACCAGAGCCCCCTAGCTTTCCCTGGGCAGGACCAGTCTGTTGAACCGTGACTCCCTTTGCACTTCCTAGGTCCATACTCTGCCCTCCCAGCATGCTTACCTGGCAGGAGTTTCCAGGCTGGGTCAGAAAGCAGCCTGATCCTGGTCTGCCGGCTGGGTTTCCAGTCCCGGACAGCAAATGTAGGGGCGGTGAGTCCCAGCCCTTCCTGGGCGGGGTGACTTTTCCAGCCTCTGGGGCGGGGCTTCTCTTGCACTGAGCTGTGAAGCCCCATCCTGGGAGGGAGGCCTGGAGTCTGCCCCATGTGGTGGACAGCCCGGGGTGGCCTATTGCAGCTGAGGGGACTACAAACCTACCCCCAGCCCAGGCCAGTGCTGTGATGGGGGCGGGGAATGGGCCCCTGGAGCAGGACCTGGGGAACTGGTTAAGGTCAGGTGGTGTGGTGGGCCACTGCGTGTTTGGGAAAGCCGCCTTCTGGGGACAGGGTGCCAGAGAGGCGGAGCCAGTGTAGCTGTGTATGCCACTGGCCTGGAGTCTCTCTAGGCTCTACGTGTGAGTTTGGGGGTTTGGCCTGGCTCTAACCTGACCTCAGCCTGCTCCACAGCTTCCCTCTGGTCTGCGCATTCCCCTCGAGCTCTCAGGAGTCCTGCGTGAACCCATCTGTTCAGCTTGAGTGATCTGAGCCTTACCCTGTGCCAGCTTCATGCTGGGCATGGTGGGGAGCAGTTGCAGGGAGGCTCACTGGGGCTCCCTAGGGCTGGGGTCCCACTTCTGGCTCTGACTCTCATGGAGTGCCTAGCACAGGACTCCATGTTAGAGAAGGCTGTTGCCATGGACATGAAGAGTCTAAAGGGTGGAGAGTGGCTTCTTGAAGCCTGGGCAGGGCCTGTAGGCTCATCTCTGGATTCCTGAGCCCCCACATTGTGGGCCTCTGTTCCCCCTTAACTCCAGTGGGCGTAGAGATAAGGGCTACAGCATTGTGACCTGTGGGAAGTGTCTGGTGCCCCTGCCGGATCTTCCTGCCTGAGGTGTGGTCTTTGCTGAGACAGGGAGAGAATGACAGCTTGGGCCTTGGGCCATCAGAGGCCAGGAGCTGAAAGGCAGAAGTTGTTGGGGGAAGGAAGTCTAGGTGGGCTAAGCCCAGGGTAGGTTCTGTGCCGGTTGCAGGAGTGTGGGCTATGGACAACAGTAGGAGCAAGGCCTGCCCAGCTTCCATGCTAGGAGTCCCAGCTGTGGGAGGGGGCTTCGGTGGGGGCACTGCTCTGTGCCATTGGCTCTGGAGGGACATTCACCTCTCTGAGGACTCTACCAAGCTCTGGTACACGTGCCATCTGGGGTGCTTTCCATGTGATGTGCTGAGGAAACCGAGGCTCATAGAGGGGAAGTGACTTCCTCAGGGCCACACAGCAAGTAAGCAGTGTGCACAGGTCTCTCAGAGCCCTCCTGGTCTGGGCTCCATTTGGGCACCGGGTGGCCCACTACCTCTGCTCTTTGTGTCCACGTGGGGCTTACTGACCCTGACCTTGGGCCCAAGCTCCAGTACATGGGCCCTGTCCGAGTGTCAGTATCTCAGGGACCGAGCAGAGACTGCTGCATCCTTCCCAGTTTGAGCCTCGCGTCCTTGTCTGTCGCCGGGGGGAGACGGAAGTCCTGTTGCTCTCCTCCCTGAGCTGCTGCGCGGACTGCGATGCTCTGTGTGAAAGGGCTCTGTTGACAGTGACGTTCTGGACAAATGGCTGACTCCTTAGGTCTTGGAGGAAGACCAGGGCCAAGGAAAGGAGGTGGGGAAGGTTGCCTGGGTGCTGTGGGTCTCCAAGGCCAGGACCCTGCCCCAGAGCCGGTGCTGATGTTCAGCTCCTGCGTGGCGGCCTCATCCTCAGCCGTTTGCTCCCTGAGAGGCTGAGCCACTTCCCCAGAGTCCCCCAGTGGGGAAGAGGGCCTGGCAGGTCCCTGTAACTCCAGGACTGTAATGCCCCCTTCTTGGGAGGAGTGATTGACTCTAGCTGGGAGGTCTGGGCAGGCTTCCTGGAGAAAGGGGGAAGGGAGGGGTGTGGCAGGCTGGGCCTGACGCAAGAGCTACCCCCCCCCAGGTCCCATCTGATGCCCAGGCTGAAGGAGTCTCGCTCCCACGAGTCCCTGCTCAGCCCCAGCAACGCGGTGGAAGCGCTGGACCTCAGCATGGAGGAGGAGGTGGTCATCAAGCCGGTGCACAGCAGCATCCTGGGCCAGGACTACTGCTTCGAGGTGGGTCACCCTGCATGGGTGGGGTGGGGCACAGGTGTCCTCTCCTGGTCAGGCCAGTTTGCATCCAGACACTCTCTGGATTGCTTTGGGGCAAGGCTGGAAGTCTGCTCATAGCTTTTGGCTCCTAAGAAACCAGATGGAGGTGGGAGACGGGGTGCTTGTTTCTGCTCTGTGGGCTCCTTGAAAATGGGTCAGCACTGTCCTCCGTGTGCAGGGCACAAGGTCCCAGTGGGTGAGGGAGAGAAAGCCTGTGTAGAATTGCTTAAGCCCCAGAGCCTGCTCACTTCTCAGAAACCCCTCAAACGCATTGTGGGGTAGGAGAGACCATTGCCTTTTGGGGCTTTGTCTCCCCTTGTGCATAATGAGAGCCAGAGCCTTTCTTCCTCTAGCTTTCTGTGACCCAAGGTTTGAGAGCAGAGAGACAGCCACCCAACATATGCAGGGTGTGCAAGGCTGTGACCTGCCCAGTCCCTCACTGTAGATGGGGAAGCCGAGGCCCAGATTGATCAAGAAGATGTCAGCAGTCACAAGGCAGCCCTAGGCCAAACCAGGACCAGGGTAGCTAATGTTGCAGGTGTTCCTGGGAGTTCCTAATAGCTTCTCCAATTATTCGTGTTCTCTTCCCAACTCTGTTTCTGGGAGGCTTCCCACCCCTAACAATCTTGCATGATTAAGGGAGCTCTCTGATAGAGGAATGAGCCTGGTAATGAAAATCAGCTACTCAGGGACAACCTCCAAGCGCTCCTGCCCTGGGGAAAGAATGGAGTGCGGCCTGGCACCTGGCTGTATGCTCTGTGCTCACTGGGTGCCGTCTCGTGCTCCAGGCTCCTGGTCCATCGGGCTCTGATGTCTTTGCTTGGGATGCACTAAAGATGATGCCTGTCCGCTTGTCCACAGCAGGGGTGCTGTTTTGTGCAGGCCCTTGAGTGGGCTGGATGAGGACTCTGCTTTCCCCCCGTAGAGCCCTTGGCCTGGTGCTGGGGACAGCAGGAACAGAGTAGGAGCTGCTTGGGTTAGGTCCCCTCATCTGGAGGAGACCGAAGGATGAGAACACAGGGGAGGGGAAGGGTTTCAGACAGAAAGACCCCAGGGCCCAGCAGGCCTAGATAGTCCAATTCTTTTTTTTCTTTTTTTTTTAAGATTTTATTTATTTATTTGACAGAGAGAGAACACAAGTAGGCAGAGAGAGAAGGGGAATCAGGCTCCCTGCTGAGCAGAGAGCCCGATGCGGGGCTCAATCCCAGGACGCTGAGATCATGACCTGAGCTGAAGGCAGAGGCTTAAACCTCTGAGCCACCCAGGCACCCCTAGATTCTTATTTCTCCAGTGTGGCCCCCAAAATGCTAAGTTTCTGTGACCATCACTATGGTCACTGCCACTTGGGAAAAGAACTGTCAGAAGGTGTCAACTGAGGACTGAGGTGATCCTTTGTGCTTACTGGTGGTTGTGTCCTTGGTGCCTGTGGTTTTACCTGTAGAGGGAGGTTCTGGGTAAGCTTTGCCTTCTGACCTGGACAGGGGGCCCCTCACCTTCTCTCCTGCCACCTCTGGGAGAGGCTGGAGCCAGAAAGATGCTTTCCTGTGGACAAGGGTGCTGAGGCAAGGGTGGGGAGCCGGGGCCAGGCACAACTGGTCCAGGCATGGGCTGTCTTGCTGTTGCTGACCTGCTCTGGGACCTTGGGTCTCAGCGAGTCACCTGCAAACGTGGTCTTTGTGAGCCTTGTTCTGCCTCCTCTCCGTGGCTGTGGCGCAGACTCGGCGGCTGAAGTCCTCCAGGGTCCAGAGGTCTTCCGTCATACCAGCCTTGCTGTGCTCCCCTCCTGTGACACTATCCTGCCCGTCCCCCAGGTGACGACATCGTCGGGAAGCAAGTGCTTCTCCTGCCGATCGGCAGCCGAGCGGGATAAGTGGATGGAGAACCTCCGGCGAGCGGTACACCCCAACAAGGTAAGCCTAGACCCAGACCACACACAGACTCTGGCAAGGGGGGCGGACTGGGGTTCTCGGGTGTAGGCCGCGATGGGGGGTGGAGGCGGCGCCCGAGTGGGCAGTGGTGTCGGCCCCCGAAGTAGGAGCTCCATTTGGCCAGGCTGACGCAGGCCAGAGGACGGAGATTGGGGCCATTAAGGACTTGGGTGCTGGTGCCCTGCTGCCTGAATTCCCGTGTTCCCCCCCCACCCCGCCCACTAACCATGCATATGGCTGGTTCCATATGCGTCCAGTTCTGGCTTGGACGGCTGTTCCTTCAGAGGAGCACCTCTGGCCTAGGCTGGTGGGCCCCCAGCTCCTCCCGTCAGGTTCATGGATCTTCCTCCTGTAATTGGCCACTTCTGCGCCTGCCTCCATGGCCTGCCTGCAGGGCCTGGGCAGAGTCCTGGTCACCGTGACCTCACTAATAAAGAAGGGGACTTAGCAGCGGTCACCTCTAAGTGACTTTACAGACCGGCGAATGCAGAAGAGCTGGGAAATGGCACAGTTGTCTGCTGTGTGCCAGGCCTTGTGCTGCCCTCTTACTTGGTCTGTCACTCGATTTCGTTCCCATTTCACAGAAAAGAGACCCAAGGCTTAGGTTAAGTCACAGGCTTAAGGTCAGTGGGCCAGTGCAAGGCAGAGCAGAGACCCAGCCCCTTGTCCGCCAGACTCCAGAGCTGTCCCTGCCTCCTCCTGATCCCATATCGGGGCTGGGCCCCTCCGGGGTCTGAGAGCTCTCTGCAGCCCCCACGGTGAGCGTGGCCCCCTTGTACGTGTGCAGGACAACAGCCGGCGTGTGGAGCACATCCTGAAGCTGTGGGTGATTGAGGCCAAGGACCTGCCGGCCAAGAAGAAGTACCTGTGCGAGTTGTGCCTGGACGATGTGCTCTACGCCCGCACCACGGGCAAGCTCAAGACCGACAATGTCTTCTGGGGGGAGCACTTTGAGTTCCACAACCTCCCACCCCTGCGCACTGTCACCGTCCACCTGTACCGGGAGACGGACAAGAAGAAGAAGAAGGAGCGCAACAGTTACCTGGGCCTGGTGAGCCTGCCGGCTGCCTCCGTGGCCGGGCGACAGTTTGTGGAGAAGTGGTACCCGGTGGTGACGCCCAACCCCAAGGGTGGCAAGGGCCCCGGGCCCATGATCCGCATCAAGGCGCGCTACCAGACCATCACCATCCTGCCCATGGAGATGTACAAGGAGTTTGCCGAGCACATCACCAACCACTACCTGGGGCTCTGTGCAGCCCTCGAGCCGATCCTCAGTGCCAAGACCAAGGAGGAGATGGCGTCGGCCCTGGTGCACATTCTGCAGAGTACGGGCAAGGTCAAGGTGCGTGTGTGGGTGCAGGTGGGTCTTTGCACATTGTGCGGCCCACACGGAGGCCTGGTGTGCGTACTAGGTTACCCACTGTCCCCTGTGTCTGAGTCACGGCGTTTAGCTCTCACAGAGGCACCCATCACAGCCAGGTGGGCCCCCTAAGCCCCAGAGTTGTGTCACAGAATGGGGGGCTTTGTGTCCCTCCTCCAGGGTAGGAGGTGGTTGGTAACGCACACGTGGAGCCAAGGGATGGGGTCGTGACATAGAGTGAAGGAGCAGGTTTGAGGGGCCTCTCTGCAGCCCTCGAGGGCTGGCCTCTCCTTGACACACATCCAGTGAGGGAGCATTCAGGTGACATCCCTGACATGTGACGGCCTGTCCTAGCCCCCAGCCTCCCCCTCCCACGTAAGGCACACAGGCTCACAGCCAGGCTCACATACATGGTGCACACAGTGCCTGTGCTGTTCAACAGTCAGCCCACTATGGTGACAGCTGTTCCTGGCCCCACAGCCCACGGAACGGGGACTGTCCCAGAGCCATCCGGCAGGCCCTCCTGTAGGGTTGGAGGGCCCCCCTCTCTGCCTGGCCCCCGCTTTCATCTTCCAGGCTGCGCTCAGCCCCTCGCACCTGGCTCCGGAGACAAGTAGGCTCTTTCAGGAAGGCCCCCACTGCCCAGCTGCCCAGCACGGTGGAGCGTGGTTCTGTGGCCCTCAGAGGTGGATCCCCACCCCTCCACCCTGCCCCTTCCATTGGTGGGGAGCTACCTGAAGGGGGTTCAGTGGAGAAGGACTGGACAGTGCAGAAGGCCGCGGGTGCTGGCCCGTGTCATAGGAGAATAAAACACAAATGTCTTATCTACATTTACGAAGTGAAAAGAAGAAGCCAGGCCTCTGTGCTCTGGACATGGTGTGGTTTGAGAGCCAAGTGGCCTGTGATGGAGGTGAGGGACCGCCATGTGTCAAGGTCCTGAGCCCTCACAGTCTGGGGCAGAGGGGAGATGTGGGTTGGGGGCCCAGGCTCCTAACCCCCATCAGGGCCCCTTATTCCCTTACCTGGTCCCAGAAGTCTTTGGCCCCCTCTGGGCCCTCTAGAGCCCCCCGCCTATTGGACTGGTGGCCCCCCCTCAAGGAGAGGGACTTCCTCAGCATGGTCTCTGTGCGGGGAGGGAGTGCTGAGTTTCCTCCCCGCCAGCCTTTGAACCTGACTAGGCTGGACAAGCTCTGGTAAGTGTTAGTAGGCTGCTGGGAAACCGAATGAACTGAGGGATCCCCTAGCCCCCAGAGAGGGAGTGAGCGAGGTCTCTTCTACTGCTGTGTCTGTTCTTTCAAGACCCAACCGCAAGGGCTAGTCTGGCCTGGCAATCCGACTTCCTTCTGCGGTGACCTTTGTTTATAAGGCTCGTGGTCCCCACCGTGGAGGGAGTTGGACGCCAGGCTCTAGCTGCCCTCAGTGGGCCTGGGGGATCATTAGGCAGAACGATGGAAAGTAACTTGAGCTGGGGTGATGTGCCTGTGAGCTTCTTCTCTGAACACTTGGGAACTAATGGGGCATTCTGGGGGAGAGGCAGAGTGTCTAGTAAGGGCCCTGCAATCCTGAGATAAAAGGTTGTGTGAGGGGCACCTCAGCACCTTCCTGCCCTCTCCCCAGGGTCCGCCCTCCAGGGCCGTGACTTTGTAGATTTCCTGCCCTTGGACTCCAGGGTTTCTCCCTGCCATCCCCACTCCAGATCTGGCCCAGGTAGCTGTGTGTGGACTTGGACAGGTCACTTTATTATTCTGTGCCTCTTTCCCTTCATTGGGTTTTAGCTCTAAAGAGAGCTTCTCATCCCAGCCTGGGCCCCGCACCCACCCCAGGAGTTGAGGAAGACCTGTGACCGGGAGCCGGAGCCCAGTGGAGCTGCAAGGCCCCATGGCAGTACTTGCCTCTGCTTCTGTGTCCTCAGAGAAGGGGGCCCTACAGCTCATCCGTAGGGCAGGAAGGGGTCCTCGGGCTGTGTGATACCCAGAGAGGCATCAGCCACTCCCCCTCCCCGACTTTGGCCGGTAGGTCTCCTGCACCTAGAACTGATTTCTCTATTTCAGGGGCCACTTGTGATTTCAAAGGGCCCAAAGCGGTGCATATTAGTGTGAGGGATTTCCAGGGCACCAGAAACCCCGGCCCATGCTGGCTGCCTTGCCACCTCTGTCTCCCTCCGCTAGGTCTCTGATTCCCTCTCTTCCCCTCCCCCAGGTCCCAGGGTTGGCTGAGGGCTTGAGGAGGCAGGGGCTCCCAAGGGAGGCAGGCTCACCGTACTTCATCTTCAGAGTCAGGAGAGAGGGCATGGGCTCAGGCTCCTTCCAGGGTCTCCCTGTGACACTGTGTAGGGGACCTGTACTCCTCAGGTTCACAGCTGTCTTCCAGAAGCCTGGGACCTACAGCGGTGAGGGGCTGCCTCACCGCTCAATCCAAGGACTGTGTTCTCGCCGTCTGAGCCATGGCCCACGGCCTTCCAGGGTGTCTGGACAGCTTCCCCCTGTGGGGCGGCACAGAACAAGTCTGTCTGGTGTGGGAGCCCCCGCCAGAGTCACGGGCAGGAGGATCGTGGCAGCTGTTTATACAGTGGAGGGGAGGTGGCCCATGTGTCCTCTTTAGCGCTGTTGGCGATGGGAAGGGAGATCCGCTCTGGTCTCCTGGCCAGGCCTGGTCAGGGTTTGAGTCCAGCGGGGCTGACCACAGTGCAGTTGGCTCCCGGCTCCATGTGGCAGCTGGACCCACTCTCGCATCCCCACCTCCAGCTGTCTGCCCTCCGTGGGCTGCCCGTGCTCACCCGCCAGCGGCTCCGGGAGGTGGGTACCGCCAGCGGACCAGCTGCAAGAAGTGGGTGCTTCTGGCTGGGGGGTGGGGCTGGGATCCTTGCGTCCTGCGGTCCGGGCTGCTCACATCTGCTCTTCTCACCTCCCTTCCCAGGACTTCCTGACCGACCTGATGATGTCAGAGGTGGACCGCTGCGGGGACAACGAACACCTCATCTTCCGGGAGAACACACTGGCCACTAAGGCCATCGAGGAGTACCTCAAGCTGGTGGGCCAGAAGTACCTGCAGGACGCGCTAGGTAGGGAGGGTGCAGGCTAGCCGCGGGTGGTGGGAGGCCCGCCCCTGCCAGTCCTTACGCCCTCTCGCTGCCTCCTGCCCCAGGTGAGTTCATCAAAGCGCTGTATGAGTCGGATGAGAACTGCGAAGTAGACCCGAGCAAGTGCTCGGCCGCCGACCTCCCTGAGCACCAGGGCAACCTCAAGATGTGCTGTGAGCTGGCCTTCTGCAAGATCATCAACTCCTACTGGTCAGTGCCGCCTGTGCCCCTGGCCCTGCTTGTGTCAGTGTGCCCGCAGGGTGCCGGCCAAGGCCCTCAGGCTCCATCCTCCATGACTCCTACATGATAGAACGGAGGGTTGATGAGGGCACTGGTGGCCCAGCTGCAACCTCACGTAGCTCCCAAGTGGTGGCTCTGGGAGGGGACCTCCCTCCTGCCTGGCCCCCTGTCCTGGTCCTTGGTGGGCTCTCCGATGTAGAAGAGGGTCCCAGAATCTGTGCAGGACATGGGGTGGAGAATTGATGGGGCAGTGCATCACCAAGTCTCTTAGGGGGCCCCGTCTGTGGGCCGGCCGCTGTCGCAGGTGTCGGAGCCTCAGCGTGGGGAGCGAGGTAGGCAAGGACCCGTCCAGGCACCCTCCAGGGCCAGGCAGATGGCTTCATGCGAGGCCTCTCCGCTGTCCACAGGGTTGCCACCACCACCTGTCCCCCGCGCCATACCTCACTCCTTTCTTGGGCAGGGCCTCCCTCCCGCCGCAGCCCCACCACCACACGCCACCTCCCTTCCTGTTTTAAGGCCTTATGCCTGCCTCCCCTCAGCAGCCCCCCTTCATGGTATCCAACATGGTTGTCTCACCCCCTCTGAGCACTTCGGTCAGAGGGGGATTGTGCCTATGTCCGGATCTGTTTCCTGCATATACTTGGAACTCCCTGGGGGCAGCTGGATCTGCCAGCTCAGGGCTGGACCTAGGAGGGCCCAGGAATAGCTTGCTGCTCCTGAAAGACTAGCAGAGATAGGCCTGCTTGGTGAGTGAGAGCCGCGGGCAGGGAGCAGAGGGAACAGCCAGAGGCAGCAGAATGGATGTTCCCCTACTATGTCCTCTGCCCCTGGGCTGCACAGGGTACCCAACTAGGGTCAGCCTGGCCCCTTGGGCTGGGCCAGAAGTGATCCCGGGACCTGGTGGTGAGACAGCCCTGAACGCTTTGGGAACATACCTCCCGCCCTTGGGCTGGGCTGTGCTTTCACCCTCCAGCGCCCGTTCCCAGGGTAGACTGGGTGTGGGACACAGGGAAACACCCGTGGACAATTTCCCATTTCCTCTTTGTGATATTTGTCAGACGCCCAGAGGCACCCTTCTGTTCTGGACAGGCCTTCCACAGATGTCATTGCTCCACAGCTGCCTCCTGGCAGAAATGCCTGGTCTTGGTCAGGCATTTCGAGGGCCAGGACTAGGGATCCTTGGCCTGCTCCTGTCCCTGTCTCTCCGGCATGCTTTTGCGGGTTCAGCCTCATTCACTGTGGAGAGCCTGCTGGGCAGGTGCTGGGCTTATTGGGCAAAAGCCTTGTGAGTTGATTAAGGCTTCCTACGGCCTTGAGATGTTCGTGTGAACTTGGCAGGGCAGGCCCTATTCTCATTGTAAGAGTGGGGGAGCTGAAGGTCAGGGAGGGCTGGGCACTTGCTCAGAGCACCCTGAGCTAGCGACAGAGCCAGTGATGGAGCCAGGGACAGAGCCAGTGATGGAGCCAGGTGTAGAGTCTGTGCAGTGCTGAGCCTGGTCCTTCCTGGGGTGGGAGGCATCTCTTTTCTGGGTAAAGACTAGGGAAACCACTTCAAGATTGGCCAGTGGGTCCTGACTGTAGCAGGCTGTGGGTGCTCAGCAGAGAGAGCCCCCAGCTGGGTGCTAGGACCCCTGTCTACCCCCACTGGCCCTCCGTGGGTGGGTGGGGGTGCACTCCCTCCATTTGCCTTCCCGCCGAGAAAGGGGAAAGCTGTCTTGTCATCCTGTGATTAGGCTATTCCCATCTTGATCATTCTGAGCTCGGCTGAAGCCGTCCAGTTCCTGCACGTGATTCAAGCAAAGGGAGTGAGTCTCAGCAGCCAGTGACGGCATCCAGGGAACAGCGGCCGGTCCCAGTTGTATTCTCCTCCCTGCCTGGTGTTGGAGGCAGAGGGTGAAGCCCCTGGGCAGGCTAGCCACTGCCACTGGTTCTTGTTGGGACAGAGACCTGGCCTTTCTGTGCCCGTGCCTCTCCCTTCTCGGCCCCTTTGTAAAGAGCCCACCTCCCTGCCTGGAGCTCAACTATCCTGCTCCTTCCAGCAAGCCTTCCCTTGGCCCTCGCTGTGCCATGCTCCCCTGTGCTCCCCCGCTCTCAGGCCCAGACCTGGGTCCCTGCTGTGCACCCTCCTGCCCCGGCACCCTGCCCGCTGACTGGCTCCCCGTCCTCTGTCCCCTCAGTGTCTTCCCACGGGAGCTGAAAGAGGTGTTTGCCTCGTGGCGGCAGGAGTGCAGCAGCCGCGGCCGGCCCGACATCAGCGAGCGGCTCATCAGTGCCTCCCTGTTCCTGCGCTTCCTCTGCCCCGCCATCATGTCACCCTCGCTCTTCAACCTGCTGCAGGAGTACCCTGACGACCGCACCGCCCGCACCCTCACCCTCATCGCCAAGGTCACCCAGAACCTGGCCAACTTCGCCAAGTGAGTGCCGGGCACCCCTCGGGACGGAGTCTGGGCGCCGGCTGGAGCGCGGGGATGAGTTGGAGTTGGGCGGCGCCCGGTCCCCATGTAGGGCCCCGCCGTCCTCAGTTCTTCCCGTCCCTGTTGTGCGAAATCTCCACCCCTCATCCTCCCCCTACAGAAAGTACATGGCATTTGGGTACGTTTCCTTCATTTTCAAAGGTGAGAAGAGGAGATATTTTTTCCTTCTGCTTTTTTGAATTAACATTTTATCATAAGGATTATCCCGTGTACTTAACATTCATAAGCCTCATTTTGCAATGAATGACTAATATGCCTTCCAGGGAGAATGGCCCATGTTTCCGTCACCCGCCTGGCATGGTTGGGCTCTCAGGTTGTTTCAGACTGTCCTTGTTTGATGCCGTGAAGGATGTCTTTGCTCAGAAAGCACTTCAGTGTTCTTAGCTGTCCCTTGGGGCCAGTGGGGGGAAACAGAAGGGCTCATTTGCAGTGTGGATGGGGCCCTATGTAGGCATCTCTGTGTGGGGCTCTGAGTCACATCTGGCCCCAGCCTCCCGGACCCCTGCTTCCCCAGGGAGAAGGAATGTGGGAGAAGTAGCAGAGCAGTGAGAGAGACGCCCAGGCCTCTTGGGAGGGGCCTGGGCTGGTGGTCCTGGGAGACGTGCCCCTGCCGTGTGTCAGGACGAGGCAAGCAGAGGCAGAGGTGTGGCAGGCCCTGGGAGGACCATGTGCCGGCATCCCCGACTCGTCACGCGCCGGGCCAGGGGGAGTGGGAGGCGAGATGCGAGAGGTCACAGGGACTTGAGGTGCAGGTGGGGCAGGGAGAGCCCCTGGACAGCCTGAAGCAAGAGGGAGGTTGGCTGTCCTCCGTTCGGGGTCCTAAACCCGTCAGCCTGAACGTCAGGGGCACGTGGAGGGAGCACAGCAGGCAGCTGGGGGCCGGGGCCAGGAGGCTAGCGGAGGTTCCCGCCCACAGAAGAAACTGTGGCGGAAGTGTTGGGGGCAAGGGGTGGCGGTACAGGAGGCAGTGGCTGTGGGGTCTGGGGTTACTGGAAGATAAAAGTCAGCAGGTCTCACCGGTGAGGAAGCGAGAAGCCGGACACCACCAGACTTCTGGCTCAGCTATCTGGGGGATGGTGGTGTCCCCCCTGAGGATAGGCAGCTTGGTGGCAGGGCCTGGGTCTGGGGCAACAGAGCGGATGTCATTTGGCCAGGCCAGGGGCATGTGGATGTGCACGTCCAAAAGCTCAGCAGAGAGGCCTGCCAGACATGCACTGAAAGGCATCTAGACATCAAGCCTTTGGAGCCTGGCGGAAAAGAAGGAGACTGACCGGCAGTGAATGGGGAGTGAGGGCCACAGAGTGTTCCGTGTCCTGTGAGAAGAGGTCCCGAAAAGGGTCTCTGGGCTTAGCCAGGAACGAGGGCCCTGAGTCAGAACAGATTGGCCGGCTAGGGGAGTGAGTGGCGCGGAGGCCTCTGCAGTGGGCTCGGAGGGATCTGGGAGTGGAGGAGGCGGAGGGCCTCAGAGAAGGGAGGCTCCTGGGCGGGGCCCCGGAGCTCTTACCTGCCTGCTTTCCGTCCAGGTTTGGCAGCAAGGAGGAGTACATGTCATTCATGAACCAGTTCCTGGAGCACGAGTGGACCAACATGCAGCGCTTCCTGTTGGAGATCTCCAACCCTGAGACCGTCTCCAACACGGCCGGCTTCGAGGGCTACATTGACCTGGGCCGGGAGCTCTCTAGTCTGCACTCGCTGCTCTGGGAGGCCGTCAGCCAGCTGGAGCAGGTGCCTGGCCCCATGGGGCTGCAGGGGGTTGGGCTGGGCCAGAGGCTGCCGCAGCGCTGAAAGGTCCTCCTCCAGACTAATTCGGGGGGCAAAAGTGTTTGCCCACCCAGGTGCTGGAGCCAGAGGTGCCAGCCCAGGCCTTGTCAACATGCGCTGGGGGGCTCTGGGCCCCATTTCCTGGGAGGGGCGTGTCCCATTCACTTGGCCAGCACATGCCACAGGAGCCCACTTTGTGCACCGGGGCTCTCGCTCTGCCTGGGCACACTCAGCAGTGAGTGGACGGTGTGCTCCCTGCCTGTGAGAAATGTGATCATCTTTTGCTGCTTCTCCAGAAATGTCCTTGCTTCAGGGTTTAAGGCCACTGACATGAAAAATGTAGACTGAAGATGCAGTACCTCCCCATGTCAGGCAGGAAGGCGTAGACCTTTCCACAGTTGCCCTTGACCATCAGTTGAAAATCTTACTCCCCAGCCACCTCTAACCCTGCTGCAGCCACCTGGCAGGCACCTTCCATGACCTGGGGTCCCCCCATTGGCCCCGCAGCCCTAGCCCACACGGTGGACAGGTTCCTGTCGGCAAGGGCCAGGCCTGCAGGATCCGCTTCCAGAATATCTTCTGCTTTCTGGGACCTCACGAGACCTGACTAAAGTAGTTACTGCCTAGACAGAGCTGGAAGGCCTCCCTGCTGCTATCACAGTTTCACTCAGGGCCCTCTGGTGTGCCCCTCTCCAGATTCCTCTGCTCGTGGGTGAAGTACACACGCAGGCACAGAGTTCTTTTCCTCGTGTTCGTGGTCAAGCGGGAACTTTGGTGGGCCCACAGTATGCATTTCTATCTAACTGTTGAAAGTCCTGCCGCATCACCGCTGTGACCTGGTGGCCGCACACTGTCTGGAACAGGAGCACACAGGCCACCGCACTGTCGCTGGACTCTCGGGTTCATCCCAGCTCTCTGCTGCTGCACTCTTTCTGCTTGCGGGAGTCCACTGCCCTTTGGCTGCAAGAGGCACCAGAGGGGTCACTCCCTATCGGCCACTGCCTGCTGAGTTCCTGAGCCGGCCTCCGACCACTACATCCGCTCCAGCAGGTGGAAGCACGGATGGTGGCTGCTGCCGTCATGGCTGATGCCAGTGCAGCCAGGATTTGAAATTGAGCTGTCTGTTTCTCAAGTCTGTGCTGTGTTGACAACATGAGTTTCACACTTTCCTTCTGCACAAAGTCCTGGAAGCCAGTGCATAAGTAGAGGGCATCCCAGAAGCCTCTCAGAGAAGGAGCTGTCACTGTGGCAGATTCTGGGGTACCCCCTGGGCTCCCCTCTCTGGGGCACAGGGATAGGACAAACCCGGGTTGAAGGCTTGGGCTGGGTCACCATTTTTCCCTTTGGGCTTTGCGCCCCTCTCTCACTCCCAGAAATAACTGAGAGGCCTGGGAAAAATGTTCATGTGCAGATTCCTGGCCTTCCCAGCCGCTTCCCAGACCTGCTGGATCTGACAGGTGGGGGAGGGCAGGGCCTGCCTCTCCAAGGGGCTCCTCTGCAGCTGCAAAGCACTTGGCCTTCCCAAGTGGCTCCCACAGATCACACCTGCCTCTTACTGTGTGTTTGCAGAGCATCATATCCAAACTGGGGCCCCTGCCTCGAATCCTGAGGGATGTCCACACAGCACTGAGCACCCCGGGCAGTGGGCAACTCCCAGGGACCAACGACTTGGCCTCCACTCCTGGCTCTGGCAGTAGCAGCATCTCGGCCGGACTGCAGAAAATGGTGATAGAGAGCGACCTCTCTGGGTAAGACCTGCTAGGCGTACCGGGTATTGTGGGGTACGCGTGAAGGCAAGGTGCGGCAGTCTATAGCCCCAGTTGGGGAGGAGGACGTCTACACAAATGTTTATAAAATAAGCTAGATGAGACTTGAAATGTGTTACGCAGGCTGTAGTCAGTGAACCTCCATTTGGGAAAAATCAGGGAAGGCTTCTTGGAGGAGGTGGTGCTATAGTTTGGGGCTCGTGAGGAAAAGGAATATTTCCATTGGTGGGAAAGGCCTTCTACGTAGGGGAACTAACACAAAGACTTGGAGAAATATGCTCTGCTGAAGAACCATTTGGTCCCAAATACGTCTAGATTACCCAGTCGTGTGTTCAGAATACTCTGTTGGTATTTCCTGCGTCTGAATCAACCTCCAGAAGTAGCACTCAGGCATGTGCAGGGTGACTGACTGCAAGGCTCTGAGTCTGGGAGCTCCAGAAACTAGGGGAGGTGTCGGAGGTCCAGACCACAGTCTGAGCTCTCGCCCCAAAGGCACAGTGACCTGTAAATAAAGCAGTTGGTAGACAGGGAGGCAGAACGTTCTCGAATATTAATATCAAAATGAGGATGTTCCTTTGAAAGACTTGGGTTTATGGGGAACTGTTTCTGCCCCACTCATGCCCTCCCCTGCAGCAGCCGTTTTGGGCCGACTCGTAAGGACAAGGCTGGACAGCAGAGCTGGGAGTCTGGTCCTGTCTTGAGGCGGCGGCAGGCCTATAAGCAGGCAAGGGCACTGAGATCAGGAACCTTGGGGGTGTGGTGTCCAGGACTGGAGGCCGGGGAGGAGGCCAGCGGTGCAGAGGCCTGGATGCCACTTCCCAGCTCCCTGTGAGCCTTGGGCGTCCGTCCATTCATTCAAGCTGCCGAGCGAGACAAAGCAGTTTCGGTAGAGTTCAGTTCAGGCTGAGAGGGAGCCAGGCACCTCTCCATCCCAGGCTGGGCCAACTCCAGCCCCCCATAGTCGAGCCCCCGCCTGCTCAGAGCTCTCTTTACCCCACCCCTACAACCTCCCCTCCGAAGCCCACCTGATCTACCACATTGTGCTTTCTAAGGAGCCGGCTTCCGGGGAGGGGCCAGGGAGAGGCTGGGGGACTGGGGGAAGGGTACGGCCTGCCTCTGCAGGTGCAGACCTTCCCTGCCTGAGTCACACCTCCTCTGATTCCTTGTTTTTGCCAGGAACAGCAGCCCCCGCCTGCCAGTCAGACAAAGGTGGCAGCAGGAGGCTGGGCGGGGTAGGGGTGGGGGTGGGGGGTAAGGCTTCACTAGGTCCCCATTCTGGTTGTCAGTCTGGGGAGGAACAAGAGGCAAGAGGCTGCAGGAGCCCCTGTGGCTTTGAAGTCAGACCCTTGGATAGCAGAGAGCCACTGCGTTGTGGGTTTGGGTTTAGCTAGGGGGAATTTTCCAGAACACTCCAGGCCGCGGCACCCAATGTCCCAAGGTGTAGCTGAACCAGGAACGGATGTGCCGGGCTGCCTGGCCTGGAACTAGCAGCACCGGCCCCTAGAAGGGAGGTGCTGTGCAGGAGCGGCTGTCCTGGCCGCCCAGTCCCTGAGGTGGCCTCCACCAGGGGCTGCGGCTGGGGCTGTGGTTTGGTGCTGCAGCCAGGCCACTGGTTGCAAGACCAGCCCACTTCTGCAGCCCGCGCACCTCCTCTCCCCTGCCCTGCCTCCCCCTCCCCCCGCAGCCCCGGCTCGTGCTCAGGCTGCCAGGCCCCGGCAGGCTGGCGGGGCTCTCGGTTTGGAGCCGCCTTGGCCGCACTCAACAGCTCTTCTCTTCCCCCTTCTTTCCCTGTGTGTGCTTGTTTCCCTGCAGTCTCATAGATTTCACCCGGTTACCGTCTCCAACCCCCGAAAACAAGGACTTGTTTTTTGTCACAAGGTCCTCCGGGGTCCAGCCCTCACCTGCCCGCAGCTCGAGTTACTCGGAAGCCAACGAGCCTGATCTTCAGATGGCCAATGGTGGCAAGAGCCTGTCAATGGTGGACCTCCAAGATGCCCGCACGCTGGACGGGGAGGCGGGCTCCCCGGCGGGCCCCGACGCCCTCACCGCCGATGGGCAGGCGTCGGCATCACAGCTGGTGGCCGGGTGGCCGGCTCGGGCAGCCCCAGCGAGCCTGGCAGGGCTGGCCACGGTGCGGCGGGCAGGCCAGACACCGACCACGCCGGGTACCTCCGAGGGCGCCCCAGGCCGGCCCCAGCTACTGGCGCCACTCTCCTTCCAGAACCCCGTGTACCAGATGGCGGCCGGCCTGCCACTTTCGCCTCGTGGCCTGGGCGACTCGGGCTCCGAGGGCCACAGCTCCTTGAGCTCCCACAGCAACAGTGAGGAGTTGGCAGCTGCTGCCAAGCTGGGAAGTTTCAGCAGCGCCGCTGAGGACCTGGCACGGCGGCCCGGGGAGCTGGCGCGGCGGCAGATGTCACTGACTGAGAAGGGCGGGCAGCCCACGGTGCCGCGGCAGAACAGTGCCGGCCCCCAGCGGAGGATCGACCAGCCGCCGCCGCCGCCCCCGCCGCCACCTCCCGCGCCCCGCGGCCGGACGCCACCCACCCTGCTGAGCACCCTGCAGTACCCGCGGCCCTCGAGTGGAACCCTGGCGTCGGCCTCGCCTGATTGGGCTGGCCCCGGAGCCCGGCTTCGGCAGCCCTCATCCTCGTCCAAGGGTGACAGCCCGGAGCTGAAGCCTCGTGCAGTGCACAAGCAGGTCAGTGGTGCTGTCCAAGGGCAGGCCGTGCTCTCGGGCCACCGGGCCGTCATACCCCACCCGTGTCGTGCTGCTCCTCCTGGTCATTTCATCTGTCCTCAGCTGCCATCCCATGCTGAACAAGGCCACACGTGGCCCCATCCCACCAGCCTGCCACCCATACCACCTCTCCTCTCCCCCGAGGCCCACCGGTCCCTGCTGGAATCCTTGACCAGGAACAGTGTGGCCTTGGGGTCTTTCTGCCAGTTCTCCCAGGGGCAGCTGGGGTCAGGGAGAGAGGGGAGGGGTCCATCCATCTCCAGTTCCGGGCCCCACCCAGGTTAGGACCAGACCCCCAGCACCCCTACCTTTGTGCTCTGAGCTGGCCTCCAGGACTTTCGTGTCACCCTGGGGCCACAGACAGTACGTGGGACAGATGTGCTCTGGGTTGAATGCCCGCCCACCCGCCGGGCTGAGCTCACTTGCTCTCACCTGGGTGGCAGAGAGGGGCACTCAGGCCACCTGGGCTCCTGACTCTGCCCAGGCTGCCATCAGGAGTGAGAATTCCTGAGTCGGGGACTGTATCAGTAACTGGCCGGTTGGAGGTCCCCTACCCTTGCAATGTCCCTGAGCCACTTGTCCCTGTGACTCACCTGGTGCCCCCCACCTCCAGACCCTCACAGCTGTGTTTCATTGTAGGGCCCTTCACCCGTGAGCCCCAATGCCCTGGACCGCACAGCCGCTTGGCTCTTGACCATGAACGCGCAGTTGTTAGAAGACGAGGGCCTGGGCCCAGACCCCCCCCACAGGGATAGGCTAAGGAGTAAGGAGGAGCTCAGCCAAGCAGAAAAGGTAAAGCCGGACCCTGGCATTTCGGGGTAGGGCGGGGCTGCCTGCCTATGGCCACTGGCAACGTTCTCTCCCCTCGAGCCCTGAATGAGAGGTACTGCTTGTTCCCTGCGTATGGCCAGTTCCCTCTCCACCCCTGGTCCCCCATACGGACGTCAGCCGTGGATTCTGGAAAAAGAGCAGCAAGAGGAATTTTGCTTAGAGCTAAGAATTCCTGTACCGGCTGCACGTGAGGCTCGACTGGAGTTTGTACAGAATCCAGATTCTGGTTCCTAGTCCTCAGACCTCTGGGAACCCCTTCCCTGAGTGACCAGGCCACCGAGCTTCTGCGAGGCTGGGACTTGCGGGCTGGGAGTGCCAGAGAGGCACATGGAGACCGTCATAGGGAGTTTCGTGCATGAGGGGGCAGAGAGGTATGGTTCCCCGAGACAGCGGGGAGGGCTGTTCCCAACCAGGCCCCCCACTCTGGGTTTGCACCTATCCAGAGCCTGGCTCTTGCCCAGTTCCTGTCTCCACCAGGACATGAGAGAGAAAGAGCCAGGTAAAGGGTCCAACTGCTACTGAGAGGTTTTCTTTCCGCTGGGGGGAAACAGTTCTGAAATACCCAGACTCCACCCACCACACACATCTAGCAATTAGTGGGGCAGTGGGGGGGCTTCTGTCCTCCCAAATTCTGCCTGTTGTCATGGCAACTGCCGTGGTTCCATGGCTGGTTCTTGTGTCCTCCTGCGGGCCAGAGCCCAGAAGACGCAGGACCCAGTGCAGAGCCACCTCAGAATGGCAGCCGTTTCTTCCACTCTCCTAGATGCCCTTGCCTCAGCCCTAGGAAAGCCTTTAGCAGCCTCTCAGGCAAGGGCACGGAGGTCAGGGGGGCAGCTCTCCCTCCCCCGGCCTAGGGCGACGTTCACGTCCATGCTGCATTCCGCCACCCTCCACCATCCCCTTAGTCCACTGCATCCACCTGCTTTCACCATAATTATGTGAAGGGGCAGGGCGACACGGGGCTCGGTGCTCCAAGAGCCAGAGTTCGGTTGGGCAGCAAGTTGGGCCAGCCTTAGCCCTGACTCCCTTTGTGAGCCTGGGGCTGGGCTCTTGCACCTCTCGGAGACCCAGAGTCCCGTTTGTGACTTGCACAGGTCAGGCTGCAGCTGGAGTGCCCTCTTTCCTTGCCGTTCCGTGGCTGAATGAGCTACTGCTTCTCTTATCCTCTCTGCTGCTAACCCCCACAGGCAGATCCGGGGGAGACCTTTTTCTCTCGAGCTCCCTGGGGACGTGGCACTGCCTCTGTCAGGAAGGATGCTCTCTACCCGGCTCTGGTGGCTGAGCAACACTTAGGACGGGCCGGGGTCATCTGTCCTGCAGCCAGGCTCTCCTGTGGGTCCAGCTTTGCTTCAGGAGCTTAGCTTGGGCTGGGGCTGGGCCTCTGACCAGCATCTGGACTTGCTGCCTTCCAACTTTCGGGTGGTCCTTTGCCAAAGTCCTAGGCTTGCATTGCCTAGGACTCCAGGAGAGGCTCCCCCTGCCTCCCCAGTCCCATATTGTCGCAGCACCCTGGCCCCCAACCCCTTGGTGTCAACCCCACCTTACCTTTAGCCTCTCTGCCCCCTCACTTCCCCATGCCACTGCCCTTGCTTTATGGTCGAGTAGAGGCTGGGAGGCTAGGGTCTCACCCCACGGGTCAGTCCCCATGGAATTGGAGAATCTTTTGAGGCCTCGGTTCCCCCTCCCATGGAGTCCCTATCTCTCAGGGCACTGTCAGATCTCAATATATTCAAGAGTGTGTTTTAACATTTGTTTATTATTTTAAAAAACTCAGTGCTCTATTTCAATCCTTGCTTCTGAGATTTAGGTTTGAATCTTCATTCCCTCATAGCTGTAAGATCAGGCTGCAGGGGTGGGAGTTAGGAGTGGAGGAGCCCTGGACGGGGACAGGCTTGGAGTCTCACCCTGGCCCTTCCGGCTGGGCCCCGAAGGCGTCTCCTCACTGTGTCCAGTGGGCTGAGGTGGTGAAGACCCCTGGTACATCCCGAGCTGGGCTCCCTCCCACCCTGCGCTCCTGCTCGGGCTCACGAGGCTGTGCTCTCTGTCCTGGGTGCTGTGCCCGTGGCACGCTGCCCTCCTGGTAGGACCTGGCGGTGCTGCAGGACAAGCTGCGAATCTCTACCAAGAAGCTGGAAGAGTATGAGACCCTGTTCAAGTGCCAGGAGGAGACGACGCAGAAGCTGGTGCTGGAGTACCAGGCGCGGCTGGAGGAGGGTGAGGAGCGGCTCCGGCGGCAGCAGGAGGACAAGGACATCCAGATGAAGGGCATCATCAGCAGGTGAGGACAGCCTTCTCCTGCTCTGGGCCAGTTCTGGTCCCGCTCCCCACCCCCACTCACACACACAGTGGGCAGACCTTTGCACCGCCCTCCTGAAGGGAGGAAGGGCTGATCAGCTGCAGGGGGAGATGGGAGTGGAAGGAGGAGTGTCCCAGGGGACAGGGACAGTGTGGCACAGGCCTGGAGGTGGGAAGCAGCCTGGGGCGTGGGGAGCCCCACCATCAGTGTGTACTGATGGTAGAATGCAGAGTTGGACCCAGCAGGAGGTCAGCCAAGGCCAGCTGACATGGCCTGTGACCCCTGGAAGGAGTCCTGTGCTCTTGGGGAGCACTGTCAGGGGAGGTGGGATTGGAGGTGCCAGGAAACACAGTGAGGACCCAACTCAGGGCAGGAAAAGTGGGGATAAGTCAGTTACATTCAGTGGGTGAAGGAGAAGGAGGCAGAATGACCCCAGATATCTACCAAGAGCATCGGGGTGTCTTGGTGCCAGTTGCTGAGATTAGGGTCCTTGGGAGTTTAGGCATCCCAACCATGCCAGTTTGGGATCTATTGAGTTGGAAGGTGAGGGATCCAGCAAAGATCTCCGTTGGCTTTGATGCTGACTCTCATCTCTGTTGATGGCTTGGATATCACATGCTGTCTCTCTCTGTCTGCACCCATGGGTGGGGCGGGTACACCCTCGTGGGTGTCTGTAGGCGGGGAGTGCAGTGAAGGTGTAGCATCCTGGCCGTCCCATGGTGTCCCAGTCGTGATGCTCACTTCTTCATGACAGTAATAGGTTGAGGAGGACACGCTGTGGGTTTTGCAGCTTGTTTGTTTGCATGATTCAAGTCCGTCATCTGGACAGGCTTTGCAGGCCTGCCAGAGCCAGGACGTCCCCCCCCACACACACACTTCATCCGCTATAGTAACCCTTCCCAGGTGCTTCCTCTTTAGGCTGCCTGTTTCTCTGCTCCTAATTCTTGTTTGCTTCGCTTACCTGTGGGTTTGTTCATTGTTAAATGGTTAGCATGAGCAGAGGGCCTATAACTGGGCTGACTAGAAATCCACCGTTCACTTGACAGCCAGCTCTGTTCTCAGCTCTCTTCATGTGTGTGGTTTCAAGAATGGAAATGCTTCTCAAACTAACCACCACCTCCTCATCCTGTCTCTTCTATGAAGGGTGCGTGGTCTCTGAATTTAGTGGCTTGCTTAGTACATTTATTATTTCTACTAACCCATCCTGCTGTTCTTCCTCCCTAATGGAAATGTTGTTTATCGATTTTGTTGGTAGCATGGTTTGAATTCTCCTATGTTATTACTAGTTTTTTGCCTACTTGTTAAGTGCTCATTGTTCTATTACTTACTCAGAAAAGAATATTGAAGGTTTTAATCGTAATTATGGATTTGTGTATTTCTTTTTTCTTTTGTTTTTGCTTCATGTACACTGAAACTCTGCATCCACATCTAGGATTGTTATGTGCTGGTGATGAACTGGCATCTTTATTGTTATAAAATCACCTTCTTTATCTCTCATAATACTTTGGAATCTACTTTGATGTTGATTTTAGATATACCAACTTTATTCTGATTAGTATTAGCCAGGTATATCCTTTCTTGTTCTTATACTTGGAACCAATCTGTGTCTTTCTATATAAATAAGTTTCTTTTGTAGACACCTTTTCAGTTTTCGCTTTTTATCTAATCTGGCAGTTATTTTGCCTTTTAATTGGAGTGTTTAGACCATTTATATTTAATGTAATAATCAATATAATTGGGTTTAAATCTCTTTATCTTGCTACTGTTTTCTATTCCTACCATCTGTTCTGTTCCTTTTTTTCTGCATTCTTTTGGATTGAGCATTTTTATGATTGTATTTTATTTCTTACTGGCATATTAGCTATATCTCTGTCACTTTAGGGCAAGAGTTGGTGACTTCCCATAAAGGGGCAGGTAATAAATATTTTAGGCCTTGCAAGACCATATGGCCTCTGTAAGTGTTCAGCCACGCTATTTGAGCAGAACTGTGCGTGTGGTGTGGCTATTTACAAAAACAGGCAGTGGTCCCAGTTGGGCCCTGTCAGACTGTAATAGTAGGGATTCTGTCATTACTTTTGTTCCTTTGTATTTAAACTGTCTTTATTCTCTGGCTTTTTTTAAGATTTTTTTTTTTTTATTGTTCATTGCTGATAATTTGATTATGATGATCCTTGGCATTTTTTTTTTTTAAAGATTTTATTTATTTATTTGACAGAGAGATCACAAGTAGGCAGAGAGGCAGGCAGAGAGAGAAAGGAGGAAGCAGGCTCCCCGCTGAGCAGAAAGCCCGACATGGGACTCGATCCCAGGACCCTGAGATCATGACCTGAGCCAAAGGCAGCAGCTTAACCCACTGAGCCACCCAGGCGCCCCCGGCATGGTTTTCTTCATGTTTCTTGGGTTTGAGCTCTTGAATCTGTAGGTATGCCATCCTTCCTCTAGGAATCCCATCCCGTATACATTAGGCTGCTTTATATTATCCCACATTACTCTGAAGCTCCAGTGTGTTCTTTTTAAACTTTTTAAAAAAGACTTTATATATTTATTTGACAAAGTGAGAGTGAGAGAGATCACATGTAGGCAGAGGTAGGCAGTGGGAGACGGGGAAGCAGGCTCCCCGCCGAGTGGAAAGCCTCATGCAGGACTGGATACGGGACTGGATGCGGGGCTCTATCCCAGCACCCTGAGGCCCTGACCTGAGCCAAAGGCAGAGGTGTGACCCACTGAGCCACTCAGGTGCCCCCTTTTTATACTTTTTCCCCTCCATTATATATCAGGTGATTTCTATCCCCGTGTCTGCAAGATTAATAATCATTTCTTCTTCAGTGTCTAATCTGTTATTAATCCTACCTAGTATTTTTTCATTTCATTTCAGATACTGTATTTTTCACTTTCAGACTTTCAGCTTGGTGTAAATTCTGTCCATTTCTCTTCTCATCATACTTAGGCTTTCCTCTGTATCTTCTCAAACACGTGGAATATATTTACAATGGCTGTTTCAACGTCTACTAATTCTGTCGTCTGTGACATTTCTGAGTCTGTTTTTATTAATTTTCTTCCTGGTTATTGATTCTATTTTTCTCTTTCTCTTACGCTTGGTGATTTTTGGTTGGATGCCAGACATTGTGACTTCTATGTAGGTGTGGATATTTTGTGTTCTTTTAAATATTTCTGAGGCTTTGTTCTGGGACACAATGAGGTTATTTGGAATTAGTTTGATTCTTTGGAGGCTTACGTTTAAGCTTTGTTGGGGTGGGTCTGGACAGCCTCTAATTTAACCTAACCTGGCTCCACTTTCCTTCTGGGGAGTCTACTTTATGTCCCCGTGTTAATATGTCTTTCTACTCTGCCAGGTAGGAGTGTGAGCTCTCCTTGGGGTTGTTTATTCTAATGTTCCCGTGGTTCCTGCCCCAGCCTGGCTGTGTTCTCACAGGCCTGCAGACCCATCCCTAGCTGAAGAATCAAGGGGAACTCTCAGGAGATACGTGGACTTTTCCCTGTGTCTTCTTCTTGGGCACTGCTTCCCTGGCTCTCCTCAGCTCCATGACATTACTTCCCTTTTGTTTGACCTGGACGCTCCAGGCCGTGAGCGGGGCTCAGCTCACGCATTCCCTTTCCTTAGGACGCACTGCCTGTTGATCATAGCCGGGAAGCCTTTTTTTTTTCCATATTTTCATTTGGATTTCTAGTTTCTTAGTATTATTGTTTGATGGCAGGAGGGTAAACCCAGTCCCTGTTTTCCCACCAACTGGAAGCCCATGTCTCTCTCCCCTAGTGTAATTTCCCTTCGGATTGACGCCATTCGGTGCCCCTCTGCTCCCTGGTCCTCCCTCCCTACTTCCTACAGGATTTACTCAGTGTCTGATCTTACTGTGACAAGGAACTCCCCCTTGGTGTGGCCCTTCACCCCTTCCTCCTGGTCAGTGCTCCCTGACGGCTAATCCTGTTGACTTCGCACAAGGCCCCATGGGTACTTGCCCTAGCACAGTTGACCTCCCCGTGCTCCTTCTGCATCAGGGGCTCCCCCAGGGGTTAGGTTACAGCTCTGCAGGCCTGGAGAAGTTGTGCAGGTAGCAATGGGCACGAAGCCCTGGGAGCAGGTGAGCTTGTCTGAGAAGAGCGTGGGGAACAAGAACAACGGGCACTGGGACTGACCCCGCAGGGCCCTGACATGCTGGGGGCAGGGGGAACAGGCATCGGCAGAGTGGTGGCCTGCCAGCTAGGAGGCAGACCCAGAGAGTGTGGAGTCCAGAAACTAATGCGAGAGAGTCAGAAGGTAGGTATGAGCCACTGTGATTTACAGGTGCACCACGAGGTGAGGCCAGGAGGGGTTTCAGGGAAGGAGCAGCTGGTGACAGACACACACGTGCCTTAGCTCTGGGCTTCTGCACATGGCATTCCTCCCGTCTCCCCTACTCGTTACCGCACCTTCAGACCCTGTTGATACCCCACCCCACCCTCCAGGACAGTTACCTACTCCCTGTTCTCGTTCCCATGGCCTCCAGGCCTCCCGTGTGGGGCATGGCTGCTGTCTGCCTGTCTATATCCCTGCCACCTTGTAACTTTTTGAGTGATGGAGATCTCTATTCATCTCACTATGTCGAGTGCCGCACCTGTCTTAGCGTAGTCTTGGTGAATGTGGGTGGGTGGAGAAAGCCCTAGAGCCCTGCAGAGTTTTAATCCTCCCCCTATGCCATAGATTGGATCTTCTGACACTACACCCCCTGCCTTGCTCTGGGGGGCGGTGAAGATCTAACCCCCTCCTCACCTACCGTGGCTCCTGGAAGAACATCCAGAAATGGGCACCTCCAAGGGCTTCTGGGGGATTTGGGAACAGAGTCTGGAGCAGGTTAAGTATAAGAAGGAACAGACCCATCTCTTGTCAGTGGTTGGAGGCCGGCTGAACAGGCTCTCCTAGTATGAGCCCTCTGTGCCCGTGTGATGGCTTCTTCCCACAAGCCCCCTCCCCCCGCCCCACCTCCTTAGCTGCTCCCTCGAGTGCCAGCTGGACTGTCCTTCTGTCTGGTCACAGGCTGATGTCAGTGGAGGAGGAGCTGAAGAAGGACCATGCTGAGATGCAAGCAGCGGTAGACTCCAAACAGAAGATCATCGACGCCCAGGTGGGTTCTGGCCCTTTGGTCAGCCAGAGGTGTTGAAGGACCTGGGGGAAGGAGCGGGCTGATTTGGACATCTCCTCGCCCCCAGTCATACCCCCACTGTAAAAGCTGGGGAGGGACAGGAGGCCAGGCTCTCTGAGCCGAGAAGTCCGGCTTCGGGGTCTCAGTGGATCACAAGCTCACTAGCACAGGCTCTGGAAAGGGTGGGGCACCTCCTGCCCTACTGGGGTGACTTGGTGGGGACTGACCCAAGAGTGGAAGCTTTCAGGAGGGGACTGGGGACGGCATGGGGTGACAGCAGGCTGGGCAGACAGAGCAGAGGGGCTCTGGTTCAGAACTGTGGCTGCCCGGGGGACTGAGAGAGCAGGCCCAGAAGACACTCTGGCCTCCGTTCGCCTTCCCTGCACTCCTCCCCCTCACTCACCCAGGAACAGGGCCAGGCCTTGCTCAGATTCTGAGCAGCACGGACCAGCCAGGAGCTGTGACCTCTGTGTCACTTACACGCACGTGAGCGAGGGCACAGACCTCGTACCCTTGTACCTGGTGGACAACACCACTAGGCCGCTCTGGGGAGAAGCAGTGATGTGAGAGACCCAGGAAGGCTGGCTTAAGGTCTCGGGCCACGGCGCTGAGGCCGCCTGCTCCCCGGCCTCCTCCCCGCACACCCACGGCCCCACGACCTCAGCCCCTTTCCCGCCCTTCGCACGCCCTGGGCTCCGGGTCCTCCCCACCGTCAGCCCTGGGAAGACCCCTGTCCCAGCACAGCCCCCTGCGGCCCCAACTGAGGCCCTCTTTGCCCCCAGGAGAAGCGCATCGCCTCGCTGGACGCCGCCAACGCCCGCCTCATGAGCGCCCTGACGCAGCTGAAAGAGAGGTACAGCATGCAAGCCCGTAACGGCGTCTCCCCCACCAACCCCACCAAATTGCAGATTACCGAGAACGGCGAGTTCCGAAACAGCAGCCACTGTTAACCTGCCCGAGGAGGGAGGACTGTGGTGGCACGGGGCAGACCTCAGCCCGGGGAGCCCCAGCGCGGGGGCGGGAGGCCCAGGCTCCCCCCCCTTTCCCTCCACCTGCGGTCCAGGAGGTGCCACGGAGGGAGCCTCGACAGACTGACGCGGCGCGGGCCCGCTCCCCTCTCTTCTGGCCCGAGAAGCGAGTTCGGTGCAGGCCAAGGAGACTGCACGCTGTTGAGGGGATGGCCTGGTGGGAGCAGGGGCCTGCCAAAATATGTCTCTGTTGGTTATTGAATTTGGTGTGTGTCACCTTTCTTTCTTGACCTGGCCAAGTGCATGTAGCCCCTACACCCTCCCTCGGGAGGGAGCAGTGCGGAGGGGAGCACCGCAGAGGTGGAGGACTGAAGAGGCGGGGGCCCCGGCCCCGGCCCCTGCCCTGGGGGACGTGCCCGTTGCTTCCCTGTCGCTTCCCGGGGCTGCCGGGCCAGTTGGCAGGCAGGGAGAGGGTGGGACCATCAGAGTTCCTGTCCCCACAGGGCTCAGCCCTCAGCACCTGCCCCTGCATGCAGTCCTTCCGGGGACCCTTCCTGGCTCTGAGGAACCGAGGACTTCCCATGTACCTGTCCCCAGACTCCCTAAATCGCCCCCCCGCCATTCATGTTGCCAAATAGACCCAGTGAGGATCCTGGCTCGCTCTTCTGGGCCCTCATCTCTGTGGAGAGGATCCAGAGCCTCCCTCACTTGCCCCCCTGGGCCCAGGTTGACCCTCCGGGCCTCCCCAAAGCCAAAGATCTGGGCGGAGCAGGCCCAGATGGCCCTGTGCCTGGTACCCGCCCTTCTCCCGGGGATGGCGCGCCAGGACGTGGTGGCCGCGCGGGGAGTGGCCAGCTGGTGCTCACCCCAAAAGAAAGGCCGACCTTCCCTGATGGATGGTGGAAAGAAAGTCTGATGCCAGCAGGCCCTGAGAAGGTGGATAACTGTGATTTTTTTTCCTTTCACAGTATGCATTAGAAACAAAAGCCCGCTTGCTCGCTTGCTGGAACACAGGGGCCTTTTAAATTGAGCGTGCGCACTGCATGGGAAATAGCAGCCCTGGAGGATGTTAGCCTTGCTCCCTCTCCAAGACAGCAGCGGCCTGCACCAGGCCCCGTGTGTGCGGCTGGCTGCCTCCTCACCCTTCCCGGGCCCCCAGCCGAGGACCCAGGCGCTGCAGACAGGACAGGGGCACGGCTGGGGCTGGCTTTCCCCAGCTCTAGGCTGTTCTGTGGCTTCTCAGCCCTCCCTGCTCCCCCCTCTTGCGGGACATAGGTGGGCAGGGGCTTGGGTCTCTCGGTCCCTCCTGTCCCTGCCCCCAGCCCTGGGTAAACTCGGGCCAGAGCTGGTTGTTTGCCCAGCCGCAGGGCCGCGGAGCCATCCCCTCCGCCTCAGCCTCGGGAAGCCGGGGAGACCCTCGGAAAGAGCCTGAGCCCTTCCCGGCCCTGGGACTGGAGGCCTGCCGCTGCCAGGGGCCGAGGTCCCCGCAGAGCCCGCCGGGTCGGGGAGTGCGGGAAGGGTGGCCCAGATCGTGCAGCACCCCGTCCTGGCCCGTGTCCCTGGAGGGGCCTCTCAGATGCAGCCTGCAGTTCGGTGTGGCCAGAGATCGGCCGGTGAGGAGAGGGCAGGCCCCCCAAGGGTCACAGACCTCAGGAAGGAAGGCCGTGGGGGCTATGGCGCTGCCCCCACTCTTGCCTGCACAGGCAGGGCCCAGCCCCAGTGACGTCCTCTGGTTCGGTCTCCTCCCCTCTTCCCCCCACCCCTCTCCCACCAATGCCTCGATGCCTCGTAGAGCAACCTCGGACTGAGCGCCTCTTAGCAATACGGGGGAGGTTCCCGGGGCCCCGGGTGGAGGAGGCCAGCGCGGGTCTGGTGCTGGCGGCCCTTGGCGTGGGTTGTGAGCTCTCAGGCCGAGAGCCTTATTTACTTAGTGCAAAAACTGTAAAAGTGTACAGACTCTTCACAGATTTTTATCTGAATTGCAAGTCTGACAATTTTTGTAAATGTTCTTGGTGTTCGACTGTAATGTAACTATTTCACCTAATGGTTGTACATAGTCTTTAGTCCTGGTGCTGCCGAGGGCTGCCCGGGACCGCTGCTCTCCGATGGTGTGTATTTTATTTTTTAATCTAGAGAACAGTATTGGGCAGGAAGAAGAGGTTTGGGAACGGGTGTTGGGGTTTCCCTACCCGCGGCATGCACTTGCTGGCTTCGCAGCGTGCGGTCTGGATGGGTTGCTGGGGACATGCACCCTGACGGGACCAGCAAAGTGGCTTCTGTCCCAGCCACGCAGAACCCTTGTCCCAGGGTTGGGCCGGTTTGTCTGAGGGCCAGAGGGAAGGGGAGGGAGGGAAGGCAGGCCCTGCTCTGGTAAGGTAAGGCCCCAGGCCCAGTGGGGCCCCAGGCCCAGAGTCTGCCAGAGACAGCTCGCGCTCCTCCCCTGCCAACACAGAGAGGCCTGACTTTTTTGCTTAACTCTTACGTTTAGGGTGAAGGAAACTGCCAAACTTCCTATAAGTGAAGACTTTTTTCCGACTGCCCAGAAAGGGGGGTGGGGAACCAAGACCAGAGCTCCACCCCCCCCCCCCAGAGCATCTGCCCCGGGGTACGCCTCTCTCCCTGCCCCCCGCCCATCCGCGGAAGGCAGGCTGTCCAGGGAAACAGACCCTCTTTTCTACACCTTTGGCCCCAAAGCCACCCCCAGCCCCACACCACCTCCTTGTTCCCCCTTTTGTAAGTATGTGAAAAAGAAAAAAATGCAAACGTCGGAGTCTTGGCTGGAGGTCCTCCTTCCGGCTGTGACTTTTAACCATGTAATAATGTACAGAGAAAGTTGTTGGTGTTCTACAACTGTGTGGCTGTGCAATTTCTGTACATTTGCAATTAGAAATATTAAAGATTTATTTAGCTATTTTAAGCCTGACTCACCTCCCTTCAGCTGTGTCTCAGGAGATTTTCCAGGGGTGACTCTTGAGTTGCGAGCTTTACCGAGGGGCGGCAGCGCGGGGTTCACCCTGGCAGTAGTCGTGGACAGGGGAGACTCCCAGAGCACGGGGAGCGGCGGTCTCAGCTTACTGAGTGAACGCCGCCTCCAGCAGGTGGGGTCTCTCCGCTTAGGGAGCGGACTGGTGCCATCTGCAGGGCCCTTCCTGCCCCAAGAAGCTCCAAAGAGAGTTCTTTGCTGGTCCCACAGCTCCGGGGGACAGCATGGCTCCTGCACATCCTGTGGCAGACACCATCTCCTGCCTCGCTCGAATGCTTTCTCCAGGGGAGGGGCAGGAGTTTGGTCTGTGTCACCAGCAGGTCAAGGCTGAGCGGCTAAACCAAGCTTCGAGTGGCTGGAAGGCCGAAACGCATGTGGCTCTCAATGAGCCGGACCCGTTTGCAAGGCTCCACCCAGGGTCTCTGAAACCAAGCAGCCCCCAGACCCCTTCGGCTGCACCCATGCAGGTGGAGGGGGGGCATTGCAGCCAGGGGCTGACTCAGCAGGAGCCAGGCCCCGCCCAGTAACCCCAAGGGGTCAGTGCCGTCCTGTTCACACCTGGCTGAGAGGGGGCATGGCCAGGCCTCAGTCCATCCCCTCGGAAGGGGGCCCAGATACAGCAGGGGGCAGGGATGTGTCTCATCAGATCCCCAATGGAGACTTCCCGTCTGTCACCTGCACAGGTGTCTGGCTCCTGCCAGGGACTTGGACCCCGGCTGTCCAGCATTCCCAGAGAGAAACCCCAGGGCCTGTGCTTGTCTTTGAAAACAGTGGGAGGCCTGGTTCAAGAACAGCGTGGCACAGTGTAGCAGAACCCCATGTCAATGCCCACCTATACCAGCCCGCCCGTGTTCCTCTCGGCCGTGGGTGTCTCTAAACCCAGGGGCTTCGCGTGGGGGAGGGGCTGCCTCCCACCTCGCAGACCTGTGCTGCTCCTGGCTCGGCCCCTGCCCCACACCGCTGCCTGCCTGCCCAGCGCCCCTCAGACTCTGCCCCTCCACCATGCCTCCGGCCATCAGCCTGGTCACCACAGCCCTCTGGTCTCCTGTGAAGACCCCTCCCCATTGTCTACATTAGTACCCCGGCCTTAGACGCCCTTCCCTCCCAGGTGTCTTTGCTGTGTCTGCTGCCTTCGCCAGCCAGCTTAGCCCCTGCGGTCTCTTCTCCCGGGCCCCCTTTTTGACAATCTCCTTTGATCACGTCAGCCCTGAGTCTACCCATGACCTATGCTCTCTGGGTGGCTGAGCACAGCAGACGAAAACCACCCCAGTTCGCACCAAGCCCCTGTGGGTTCCTGTGTCCCTCCCCTCTTTTCCCATCTCCCAGCCAGACGCCCTGCCTGCTCAGAGGGCCATCCTGCCCGCAGGGTGAAGGCTCCATCGCTGACCCTCTGACCCTTCCCGGGCTCAGCCTCCCTCCCAGCCCTCACTGCCTGCAGCCACAAGGAAGGAGGAGACCCTCTTCCTGAGGCAGCCCCTGGCCAGGGCCCTACCCTCCACCGCCTGCATCGCTCCTAAAACCAGACCCACTGCTCTTTCCCACGGCACCGGAAGTGCTCACCTGCTCCAGGCTGGTTTTTCTTCCCAACCCCCTTAAGCCAACCTTTAAGGTGTGCTGCCCCGGGGACCCTGTCTCCACCTTGTCACCTCTGCTCCTCCCCCTGCCCATTTCCACCAGGCTTCACCTCCCACACCTCTACCGCCTCCTTGCCAAACCCCTGGGCCCCCTTAGAGCTTCCATCCCGCTGTCCTTGGTCCTCAAGATCAAGGACCGCCATTCCTCCGCTGGGCAGGACCACGTAAACACCACAGGACGCAAGGAAGTAGCCGCAAAGGAGATAAATCATGTTGACAAAGGGCGTCTCTTAACTAACGTCCGGAAGCCATGAACCTCTATGTGTGCATTAAGTAGCATCAAACAGAAAGCAAAAACTGGAAATGCAAAGGAAAAAAATCAACAGAAACACAATTACCTTCGAGACTAACACACCACTGCTATTGGTTTATTACAGATGAAGAAGACAATAAGAACCCCGAGGCGTTTAATAATTCATAACATTTAATAAGCAGGGATACCTTATCCTTGCCCCCGAGAGCTTACCCTCTTTCTGGGTATGCTTGGAACATGACCCAAAGTCAACTATATACTGAGACATGAAATCCTCAGAAAGGTGCCCAAAGACACAGCTGGGGCCACATTCTGTGCCTCGAAGCAATAAAACTAAAAATCAATAATAAATGTTTAAACAAGAAAAAAAAAAAAAGCTACCATCAGGAAGTTTAAAAAAATAAATATTGAATCAATAGAATTAGATTTTTGAAAGAAACGTCTTCTCATTAAAGCGTAAGGACCACAGACATTTATCTCTCTAACTCCCTAAATGCCACCCTGACGGGGAAAGGACTGGAAAGATGGTCAGCAGTGAGTGTGGGAGGAGGCTCAGTAGACAGGAGAATTTGAAAAGCCTTGGCAGATGGAAGCTGAGGAGGGAGACAGACAAATTGGGGTGCGCCGAGCAGCCCCGCCCAACAGGCTGGGGAGTGAGAGGTCCCAGCGTGATGGGACAGAGCCAAGACACCAGGTGGGAAAAAGGAGAACCAGGTCCCAGCTTCCTCCCCTGCTCTGCACAACCAGGAAATTTCTCTTTGTCTTCTCATCTCCTTGGAAGGAACTGGACATTTATTCTATGGAGGAATCAAACCAGGCATGCTCCAGACCTGGGGACACGAGGCAGAGCAGAGGGCTCTGTGAGGTATAGGTCTGCGAGCTGGTGGCAGGGGGTAAAGTGAGCTTCTGCCCCCAGTAGTGCTTGCCCCACACTCACCTGCACTGCTCCCAGAATGCCCGGAGCCCATCCCCCCAGGCAGCCCGACTGGAACATTCTTTGGAAAACTGGCTTTGGAGAAAAGATCCCCAGATGCCCCAATGCCAAGACTGCATCTCTGTCCCAGCATCCCATAGCGTCACCTAGCAATTGACATGTTCTGTGTGCGTGCGTGGGAGTGGGAAGAGCGCGGACATCCCAGGAACGCCCCACCCCCGCCCCCCAGACTAAGGAAAGCTTCCAGTAAGTAAAAGGAACTGGATAGGAATTTCTCCGGGCCTTTGCTTCAATATGGCAATAAAGCCCCTATTTGCAAATATAACAGCTCAAGAAAGAATGAAGGGAAACAAGGAGAGAGGGAGGAAGGAGAAGAAAAGAAAGAAACAAATCTTCTAACTTGAAAGAGAGATGAAACCAACCAGCCCAAGAGAGGAAACAGGAAAGAGAGACAATGCAGGAAAGAGAAGATCATTAAAAAAAATCAAAAAACAGTAAGAACCCCAAACTCTAAGATCGTTATGGAGCTAAAACAAGAACAGGTGCCACGAAAAAGAAACGAGGATCAAGAAAAGACTACTAGGTTCTTTACAAAAACAGAATATCCAGTAGAAGTGATGGAATACAAAGTTGGGGTGCACTTCCAGAAAGTACAACAAAATACACAAGCAGAGAATGGGACAGAGGGAGGGAAAAAAAAAATCTAGAAGCTCAATCCAGCTCGTGCCAACATCCAACTCCTGGGAATTCCTGAAGGAGAGAAAAGAAGGTAAGGTGACCTGGGTGTCCTGTTGCCTGGGCGTCCCACCCCACTTCTGCTCAGGTTGGGGATGAGCCCCAGGGGGACGGGGCTTGCTCGTGGAGCCTACTTAAGTCTCTCCCTCCCCCAGAGGTGCCTGGGTGGTTCTCTTGGTTAAGAGGCTGCCTTTGGCTCAGGTCATGATCCCAGGGTCTTAGATCGAGTCCCGCATCGGTCTCCCTGCTCAGTGGGAACCCTGCTTCTCTCTCTGCCACCCCCCCTCCATGCTCGCTCTCTCGCTGTCTCTATCATGCTTGCAAAAAAATAAAGAAATAAAAATACTTTCTAAAAAGTCTTTCTTCCCTCCATCTGCACGACCCCACTCACGCATGCACCCATCCAGTCACTCACTCTAAAAAAAAAAAAAGAAAGAAAAAGAAAGGGAAAAAAAAGAATAAAACTTAAAAAGGATAAACAACAAACAAACCCCAGTACTCCAGGGGACACTGGAACGATGAGCTGGCCTCTTTTGCCTTAATTGCAAAGTTGGATGATTTTTCTGAACGTTCTCTGACAATGCGAAAGGCAAGGCCTCCGTGAGCGGGCAGGCAGTGTGAGTGACGGCAGCAGGGCCACCTGCGACGACTGTCACCGGAGCAGCAGGTGGGGCCCGGGGTGAACTGACGAGCACCTGCCCTTCCTGCAGGCGTGGCTCCCCCCAGCAGGGCACACAGCCACGGATTTCCATACCGTGGCTTTTCTGATGCACCCGCACGTTTTCATACCCAGCTCTACCTCTCTCTGAGCTCCACGTTCCCAGGGCCATGGGCCCACGTAGCATCATCGCCCGTTGGCGTCCGGCTCCACGTGCCCAAAACCGAGCTCTGGACTTTTCCGACCCCAAAACGGCACTGCCGGCCCTCCCCGTTGCTGTTACCAGGAGCCAGGGGTGACTTCTTGATTCTCGTGCATGAAAAAGGACAGATGGTTCTGGAATGGTGGTCACGATCTAGTGGGTGTGAACGGCAGGAAGTAGATCCACATGCCCCCAAGCCTTTAAAGGAAAACAAATTACACAGTGAGTGACACAGCCGAGCCGTGGAAACAAACATGCTACTAACTAGTGATGACTTCCTCCGCCGTGCGGGGCTCAGCAGGGTGGGACAGGAGAACGGGCCCTTTCTGCTTCGTACTATTATTGTGTCCATATTTCCCAACCAGTCTTCATTGCTTGTTTTGGTACAGAGCCCTTTAAGAACAAGTAAAACCTAGCCATGTAATAAAAAGCTGGACAGCCATTAAATCTATGGAATAACAAGGGACGACGAGAGCTGTTGACACTACATTGGGTGTAAGAGCTGGTAACAGGACCGTATGTCCAGGAGGATTGGAATTTCGTTTCTAAAATCTATTTGCAAAAGCAAATCTGGATTAAGAGGCAGTGGAGGGTAAGTAAGAGCTTGAGCCTGGGCGTAAGGGACCCTGGGCTTCAGTCTGATGTCTGCTGATATGTGAGCTTAGGGGACTGGGGCAAGTCTGCTTCGTCTTAACAGCCCCGACTCTAGGTGGGACTGACCGTCTCTGCAACTGTCCGCAGAGATGCTGTTTGTCACCCCTGTCCGTCCACAGGTGCTGATGCGGAAATGAACATTACCTGCTCTGGGAGCAATAATAATCATTCTCATAAAGATCTTAAGATAAGTGGCGTCTGAGTGGCTCAGTGGGTTAAAGCCTCTGCCTTCGGCTCGGGTCATGATCCCAGGGTCCTGGGCTCAAGCCCCATATCGGGCTCTCTGCTCAGCAGGGAGCCTGCTTCCTCCTCTCTCTCTCTCTGCCTGCCTCTCTGCCTACTTGTGATCTCTGTCTGTCAAATAAATAAATAAAGTCTTTTAAAAAAAGATCTTAAAATAATAATTACTATTATTAAGGACGTACACTGAGCTGGTCGCAAAACACAGACAGAGAGGGGGCGAGGACTTGTATTCTGCCCCCCACCCCGTGCTTATCAGTATTTCCTGAACGTATTTTTGCTTTTTAATGAAAGCACATTATAAAAAAAGAAAGACTACCTCAAGCCAATAGCCAAGATCACCCTTAAGAGTGAAACATACCCGATGCGGTAAGAAGTTAAGATTCGGTTGTAGGACTGCGCCTCAGCAGCCAACTATAATCACCGGGCAAGAGAGGACAAAAGACGGGGTTGTCTTGGGATTTCCCTGGGAATTAGCCAACAACCGGTCACAATTCAGTAAAGTGTCTACGTATGCAATAAATATACAAAATTGAAACTGCTTCTCCATGGGCACTCACACCTGGATCCCCCGGAGAGGTGGTCCACATGGTCTGGGTGGTGCCTCGACCCCCGGCAAGGGGAAGAGGCCGTCTCCAGAGCACACCCGTCACACACCAGCCTGGTCTTATTTTCTGATGAGCAGGACAACTACGCAGCACTGTTTATTGAATTCGTATTAAAACATTCATGTATGCAACATAAATGTTTAAAATTTACTGCTATTTTTGTGACTCTCCTTTGGCATTTCCTTGTTTTTATATATATCCTTGAAACGCCCAGAAAACAAATTAACCGAGGATGTCTTGCTCTCTGAGACGCCTAGTCCGTCGGAAACAGAAAGAATCCCTTACCCAGAGGGTGGTGGTCTGACTTTGGCCACGTCCTCCCCCCGCCAGCCAGTGACTCTGGGTCAGTGACAATGAGGGGCCCGGAAGCCCCACTCACTGGGGGCACAGGATCCCTGGGGAAGGCTGGGTGGGGTCCCGGGATGGGGGTGCCCACACTTGGTGTTTACATTATGCTGGTGCATGAAGTTGGGCTTCCGGTCCATCGGGGAATCCAGCACTGAGATCAGAAGCACCCCCTCCTGGGTGCCTGGGTGGCTCAGTGGGTTAAGCTACTGCCTTCGGTTTGGGTCGTGATTCCTAGGGTCCCTGATCAAGTCCCACATCGGGTTCCCTGCTCAGCAGGGAGCCTGCTTCTCTCTCTGCCTCTGCCTGCTTGTGTGCTCTCTCTCTTTCTGACAAATAAATAAGTAAAATCTTTAAAAAAAAAAAAAAAAAAAAAAAAGGAAGAAGAAGCACCCCCTCCCACACTTCCCCAGGATTCTGATTTGGCTCTCTGGAGAATCTCTGGACTGCCTTTTTTTAAAATGTTTCTAGATTTTACCTTTCCTTATGAAAGTAACAAATGCTTGTGTTAAAAGATACATTTTATTAAAATGATGAAACCATGCCTCTCACGCAAATAAAGTGAACATATGTTTAGCATTTTTAAAATTCATTAATTAATGAGGAAACCCGCCAGTTGTCACAACCCATTTGGAGGAGAATTTAAAGAGCCACATTTATAATGGGAAATCACAAATGCTGAACAAATGTTACAAATAGATGTGAAACTAGTCTGTCCATGGGGCCATAATCAAGGGCATTCCACAGGGCACGATCTATGTTTCTACCTACAAATAGGGATAAGAATCACATGCTTTTTTTTTTTTTTTTTTAAGATTTTGTTTATTTATTCATGAGAGAGAGAGAGAGAGGGGCAGGAGCAGAGGGAGAAGCAGGCTCCCCACTGAGCAGGGAGCCCGATGTGGGGCTCGATCCCAGGACCCTGGGATCAGGACCTGAGCTGATGGCAGTCTGAGCCGACTGAGCCCCCTCCCCCCGCCTGCCCAAATCATATGCCTTTTAATCAGGTTTTTGTGATCGAAGGAGCTGAAAAGTAGCTCAAGGATACTGAAAAGCAGTTTCCGGGTCCAGGAGTCGGGTAATCCTTGTTTCCTATTTTGAAGTCTTTCACTAATTTTCCTGACACCTGTGAAAAACAACCACAACAAACAGAAACCTCTAAAATTAAAAGGGATTTCCTCCTTCACAAATCCCCTTCTTGATGGAAATCGTTTGTGAACTGTTGATTGAGATCTCTGACAGACTTTACTCCTGAGCATATAAACTAATATCTTTAAATCCTTTTTTTTTTTAAAGATTTTATTTATTTATTTGACAGATAGATCACAAGTAGGCAGAGAGGCAGGCAGAGAGAGAGGAGGAAGCAGACTCCCCGCTGAGCAGAGAGCCCGATGCGGGACTCGATCCCAGGACCCCGAGATCATGACCTGAGCCGAGGCAGTGGCTTAACCCACTGAGCCACTCAGGTCCCCCAAAACTAATATCTTTAAGACAAAAATGCAATCACACTCCCCACCAATGGACAGTTTGGCAGTAGATCATGGACACCGAACAATTCATGACAGATACAGACGAGATCGGGCGCGTTCAGGGTGGTACGGCCGTAGACAATTCATGACAGATACAGTCCTTCTCCTAAGCTGTCCTTGTCTGCCCACCTGCGTGCCTTCTCTTTTTCCTTCCTTCCTTCTCTTTCTCCTTCCTTCCTTCCTTCCTATTTTTTTAAATTATTATACTTGCACATAGTCTAAAATTTCAAGCCCCAGAAACAAGTTTAAAAAAAAACTAACAAACAAAAACAAAACAAAACAAAAACCCAAAAACCTTCAGGGGCACCTGGGTGGCTCAGTGGGTTAAGCCTCTGCCTTTGGCTCAGGTCATGGCCTCAGGGTCCTGGGATGGAGCCCCACGTCGGGCTTCCTGCTCAGTGGGGAAACTGCTTCTCCCTCTCCCTCTGCCTACTTCTCCCCCTGCTTGTGCTCTCTTTCCCTCTCTGTCAAATAAATAAATAAAATCTTTAAAAAAATAACAACAAAAACAACCACCTTCCGATTTTGGATAGAATTCACATTCACAGTGAATTTGCTGAAATCAATAATACAAAGAACACCCAGATTCTCCTAGTAACGCTGTTATCCCATTTGCCTTATCATTTGGTCTCTCTCCTCCCACCACCCCACCCCCCACAATTTTTTCTGGAACTCTTTGAAGATAAGTGACATACGTCATGGTCCTTTACCCCTAAGTTCCCCCCGTGTGCATTCAGTAAGATTGGAGATCCTCTGTTGCATAATCGAGGGATAGTCATCAACCTCAGTCAGTTTTGCATCAGTCCATACTGTAATCCGACATCACATTCCGATCTTCTGTGTTGAACCAGTGATTTTTTTTATAGTATTTTTCCCTCCAGCATGGGATCCAGTGGAGGGTCAAGACTGTGTTTAGGTATTATGTCTCTACTCTCTGCTAATCCAGAATATTTCCATGGCTTTTCTCTATTTTACCGTGTTGAGTTTTGGAAGACTGCGGCCAACTATTCCCTCCTTCTTCCTTAATAGAAATATAATGTTGCAATTTGTCTGATATTTCCTTGTGGCTAGTTTCTGGTTATTCATTCTTGGCCAAAATAATGCGGGGAGCATATTCTGTCCTGTTTGAAAGCACATGATACCCGTCTCTCCCTCACGGGTGATGTTCATTTTGATCATCTGATCAAGGTATGGTCCTATTTCTCCATCGTGTAATTACTGGTTTGTTTTTTTTTCCTTCTGTCTTGGTTCCAACTAATAAGCAGCCTATGGGGGAGACATTTTGAGACCATGCGAATATCTTGCTATTCATCAAACTGTCCCCCTAGATTTAGCAACCATTAACGATTCTTGATTGATTCAGCCTTTACTAGGATGGCTACAAAGGATGATTTTCCAATGCCAGCACCCCTTTTCCCTTACCAGTTGACGCTCAGAATTTTGCTGCCAACAAAGGATCTCCTTCTCTTCAGGTATTTATTTATTATCGGTATATGGATACACGAAGTCCTATTTTTAAGGGTTTATAAGTCATTGCTTAATTATTTTGGTGCTCAGACAATCCCAGATTTGGCCACAGGAGGCCCTTCACGCTGGTGCCCATGTCCCCTGACATCCTCAATGTCTTTTTGAACCATTGCCTTATTTTTAGCATCATAAGAGGTTCAGGCTCATCTTGTACCTGCTCTCCTCCAGCTCTGGATCACTCATCTCCCTGAGCAACTCTGGGGTTTGGAATTACAGACCAGGACCTGAGAGCCACTAGAACATCCTTTCTTTTTTACCTTTTCAGCAGGCAGAGCCAGGAAACAAATAAACATCTGTGTATGTGTGTATAAATATGTGTGTATGTATGCACATACACGTACAGTACAAATATGCACCCTTACGCATACACATGTGCGCACAAACATACATAGTCACCTTCCAGGTATCAGGAGTTGGCACGTAAGTCTCTGATTTCACGGAATCCGAAGTGTAGCAGGTGTCAGGGGGCCCCTGCATCAGGCAGGCAGGAAGAGCCGCCGTAGGCTGAGCAGAAGGGAAAGAAAGACACCTGCAGGGGGGAAACGGAGCTGCTCCCCATCCCGGCCCCCCAGTGGGCGGGGGGCACAGGCTCAGACTGAGTGGAGGGAATGGCTGAGCCTGCCAACATGGTATGCAGATCCTCGGGGAGATTCGCTCTCAGACAGTCCTCTCTACAGGGCAAGGTAGAGTCCTGCGTTGCCCCCGACGGTGCCCCAAGCCTTAGCGCGTCAGGATTGCGCAAGAGCCTCAGCCACCCTGAATGAATTCTCAGATGATTCAAATAATGTTTCATCAATCCACAGGAGTGTGCCGTTAAGGGGTGGGTGCAGCCTGAAAAAAAAAAAAAACCTTGGGGGTATAAAATATCATCGCCGACAGCAAAACCCAGAACGCACGTGTTTGAAAGTCAAAGTCATGCTTCATCCCAGAATATCGGCTTGGAGTCTTATCCAAGAATATTGCAAAAGACAAATAACTGGAAATTTGAAGAATTAAACAATTAATCCCAGCAGAAAAACAGCAAGCTGCAAAGAAGAACTACAAACGGAAATAAATGCAAATGTGGCCATCGATGTTGATGATTCAAGGAAAACAATGGGAGTGATACTGAAATCTCTCTCTCTCTTTTTTTTTTATTCCCTAGAAGTGGTTAGGTAATTAACAAAAAAAGGAATCAACCCAAGTAGAAAAAAAATATATGATACATTAAAGAAAATATATGTTCTGGCATTCCCTCTGCCATCCATGCATCAAATTGTCCATGTGGATTTTTCTCTCCTCCATTATTAGGCTCTGGAGTTCAAATTTATTCAACTTTCCATAATTAACACTGACATAGTGCTTGGCACAGAGTAGGTTCAAAAAAGGAAGTCGTGTTTCTTGACCACAGAGCAACTAAAACAGGAATTAATAACAAAGGTCTATGGGGATATAATGTACAACATGGGGAATATAGTCAATAATATTGTAATAACTTTGTATGGTGACAGATGGTCACTGGCCTTAGTCAGGGGATCATTTCATATTGTATAAAAAATATCGAATCCCCATGACGTACACCTGAGACACATCGGGTATTGTCTGTCAATTAGCCTTCAATAAAAAACAAAGTTAATCTGCTGCTTAGAAATCAAAAATGTGTATGGAAGTGTGTATGTGACTATACGTGTGTGTGTGAGTGTGTATCAGGTGTGCCTGTTGTGAGAGGTGTGCTGTGTGTCCATGTGGGCTACGTGTACCGTGTACGCCAGGATGCGAGGGGTGTCTGTGGGCGTGTCTCCGTGTGTGACTCTGTCTCCTGTGGCTTATACACCCGCGTGGGTATGTTCTCTGTCTTGGTTGGTGCAGAGCTGTGGCCAGTGTGTGTGGCCTGTGCTGCAGGGAGAAGCCCCAGCCTGTGGGCCCCTGGGGTGCGGCTAGGTTGTGAGCTCCGGGGGCTGAGCCCCCGGCCGGCCTGGCTCCAGGTCCTTCTGTGGTAGTGCGCGAGGGCCAGGGAAGCCAGGGACAGGGCAATGAGCAGACAGACCCAGGGCAGCGGGCAGAGGGCAGGGCAGGAGGGCAGCAGGGGCCCTGGTATCATGTCTCTGCGAGCGGCACCCAAACTCAGCCCCCAGCGCCCAGCACCAACCCCCACGGGCTCCTTTGCTCATCATTCCCTCTTGTTCTCAACCTGTACACAAGAAGTGGGTTCAAGACCCTCCCACGCCTGCTTCTGGTTTGGAAAACTGGTCCTGGCAAGGGCAAGGGGCACGTGTTCTTCCCGGGAAATAAGCAGCACGGTCACGTTGTAATAAATCAGCGCAGGTTTCAGAGCAGCACGGGCTCTTGCGGGCTCCGCGGGCTGTGGAATCCAATACGATATGCTTCAGCCTGTCGGCTAATGGGCTGCTGCTGGACGCCATGTGACCCAACCTTCCGGGGACGTTAAACGATGCTGAAAAGTGGCCCAGATTTATTTACTGGGACCGTGCCTGTTCCTGCCTGTGGGTGAGCCGGGAGATGACAAGTCCTCGTGAGCAGGTAGGAGGAGCTGGGTTTCCCTGTGGCCCTGGGGCGGGGGGCGGTGGGTGGGCCGCCTGTGGCCTCCCTCTTGGCCCTGCAGCCGGGTCTGGCCCAGCCCAGGGTGCTCCCCGGATCACACACCACCCCACGACTTACAGCGTCGGTTTCCCCGCGTGTCAAATCCTTCATTCACTCAGCGTTTCCGCTCCCACCTGTGTCGTTCATTCATTCACTTCCAGAACATTCCACCTGCTGTGGACTGAGCTGTGCACTGAGATGCGCCAACAGGATGGCGCAGGCCCTGCCCTCCCAGAGGGAGGCGGGGCGGTGGCCAAGCCCCTGCTGTGGGAGGTGCCCTCAGTGTTGCTTCCTATGAGCCTCGTGGTGTCTGTGCCCCATGTCCCCTCGCGGTGTCTGTGCTCCGTGTCCCCAGAGCCCTGGCCGGGTTACAGCTGCCATCCCCGCTGCCTGGACTCTGGCCTCCCCGCCTCACACCCACGTACCACCCACGCTGCCTAGGCCCACCCTTCCAAATTTCGAAGTTTGTTTATTTTAAAACACAAGCCCCTCTGAACACTCTTTGATAGCAAAGAAGAAATCTTCCTCGGGCCAGCAGGGACTGCGGGGCCTGGCCTCTCCTGCCAGCCTCTCCCTGCCTCCTCCTCACCCTTGCTTTCCACCCCCACAGTGGGGAAACCCCAACCCCAACCCACACAGCCATCTGCACTTAGCTCCCCGCTCCCTCCCCGGGGGCTCCCATGGCAGAGACCGCTGTGCCTGGCCCCATGCCTATTGCGTCCTCCTACGATGCCCCTTTGGGGGAATTAGAGGAAGAAGGAGAACCTGCTTCCTGAATGGGCCCTAATTTATTATCTGAAAAGAGCAATGGACCTACTAATGAAAGGCCTTCACTGCCGACTCACAGGCCAGACTCTAATTACCTGGGAAGAACCGGTCTGCTGCATTTTTTAAAAATTTGCATTTTGCAAAGTGTTTAATGGATATTTATGCAAAAGAAGAACCTATTGGGTAGATGCACGACTTTCCATTAGGCTGAAAGGCTGAGGAGGTTCTGGGTTTGCAGCTCGCTTCATGTCCACCGCGTCTGGCAGTCAGAGGCTGCCTGCCTGCTCTCCGGCCTTCCTTCACTCGGGCATTCATTCCACACGCATTTCCTCCTCCGTGCGGGGCCCTGGTTGGCCGTGGGATTCGGACATCAAAGAGCACAGCCCTGCCCTACAGAGAGATTCGCCTTGACCTGGGTTCAAGGGGTAACAGGAGGGCTGTGTGGCCACAGGGGAGGGTGAGCCCATCTCGAGCAGAGATAGTGGCCACAACACCTGGAGGAGAAGCTGCCCAGGCCCACAGGGGAGGAAGGGCATTGGGAGCAGAAGGAAGAGCATGGATGAAGCCGCGGAGGAACGGAAGTGCCCGGGCGTATGGGGAATGGCAAAAATCTGGGAGAGCTCAGGTCAGGTGTATGGGACCCAGAGGCAGTGGCTCTCAGGTGGCCCCCTGGTTTGCCTATAGGGGGCGCCCTGAGTTCTCCTTCATGTGTCCTTGACCCCTGTGCAGGGCACAATCTTCACGGTTTCCCATGGTGGCCCTGCTGGTCAGGGCTGGGGAATGCTGGACCCCACATGGAGGTCCCCCCCAAAGCAGGTGAGGCGTTTGAGCTGGATCCCGACGATGGGACGCTGTCCTCCATCTCGAGGTAGGAAGGTGACGTGATCAGATTGGCATTTCAGAAAGGCCACTCTGGCAGCCTGAGGAGAGTGTGTTGGAGGCAGAAAGACAGTTGGCTGCCAAAAAATGGCCCTGATAGAACACATAGTTTGCAAAAATATGACAAAAGGCTAAGTCTTCTCATCTGCCACGAGATGCTACAAATCGACAAGAAAAAGACTAGCAGAGAAATGGGCAAAGAACAGGAGCAACCAGTTCACAGAAAAGGAAATACTAGAGGTCGTTTTTTTCCCATCCATTGACAAAAATGGGCATTTTGAGACTATGCTCTGTTGGGGAGGGTGAGGGGGTCTGGCCCTCTCACACCTTGTCGGGGGAACGAAAACAGGTCCTGTGTCTTGGGAGGGCACCTGAACAATTTATCGATTGCAATTAAAGTGTGCGTCTCCTTTGACCTGGTCACTCATCCTCTTGGGTAGAGCTGGACAGGTAAATCGAGATGCGTGTACATAAAGAAGAGCCCCGTTATGGGGTAACAGTGTGAATGCCTCCCCTGGGAACCAGCTAAGCGAACTAGGTATTAGAAGCGGCTGTAGGGCGTTGTATAAAGGCGCGCTCTAACGCCGTTAAGAGACTGAGGCTTGCCTCCGCGTCGGTGTCCTGAAACAACGTCCAAGAAATAACGCCCCGCGGCGGAAGCCGAGTGCAGGGCAGCGGATGAAAGAGAGGAAAAGGGGCACAGGCACATACCTAAGTCTTCTGGTGTGTGCGCGCACTGTCTTTGAAAGAACATACAGACCCCCCGGGAGCGATAGTTGTCTCTGGGGACGGACTGGAGGACTGAGGCACGGGGTGGAGGCAGACTGCGTACGACTGAACATCTTTGTGCCGTTTTATTTGTTTTAGCCGTCTATCTGCATGGGTGCCATATGTGCATTTAAGTGTGTGTGTGTGTGTGTGTGTCTGTGTGTGTGTGTGTGTGATGTTTACATCTCCATTGTGTATTTCTTTGAAACCAACAACAACCACGTGAAGCCCAGATGGGCTGAGTGTCTTTCCCATGCAGTGGGGTTGGCATTTTACCTACTGTCCTTGGGGACTGGTTTTTCCGGAAAGTAAATTCCCCAGATATCTTACAGGAATCAAAACTCTTTAAAAGCCATTTTTAAAGGAAGCCTACGTAAGACGTACAATGTTCCTCCATATCTTTTTAGGCAAAGAATGTGGAATGTGAATGAACACTTCCTGGCTGGCCCCAAAGCCAAGGGTTCTTTGTCCCCTCTCTGCCGAGGCCCTTGTCCCTTCCCCTTTCCCTGCTCCGAATGCCACTTCACCCGCAGCATGTGAGCGCACTGAGAAGGGTTGAGACGGGGAGTGTCATTTCCAGACCCGGCGTGAGTGGCCTCTCTTGGGGCTGTGGAGCCAGGAGCCCGGGCTCCGGGGCAGACCTTCTGGATGCCGCGATGCTGTGTGCGTGAATGCCTGGGGCCCCAGGGGAAGGGGGCCTGGAACATTCTGATCTGCAGGAATGTGGGCAGCTGCTTCCCTCCCCCTGCTGGCCTGCCATGTGGCCTTATGGGCCGGAAAGGCGGCCTTCCGCAGCCTTAGGTAAGGCATGAAGCTTCTCTGAATCCCCACTTCCTTGGCTCTAAAAGGAAAGTGATGCCACCAGCCTCCCCGCCAGGGCTGCCGGGATTCCAGTGCCTGCGACCAAGCCGGTCCATAACGTGGGCACCGTTATGCCAGTGGCCTCCGTGCCACAGTTCCCCTCGGCTATGGCTCTGTGGCCAAGCTGAGCAGTTCCCAAGGCCCCTGCTCCGTAAACTTGGCCGGACTCGGGCAGCCTCCAGGAAGCACAGATGGGCAGGCAAGGCCTTTCCTCAAGGATTTTACCACACTGTGCAAGGGCTTTTTCAGAGAAACATTTGCTGACATGGTGCTGCTGAAGGCCTCCCCCAGAACCTCCCACGCCCACACGTTCTGGGACACCTTCCTTGACAGAACTCAGCACCGTGTGAAGGGGGAGCCCCTCCCCCCCAACTCCAGAGGCCGGCAGTGCTGAGAACCATCTGGAGTGCGGGGGCTCCACGAGGTCGGGATCCCAAACTGGCCTGGGCGTTTACACACTGAGCTGCCTCGGGAAAGCCCCTCTGCCTTGGTTTTGAACCTCAGTTTCTTCACCTGTGAAATGGGGTGATGATAGGACTGTCCATTTCCTGAACTTTTTAGATGAACGCACAAACCCATAGCGTGTGTCCGGCATGGTCTGGCCAGTGTGTGTGCTTGGTGAGTTGAGGATCTGGGGGACACACCCTCCCCCCTGCCCTGTGCACAGCTGCCACCTGCTCCTGGAGGAGCCCTGCCGACATTCCACTCCCTGCACCGCGTTCGATCTGTGCATCTGTGTTCACTCTGTGGGTCCGTGTGCAAGGCCGGCCAGAGCCGGCTTGGCTGGACCCCCTGTCTCCAGGCCAGGGGGCCCCAAGACTTGGACTGAGGGTGCTACTCTAGCCTGGGAAGGGCCACCCTGTCCGAGAGCCTCAGCCATGCTGGGAGCTGGGCCCAGCCCCCCTCCTCTTCAAGGAGAAACCTCAGGGCTCACCAGCTTCGGACTGGGGTTTCCAGGTGATGGGAGACCTACCCAGAGATCTTGGAGACAAGCTGCAGCTAAGTGACAGGCTTGGCATTGGGTTTCTCGGTGGGGAGAGACGAGATCCTTCGTCTTCTACGGAGTCTGGCAAAGCCACGGTGCTGAGCTTCTCAAAGGGACAGTAGGTGAGGGCGGGGTTGGGGGGGACACTCTGGACAGCTCTAAGGTGAAATGGATGACTGTTTCCTTAGAGCAGCAATTTTATTTGAAGATTTAGAGGAAGAAAAACCATAAAAAAGATACTACGTGTTCGCCAAGTCCCGTTTGGTTTCTTCCAGCTGGGTGAGCAGCAAGAACTCGTCTCCCAGCGTCTGTGCCCTCAGCTTGCGCCCTGGGATCCGGTGCCGGCCAAGGGCTTATGCACAGAGGTGAAGTCAGCGCCCCCGGAGCACCCCACCCCTGCAAGCCTCCCATCTTCTCACAGACACCCGGGAAGCCGCCGCTGAGAGGAAAGGGCCCAGGCTGGAAGCGGCCTGGATCCTGCCCCCGACTCAGGTCAGGTTTGCACGAGCAGAAAAATCACCCTCCGCTGGGTTCGGCAACTGTGATTTGGAGGTATTCGTTGTCACTTCAGTATCACGTAGCCTATTCTGACTAAAATAAGGACATAATATGAAGAAGGTCGTACTTCTGGGAGTTTTAAAGCTAAAACATGAGGTTGCTTCAAGTAAGTGTCTGCTTGCCGCTGGCCTCTGCAGGCCCCACCGGCGGACCTATGACCTGCCAGGGTCTGGGCTACATTTCACTGAGCACAGCGGCAAGGGGCCCGGTGACCCTGATGCTGTGGCAGCGGGCTCCAGAACGAGCGCAAAGCAGATATAAATTACAGGGAGCACCTACTGAGGTAGAGTGTGTCAGATCACGTCTCGAGCGTCTCGTGATTAGAGCCAAGTGAGAAATGAGCCCAGCACCGGCCTCCAAGGGAACCCCGGCCCCCAGAGTGTTCTGTGGTGGGTGGGAGAAGCCGCTCTACCTGGGGGAGCCCTGAACCTCCCTGGGGCCCTGGTGTGAACCAGCCCAGAAACCGAGCATCACCGCCTGAACGACACACGTACGATCCCCATGTCCAAGTGGCTGGGGCCATGGTAGGGTCACAGCTGATCAGGTGGCGGGGCCTGGGGGGCGGGAGAAGCTGCTGTGGTTTATAACTTTGAACAAGTTTATTTCCCCAAGGTCCCAGCTTTGTTGCGGGTAAGAAATTGGAAGAGATGATAGTGGCACGTGAAGATTTTTTCCTTACCTGCGAGCTCCGTCCGTAAAGCAGCTCAGAGCCGAGAGGCACCGTGGACTCTGGGAACAGACCTCCTGCCTCCGGCCCTAGAGGCCCCTGGGCTGGCACTGGCTTCTCTCTTCACATTCCCTCCCCCAAGAGGCGTTCGCTGGCATCACTAGCTTTGCTGGGCCTTTGGGAAAAGGCCCTTCCCCTCTCTGGGCTTCTCTTGTTTTACTGGTCAAACTGATGAACAGCGGGCGAGGATACGATCTTGTCACTGAGTCCATTACGTGTGGGAGATACAGTGGGGGCCGCTTGGGCTAGAGCTGGAGGTGGGGACTGAGCCCTGAGAGGCGCCACCAAACACCCACGGGCTCCAGAGGGAGGCAGAGGTATGGAGAAACCCTTACAGCCCCAATGGCCCCCACTCACCCCTGCGAAGATGTGTCCTGGCCCGGCTGCAGAGGGCCAAGGCTGATGTCACTTCTGAGGCTGCGGGACGGCCTCCCGGCAGCTCCGCCACCCGGCAGAGCTGTGACCCGCAGACCCGGGAGTCCAGAACCCAGGGCTGGCAGAGAGGAGGAACACATGGAAAGCACAGCATCGGAAGCTTTCCTAAATGGAGCACGTGGGGGCCGAAGGACAAAGGAGTCCCCTGGGGTCAGAAGCCAGCCTGCATGGCCCTGCTGTGGGGGGGGCAGGACACTCTGTGAGATGAACCTCCCTGATGCCACAGAGTGGTGGGATTTTGGGGGCGGGAGCGGGTATCCCAGTGTAACCTTGGGCTATCTGCTTTTCACGTCCCATGAGGGGTGCTGTCAGAGCAGACGTAGGCTGCTCCCCGAGAGTCCAGGGGAGAGGTGGTGCTAGGAAGTGGGGAAGACCTTTGTTCGCAGGGAAGGAGCCACCAGGTGAGCCACAGCACCCACGCAGCTTGAAGGGCTCAGTTCTCCAGGGAGGTGTCGGCCTGGAGCTTCCCGCAAGGGAAGAGTTTCCCTACATACCTTCTTGGCCTGGAGCTGCGGACAGTGGCTGCTGCACACTCGAGGCAGGGGGCAGGAAGGGCCACCCTCCCTCCCGGGGCAGCTGTCTCAACCTGCCTCCGATAGGGCGCCACACTGGGGGGCACCTCCGTCCTTCCGTAGGGCAGGCGGTCCTCAGCGGACCAAGAGGTGGGGGATATTCCAAACTCCTTCCATTTCCCCCTGGGATCTCACAGTTTCCTTGGGGCAATATTTAGCTTCCCAGGCAAACAGGAACCATTAGGGGAGGAACAAATCAAAAAGAGCCCTTTTCTCACCAATTGACCCAAAATGAACAAGCATTGTCCACCCAGTGGATTTGCTGTGAAAAAGTACCGTGTGGAAGAAATGGTCAATACTTTGCAGCCGTTTCTACAATGAGCCTGTGTTTAGCAACACTCGGCTTTGTTTTATTATTGCATTTTACGAAGTTACCAAGACAACTGAGGCCAAGTAACAGAACCTTGATTTTATGTGCCATGAAAATTTAATAAAGAGTGTTTTAAAGGCTTTTTCAGAGGCAGGCGCTGCAGCAGAGTCCTGCCTGAGGGAGGCCGGCTGGAGCGCGGGGCCCCCGCGGCACCTCGAGGGGCCCCTCTGGCGGGGACGTCCAGGTGGGCACCAGGGTTCTCTGGCATCCGTCCCGTTCTAGCA